>NC_065880.2:14947024-15574643 GCF_932274485.2 Patella vulgata | reverse complement strand
ATGAAAAGAATTGAATAAATATAGGACATAGAAACCAGTATAACATTTGACTAGCTTTAAGTTTACAAGTTTCATTCTCAGAGATTTTATTTCAATGTGTTAAAGATGCATTATGTATGATTTAGATAAAGAGCTGGTCGTTCTTGCTATAATAGTTCAAAAATAGATAATGATAATTGAATATATTGCAAATTACATTATTCTGGAGAAGTTACGACTGTTATGACTAAGTCTTGATTATCAATTGTTAAATTTTTAAATCTTGCAGGTGTTTTAGGATTATCCATTGTTAAATCTTGCAGGTGTTTGAATTCATTTAAAGCTTAGCCATCCATTGGTCAAGAGAGTTGATTTTAGGCTTGTCATGTGAATAAATGTCTAAATATTAATTTATATAACTTTTGAAGCTGAAAGGACGACCTACAGTAATCCGATTTAGCTCTAAAATACTGCATTTATATTGACAACTTCATTGTAATTGTACAAATTTTAATCATCACCTTGTGAGATTGAATATTAAATATTGTCAAATTATGATTTGAAAAAATGATGTGTGTAGATTGTTTGAGTAATAACGTCTATAGCGAGAGAGAGAGAGAAATGGGGTTTAACGTCCACTCGACACAAACTAGGTTATTTCGGGACTAACACATGATTTTTTAATTTTATTTCAATAATTCGCTTGCGCGTAGGGGTCTTTAGCAGTGGGAGAAAACCGGGGGAACCGGGGAAAACCCATAAGGTTGGACAGGCAACCCTACTCCTTGCCACGCAAGAGATAAACTCAGTAATGCTTTATCAAATCTAAACAAAACCTAGTCATACTTTCTTTTGGACATCAGTAATATGTTCAAATACTAAAATGCCAATCAAAGAACTTTTAGATGGTGCTGACTTGTTTATATCATCTATAGAGAGAGAGAAAGAGAAATGGGGTTAAACGTCCACTCGACACAAACTAGGTCATTTCGGGACTAACATATGGTTTAATTTTATTTCAATAATTCGCTTGCGCGTAGGGGTCTTTAGCAGTGGGAGGAAACCGGAGGACCCGGAGAAAACCCACGAGGTTAGGCAGGCGACCCTACTCCTTGTCATGTACAACCGGGGATTCGAAACCACGCCAGTTGACTCAATGACAGGCTTTATGATACAGCCGCACGTGCTAACCATTCAGCCATCCAACCCCCCTCATTCATTTGGTTTAACAAGACTAATATTAGCTGATGATAACATGTTTTCAGCTAAATGTCACAAACTCAATATGCTGATTCTAAAGCAGTGGTATACGGTATACAACTGTAGACAGAGACTAGTCAAAGACACATAGAAAGACTGAAACTAAATAAAGAAAATCACAGCTATGAACTTATCAGTAGACACCAGTGAATACTAAATTGGGATCACATAGTTTTTTGCATTTTCTTAGTGTGCTGTTCAAAATTTTGCGGCACATTTAGGAAGATCGCACGGCACACATGTGTGCTGTGGCACACTGGTTGAGAATCACTGTTCTAAAGCTATATTTTGTATAACAGTATAAACAGTATTATTGAAATATTGCCCATCTCTAGATAAATATAATATATCATGCATTGTTGAAGGTTTACTCTGTTGCTATATATGTTGGTGGGTTGGGTGGCTGAATGGTTAGCACGTCTCTCTCTCTCTCCAAATGAATGACGTTATGGTGAACTACCCATGCTTTGCAGGGTAAACTTATACGTCTCTTTCATATGACACTTAAGTCATAAACATATACAAATTCTGTATTCCTTTACATTCTTTAAATTTTTATATTTGTTGTTTCTTGCTAAACATATCTTTTTCTTTAAACATATTTTATTGCCGATTGAATGACAATAGGATGAGACACAAGTTTTGCAACTTATTAAGTCTTCTCCTTTACATAAAGTTATTAATCATAAAGCATAATGATTGACTAGCTGATTACATTCTGAAATATTACTGACTGGCAACTTTTATTATTCAACATTATTTTTTATAGTCTGTGAGGTTTAAGTATTCACTTTCAAACTTACTAGGTGATCACGTGGCTAAGTGGGTAAGACGCTAGCTCGCTAGCCTGGAGGTCAGGTGTTCGATCCCTGCATTGGTCGAGAAAGTTCATCCAGATTTTCCGGCGTGGTTCTCCCTTGTCAGTGATGCATGAAGGAGGGCCTGACAAGGAAAGCTGTCTAGTCGTTCGGATGGGACGAAAAACTGAGGTCCCGTGTACACATTGGCGTGCACGTAAAAGATTCCTTGGCAGTTGGAATTCGATATAAGAGTAGGCCGTAGTGCCGCTGTCCGGGCAAAATTTCCCTCATAGCACACTGTATGGCGTATGCCCATCTTTATTAGCCCAGGTTAGGAACAGAACAGTAGGACGTTAAACCCCATTTCATTTCATTTCATTTCATTTCATTTCATTTTCAAACTTACTAAATGCTTCCTGTTTTTGTTCACTCATATTTTTAAATTCAACTGAATGTTTCTTTTTGTTGAGATTGCAAAGAAAATTTTGTGTACTACTGTATGTATAGTTAGTATATTTATTATCAATGAAATACTGACCGACTTTATATGTATACTACGTATTCATTTCCAGAGATTGATATGAATGAAATCAATCGAAGGTTCGAGATGCATAGCAAAGATATTTTTAACTCCTGCTTTAGAAAATAGGGATTGTTGCCCTCTGTTGTTTTTTTTTTTTTTTTGGCTTCTCTGTAAATGTTATTGTCCCCCACCTTTCGAAGAAAGCAGGGGACTATTAAAATGGGTTCATCCGTCTGTCTGTCTGTCTGTCCGTCCGTCTGACTGTCCATCACACTTTTTGGGACACAATAAAGCTTTTTCTAATTGAGCTAGAATGTTCAAACTTGGTGTAGGTGTTTATTAGGTCAGTGTCGAAGATGGGCATTTTCTGCTTATAGGGTAAGCACAGATTAGCAATCTGATTGGTTGATGCTTTGGAACACGATAACTTTAGTTCTAATTAAGTGAGAGTGATGAAACTTAGTGTATAATTTTATTACATCAATACCTTGACTAAGTTCGATAATGAGCATGCATGTTCTGCTCAGGGTAAGCAGAAATATGTAATTTGATTGGTTGATGCTTTGAGGCACGATAACTTTGGTTATAATTAAGTGAAAGTGATGAAACTCCGAGTATAGATTCATTATATCATTACCTTGACTAAGTTCGATGATGAGAATTTTCTGCTTAGGCTAAGGAGCAATAAGCAATTTGATTGGTCAAGACTTTGGAACATAACAACTCTGTTTTTAATTGAGGTAGAATGTTTAAACTTAATGTAGATATTCATTAGGTGAATGTCTTGACTGAGTTCAATGATTAATATTTCGAGCTCAAGCTAAGCAAAGCTAATCAATTTAATTGGTTGATGCTTTGGGACAAGATAATCTTGATTCTATTATTCAACACTATTTATAGTCTGTGAGGTTTAAGTATTCACTTTCAAACTTACTAAATGCTTCCTGTTTTTGTTCACTCATATTTTGAAATTCGACTGGACGCTTCTTTTTGTTGAGATTGCAAAGAAAATTTTGTGTACTACTGTATGTTTGTTTGGTTAGTATTTTATCAAGGAAATAGAAGATTGCTGACCGACTTTATATGTATACTACGTATTTATTTCCAGAGATTGATGTAAATGATATTTTGAACTCCTGCTGATTGTTGTTTTGAACTTGCAATGAATGAATTTTTAAAGTGCATTACAAAATAGAGATTGTTGCCCTCTGGGTTTTTTTTTTTTTAGCTTCTCTGTAAATGTTATTCTTTGAATTTTTCACTACTCCCTTTGGCCTATATTCAATTTTCAGGACTAGATTCTTAAATTTTAATATTTTAGACATATATGCTTAACATTTTGTCCTTACCAACAAGGTATTTCTTTCCCAATTGCTTTTAAACATGATGCTATTATAATTTATACGTCTTAATGCAGTAACCTGACTCTAAGCTAAACGTTTGTCATAATCTCTGCAAGCAACAGATAGGTATGATGGTTTGTAAGTAATCATGGAATACTTCACTAAAAAACTGTTCAATATAAAACCACTTTGGCCATCATATTGTGACATTCTAATTAAAATTCATACATTGTGTATATGTTCCATCAATTTCCAATAATTACTTTCATAGTTATTGCCCATTTTGTTTTTAGCTAGGTCCACTCCAATTTCTCTAAACCATTTTTTCAGCCCCAAGAGGAGTTGCAAGGATTACTGATCTACTAGGAGAGAGAGAGAAATGGGGTTTAATGTCCACTCGACACATGGGACTAACACATGGTTCAATTTTATTTCAATAATTCGCTTGCGCATAGGGGTCTTAAGCTGTGGAAGGAAACCGGAGGACCCGTAGAAAACCCACGAGGTTGGACAGGCGACTTTACTCCTTGTCACGTACAACTGGGGAATCGAAACCCTGCCAGTTGACTCAATGACAGACCGTATGATACAGCACGCGCCTGCTAACCATTCGGCCATCCAACCCTCCCTACCAGGAGAGGGGTTCTGTACTGCTAGATGTATATTTAACTATTGTTCACTTTTCTAGGGAATAGAAATTGATTCATAAAAATTGCTATTACCAATTTGTTTTTTTAATCATATCCCCATGATTAATGTTAAAGTGACATTTAGTCATCTACTCAAAAGAGATTTCACTAAAATGATTATTTGGGAATTGTGGTTCCCCATAAATTTGTTTCGTTTGATTTTGTATAAGGTCAAAAAATGATATATTTTTGGTGACCAAGTAACCTGACTAAAGTGTCAGTGAGTAATACACCACACACAACAACCAACAAACACAAAGTGGAAAACCATCCAGGCAAAGTCAAATGTGCTATCAAATCTAATGGCTGCTTTAAAAGGGGTTAAGATAGGTAGAGTCTCAAGTATAGGGTCTATTCTTGAAGCCCTTTCTTCCATAAACATTATGTTTTATGTTTAGTTCTTTTGATCATTTTCCAACCTCGTGGGTTTTCTCCGGGTCCTCAGGTTTCCTCTCACAGCTAAAGACCCCTATGCGCAAGCGATCGAATTATTGAAATAAAATTAAACCATATGTTAGTCCCGAAATGACCTAGTTTGTGTCGAGTGGACGTAATCCCCATTTCTCTCTCTCTCTCTTTTGATCATTTATTCCTTATTTTCCCCCCAACTCCTCTTTTCCAATTAGAATTGATTTCTTAGTATAGATAAGAAAATGAAAAATATCCTGTAGGATTCCAAATAATAAGTAATATATTTATAAATAATTAATTTATCCTTTATCTCTACCCCCCCCCCCTTTCCCCAATAGAATTGATTTCTTAGTATGGATAAGATAAGAAAGTGAAATACAATCAAGGATACCAAACTATAATAAGGAACTGAAATACAAGGGCATAGATTTCTTACTGTGGCTCATTTAAAGATAACAAATATTACTTTTACTTTCTCTTTTGAGTCTGTCATTGAGTCAACTGGCATGGTTTCGATTCCCTGTTTGTATGTGACAAAGAGTAGTGTCGCCTGTCCAACCTCGTGGGTTTTCTCCGGGTCCTCTGGTTTCCTCCCACTACTAAAGACCCCGACGCGCAAGTGAATTATTCAAATACAATTGAACCATGTATTAGTCTCGAAATGACCTAGTTTGTGTCGAGTGGAGGTTAAACCCCATCACTCACTCTCTCTCTCTCTCTCTCTCTCTCTCTCGGTTGTTCACTGTATATCAATATGTGCAATATATGATATCAGATATTTGCTTGTCTTTTCTTTCCACAAGTAAATAATATATAATTAGAAAAAGAGCTGACAGTTCTGGCTATGGTAGTTAAAAAATAGATAATGTAAAGGGAATATGCTGAAAATTTTAGTAAATTACTTCAATCTCAGCCTAAATATTAGTGATACAATTATGGCCTAGCCACGGTCATCATTATTATTGTTGTTACAATAATAAACAAAGTATTGATTATCCATTTTTAAGGTTAATCATCAACCCCCATTGAACCGTAGATCGTAATCAGATGGCATCGAGAGTTTATATAACATTTGAGGCCTAAAGAAAGACCTGCAACAGGCAGATTTAGCTCTTGCATAATGCCTTTTTATTTAAATGATAAATGATCCATCTGATTACAGTACATTTTAGCATGAATTAAGGCTTAAGAAATTAGATATTTTCAAGAAATGAAAATCATGCACACTTACTTTAAATATTTTAGTTTTAAATTATTTCAATTCATTTAAAAAATAAAATATTCAACAGAATATTAATAACAGTTCTCAATGGGGAAGCTTTTATGCTCAATTTTAATGTGCAGTAATAATTTCAAATTTTATTACACAGGCCATTATGTTCATCAGAAATGATTTCGTAGAACTGTTTCTTTTTTTAACAGCATTCTCAAAATATAAATAAAATTCAAATTCAACTGAATTTCATGCTCAGACATGATAAAAAAAAATTATGCTTTACATAAAGTGACCCTGAATAAACTAGATATATCAATACCTAGTTTCACTTTGCACTGTAAGATTGACTGATTCTCAGAATTCTGTACGACAAGTGAAAGTATTATTGATTTGTAGAAACAACTGCAATCATTTTTCCTATCTAATAGCACTGACTTACATTGAGTTTGAGATAAATGACATTCTTGTGACATTGTGAGTTACACCTATGAGCAGCCAGCCACTTGGTTGGAATTCTAGTGCTATAAAATAATAACTATAACTATTATTATTATTACAACTCATAAATTAACAGTTAAAACATCTATATCTGAGCAAAGGATGGGCAGATTTGTTTCAAATTGTGACTACATACTAATTTCAAGATGTCCAATGCGACTACTCTATCAAATCACATCATATTGAAAATTATTTTGTATACAACCTGGTGAACATATTGCCTCTTTAAAATCAAAGGACATGTAAGAATAGGGTGTTCTTGACTTGATTGTTACGTAACCACTTTTTCTATTTTAAGTGATTTGATTGGTCTATACAGTTGGTGTTGACCAATTGCCTACAGCATGGGTTAAATAAATAGATAAATCTTTTGACCGAAATTGAAATTATAACAATGCCAAATAATTAGACTGGATTTTAAAACCATTTAAAATGTTTTGTTTGCAAAATGACATCAGTTATATTTTAGTCATATTTGAACTTGCTAGTCGAATTTCGTTCTAGAAATTTTTGAGTAGGATATATTCTTACATAATTGACAATTAAAAATTATAGTAGTAATAGACTTTACATTACGTGGGCACGTTGACTTAAACTTCAATGAATACACCCAGCTCCTGTAATAAACTCTTTGTTGGTTTTGTTTAATAAAAGGGTTGAACTTGAAAATTCAGTGCATCACATCAGTAAATGTTATTATAAGTAGTTTTTCAAAGGACATAGATACATGCCGTGCACGTATTCCTTAAAGACCAGTTAAAATATGTGGTTGCTTAAAGGTCTTGTGTTTTGATACAAAAACAACAAATTTCATGTAAATCCATAAGTTAAAGACACATTATGTAAGTGCTAAATCTGCATCAAATGTTATATGAATTATTATTTAGACATGTATTCACATGAGAAGCCTATAAGCAACTCTCCAGGCCACCGGATGGCCGAGATTTATTATTTAGACATGTATTTACATGAGAAGCCTATAAGCAACTCCCCAGGCCATCGGATGGCCGAGATTTAAATGGATTTGAATACCCACAAATTTAAGAGTTTAATCATAAATGGAAAATCAAGACTTAATCTCAGTTGTCAAATACTGTTGCTATGATAATAAATAATATACTCTACATTTTCAAACAGTCATAACTTCGCCCAGAAAAAAGTAATTTGAATGAAATTTTCAATATATTAATTTTTCATTATCCATTTTTGAACTATTATAGCAAAACGACCAGCTCTTTATCTAAATCTTACATAATGCATCTTTAATGGATATGATTTCACTCGGAGAACCCAGAATAGTCCTACTCAAGAAAATGATTTTGCCAATTAGGTACATGTACCTATGATGCCACATAGACCAAATGTTTATTAGAAGTGTGTGAAAAGATTTTTTTAATAATCGCTTCCACCAGGGAGATATCACAGACAATAGTTTAAAGATGCATTATGTAAGATTTAGACCATTCTTGCTATAATGGTTTAAAAATTGATAATGTAAAATGAATATACATTTATTGAAAATTTTATTCAAATTATTCTTCTTGTGAGCGAAGATATTAGCCTTTGAAGGTTTGACAAGATTTGTTCATTAATTGCAACCACTGTACTGGTTGTACGAAGCTAAGCTTCGCTTGTTTATTTTTGAATTTAATCAAAATATGGCTGACCCAATCTAATCTGCTTAATATCATAGATATCTGATGGCATCAAGAGTTGATTATGGTCTTGTCATGTTAATAAATGTCTAATTAATACTCTGTATCACATTTCAGACCTAAAGAAAAACCTGCAATAGACAGATTTAGCTCTTGCATAATGTATGTTTAATGAACTGAAACACCCTCCAAAATATTAAGCTGCCTAGGACTAGTCTATAGCACTTGGTACTCACGTTTTTGCTATCATAATCTTCTCTTTTAAATACCCACCCATATTGAAATATATTACCATCCTCAAATGATGCCTTATTTTTATTGGTAACAATACAGAAATCACTCATTTTACAATTTTTGTATGTACATGTAATATAGACTAGCGAGAAGAATATAATTATTTCTTTTCTAACTGCTGTCTTACTTTTTTACAATTTTTATTTGTAATATAGACTGGTGAGAAGTACAGGCTTATTTCTTTTCTCATCACAATTTTCAGAGTAAATTGTCTTGATTATATGAAATCTGGTCCACTCTTCTAAAACACAACTTCTTTTCATTTGTGAGTCTGAAAGGTAGAAGAATGTAGCCTGTTGATTTAGTTCTATTTCCTTTGATAACTTCCGAGTTATGCTGCTATCTCAATCAGTTTTACTTAGTTTAAAGAAAATTGATGCCAGATGCAATTCTGTGTTCTATATATTGCCCTCATAAACCAAATCGCACCAATTGCCAAATGACTAATTTCTGTTTAAACTGTTATATAATTGTTGTCTTTCGAAGAAAGCAGGGGACTATTAAAATGGGTTCGTTCGTCTGTCTGTCTGTCCATCTGTTGATCACACTTTTTATTCATTATAACTGGGGTTTGGTAGCTGAATGGTGTGCATTTTATATCATGACAAAGAGTAGGGTGGCCTGTCCAGCTTCCTTAGTTTATCTCCAGGTCTTCCAGTTTCCTCCCACTGCTAAAGACCCCTCTGCATAACTGAATTATGGAGATAAAATTGAACCAAATGTTAGTCCCAAAGTGAACATTAAACCCTATATTTTTCTGTGTTAATTATGAATAAATTGTATCAGTTATCAACAGGATTTAAAGTGGTGTTCTATGTCATGAGTTTAATGATTTCCTGTAAATATACCACTTAAAACATTGTTATCAAGACACCACCCTTGGTCTTTCTAGAAGAATTTGGTAACAGAAAGTATCTGATATATTGGGTAGTCCTTGTTGTTTTCCGGATTTAACAGCTTAAAAATTAAAGATGGCTATTAGAGAGAGAGTGAAATGGGGTTTAACGGCCACTCGACACAAACTAGGTCATTTCGGGACTAACATATGGTTTAATTTTTTATTTCAATAATTCGCTTGCACGTAGGGGTCTTTAGCAGTGGCAGGAAACCGGAGGACCCGGAGAAAACCCACGAGGTTGGACAGACAACCCTACTCCTTGTCACGTACAACTGGGGATTCGAAACCACGCCAGTTGACTCAATGACAGGCTTATGATACAGCGTGCAAGTGCTAATCATTTGGCCATCCAACCCCCCGAATTGTTTACGGTGTACATTTTATATCATGACAAAGAGTAGGGTGGCCTTTCCAACTCCCTAAGTTTATCTCCCATTCCTCCGGTTTCCTCCTACTGGTAAAGAACCCTCCACACAACCGAATCCTGAAGATAAAATTGAATCAAATGTTAGTCCCAAAATGAACTAGTATTCAAGTGGACATTAAACCCCATATTTTTCTGTGTTAATTATGATTAAATTGTATCAGTTATCAACACGATTTAAAGTGGTGTTCTCTGTCATGAGTTTAACGATTTCCTGTAAATATACCACTTAAAACATTGTTATCAAGACACCACCTTCCCAGTGCTCAAACTTTAAACTGGATCTTTTTAGAAGAATTTGGTAACAGAAAGTATCTGATATACCGGGTAGTCCTTGTTGTTTTCCAGATTTAACAGCTTAAAAATTAAAGATAGCTGTTAACCCAGAATGGTTGAAGCTGTCTGATTGACTGAAAGAATTCAAATAAATTCAAATATCTACCAATCATGTACAGCTAATATTAGAACCAAACATATCAAACTGACAAGGACAAAATCTGTTTAATCAGCTGCTCATATGACAGACTACCCATGATTGACAAGGTTTCCTGTCAGGCTGTAGAAGAGTGTAGAAGAGGATCTACAAATCTGGTTAAACCATGGACCTTATAATACCTTATAATATAAGATCCATGGTTGAACTAGCTGATTTTATGTAAGAAACATGGAGTACAATTCCAAAGAACTTGCATTATATAGTTCTATAAATTAAGGGGGGTTGGGTGACTGAATGGCTGTATCATAAGGTCTGTCATTGAGTCAACTGCCGTGGTTTCGTTTCCCCAGTTGTAAGTGACAAGGAGTAGGGTCGCCTGTCCAACCTTGTGGGTTTTCTCCGGGTCCTCCAGTTTCCTCCCAGTGCTAAAGACCCCTATAAGCACAAGCGAATTGTTGAAATAAAATTGGGCCATGTGTTAGTCCCGAAATGGCCTAGTTTGTGTTGAGTGGACGTTAAACCCCATTTTTCTCTCTCCTTAAATTAAAAATGATATATGATTACTCAATATCCTACTGTGGTCTCTTTTGAGCCAATTCTGGCCGGTTGGTTTCAAAATGGATTAAGAACCTTGCTTCCACAATATACTTTTTAAAGATGCATTATATAAGAGCTAAATCTGCCTTTTGCAGGTCTTTTTTCAGCCTTCAAATGTTATACAAATTATTAATTAAACATTTATTCACATGTGTCAAGCCTATAACCAACCCTCTAGGTCGTCAGAGGTCGAGATTTAAATGTTAATAATTTAATTTAGAAATGGATAATTGAGAATTACTCAAGTACCGTTACTATGATAATAAACAATCTATGCAATATCTTGTCAAGATTTAAATGGATTAAAACATGATCGCCATTTAATAATTTAATTTAAAAATGGTTAATTGAGACTTGGTCAAGTACTGTTACTATGATAATAAACAATCTGTGTTGCATTTTGTCAAAACTTTAAACACTTATACCCTGGTTGTCCGTGACAAGGAGAAGGGCACCTGTCCAACCTCGTGGGTTTTATCTGGGTCCTCTGGTTTCCTCCCACTGCTAAAGACCCCTATGCGCAAGCGAATTATTGAAATAAAATTAAACCACATGTTAGTCCCGAAATGACCTAGTTGTGTCGAGTGGACGTTAAACCCCATTTAAAAAATAAAAAAAAATAAAAAAACTAATAACCTCTGTCAGAATAAAGTAATTTAAATTAAATTTTCAATATTTTTATTTTTCATTTCTTTTTTTTTTAACTTTTATAGCAAGAACAGTCAGTTCTTTATCTAAATCTTACATAATGCATCTTTAAAATCTTAAGAGTTATGTTACCGGTACTTATTATATAGTTCCTTTCCTGAAATCAAACATAAACAGTGTTGTGTAACTTAACAATAATAATAGTTATTGTCTTCCTGAATTTAAAAATTATGGTGTATATTTCCTAAAGTAAAAGATTGGGGATGCAACTCACATTATAAAGTTCCTAAAATTTAAAATTTGAGAACAATTAGAATACAATTAAAAGTACTGTAACTCATCATATACATAATTTAAAATTTGAGAACAATTAAAATACAATTAAAAGTACTGTAACTCATCATATACATAATTTAAAATTTGAGAACAATTAAAATACAATTAAAAGTACTGTAACTTACATCATATACAAAATTTAAAATTTGAGAACAATTAAAATACGTACTGTAAATTACATCATATGCATTATTTAATTATAAAAGTTCAAAATTTGGGGACAATAGAAATACATACTGTAACTTATATACAAGTCTGGACAATTTGGAGACAATTAAAATATGTACTATAACTTATATCATATTGTTTGTAAAATTAGCAAGTGGGATGTATTTTGCAACTTAAACACATGGAAGGATATAATACTATGGAATACAGTTACTGTATATATTACTGTATATTACTTACTGATCAATATTTCTACTAGGTTTCTCTAGTCTTTATCAAACAATCTGTGTTTCCAGTTCATTTACTAAATGCCATTGAAATAATTTATTTGACGTTATATAGTTTATAAAATTATCAGGATTTGTAAGCTAGACTTGTGTGAATTTATTTTAAATTCAATCTGGTTAAAACACAGATCCTATTTCGTTTCGTTTTTATAGTTCAAAATATCATTTTACTTGTCTTTACTACACTTGGATCTGGAAGAATTGTTATTTAACTCCTGTTCTGAATGGTGTCAGGGAAAAGCCAATGAAACAGTCTGTTACGGCGAGCTTTAGGCGTGTTTTGCACGGAACTGTGGGTAATTCACTAGTAACATCAATGCTGATTGGTTAATCAAAAGTCGGTCTTTTGACCCCTGACGTGACCTATCGCTATAACTTGTCAGATCTTCATGTAGTGTAGGCCATCGAAAGTATAAAAAAAATGAAACGAAATATAGATCTGTTTTTTAATCAGATTGTTTTAAATTCTGCTTTTGGTGTTATTGAAATTTTTGTGTCCGTCGTGATTTAATTGAAATTCTGTTTTATGTATTTTTTTACCGGAATGAATAAGTATGCTATTCACTGATTGCTACTTTTGTGGACAAATTCTTCTAAACTTTGAATTTTATATTTTAGGCAATTCGTGTGTTTTTCTTGTTGAGAGATTTATCTTTTACTTTGTTAAATGAATCTGATGTATCTTTACCTTTAACTAAAGATGAAGCATGTGTCAAGATAAATGATGTTTTAGATTTAAGTAAGTACACTTTTTATTAGATATTTTTCAATCAATGTTTGGGTTGTTTTGGTGTTTTTTTGTTTTTTTTAATTTTAATAACTAAGTTCATTAACTAAAAGTTATTGACTAGTAGATATTTGCTTTGAAAAGTTCAATTCTAGTTTAGATTATACAATTTTAAACAGAAATTTTTTTTTTTTTAATCACTTATAATCTCATTAGAAAATGAAACTAACCTTTGAGTTTGATGTAGTGGCAGATCCAGGTGTCCTCCCCCCACCCCCACCCCTCCCCCCTTACTATCACTTATCTTTTATTCGATTTCTACGAAACGGGCAGATTTGAGCTTTTAATTGGTTGGGTTGATGATATAGCTGGTGACATTTTAATGTTATATTCGGGCCCAGATATGCACTACTTTACAAGAGGACACACACACACCCATACCAGATATCCTGTGTCTACCACTGTGAACTGCTCATTGTTCCATTGATGAAGACTTTTAGGAAGTCCCTTCAACATCCACTTCCGTCGACCCCTAATATGTATTCAGATAAATCATCGTCTATTGAAGTCTTTTAGGCAGATCAGATATTAAAATAAAACTGTAGTTCTAGAATTAATTTTGGCCATCAATAACACTGTACATTCTGTTTTTTAATTCATCAAACTGGAAAAAGGCATTTATAGTTAAAGGGTGTTGTTTGATGAGATAAATAAAGTCCAGTTTTCATCATTTAAAAACATTAAAACAAGTTGCACAATTCTTTGACTTGTCATTGCTTCTTTGTGATTACAGAAATATAAAAAATAAATTGGAAATCCTTTATGGAAATAAATTGTAGTTTTAAATTTTAATAGGGTAGATATTATAAATAGGTAATGATTATAACAGTAAATGTTAAGAGCTTGTAGGTGTAATTGAGACACGTGTGGTATGGCACGTGTTTAACAATGCGCTGTAGAAGGGTGCGCCTAAGCCCTGCGCCTTATGTACGCATGCGCCTAAGAATACAGTAGATATTATAAATCAGTATGCAGATACTTGTTTCCTGTTACCGGTACTTAGAATCATAAATTTTAAACAGAGGTGGTTTCCAATTAAAAACATAAGGATATTTTTAAAAGAAATGGTTTCTGTTCATAGTTATTTATAGAAATATTTCCTGCTTGAAGTCATGTAATTACAGAAATTCTTCCTGATTGAAGTTATTCATTTTAGTAATTGTAGTTAATTGTTTATTTTTCAGATAATAGTGATTTAATAGCTTGTACTATATTACTCAAAGACAGGTAAATATATTACAAGTTTAACATGATTCAAACTTCAAAAACTCATTGGTTTCCATAGCAAATATATAATTCTTTGGTTTTAAGCAGAAATCAGGATTTATGAAAACAAAACATTAATGTGTATAGACATGCCACATAGCACATATTCTGTACATCAGATTATTACACTGTAAGGGGGGTGGGGGGATGGTCAAATGGTTAGCACGCTGTATCATAAAGTCTGTTATTGAGTCAACTGGTGTGGTTTTGATCCTCTGGTTGTATGTGACAATGAGTAGGGTCGCCTGTCCAACCTCGTGGGGTTTTTTCGGGTCGTCCTTTTTCTCCTACTGCTAAAGGCCCCTATTTGCAAGCGAATTATTGAAATAAAATAGAACCATATGTTAGTCCTAAAATGACCTAGTTTGTGTCGAGTGAATGTTGTACCCCATTTCTCTCTTTCATTATACTGTAACCCAGGTGGTATTGTTTAATCTTGCATAGACAAGCGTCCAATTTACAGGCATTTAATTTTCCAAACACTGTTAAAAAATAAATGACCGAATTTATTATTAATGTTTAATAATAAATTTGGATGTTATTTTTTAATGGTAATCAGGAAATAAAACGCTTGTATATTGAACACTGGTTATCAGAATTAATTGATCAGCTTTAAACTGGACTCGAGTACAAATTAAATGATTTTGGGTGATTTAAGGGGGGTGGGGGTTAACAAATATTCAAATAAAGATTTGATATTGAACGATTGTGAAAGAAATTAGAGATAAATATGCATATTAAATTCTACACAGGATACAGTATTAGATTCCCAATAGACCATCTGCTTGGAAACATTGCTACATCCTTTGTTCATGCTGGTATTATATCCTATAGTGATTCAATAGAAATGCTT
Organism: Patella vulgata; assembly: GCF_932274485.2. Lineage (NCBI taxonomy): Eukaryota > Metazoa > Mollusca > Gastropoda > Patellidae > Patella > Patella vulgata. The sequence goes on along the minus strand of NC_065880.2, from coordinate 15,559,275 downwards.
CTCTCTGAGAAAGGTATTCTGGTTTACATAATTTCTCTTTGATTAAGATCATTCCAGGAAAAGTTTTAATTAGGTACTTGATTACTGACTTTAATAATTTATTGCACACATGAGTTATTTGTGGTTAGTAATTACCATGAGCAACAATTTATGGAAAATATGGAACATTATTTAATAATTTATGGAGAAAATGAAAGAGTAGAAATAACCTTTAGCGTAACATGTTTACCGGACCTGAATAGATAACATGTAATTTATGAATATCACAGATTTGATTAGATAGGTTAGACTTGTCTATTCCCTGAAAAATAAAATTCTCTGTAAATTTATAATGTTAAATGATATATATGTTTTTCTTTTTGAACTCCTCTGTTGTTAATAGTTTTTGTTTGTTTGACAGTTAACACGGTTATGCAGGCTTCTTTGGGACAAATAATAGTCTTAACTAATCTTAGCCCTTTCAAGTTACCCTAAACATATCCCTCCCCCCTAGATTTACTGGGAATGGGACAACATGCGTTTTAACATGTGGTTTATTTTGACAAATTTTAAAGCATATTTCATTAAGGTATCTGATCGTCATTTGAGAGATTTTTAATCCCTTGCAAACTACAATATTGTGAAAGTTGAATATCTAAATCTAATATTTGTCCGATCAGTATAATATAATGAATTGAAGTGAGATATGGTCAAAACAAGCCAGCACTGCCTATAATCTTCACAAATATTTTTTGACGAGCCTCTTTTTTAATTCAATTGACTCAAAGCCAGCAGATTTAACTATCGTTGACAATTAAAGAAGCATTATGCAAGAGCTAAATCTGCCTATTGCAGGTTTTTCTTTAGGCCTGAAATGTTATATAAATTATTAATTAGACATTTATTAACTTACCAAGACCATAATCAACTCTTGATGCCATCAGATGGCTGTGATATAAGTAGATTTAAATACGTTTTGTGGTCAATGCAGTTATAGTAAAATTGGATAATCAAGACTTTATTTATTATCATAACAACAGTAGTAATGACAATCGAGGCTAGGCTATAATTGCATCGCCAATATCTAGGCTCAAAGTGGAGTAATTTGAAATTTTCAGCATATTCTCCTTTTATTATCTATTTATAGTTTATTTTTTATCTATTATAGCGAGAACTGTCAGCTCTTTATCTAATCTTACCTAATTCCGTTTTAAATGTGAAGTAATCAGTTTGAGTACATTTTAGCATTGATTAAGCTGTAAAACATTATCTCGGAAAAGCACAATTGACAATCATCAGCTTTAATATAATTCCTTATAACTAGAAAGAACAGGAGTAGAACTGCCTTACTTGGTTTATCTGTGGTTCAAATGATAGTAAAATATATTCTAATGACAATTACCATGAACAAAAATAATCAGTGTTATTCACTAACTAATTAATAACTCTAATAATTGACTTATAGCCAATTCTCAACCCTTGTGCAAGAGATTTGCCGTGTAGCTTGCATCAGGCTGTGTTTGATAGAATCTTCTGTTTATAAGCCCATTGAGTCAAAAATTTAAATCATCATCTGTCCATTGTCCATCCAGCATACGCTATTAATCATTGAACAAGATTTTGTAGGAATGTTTCCAGGGTTGTGTTTATTCAGATGTCTTCATATGAAGTGGCTTGCCCCCCATATGGACTGATTGGGGATACATTTAAGTGTCAAATCTAGGCAATCTTTAAAATCTCCTACTTCTATGATAAAATGGGCCAGAGGAAGACAGGGTTTCCACAGAAGATCAACTTTAAACATTTTGGACTGTTTGCAGGTTGGGGGGTTGGATGGCTGAATGGTTAGCGTGCGCGCGCTGTATCATAAAGTCTGTCATTGAGTCGACTGGCGTGGTTTCGAATCCCCGGTTGTACGTGACAAAGAGTAGGGTTGCCTGTCCAACCTCGTGGGTTTTCTCCAGGTCCTCCGGTTTTCACCCACTGCTAAAGACCCCTATGCATAAGCGAATTATTGAAATAAAATTAAACCATATGTTAGTCCCGAAATGACCTAGTTTGTGTCGAGTGGACGTTAAACCCCATTTCTCTCTCTCTCTCTCGTTTGCAGGTTTTCAATAAAAATTGGGATAAATATTGCTTAGGTTGTGGTTATTAAGGCTTATTCTTATGAAATTGCTCAACCCCATAATGGTGGAGCAGAGACACCTTATTTTATCGACAGGTGTTGATAAATTAAACTAGTATGAGATTATCATCCATTATCATTTATACTTGAAAATAAGGAGCAATATAAATCATAGTGACATTTGATAAATACAAACTGGGTAATGTGTGCCCATAATATGTGATAATCAGTATGACCCTGGACTCCATCCATAGATGATAAATACCCAAATTAAATAGCAACAAACATATTTTACCAAGTTAAAGGACAATATTGCTGTCAGTCATTATAAAATATGTGATAGTACTGTTTAAATACATCCCAAATATAATTTTAACACAGAGATCATTGCTAAGGGAGATGTGTAACAAGCATGTGAAGAAACCGGAAGTGACGACAAACATGACAAACACGAGTTATCCTTCTATATAACTAACTAAAGGAATGAGCGATAACAGACACGCGATCGAATTTCATTTGACTGATAATTCTGTTGAAGATGAAAAGTTATTATATGAGACGGTGAGAGTATTTCAAAAAAAGAATTGGCTGACAGTAGATAAAAGATAACGAACAAATTAGAAAAAGTCTGTGCATTACCATGTTTTTATTAAGAACAGAATGAATAAAAACGGGGGAATGCACATTATTTTTCTCGTTTTCCCTTATCTAGTGACAGCCAATTCTATTTTTGAATTGTGAGATACCCTCTCACTGTCCCATATAATAACTTTTCATCTTCAACGGAATTATCAGTGAAATGAAATTCGATCGTTTGTCTGTTATCGCTCATTACTTCAGTCAGTTGTATAGAAGGATAACTCGAGTTTGTCATGTTTGGCGTCACTTCCCGTTTCTTCACGTGTTTGTTACACATCTACCATAGCAATATTGTCCTTTAAAGAAAAAATAAGTACTTCTGACAAACACCTTATTAGAGAGTTGTGGTTTGTTTTTCGTAAAGCTTAGATATTAATAATAAAACTGAGGAATGATTTTCTGCTCATACTGTCCCTTTAAACCAACTTGTACCGGTACTAACCGATACCCTATAGACCAGAATATATCTTGAAAAACATGAAGGGCAAATCCCGATAATTTTTGGGAGAATAAAACTGCTTAATTTTGTGTTAAAATTCCTTAAAACCCTCTACCTAAGGGCTGAGCAAAATGTGTAGGGGAAATTTACCTTTTGTTACCAAGTACAGCACGTGGGTCATTCACTGTATAGACCTCTCAAAAAACGGGAATCGATTATCAGGTCACCCAACGAAAAATTGACCAAACGACTGAATATTTTGAGCTGAAATTTTGAGACAAGGTAAATACACCACTCTATATTTCATACTTACTTGAACTTTAATTTTGGAGACCCTGTTCTAATCAGGATAGTCCCTTTAAGAGGAACTAATTAACAAAAATGTCTTAATACATTTAGTTTTATTATTTCAGCTTCAAAATACACCTTAGATAAAGTAAATCATCAATTTTATATACTAAACTCTAATTGTTAGCTAAGGGCTCCTTGGAAACCACTATAGGTTATAAATGACTCATAATGAATCTTATAACATCTCCATATTAGCCATTGATTGAAGACCTTTTTATAAATTTGTAAATGCAAACATATGATGAAATAACCGGACGTAATATTCTCACTTAATATCAAATTACTTAAGGTACAAAAAAAATATATCATCTTACTAAAATGATATATACTATTCAAAAAAAGTAGGGGATATTTGATTTTTAAGTGTTATTAAAGTCACCTAATGAAACTGACAGAAACAAATGACAAAATGAAATGAAGTTCACATTCATCGATTTATTCCAAATGATCGTTAGACTAAGTAAGGCACAGACTGACCATTATAAGGGTAAAATGATACCCGGGGTCAAACAGCAAAGTTACCACAGCATCACAACCAAGTCAGTAACGGGTAAATCCTCCTCTGTTTGCCAAACAAGCATTGATCCGACGTGGCATACTCCTAATGAGACGTCTAAGGTCATTTTGGTCCAGATTGTCCCATTCCTGTTGCAACGCAGCAGCAAGTTCTTGGACATTGGCAGGACGTTGTTGACGTTGACGTAACCTCTGTCCAAGCATGTCCCAGACATGCTCAATGGGGGAGAGGTCGGGACTCAGTGCTGGCCAAGGTAATGTGGTGATGTTCTGTTGTTGGAGGTAACCTGTAACGATCCTGGCCCTGTGACATCTTGCGTTGTCATCCTGGAAGATGAAACGGCGGCCATGACGTCGTGCGAACGGCACAACATGGACTGCCAAGATGTTGTCCCAGTAGTACTGGCCTGTAACACGCCCTGCAACAACATGTAAAGCCGTTCTTCCAGCAACAGTGATGCCTCCCCACACCATAACAGAACCACCCCCAAATCGATCATGTCTGATGACGTTAACGTCTTGGAAGCGCTCGTTTCGACGACGCCACACCCTCCTACGTCTGTCCAAAAAATCAACAGTGAACCTTGACTCATCTGAAAACATCACATTGCTCCAGCGTCGATTATCCCAGTGTTGACGATCCCTACACCAACGACGTCTTGCCTGAATGTGATGATCTCTCAAACAAGGGATCACGCGAGGACGTCGGGCGCGAAGGTGACCCCTATGCAGTCGATTCCGAATCGTCTGGCCACTCACTCTCACACCAGTGTCTGTTTGAAGACGAGCGCTGATCTGATTTGCTGTGATGACACGATTTCTCAAGGCCAAGGTACGGATAAATCGATCCTAGGCTTGAGTTGTCGCCCTTGGTCGACCTGAGCGTGGTCTGTCCTGTACAGATTGTGTATCACGGTATCTGGACCATAGCCTGCTTATGACAGACTGAGAAACATTCATCGTCCGCGCCACAACCGCCTGTGTTGTGCCGATCTGTAGCATGCCAAGGGCACGTAACCTTTCATTTTGGGTAAGCCGACGCATATCAAAATTTGTTTTCTGGTCACTAAAACAATTAAACTGATGTTTCCACCCTGGAATTCAATGCCACAATGACTGTAACATTCAAAGTCAGAGTCGTGCAAATCTTGGGTTGGACCCCCATGATGATCCCAAGCATCACATGCATTCCATGCGGTAGCTATTGGTGCGTTTGGGCGTCACATGTAACTGGAAATGTTTCTTCTGTTAGGTTCTATAGTGACTTTTTTCGTAGTCATTTGCATATTTTAGTATTATGCCCCCAAAATCAAATATCCCCTACTTTTTTTGAATAGTATAGATATTGAATAGGTAAAGGTATTAAGAATATTTTTTATAGAGATAAAATCTCTGTGTTGACCTAGTAGCCCACTTAAATAGAACGTTCAAGTAATCCCTGTGATCATGTGAATACAAAATTTTTAATATGCTCTATTTTCTCTGGAAATACGGGCCTTTATAGTTATGTATGACTGAATCTTTTTAAAAGGAGATTTCTTCTAAGGAAAAAATCAAAACCACAATCTGATGTATGACTGAATCTTTTTAAAGAAGATTTCTTCTAAGCAAAAAATCAAAACCAAAATCTGATCTTTTTAGTTAAATAGCCCCAAACAGCATTATTGTAGTTAATCTGGCTCAATACCACATATGCCACTGCCCATCTTAAGCAAAGCAAATAAAGGTGTATGTGTGTGGGTGTGACGGGGGCGTTCTAATGTGATTTTCATATAGACATGCAATACATCTATGACCCAATTGTCATCTATTTTTCAGACTGACATCTACTTTATTTAAAACGTTGGTCTTAATAATTACACATTATATGATTCACATGTAGAGCAGAGAAAACAAGAAATCAATATTAGCAAGTGATTCATGTAAATAATGAATTATTGCATTATATGTGAACAATCACTATCTACTAGTTGCATTAATTTCAATACACATTTCTGTTTTCTAATATGTCATTGAGTCAACTTGCGTGGTTTCGAATCCCCGGTTGTACGTGACAAAGAGTAGGGTTGCCTGTCCAACCTCGTGGGTTTTCACCCACTGCTAAAGACCCCTATGCATAAGCGAATTATTGAAATATAATTAAACCATATGTTAGTCCCGAAATGACCTAGTTTGTGTCGAGTGGACGTTAAACCCCATTTCTCTCTCTCTCTCTCGTTTGCAGGTTTTCGATAAAAATTGGGATAAATATTGCTTAGGTTGTGGTTATTAAGGCTTATTCTTATGAAATTGCTCAACCCCATAGTGGTGGAGCAGAGACACCTTATTTTATCGACAAGTGTTGATAAATTAAAGTAGTATGAGATTATCATCCATTATCATTTATACTTGAAAATAAGGAGCAATATAAATCATAGTGACATTTGATAAATACCAACTGGGTAATGTGTGCCCATAATATGTGATAATCAGTATGACCCTGGACTCCATCCATAGATGATAAATACCCAAATTAAATAGCAACAAACATATTTTACCAAGTTAAAGGACAATATTGCTGTCAGTCATTATAAAATATGTGATAGAACTGTTTAAATACATCCCAAATATAATTTTAACACAGAGATCATTGCTAAGGGAGATGTGTAACAAGCATGTGAAGAAACCGGAAGTGACGACAAACATGACAAACACGAGTTATCCTTCTATATAACTAACTAAAGGAATGAGCGATAACAGACACGCGATCGAATTTCATTTGACTGATAATTCTGTTGAAGATGAAAAGTTATTATAGGAGACGGTGAGAGTATATCTGACAATTCAAAAAAAGAATTGGCTGACAGTAGATAAAAGATAACGAACAAATTAGAAAAAGTCTGTGCATTACCATGTTTTTATTAAGAACAGAATGAATAAAAACGGGGGAATGCACATTATTTTTCTATTTTTCTCGTTTTCCCTTATCTAGTGACAGCCAATTCTATTTTTGAATTGTGAGATATCCTCTCACTGTCCCATATAATAACTTTTCATCTTCAACGGAATTATCAGTGAAATGAAATTCGATCGTTTGTCTGTTATCGCTCATTACTTCAGTCAGTTGTATAGAAGGATAACTCTAGTTTGAGTTGTTTGGCGTCACTTCCCGTTTCTTCACGTGTTTGTTACACATCTACCATAGCAATATTGTCCTTTAAAGAAAAAATAAGTACTTCTGACAAACACCTTATTAGAGAGTTGTGGTTTGTTTTTCGTAAAGCTTAGATATGAATAATAAAACTGAGGAATGATTTCCTGCTCATACTGTCCCTTTAAACCAACTTGTACCGGTACTAACCGATACCCTATAGACCAGAATATATCTTGAAAAACATGAAAAGCAAATCCCGATAATTTTTGGGAGAATATAACTGCTTAATTTTGTGTTAAAATCCCTTAAAACCCTCTACCTAAGGGCTGAGCAAAATGTGTAGGGGAAATTTACCTTTTGTTACCAAGTACAGCACGTGGGTCATTCACTGTATAGACCTCTCAAAAAACGGGAATCGATTATCAGGTCACCCAACGAAAAATTGACCCAAAATCTTAAAAGGGTTACGTGTCCGGATAAGCCGTTTTGACGTTCACGTCCAAACGACTGAATATTTTGAGCTGAAATTTTGAGACAAGGTAAATACACCACTCTATATTTCATACTTACTTGAACTTTAATTTTGGAGACCCTGTTCTAATCAGGATAGTCCCTTTAAGAGGAACTAATTAACAAAAATGTCTTAATACATTTAGTTTTATTATTTCAGCTTCAAAATACACCTTAGATAAAGTAAATCATCAATTTTATATACTAAACTCTAATTGTTAGCTAAGGGCTCCTTGGAAACCACTATAGCTTATAAATGACTCATAATGAATCTTATAACATCTCCATATTAGCCATTGATTGAAGACCTTTTTATAAATTTGTAAATGCAAACATATGATGAAATAACCGGAGGTAATATTCTCACTTAATATCAAATTACTTAAGGTACAAAAAAAATATATCATCTTACTAAAATGATATAGATATTGAATAGGTAAAGGTATTAAGAATATTTTTTATAGAGATAAAATCTCTGTGTTGACCTAGTAGCCCACTTAAATAGAACGTTCAAGTAATCCCTGTGATCATGTGAATACAAAATTTTTAATATGCTCTATTTTCTCTGGAAATACGGGCCTTTATAGTTATGTATGACTGAATCTTTTTAAAGAAGATTTCTTCTAAGCAAAAAATCAAAACCAAAATCTGATCTTTTTAGTTAAATGTGATTTTCATATAGACATGCAATACATCTATGACCCAATTGTCATCTATTTTTCAGACTGACATCTACTTTATTTAAAACGTTGGTCTTAATAATTACACATTATATGATTCACATGTAGAGCAGAGAAAACAAGAAATCAATATTAGCAAGTGATTCATGTAAATAATGAATTATTGCATTATATGTGAACAATCACTATCTACTAGTTGCATTAATTTCAATACACATTTCTGTTTTCTAATATGTCATTGAGTCAACTGGCGTGGTTTCGAATCCCCGGTTGTACGTGACAAAGAGTAGGGTTGCCTGTCCAACCTCGTGGGTTTTCTCCGGGTCCTCCGGTTTTCACCCACTGCTAAAGACCCCTACGCATAAGCGAATTATTGAAATAAAATTAAATATGTTAGTCCCGAAATGACCTAGTCAGTGTCAAGAGGGAGTTAAACCCTCTCTCTCTGTCTTTCTCTCTCTCTCTCTCTATAACATAATATAGATTGGCTAGTTCTGGTACTAAAACAAGAGTTTACATTGGGTTGATTTAATTACAATTTGCAATTATGTATAACAGGGTTCAGGACCCATTGATATCTGGTTTTACAATAAGTGACCCTTAATACCTGGTTTTACATATCTGATTTTACAATGAGGAGCTATTAATATCTGGTTTTACAGTAAATGACCCGTTAATATCTGGTTTTACAATAAGAGATCCATTAATATGTGGTTTTACATTAAGGGGCCATTAATATCTGGTTTGACAGTAAATGACCCATTAATATCTGGTTTTACAATAAGAGACCCATTAATATGTGGTTTTATAATAAGGGACCATTAATAATATCTGGTTAATAATTAGAGTTTGCTGTTTTAATTCTTTAATGTATTACATTGTATTTATTGTGGTATATTTTTATAGTCGAAGACAAGAAAGAAGATTTTTGGTAATAGATCCTCTTCAGTTAATACTTGTAGAACCAGATACAAAACGATTAGGTTGGGGTGTTGTTAGATTTGTCGGATTTCTTCAGGTGAGTTTATAAAAGCATTGTTCACATGGACAAAACTACTAACCTTAAAGCTGTTGATAGACAGTAGAGGGATTTTGAATCCATTCTAAACTACAATAGTGTGAAAGGAATAGAAGTCAGTATTTACAAAGATATGATGAACTGAAGGTTTCGAAACACTTAGCATCCTCTATAGATGATGGAGGGGTTGGATGGCTGAATGGTTAACATGTGCGCGCTGCGCTGTATCATACGGTCTGTCTTTGAGTCAACTGTCGGGGTTTCGAAACAGATGGATAACAAAAAGTAACGCTTGTAGAACTTCTCTGGTTTCCTCCCACTGCTAAAGACCCCTACGCGCAAGCGAATTATTGAAATAAAATTAAACCATGTGTTAGTCCCGAAATGACCTAGTTTGTGTCGAGTGGACGTTTAACCCCATTTCTCTTTCTCTCTCTCTATAGATGATATAAACAAGTCAGCACCATCTAAAAGTTCTTTGATTGGCATTTTAGTATTTGAACATATTACTGATGTCCAAAAGAAAGTATACGCACTAAAAGTATGACTAGGTTTTGTTTAGATTTGATAAAGCATTACTGAGTTTATCTCTTGCGTCCAAACTCAACATTTCTAAGCAAAATAAAAATGTGAAACAAACTGACATTCTACCAAAATACCGTATACCATGGAAAAACGACTTTGTTTGATGCAGCATAAAATGCACAGTGTATACTTTCTTTTGGACATTAGTATATTAACACAAGGTACAATTTTATGGACACACAATTACTGAGTTTAATACAAAGCGATATTTGCTTTATAAAGACGAGAGTATGCTCGTCGAAACGTCGCTTAGTAATTGTGTGTCCATAAGATTGTACCTTGTGTTACCACCCATGTGTGTTTGAAGAAACCTTATTAATCCAGTTGAATCCAAGCTGGGAGATTATCTACGTTTGGGGGCCTCAGTGGCTCTATGATTGAAATGGTGACTCACTAATGGAGGAGCATCATCTTGTTATTCTGATTGGATGAAAAACTGTGGTCTGGTTTACATGTTTCGGTGCACGTAAAAGAACCCTTGAAAAATAGGCAGAAACGCGACTGTCCAGGCAAACCTGTTTTAACAATAAAGTGATATTAATAGGGGATATGTTATTAGTAACAAGTTATTATGTTTGATATTGTCTGGATATTTTATCAGTAATATGTTTTAAAGATAACATGTTTGATATTGACACGAGGTAATATTAGTAACACGTTATAAAGATTTTATATTTGATATTGACCGGATGTGTTATCAGTAACACATTTTAAAGATTTTATATTTGATATTGACAGGATGTGTTATCAGTAACACATCTTAAAGATGTTATATTTGATATTGACAGGATGTTTTATTAGTAATATGTTATAAGGATTTTATTTGATATTGATAGGATATGTTATTATATTTGTTATTGACAGGATATAGAAGTTACAGGTGATAAAGATGATAGTCGATCACTACAGATTGTTGTCCATAAACCATCTACATCTAAAACAATACATTCACGATCATTATCTCTCCTCACTGGACGATTTATATTTGATGATCATATACGATGTATGGCTGCCAAACAACGACTAATTAAAGGACGAATACGAGCAAGACAGCAGAAGATGTCTACTATAGAACGTCTGTTAGATATATCTAGTCAAGGTGATGGTGGTTCGGGATCTTATAGTAGATCAGGTCCAATACCAGGTAATCATTCTCATCAATATATCTTTCATACTTAAAACTAGAAAAGAAAAAGCAGTGTTTACACTATACAACTAATCTATACAACCGAACCGTTGGATGCAACAGTCGCATCTGACCAATTCATCAGACAAATGGTCGGATGGACAACTTGTTGTATGGATAGGATCAGTTCTATTCTCATCCGACCAACTGATGCAATAGCCAATCAAATTGCGTTACATTAGACAACGTCATATGGTGTATGACATCATATCCGACTGAGCAACCTGAATTATAAGCTGAAAATGCATGTTACCACTGATTCAGAAATATGCAAGGTGATGGTAAAAGAAATTCTAAAGTTTTTCAAGCCGGTACTTATCAATTTTGATAAATGCTGTCCTTTTTTGTACAAGACATAAATTTGAATAGGAATTGGGTGGTTAATCAAAGTTTTCTTTCATAACTTGTAATTTGTATCCAGGAATGTGAATTAAAGAAACAAGAGATTACGTTACACTTCAAACAGAAATTGTCTTTGGATATTTATTTTTTCAAACACACAAATTGAAAAGATGTAAAATATTAATATTGAAATTTTTGTTTTTTCAGGGCGAAGTCATCCTGTTAGGGTAACAAGTGAGGTTCAAACATCAGCTAGTAAAGACGCATCTGCCCCAGCGGCATCTAAATCCGCTCAACAATGTCAGCCAGTGGCAGAGAAGAAAAAAAAGGAATCCAAAACCAAGCAAAGATCAAAAGAGTTGAATACAGAGAAAGTTCATAGTTCAATGGGGGATTCTATAGAAGTAGCACAAGAAGCAACTTCAGCATTCGCAGTGCAGACTTTGAATCATGATAGTATCAAAACATCAAGTTTTAACAGACACAGTCCCAAATTGTCTGCTGCTATCAAACCAGATGTACAAGAAATTCCTATGGAAGATCTATCAGGCAATTCTAAACATAGAAGTGGTTCCCTTGACAGACCATCTCTACGTCTACAAACAAACATCCATAAACAGTATACCCGTAGTCACTCCCACAGTCCCAGACGTCATAAGAGTGACTCTGATCCTACCCCATTAAAACAGCACGATCCTAGGCAACCATCGACACAGACGAAAAAGAATCAGAAAAAAGCTCAGACCAGTTTGATTATTAATCGTCCTCACAGTCACAGTAGTCCTATACCGATGACATCTGCTAGGGCAAAAAGTCATTCCTCATCAGAAGATAGTCTGGATTCACACAAAAGTTCCAGAGGTTTCCTGAGTCAGTCACCAAAGTCATTGCGACCAGCAGACGCACCAACTCTGTCATTAGTTTCACAACCAGAAATGGAAGTAATTGTACCATCTGGGACTATTTTATCCCCGAAGCTCATTCCACCAGCAGATGAGGAAAGGATCCGATCATTCAGTGATGTATCGACTGGTAGCAGTGATTCAGCTTCTTCAAGTCATGTAAATGTTTCCACACAGGATATGAAAGAACAACCTGTTAAAAAAGGTAAAGGGAAGAAAAAATCGGTAGCAGCAGCTGACAGTGATAAAGAACAAAATCCATCACAAGAATTAACTTTATTAGCTCAAATGGTACAAGAGCATTATAAATTTCCTGATACACCTGAAGATGAAAAACTCCCATTTCCTAATCAGCAGGATATATGATTACAATAAATATAAGTTTGTGTTGAATCAAATAATCAATTATAACAGTTCTTTATAGTAAATTGTGATATTTCTTCCGGACCTACATATTTCTTTATGAGTAGGCCAAGAGAAAAAAGATGTTTCTCAAACATAGATTACAAGTTGAGTGGTCTAGGTACCGAGATTCAACTAGTCTTCGTAAAATGGCATTTTATGGCATAATATTACATGTTATTAGACATGTTCTCTTTGAAATTTGCCATGGGGAAATCCTTTCATTTTGGTATCTTAATAGTTAAATGCTATTTTGATTTATTTCTCCAGGCTTTTTTCAAGAATACAGAAATGTGTTCCTCTAAATTGAACAAAAAATGTGCAATTTGTTTTAATCAAGTGATATATAATAATTCACATAATGAGAGAATAATTGATTTTGGTAGATTACCTTTTATTTTATCAATAAATTTGTATATAATAGTTGAAGACTTGGAGCTGCATATTCAGTTTTACCAGAACCGAATTCTGGAAGCAGACAAAATGGATTAGTACTTGGTGGTACTGCAATAGTTATTATATGGATTAGTTCATTGATGGAACTGAAATAGTTATCATATGGATTAGTCCATTGATGGTACTGCAATAGTTATTATATGGATTAGTCCATTGATGGTACTGCAATAGTTATCATATCGATTAGTACATTGATGGTACTGCAATGGTTATTATATGGATTAGTCCAATGGTGAAACTGCAATAGTTATCATATGGATTAGTCCATTGATGGTACTGCAATAGTTATTATATGGATTAGTATTATATGGATTAGACCAATGGTGGAACTTCAATAGCTATTATATGGATTAGTCCATTGATGGTACTGCAATAGTTATTTTATGGATTAGTCCAATGGTGGAACTGCAATAGTTATCAAATGACTTATTCTGTTGGTGGTACTGCAATAGTTATCATATGACTTATTCTGTTGGTGGTACTGCAATAGTTATCATATGACTTATTCTGTTGGTGGTACTGCAATAGTTATCATATGGAGAAACTGTGCACCCGACCTGAATTATAGGCACATGTCTTTAGATTAGTGTTAAATTTCTTATTGCGTATATAAGTCATATATCACATAGGTAGTTTGATTATAATTTGTTAATTTGAGACAAAGTTAATTATAATTTAAACAGTAATCTTATAGTGTACAGTAAATGTATAGTCTTTTGATTGTATTCCAGCAAATGTCAATACTTAAAGAATATGACTGACTTGTCAAAATGCCTCTGACTGTCTCATTAATTCTGAATAAGAAATATTAGTTATACTGTAAATATTATTTATTAAAATGTCATAAGTAGGTCAATATATATGTAATGTACAGTGGGGAAAAGAGAATATTGATCAGGCAAAATTTTCATGGTTAAGCTATGTTAATTGTGTTATTATTGTAATTTTTAATGTATGTAAATATATTTTAAGATAAAAAGGTTATTATATTATTGTATTTATTGTAAATATATATGTAGTATATATTGGTAGAATTTAATATAAGATGGTATTCAAATTATAAAATAGGTCAATTATTTTATAGGATTGTAAATTTTATGTATTATGGAATATTTATTTCTAACATTATTGTAACATATGTAAAGACTTTTACTGGAACAAAATTTAGGGAATTAAAGTCTAGTAAAACTGATTTTAGATTAAAAAAAAAAAAAACACAAATTTTATTCCATCCAGAATGTTAGATTTCAAATCTGTTATGGACATATAAAAATTTAAACTGTGCAAACTCAATGATTACTGATTATAACTTGGAACATGTGTATATCTATATTATATCCTATTCCTACTTATAGCAAACTTTTATAACATTATATTAGGAAGATTCAATTCTCCATGATTTCAGTCTTTATGCTGTTTCCTATTAACAATTTAAAATTCATTTGTGTTAAGATATAAAAGTGAGATATACTGTTACAGACTGGTATATCGTACCAAATTGAACAATCTGGTAATATATAGTATAAGTATTTATGTCATTTCAAGGATATAGATAGATGAAGCACAATGATTAGATATTATTAGTAAATAATATTATAACATCTATTTGTATGTCACAAATAAGTTAATAAACACAATTAAACTTCATGTTCTTTGGATTTAGCTTTATCTGCAGGTGATGTCAGATAGTGCTTGCACTAATCACTCAATGCAACACTTTATCTACAGGTGGCATCAGATAGTGCTTGCATTAATCACCCAATGCAACACTTTATTATAATAATAATAATAAAAACTTTATTTAATGAGGCAACTTATTTAGTTTGCAAAAAAACAAACTAATCTTCCATAAGTCCCTCCTAAGCTACAAAGATATATATACATGTAATATCAGGATGTATTTATTTAATCAGAACATATAGACAAGGATTCAATGTCCCAGAAGCTATAACTAAACACCTTCCTCAAACAATTCCAACTTCCGAAATACAGTCATTTTATAACACAAAAACGATACTAAATGAAATGAAATGGGTTTTAACTTTCTACTGTTCTGTTCCGACTGGGCTACTGAAGACCTGTATAAGCCATACAGTGTGCTATGATAGAGATTTTGCCGGGACAGCATCGCTAAGACCTTGGTTTTTCTTTGAATACGAATGACTTGACAGATGTCCTTGTTACAAGGGAAAATCACGGCGGAATATCCCAATGAACTTTCTTGGTCAACACCGGGGACAAGCCACGCCCTCCAGGCTAGTGAGCCAGCATCTATCCCACTTAGCGATGGTGGCTTCTCAAAAAAAAAGAAGAAAAAACCATATCAATACCGAAAATTTTTGCAGTTAAATTAAAGTTGTGTTGTAACACTTTGGTCCTTGGGACAATTTTGGTTCTTTGCAAAATTGTTGCTTCACTCTGTCTATAGAGTCAAATCACACGTACTTAATGAACGTGAATATATAGTTATACATAAAAAAAACCAGTGATATTTTGGTTAAATCATAATCATTGTCAAAATATCCATCAAAATATCTGGTAGACCAGATAAGGTAATGTTTCCTTTCGTGTGAAATAAAGAGGTTTATTCCATACATGGGATGGAAATTAACGTCAAGGTTATCGAAGACCTGCAGAAATTAGGGGGTATAAATTAGGGTGTAGAACGAGTTGGATCAGAGCTCATTCAGAAATTCCTAGCAGTCATTATTCTTGAGAACGAGGAACCTGCAAAGCCATTACAGCTTAGCAATAAAGTTGTAAAACTATTTTATGCTGTAGTCTTGTTACGATCACGAAGAAACAAACACAAGAAAGAGGTCCTATAGTACTACGGTGTCGGTGTCACACTGTACCGGGAATGGTTAATCAGTCATGATAATATAAAATTATCGTATTTCAAAAACGTTACAAGCATGGATAAACAAAAGGAGTTTGCAAGGTGAAACTAAAAAGATGAAATCGTAGCTAAAAACGAATCCACCAGATTTATTTTTTTTATTATACATAAACGTCAGAAAATAAAAGGATCATTCACTCATTTTTTTGACGTATTTCTATTTGTATTGTTCTACAATTGTCGAGGTTCCTGAACAGTTATAGTAATGATCGATTTTCGGAAAAATAAGCGCTGTATAAAATATGCTATAGTCTCAATATTTCAATCATTGGACGTCTGAACATCTGTCTGTACGCATCACAAAGACAATTTTGAAGTGTTTACGCGCCTGTTAAAACGCTGCATATTCACTATGGACGTCTTTTGTCAATATGAAATTATTTATCACAAATTATTGAGTGCTGTTATTCTGGTTTTTAATTTTTTGCTCTCTCTATTGTGACTGTACACGTCTCGGAATTTCCAGGAGATTCTCTAATCTCTGTAAAAGACGACTGCCTTTAACACGTCACATCACCCGGCGTCAATCATTGGCTGAATGGCGCGTGCATTGTTTACATAAGACGTTACTGCTTCGGGCAGAATGCTGCCTTTTAATCATTTTAATACCATTTACACTAAATAGGAAATAATTTTTACCTACAAATACGTCAAACGTCTTTATTTATTTTTCTAATATTTTAGAATTTAATTTGTCGGTGGAAAAAAGTTAATATTTGAGACTCATTAAGTCGCATTGATGTCATCCTTATCAGTGATTGTAGAGGCCGAGCGAAAATTCACTGCTGATCAGTGTGGATGAAGCATCCAAGCTAATAACAAAATCCCGACCCTCCTGATAACGTTGACCGCCATCCGGCTCACTAACCAGGAGGTCCGAGGTTCGATCCGAGAAGTTACTCGGGATTCTCTGTCGTAGGTTTCTCCATGCCAGTAGTACAGGATGGGACGAAAAACCGAGATTCCGGGGACACCTTGGCGTTTACGTTTAAGAAAAATTGACAGCAGGAAGTCAATTGCTGCATGTACGGACAATGTTCCTTATAGAAAAACTATATATTATGGCGTTTGTCCGTCGCCATTAACCGAGTAGTGCAGAAAAGTAGGACGTTAAGCCCCATTTCATTCATTCATCCATTCATTTCGAAATGAAACTTTTTGCTCGCAAGTTTGCCAGTCGTCGATAACAATGTAAAATCCGTGGGGTTGCCTCCCTATGGCGGTATATTAGATTCAAAATTCTAACACGCTATCGTCTAATTTCTAACCTCCGTTCATGTAACTTCTAACCTTAATTCATGTAACTTCTAACCTTAATTCATGTAATTTCTAACTTCAATTCGTATAATTTCTAAATTAAGACAATGTATAATCCAACTTCGTTATTTGTTCAGTGTAAATTTTAATTCTATTTCATCTTATTTCTTTATTCAAACCAGTGAGATATTGGACTAATGTGACGTAAAAGCTCGTGCGGAGTGTCAGTATTTTAAGATGTTTAATGGTCTCGAGCTTACGACATTGCGTTATATATTGTAAAAACATTCGGACCTACGGCCCTCATGTTGTTACAATATATTACTTAATGTCTCGCTCTCGACCATTAAACAATACATAAACGACTCGCTCTTCGCCTGGTTGGTGATTGGGCGGAGTGATGAGAGAGAGAGAGAGAGGGGGGGGGGGGTAACGACCACTCGGCACAAACTAGGTCATTTCTGGACTAACATATGGTTCAATTTATTTCAACAATTCGCTTGCGCGTATAGGTTCTTTAGCAGTGGGAGGCCCGGAGAAAACCCACGAGGTTGGACAGACGACCCTACTCCTTGACAAGTACAACCAGGGAATCGATGGTGAAATTGAAAACAACATCGAACGTGAAATGGTTGGTAAATACTACTTCAAATAAAAGCCAAACAGCATTTTTTTTTTCAATTTTCTTGAAGACAGTTAAGCCATCAATAATATTTATTTACTGTTAATCTGTATTCTATTACTACTCTAACAAAAATGATAAACTTTTTTTTGATATGGTTCAATGATATAAATTTAGAAACCTCATACTGTAGGGATGAAACGGCCTTTTGGGGAGTCTGGGATAATCTGTTCATGTGGATAGCGATGGAGTTTTTATTTCTGATTCCTTCATTACACCGACCTGACTAACTTTATGGTAGTTTTTTTTCCAAAAATATTTTATTCAAGTTGCAGCAATAAAAGGGTGTGGTCTTGGTTCGTCTGGTCACTATTGTGTATTTTAGCTTTTGGATTATCTGGTCACTATGATGTATCTTAGCTTTAAATTTATTGTTTCCCACTTTTTTCTCGACAAATAAACTATAGAACTTTATCCCGAAATAATCCTACAGTTAAACATGTAATCCTGGACCCCGATTGTCACTACTAAAACCACTAATACATGCCCACTAAGACAAGCGTCCGTGATTTGACCAGGGTTTATAACAAGCTCCATGGAACTAGATTTCAGTCTATAGATATTATTTGAAAGGTTTTTTTGTCTGTCTTGGTCGGGTTATTTCCCGCTTTTTTTTTCATAACCTGAAATCCTGCAAGTGTTAATATACGTTATGACTGTATATTAATAACGTACACTACATGGATGAAATAAATAATTAATGAATGAATGAAACGGGTTTAATGTCCTACTGTTCTGCTACAAATGGGCAAATGGAGACGGAAATGAAATGAAATGAATTGGTGTTTAACGTCCTACTGTTCTGCTCCGACTGGGCTAATGAAGACGAGCATACGCCATACAGTGTGCTACGAGGGAAATTTTGCCCGGACAGCGACACTATACGGCCTACCCTTATATCGAATTTCAACTGTCAAGGGATCTTTTACGTGCACGCCAACTTGTAGACGGGACCTCGGTTTTTGTTATCATCCGAACGACTAGACAGCTGTCCTTGTCAGGCCCTCCGACCTACATCACTGACAAGCCGGAACCACACAAATGGAGACGGGCATACGCCATGTGCTATGAGGGAAAGGTAGCCAGCAAATGTTTCCAACTGTCAAGGATTCCTTTATGTACACGCCAAGGTGTACAAGGGGACTCTGTTTTTCACCCCATCCCAGCGACTAGACCATGTCCCTAGTCAGACCCTCCGCCCTGCACCACTGACAAAGGGAAACCAAACTGGAAAACTTTCTTAGCCAACACCGTCCTCATTAGCCGTGTCGGAGAACGTTAAACTCCATTTCATTTCATTCACGGCCAACACCGGGGATCGACCTCGTGGTTAGTGAGCTAACGTCTTTTCACTCAATGGGCCGCCATATATCCTGAATGGAAAAAAAAAAGAAAGAGAAAAAAAAAGCCCGCGCTCTGCGCAGGTGAGGAAAACGACCCACTTTCTGCTATAATGCACAGTTTAACATATATACTATTCAAAAAAAGTAGGGGATATTTGATTTTTAAGTGTTATTAAAGTCACCTAATGAAACTGACGAAGAAACAAATGACAAAATGAAATGAAGTTCACATTCATCGATTTATTCCAAATGATCGTTAGACTAAGTAAGGCACAGACTGACCATTATAAGGGTAAAATGATACCCGGGGTCAAACAGCAAAGTTACCACAGCATCACAACCAAGTCAGTAACGGGTAAATCCTCCTCTGTTTGCCAAACAAGCATTGATCCGACGTGGCATACTCCTAATGAGACGTCTAAGGTCATTTTGGTCCAGATTGTCCCATTCCTGTTGCAACGCAGCAGCAAGTTCTTGGACATTGGCAGGACGTTGTTGACGTTGACGTAACCTCTGTCCAAGCATGTCCCAGACATGCTCGATGGGGGAGAGGTCGGGACTCAGTGCTGGCCAAGGTAATGTGGTGATGTTCTGTTGTTGGAGGTAACCTGTAACGATCCTGGCCCTGTGACATCTTGCGTTGTCATCCTGGAAGATGAAACGGCGGCCATGACGTCGTGCGAACGGCACAACATGGACTGCCAAGATGTTGTCCCGGTAGTACTAGCCTGTAACACGCCCTGCAACAACATGTAAAGCCGTTCTTCCAGCAACAGTGATGCCTCCCCACACCATAACAGAACCACCCCCAAATCGATCATGTCTCATGACGTTAACGTCTTGGAAGCGCTCGTTTCGACGACGCCACACCCTCCTACGTCTGTCCAAAAAATCAACAGTGAACCTTGACTCATCTGAAAACATCACATTGCTCCAGCGTCGATTATCCCAGGGTTGACGATCCCTACACCAACGACGTCTTGCCTGAATGTGATGATCTCTCAAACAAGGGATCACGCGAGGACGTCGGGCGCGAAGGTGACCCCTATGCAGTCGATTCCGAATCGTCTGGCCACTCACTCTCACACCAGTGTCTGTTTGAAGACGAGCGCTGATCTGATTTGCTGTGATGACACGATTTCTCAAGGCCAAGGTACGGATAAATCGATCCTGGGCTTGAGTTGTCGCCCTTGGTCGACCTGAGCGTGGTCTGTCCTGTACAGATTGTGTATCACGGTATCTGGACCATAGCCTGCTTATGACAGACTGAGAAACATTCATCGTCCGCGCCACAACCGCCTGTGTTGTGCCGATCTGTAGCATGCCAAGGGCACGTAACCTTTCATTTTGGGTAAGCCGACGCATATCAAAATTTGTTTTCTGGTCACTAAAACAATTAAACTGATGTTTCCACCCTGGAATTCAATGCCACAATGACTGTAACATTTAAAGTCAGAGTCGTGCAAATCTTGGGTTGGACCCCCATGATGATCCCAAGCATCACCTGCATTCCATGCGGTAGCTATTGGTGCGTTTGGGCGTCACATGTAACTGGAAATGTTTCTTCTGTTAGGTTCTATAGTGATTTTTTTCGTAGTCATTTGCATATTTTAGTATTATGCCCCCAAAATCAAATATCCCCTACTTTTTTTGAATAGTATATCTACCATACAAAAGTTATAACTGAACAGCTTCTCTCGTTAGAAATATGGAAATTTCGTTTCAGTTGGTACGAGAAATTATCATTTAAATAGTAAATTTATCCCGTTTTACAAAGATTATTCAAACTATTAAAAGACAGACGGCAAGTTGTTTCAGTTTCACCATCTTGAATAAAACCCCAACAGTAAAGCAAGAGAACCCGTCTGGACAGAGACGGCGTTACATGCGATATTCTCCGAAACTAGCGAGAAAGATATTCATTTTCTGCAGAATATTCAGTTCACTCTACACCTCGGTGGCATTTGGACGTCACAATTCCAAGAAACATGACCTTCAAAAAGTTCACTACATATACACAATTCCTGTCAGATTTTGACTGCGCATGAATAATGAAATGTTTTGAAAGGCGGTATTTCTATGAAACTTGGTCACATTTTCGATTACGTTGAAATAGCCGACATCTATATACAATACACGTCCTTATAAGGTCATGCGTACCATTAAATGATGGGAAAGAAAATCGGGTAGAAGTTTTAAATACAAATGTAAGATTAATAGCCATAAAAACATAGCATTGCGCAAATTCGATAACATTGATAACATCATAGACATTTTTAATGGCCTGAAGAGCACGGGTTAAAGGCTCAATACCACTCTTGTTGTAACTGAATAATATGTCCCAATCTTTATTCTGGTCAACAAATTGTACTATTTTACAATATTCCAATTAATTGATGATACAGATTTCATCTTAACACACCTAATTTAAAAAATTGGAAAAAATCAACTAAATGATTTGAAAAGCCTGACGTAAAGCTTTTCAAATGTGACTTTGATTTAAAAATATTTTTGAACCCTTTGGTTGATCCTGGTGTTGGTCAAGAAAGTTCTCCGGGATTTTGCAGCGTGCTTTCTCCCTTTCGGCTGTGCGGGACAAATTAGCTATAAGAAAATCGCTTATGTTGGCCAGGGTTTACACAACTCAGTCAGCAAATTCGTTTATAAACTTAATGCGATAACTAATTACCATTTCAGAATGATTTTCGAGTGTCCGCTGTTTGCATTCAAAACAGCACTTTCTTTTAAACGAGAAAAAATATTTCCTGAAAATTAGGTGTTCCAATGACCTCGAAAATGAAGGTCTCACCCTAAAGTCGAAAATGAAATTAATGATCTCGAAGTCGAGAACTTCGCCCTGAAGTCAGCGTCAGTGCATTCCAGTGAAATCGAGAAACACAAAGAACACGAATCCAGAAAGTATACAGAGGGCAATAAAATACTATGGATTTAGTGTTGGGGGTGACCGCGCTCTCGATGAGGTCGTTAACCTCATAGCGGTTTTCTATGAACCGTTCCATTTTCTTTTTCCCAGTAAATAAAAAGCTTCGATCATGTATAGGGTGGATGGAGTTGTTCATCACTACATTTAACAATCAAATTACATACAAAGTTTTATAATGATAATACAATGTAAGCATCTTAATATTTCACTCCCCGGGAACTGTCAGCCCCCCACCCCTCCCCCAATCGATATTCCACGCGCGACATTCCACGCGCGGTTGTAATTTAACACTTCTTTTTCGTTTCTCTTTAATCCGTTTTGCAAAATTCCCTGTAAATTGATTAAAAATTCAATTATCGAGAAATCGACGTTGTGCTCAATTAATATTCAACAATGAAAAATAATAATATATTAAAAAAAAAAACGTCACCAATCAAATAGAACTATTACATGTATAAGTCTGTAATGAGACACCTTCTTTACATGACCTTAAAAAACCGTCTGCATTATCCTATTCGGTGCAAAAAGTAAGACGTTAAACCCCATTTCATTTCATTGTCCTTTTTTTAAAAATCAGCGACAAGATTAGATCCAACAAATATTTATTATGAACAAGGAAATATAATTTATTAAATCAGGGAAAGAGATAAATTATAAAATCAGAAATTAGACAATAAAAACATTTCGAACCGGATTTTAGTTTCCAGTATAACGCAACCATACTATGTCATATTAAGCTGTTATGACTATAAAGTTTGTAATATCTCATACAATTGCACCATGACCCCCCCCCCCCCCGCACACACACACACTCATACACACCCCCGATCCCCTCCCAAAGTGAAGAATGAAAATAATCAACAAGTTTTAATTATGTATACACTCTTACAAATCAGTTTGACAATATTCACATAACATAGCCTAGAGATAAGTTTTAAAAAAACCCAGAAAATAAGAATATTTCCACCCGGATTTTAGTTTCCAATACCTAACCGCATATATAATAATATTGGGTGTTGAAAAATGTCATTAATACGTTAAGACAAAAAAAAAAGTTTCCATAATGTAATATCTCATATAATTGCCAAAACCCCCATCCCACCCCACCCCAACCCACGCACCCCCGAAAGTGAAGAATGAAAATAAAATAATCAACTCTAATTGTGTATACACTCTAACAAAGCAGTTTGACAATATCCAGATAATATAGCCTAGAGAGGTTTTATGACCTCAATTTACCACAATTTCCTAGAAATTGCCCGTAGTTAGATGAAAGAGCGAAAGAATTCTCAGAAATTATGTTAAGTTTTTAACAGTAGCGAATGAATTATAGCTAAATAACTGTGGTTAAATATATTTATTTATAGCTTACGTAAAGATACTTCTTCTACTTTAATGTAATTTAAACCATCATTGTTATGTATTTGTACTTCTTCTACTATAAGTATACTGTGTAAATATAATAATAATAATAATAATAGAGCCGGGCTTTCCAGATAAGGACAGGTGAACAGGTGATCAATCGAAACAAAACTAGACAAAATGATTTAAAACGAAAACAAAATGGAAGGAAAAACGAAATTAGATTTAGCAAAACGAAACTATACTATATAAGAAAAAGGTTATTAATATTTAGAAAAAGACCGGCCCCTTGGAACTATGAAACGATATAGAAATGAGACGGCTACCAATGAAATATAATGGAAAAAAGAAACAAGCATCGGAAAGGATATTTTTACAAGATAATAGATATCCCTTATAGCTGAGTTAGTCGCGTTTGTGGGCGAAATTTGCTTTCAAATGTTTGGTGATTGTTTTCCGAACATATTCTATGATTTATTTGGTGCGATACAGTAGAAAAAAATATTTTCGCAGCATATAGAAATTCGCGAAACGTATTGCAGAAATTGCAACCTAACCATTCCACATTTTCAGTAATGAAAACACTCTTATATAACTCCCAAATAAAATGGCATTAACCCCCCCCCCCCCACCATTAAAGAAAAAAAATCTACACGTATTTTCAACGTATATATTATTGATAATATAAAATATCAGGTCCAATAGAAGAGCTCCTCCCACTCATTTTGTTTCTAAGTTCGAAGGGACCAGTTATGGACACATGATGGACATACCCTACGAGTCGGGAGTCTAGTAGAAGCGAACGTAATGACTATATAACGACTCTATGGCTTATCAGCTCAAACAAAAATTAAAATATTCTACCACAATCTGATTAAAACACAGATCATTGTTCGTTTCGTTTTCTATAGTTCAAAATTTCGTTTTACTTGTCTTTACTACACTAGGATCTGGAAGAGTTCTTATCATGGCGTGTTCTGGATGATGTGATTGTGAGGGATTAGCCAATGAAACGGTCTGTTACAGCGAGTTTTTGGCGTGAAGTGCACGGAACTCTGGGTAAACCACTAGAAACGTCAACGCTGATTGATTAATGAATTCTGACGTCATAAAGTCAAAAGCCGCTTGTATGACACCTGACACGACCTTCCACTATAACTGGTTAGATCTTCATGTAGTGTAGGCCATCAAAAGTATAAAAAACGAAACGAAATATAGATCTGTATTTTAATCAGATTGGCATTACCACTGACATTGTGCTCAAGCTCGACAAACGAAACGAACATTCGGCTGAAGTTACTGCTTTTAAAGGACAATATTGGTGCCAGTCATTATCACATATGTGATAGAGCTGGTTAAACACATTCCAAATATAATTTTAACACAGTGATCATTGCTACGATAGCTGAGTAATACGAGTCATACCTCTATATAACTGACTAATGTGATGTGTGATAACAGATAATAATTCCTTCCAGATTTTTCGGCGTGGTTTCCACTTGTCAGTGATACAGGACGGGACGGAGGGTCTGACAAGGACAACTGTCTAGTCGTTCCGATGGGACGAAAAACCGAGGTCCCGTGTACACATTGGCGTGCACGTAAAAGATCCCTTGGCAGTTGGAATTCGATATAAGAGTAGGCCGTAGCGCCGCTGCCCGGGCAAAATTCCCCTCATAGCACACAGTATGGCGTATGCCCGTCTTCATTAGCCCAAGTTAGGAGCGGAACAGTAGGACGTTAAACCCCATTTCATTTCATTTCATTTATTTTGTGTACAAAATGTTATCTTCTTTCACACTAATCGCTTTTCTGTTAAAAATATGTTTAAAGGTGCATTGGGTAAGATTAGATAAAGAGCTGGCAATTCTCGCTATAATAGTTAAAAAATAGATAACGAAAACAAAATATGCTAAAAGTTTCAGTCATATTGCTTCACTCTGAATGGTTAGCGCGTGCGCGTTGTATCATAAGGTCTGTCATTAAGTCAACTGGTGTGGTTTCGATTCCCCGGTTGTACGTAAAAAGGAGTAGGGTCGCCTGAGCAACCTCTTGTGTTTTCTCCGGGTCCTCCCACTGCTAAAGACTCCTACGTGCAAGCGAATTATTGAAATAAATTTGAACCATGTGATAGTCTTGAAAGACCTAGTTTGTGTCGAGTGGACGTAAACCCCGCCCCACCTCTCTCTCTCTCTCTCTCTCTCTCTCTCTCTCATCCATGCAGTGTACATTTATATACAGTCCTAACGTATATTGACACTTGTATGATACACAATAATGACCAGACGAACCAAGACCACACCCTTTTATCGATATTTATGCAACTACAAAAACAAAAGAAAGAAAGAAACAAAAATAATAAAATACTTGCGCCTTAAAATGCATTACATAGAACTAAATCTGCCTATTGCAGGATGTTTTTTCTGGCTTCAAATGTTTTATAAATTATTATTTAGACATTTAAATTTTATTCACATGGCAAGACAATAATCAACAATCTAGAGCATTAGTTGACTGGGGTATTGAATGGATATAATCGATTAACGTTAAAATGGACGCCACTGAATAAAAGGACTGTAAAACTTCACTCAGAATAAAGTAATTTGACTGAAATTTTCAAAATATTCATTTTTGATTATCAAATTTTTGAAATATTTTTACAAGAACTGTCAGCTCTTTATTTAATTCTTACATAATGTACCTGTAATAGTAATGAAATACGGAAACCTATTTAATTTTAAGGTTTCTATGAAGCGAGTCTTGTTATATTTCTAGAAATCACCTAAATAGGATTTGTTATACACTACGGTATACGGATTATTCTTGGAAATGAACAGATCATTTTTCACGAAACCCCCCTTGTTATTTATAGACTATTTATAGGCATGAATACAAGGCACAAAGTTCAACTGATATATGAATAAACATAAAATACTTCCCTACTATATAATTGCCGTTTTAATAAGAAAAATGCACCTATCTATAGAGGAAAATATTGATCCTGAATGTTTTACTAGTTTAAGCTTGGTTCTGGGGGGTTTACTTTTAATCCCCCCCCCCTATTTTTTTTAACGATACTAAATTCAGTAGGTTTCATAAAGAATACCAATTGTATGCTTGTTTTTATAAAATTACACCTATCTATAGAGGACAATATTGGCCCTGGGTGTGTATAACGACCATTCGAAAAAAAAATACATGACCCCGAGATAACCCACAAGGTTGAAAAGCGGTCCTATATACTCCTCGTCAGGTGTATGTAGTATAAAATGAGGCGTGTGCAAAAAAAAGAGGGATATTTTAGCTAAGTCAATCGTGACAATCCCGCGGATTTTACATTGGTATCGCCGACTGGCGAACATGTGAGCAAAAAGTTTCATCTTGAAATGAATGGATGGATGGATGGATGAATGAATGAATGAATGAATGAAATGTGGCTTAACGTCCCACTTTTCTGCACCAACTCGGTTAATGATGACGGTCACACGCCATATATAGTTTTTCTATAAGGAACATTGTCCGTACATGCAGCAATTGACTTCCAGCTGTCAATTTTTCTTAAAGGACAATATTGGTACCAGTCCCATACAACAACTTTTGGTCTTCGAAGGAATTATTAGTGAGCAGAAATTCGCCCATGTATCTGTTATCACCCGTCACTTCAGCCAGTTATATAGAGGGATAACTCGTGTTTTCCTTTTGCGTTCGTCACTTCCTATTGTTGAAACATTGATTATTTATCTATCGTAGCCATGATCTCTGTGATAAAATAATATTTGGGACGTGTTTAACCAGTTCTATCACATATGTGATAATGACTGGCACCAATATTGTCCTTTAAACGTAAACGCAAATGTGTACACGGATTCTCAGTGTTTCGTCCCATCCTGTACTACTGGCAAGGAGAAACCACGACAGAGAATCCCGTGTAACCTTCTCGGATCGAACCCCGGATTTCCTGGTTAGTTGTTCATCGGGGAGAATCTCCTGGAAATCCCGAGACGTACAGTGACAATAGAGAGAACAAAAAATTAAAAACCACAATTTCCCTCATAGCACACTGTATGGCGTATGCCCGTCTTCATTAGCCCAATTCGGAGTAAAACAGTAGGACGTTAAACCCCATTTCATTTCATTTCATTCCTCTCTCTCTCTCCCTCTCTCTCTCTCTCTCTCTGAACCGAGATATTAGCCATTGACTTGTAGGCTAACCTCGGTCGTCATTACTGAAGTTGGTATGATAACAATGTCTCGATTATCCACTTTTACGTTAAATTATCCATCACAAAAATATCGCAGGCTAACGATGGCATCCAGAGTTGATTATGATCTAGATAAGTTAATTAATGTTTAATTAATAATTTAGAAAACATTTCAGGCCCAAAGAAAGACCAACAATAGCAGATTTGGCTCTTGCATAATGCATGTTTAATGAATCACACTAGGAAAGATGGACTTTTGTTCTGCTAATCATTTCTATTATAATCACAAGAATTATGTATGGCGTATCTGATTTCTGGCAGTGGCGCTAGAAATGGTTCCACTACTGATGTCTTCCGTCTTGCTCCAGCCACAGTAGTGGACCGCCCTAAGGCCTTCCTTTGAGCAAGTTTTCCAGTCATAACTCCAATTTCCAATTACAATGACCCCGAACTGTAATGCACACAGCTTAACATATAATAAACCAATTCCCATTAAGATAATGGTGAAACCTTACCGTATAATTATATGATTTGATTAAACCCAACTGCTATGCGAAATTTCTGTTTATTTTAAAATGGCCGCCGAACCAGAATCGCGTAGTTTCATTGTCACTCGAAAATACAGAAAAACTGTTCGGTAAGACCAGATTATGATTTCAGTGTTCCATTCTTCACTATTTGTAACATAATTACTTATTTCCACGCAAACTGTGGTGATATGTGTTGAAAAGTTTTCAATTGAACCTAATTTTACTTGCTCAAAGCCTCGAATAGTGTCAATAAGAATTATCACGGTTACAAATTGCAGCTAGGCAACCCCGTGAGTGTCTGAATGGTTAACGCGTGCGCTTTAGATTATACAGTCTATCATTATAACTGGCATGCATGTTTCGATTTCCCCGCTTACAAGGAGTATGGTCGCATCTCTAACCTCGTTGGTTTTCTCAAGGTCATCCGGTTTCCTCCAACTGCTAAAGACCTCTACGCGCAAGCAAAGTATTGAAATAAAATTAAAACCATATGTTGTTAGTCCCGAAATGAACATTAAACTCTATATTTTTCTGTGTTAATTATGAATAAATTGAATCAGTTATCAACAGGATTTAAAGTGATGTTCTATGTCATGAGTTTAACGATTTCCTGTAAATATACCACTTAAAACATTGTTATCAAGACACCACCCTTGGTCTTTCTAGAAGAATTTGTTAACAGAAAGTATCTGATATACCGGGTAGTCCTTGTTGTTTTCCGGATTTAACAGCTTAAAAATTAAAGATGGCTATTAGAGAGAGAGAGAGAGAGAGAGAGGGGGGGGGGGTTAACGTCCACTCGACACAAACTAGGTGATTTCGGGACTAACATATGGTTTAATTTTTTACTTCAATAATTCGCTTGCACGTAGGGGTCTTTGGCAGTGGCAGGAAACCGGAGGACCCGGAGAAAACCCACGAGGTTGGACAGGCGACCCTACTCCTTGTCACGTACAACTGAGGATTCGAAACCACGCCAGTTGACTCAATGACAGGCTTATAATACAGCGTGTCGAGTGTGTGTTAAACCCCATTCTCTCCCCCTCATTTATATACTATTTTTAAGAATCATATACATGTACACATTTCTTTTCTCATTTTCTGTTTTGTTTGTGCATATATATATATATAGAATCTCCTTATACTACTCTTTTTTATATCAAAAAATATCAACACAAGTCGATAAAGTAAAAAAAGTAAAAAAAAAAACAGTGTTGATATTTTTTGATATCAAAAAAGACGAGTATAAGAAGATTTTATTTACCATTCAATCCTTTCCTAGATTCACAAATAAACAAATATAATTATTTGCTATAGATTTCACTTTTACTGAACCCGATTACATTACGGCGTAGTGATACATCATTTTTTGACAGCAATTCGACCATTGCAAAGTCCTTTATATTGACCCAGTGTTTCCATGAAAGTCAATTAAGTATTATTTAATGGTCGAGAGCGAGACATTAAGTAATATTGTAGCAACGAGAGGGACGTGAGGCCCGAGTGTTTTTACAATATAGTACGCAATGTCTTAAGCTCGAGACCATTAAACGACTTAAAATACAGACACTCCACACGTGCTTTTACAGTGAAATACGTCACACGAGTCCAATATTTCACTAGTATAAATAATATACGATTGGCAAGTTGCCCGTACGATTATTTGAAATAATGGTACTCCAACATCAAAGGGTGACGTCACATAGTCACATCTGTATTTTAAATAAAAATACGATTATTTGAAATAATCGTACTCCAACATCAAAGGGTGACGTCACATAATCACATCTGTGTATCTCCTTATGAAATTTATCACACAAGCAATATCTACTGTCTACTGTAGAATATATTATTGGGTGATAAATCCTGTTCTATACGTGCTACTGAATAGCCTTATATTATAGGTTATTTATGCTTGAAATATAGTGAAAATGAAATGAAATAGGGTTTAACGTCCTACTCTTCTGCTCCTAAACTGGGCTAATGAAGACGGGTATGCGCCATACAGTTTGCTGTGAGGTAAATTTTGCCCGGGCAGCGGCGCTACGACCTACTCTTATATCGAATTCCAACTGCCAAGGGATCTTTTACGTGCACGCCAATATGTACACGGGACCTCGATTTTTCGTCCCATCCGAACGACTAGACAGCTGTCCTTGTCAGGCCCTCCGTCCTGCATCACTGACAAGGAGGAAACCACGCCGGAGAATCTGGATGAACTTTTTCGGCCAATGCAGGGATCGAACACCCGACCTCCAGGCTAGCGAGCCAGCGTCTTACCCACTTAGCCACGTGATCCCCTTGAAATATAGAAATGTTGTTGATAGTAATATGCCTTCATGACACGGGCGTCCATTGTTTACATAAGACGTTGTTGCGTTAACTGGTCCGGGCAGAATGGTACCTTTTACTCATTTTATATACCCATTTATACTAAATAGGAAATATTTTTTCATACTTAAACACCTTTTATTTATTTTCAATACTTCAAAAAAAAAATGTTTTAGAATTTAATTTGCAAAGGGAAAAAAGTTAATATCACGAGCTCATTAAGACACACCGATGTCATCCCTTTCAGTGCTTGTAGCGGCCTAGCGAATATTCACCGCTGATTTGTGTGGGACCACACTGCACGGAAACAAAACCTATAAAAGCAAGTTACTGCGGTCATTCACCTTCACAGAATGAATTCTTTGAACCGCTATACTTTCGATTTCCCATTAATAAGTAAATTCACTAATAATAAAGCGTTCAACGAATAGTTATATCGATTAATCAGTGCCGTGAAGCATAAAATCGCAGAATCTTTTTCCTGGTTATATGTGTTTGAAAGTGCATTCCCTTTCGTGTTACCTTACCTTACCACGTACTTATATAGAAAGAACAAGCCTCTCAATACATTCTTCAGGGGGTGTGGGTACGGTCTAACGCGTGCACTTTAGACCATTAACCTCGTGGGTTTTCATCAGGTCCTTCGGTTTCCTTGCACTGCACTTGCAGTTGTACTATATGTTAGTACTGAATTTTAATGACCTAGTTTGTGTTGAGTGGATCTCTCTCTCTCTCTCTCTCTCTCTCCCCACACACACACACAAACACACACTATTCCTTGATGCTTGTTGAATGTGGCTATACACCTAATTGACAATCACGGTTACAAGTTACAGTTCGATTGACTTGAAATTTAGATGTGTAGACCATATAGAAATTTTAATAATTTCGGAGAAGGACTTCATGGGTTGTTACTGTTATCACATTATAGTGTCTTGTGATACTCCGAGTTACCTAAAAATTAGTGTTGAGATAACCGACTTTGTGTTGCGTAAACAAGTGAACATGACTGCTTTCGCTTAACATTTCCAAACACCTTTAATGGAAATAAGTAATTTTGTTATCAGAACAGTTGGTTAGAGTAAACTGAGAGCTAAATTCACTTGAAAATATTAAAGAGGCGTTATGCAAGATTTAGACAAAGAGCTGACAGTTCACGATATATTATTAGTTAAAATACATAATGAAAAAGGATTATGTTGAAAGTTTCAGTCAAATTACTTCATTCTGGGCAAAGTTATCGCAGTTAAAAGAAAAATGCAGTCTCGATTGTCATTGCTATCGTTGTTAAGATAATAAACAAAGTCTTGCTTATCCATTTTTTAAATTAAATCATTAACTGTCAATCGCATTTAAATCTGTTGAAAATCTCGAGCACACGCTGGCATCGAGAGTTGATTATTGTCTAGGTAAGTTAATAAATGTATAATTAATAATTTATATAACAGTTAAAGCTACATTATGGTGGATTCGATAACGAGTTGGCAGTTGTCACTATAATAGTTAAACATTTCCGGCTAGTCTATATCATCATTACTAAAGTCAGTACGATAAAAAGCATAGTCTCGATTATCCATTTAATCGTTAAATCGTGAAGGAAAGTTATGCAGTTAATCAGCTCATAATCCACTAAGGATCGCAGGCTGGCGATGCCATCTAGAATTGATTATGGTCTGGATAAGTTAATTAATGTCTAATTAATCATTTAGATAACATTTCAGGCCTAAACAAAGACCTGCAATAGACAGATTTAGCTCTTGCATATTGTATGTTTAAGGCCTATAGAAAGACCTGCAATATAGGCAGATTTAGTTCTTGAATAATGTCTTTTCATATAAAATTAACTGCCATGTACTTTATCTTCGTCTTAAAATTATACGTTCCATTATTGTTCACATAGGCCTATGCGTTCTATCACCAACCAGAGAGAGAGAGAGAGAGAGAGAGAGAGAGAGGGGTTTAACGTCTCACTCGACACAGACTAGGTCATTTCGGGACTAATATATGGTTTAATTTTATTTCAATAATTCGCTTGCGCGTATAGGAGACTTTAGCAGTGGGAGGAAACCGGAGGACCCGGAGAAAACCCACGAGGTTGGACAGGCAACCCTACTCCTTGTCACGTACAACCGGGGATTCGAAATCATGCCAGTTAACTCAATGACAGGCCTCATGATACAGCGCGCACGTGCTAACCATTCGGCCATCCAACCCCCCTATTACCAACCAACTTGCCGAATAGGAAAATGAAAGTTATATTTTCGGAGAAATGTACTACCGATTACAAACTAGTTTATCTTGTGGCTTTTATAAGTTCTTATGCTTTCCCTAGAAATGTACATACGCGTGCGTTACCAAGGATGCCTTATCAATCTGGGCAAATATTGTGTTCTTCGTTATATGGCATAACATTGTCCGACACAAGTTATAATAAGTGGACTATTTAAATATGATTGTGGAAATCAAACTTCTAAAATCTTTTTTAATTTGTTCTAATATTTAACTATTTATTATAGAATTCATTGAATTTGGACCAAACTTTAACAAAATCGCCCTATTTACGAGTTTTCAGTTAAAACTTTATCAATCTGGTTAAAACACAGATCCTATTTCGTTTCGTTTTTATATAGTTCAAAATTTCGTTTTACTTGTCTTTACTACACTTGTGTAGTGTAGGCAATCGAAAGTATATAAAAACGAAATGAAATATAGATCTGTATTTTAATCAGATTGAAACTTTACTGACATCATATTTCAAAATATATACTATTCAAAAAAAGTAGGGGATATTTGATTTTGGGGGCATAATACTAAAATATGCAAATGACTACGAAAAAAGTCACTATAGAACCTAACAGAAGAAACATTTCCAGTTACATGTGACGCCCAAACGCACCAATAGCTACCGCATGGAATGCAGGTGATGCTTGGGATCATCATGGGGGTCCAACCCAAGATTTGCACGACTCTGACTTTGAATGTTACAGTCATTGTGGCATTGAATTCCAGGGTGGAAACATCAGTTTAATTGTTTTAGTGACCAGAAAACAAATTTTGATATGCGTCGGCTTACCCAAAATGAATGGTTACGTGCCCTTGGCATGCTACAGATCGGCACAACACAGGCGGTTGTGGCGCAGACGATGAATGTTTCTCAGTCTGTCATAAGCAGGCTATGGTCCAGATACCGTGATACACAATCTGTACAGGACAGACCACGCTCAGGTCGACCAAGGGCGACAACTCAAGCCCAGGATCGATTTATCCGTACCTTGGCCTTGAGAAATCGTGTCATCACAGCAAATCAGATCAGCGCTCGTCTTCAAACAGACACTGGTGTGAGAGTGAGTGGCCAGACGATTCGGAATCGACTGCATAGGGGTCACCTTCGCGCCCGACGTCCTCGCGTGATCCCTTGTTTGAGAGATCATCACATTCAGGCAAGACGTCGTTGGTGTAGGGATCGTCAACACTGGGATAATCGACGCTGGAGCAATGTGATGTTTTCAGTTGATTTTTTGGACAGACGTAGGAGGGTGTGGCGTCGTCGAAACGAGCGCTTCCAAGACGTTAACGTCATCAGACATGATCGATTTGGGGGTGGTTCTGTTATGGTGTGGGGAGGCATCACTGTTGCTGGAAGAACGGCTTTACATGTTGTTGCAGGGCGTGTACAGGCCAGTACTACCGGGACAACATCTTGGCAGTCCGTGTTGTGCCGTTCGCACGACGTCATGGCCGCCGTTTCATCTTCCAGGATGACAACGCAAGATGTCACAGGGCCAGGATCGTTACAGGTTACCTCCAACAACAGAACATCACCACATTACTTTGGCCAGCACTGAGTCCCGACCTCTCCCCCATCGAGCATGTCTGGGACATGCTTGGACAGAGGTTACGTCAACATCAACAACGTCCTGCCAATGTCCAAGAACTTGCTGCTGCGTTGCAACAGGAATGGGACAATCTGGACCAAAATGACCTTAGACGTCTCATTAGGAGTATGCCACGTCGGATCAATGCTTATTTGGCAAACAGAGGAGGATTTACCCGTTACTGACTTGGTTGTGATGCTGTGGTAACTTTGCTGTTTGACCCCGGGTATCATTTTACCCTTATAATGGTCAGTCTGTGCCTTACTTAGTCTAACGATCATTTGGAATAAATCGATGAATGTGAACTTCATTTCATTTTGTCATTTGTTTCTTCGTCAGTTTCATTAGGTGACTTTAATAACACTTAAAAATCAAATATCCCCTACTTTTTTTGAATAGTATACTTATAAATATATCAAGGTAGAAAAGGAGGCAGGGGTCTTAGACAGTGGCGAGAGTTCTCTGCTTTTTATCATTCTTTGCTCCGTTTCGACCAGGCCACGAGGATTCTCTCCTTTTTATCATTATTTGCTTCGTTTCGTGGATTGTTATTTTCTTTGTTTTTCATTCTCTGCCTCTTTCGGTGAAATGAAATGAAACTGGGTTTAACGTCCTACTGTTCTGCTCCTATACTGGGCTAATGAAGACGGGCATATGCCATACAGTGTGCTATGAGGGAAATTTTGCCCGGACATCGGCACTATCGCCTACTCTTATATCGAATTCCAACTGCCAAGGGATCTTTTACGTGCATTCCAATGTATACACGGGACCTCGGTTTTTCGTCTCATCCGAAGGACTAGACAGCTGTCCTTGTCAGGACCTCCGTTCTGCACCACTGACAAGGGGAAACCACGTCGGTCTTTCGATGAAGGTGTCGTTATTTGCTTGTTAAAGACGAGAGAACATCTATAAATTGTAACTTGTATTC
This sequence comes from Patella vulgata, assembly GCF_932274485.2. NCBI lineage: Eukaryota > Metazoa > Mollusca > Gastropoda > Patellidae > Patella > Patella vulgata. The sequence continues at coordinate 15,523,653 of NC_065880.2, read as the reverse complement.
CATATTGTCATGAGTGCATTAAATAGCCTACATAATTGAAGCGTTTTCACTTGATTTCAAGGAACCGAGCGAGACCGGATACAAAACATTGTTTATGTGTATGTTACAAATCTTAACCTACAACACTTATATATTTTTTCGAATGGCGCGCATGCCCCTTTGAATCGCACGCATGCACATAATTAGCATACGAACGATTGAGATCGCCTACGTCACGGGTTTCGACCAATCTATGAGAAGGTTAAGGGATTGCAGACTCACCGAGTCTCCGCCCATAGCGCAGCTAGTCCGATGAGTTGAACTGGAATTTAAAAGTTTTTGTCACTTTTTGCCATGGCATGAACCATCGGGCCCCCTAAACCACAGGCAGGGCCCTGGGCTTAGCTCCGACAATGTATGTTACCATCATCCTCTCCAAATTACGTAGGCATACATGATACACTACTGAGCTTTTTAAAGAGAGAAATCCAACACCCCACTTGACGTCACTTTTTATAATAAATTAATGGGATAACATTGTGATTCAATTTCATTGATGCAAAGCATTAATTGTTATATTACATATGTCAGAATCATTATATCGCGCTTTGAATGCCCATCCCATCCCACCCCATCTGAGGATAAAGCACACGACCGTGACACTTTTCTCATAAAAATATTGTTTTAAGGTGGAGAGGGGGACCCCAATCCCCCGCCCCCTCCGGATCCGCCCCTGAAACGATAACGAAGCCGAAAGCCGAGACAGTTGGAATTCGATGACGAATGGTGCAAAAGCCGCTTTTCGGATAAAATAAACTCATTACACACTGTATGGCGTTTTTCCTTTTAAATTATAATCCGGTTTGTGTAGAAACGTAATCCCCGATTTCATTAATCAGTTCATTTCCACACATATCTGGTTTCGATTCCCCGTTTGTAGGTGACAATGAGTAGGGTTGCCTGTCCAACCCTACGATTTCCTGCCATTGCTAAAGACGCCTACGCGCAAGAGAATTATTGAAATAAAATTGAAGCACGTGTTTGTCTGCAAATGACCTAATTTGTGTCGAGTGGACGTTAAACTCTCTCTCTCTCTCTACTTATCAGCCGTTTACATGTACACCTGTACTAGGTCTTTCAACACAATGCAGCGTATACATTATATTATATTCACGTTAAGTTATATTCACGTTAAGTGATTTCCCCAACCCATTTTAAATTGACCTGTAATGGTAAAATATATAGGACTTTATACTTAACATTTGTCAAATGAATTATTTATATAATGAACTGTATAGATAGGCCTCCTACGCGGGTGCTGCAGCAAAATCGAAAGATTACAAAATTACGACATTCCATATATTGTTGTGACAGTTACCGTACAAACAACACTCCTTTTATCCTGAGAAAAACACAATCTACGTTGATTATAGATCCTGAATTGATTCAATACGCACCCTTTTCTTAAAACTGACTATATGTAATACGACGTAATTAATCATACATATTATGATCAAATGTATTCAACTGAGAAATTAAACGAAAATTTATATATATTTTATGACATCATTTATTCAATAAATTAATATAAATAAACCTTATACATGTATAAAACTTTAAAACACAACATACCCATCCATACATCCACACAACATGGTATAATAGAATATGACCAATTGACTCGGGTGATAATCCGAAAAATTTAAAGCTTAGTGATGACAAAAAAAAAACAAAACCAATAAATGAAACAAAAGTTGTTGGGCTTTAAAATACATTTTTAAGATCGTTACCACAGAAATTGTTTAGCTTTTAAAATACACTGAATTAAAGATCTTTTCCATATAAAGTTTTGATTATTAAAGAATAAATATAGTCAGTTCAAAGTCGGTATATATATTCTCGTAAATAAAGTTTTAGACACTGTGGAATCGGTAATAAATCCGTAGATATTTCGGGTATATGGATATCACTTTGACATGCGTTAACGGCAATCCTCGCTAAATGTTTTAAAGAGTCCGGTTTACGTAACTTAGGTTTATGAAACAGAACAGGCAGACTCTTTTTGCCGGACGGTTCTAGCCACAAACACTTGTTTTCTTTGTCATTTTTTGATAAAGTACTATGAAAGTTGACTAGAGCTACAACGTTTTCGAATTTGGGCAATTTACCACTCAATCCGTCTTCACAGTCCAACTGAAATAATCCCCCGGAATATTTAATTCGCACACTTGTTGGTCCACGCTGTGTTTTTACACTGAGACTAAATAAACACTTGGGATCAGAACTATTTCGAAGTAGAAAAGTTCCAACATCGGCGGATTTCAACAGCTTTCTAGCTTCACTACTGGAACATTCGGGGTAGTACCAGGTACAATGGTTTACTAAACTATCATTTCTAGATAAAATATAGAATTCATCTCGACTATCAATGCGTTCACTAGACACATAATTTACTGGTTTATTTCTGTATGATTTCATATCTTTTTTACCCTTTGCAGTCGGGCTCATGCCTCTCACTTGCTTGTTGAAAGCACTGGAACTTAACAGAGGCACGTCGAATATGGTACCGCCACACATCTGATACGATCACTTAGAATCCAAGAACAGTAACTATGGATGCTGTATATAGAAAATTGTTAACCTGCTCTCATCGATGCGTCTTGACCAAACTGTAGTCAACATACAAACTGTCTTCATTTTAAATTGTCCCTGATATTTGTAAAAGTAAAACGATCCCTTTTCAGTTCCACTAAAACTGAACTAAACCTATACAACATAGTGGGTTGTAGTTTCCTAGAAATGAGCTATTAACGCGAATTTATCCGGGTTCAACCAGACGTAAATCTATTTTTAGATACAACACGGCAAAATAGTGTGGGATATCCCCGTTCATGCGTGGACTTTCTGAAAAAGGTTGTTGTAAATTGCTATGTATCCGCGGAATAAAAACAGGAATTGATGAATTTGTATCAAGGATACGTTTGAACAGGAGATTTTGTTTTAGATACCGTGTTTCAAACATAACTTTCATGGTTGAATATATAGGTCAACGTCAGTAACAGGAAAGGCGACATGTGATTCAGGTATCTGACTGATCACAGGGTTTCTTGGAATTGATGTGTATTTTTCATACTGTTTCTGTTAAATTCAGGTATTATCATGGTTAAGTTAAAATCGATTTAAACTGCTATAGGCCTACATAATCCACCATGGATTAAATGAGTAATGTGGATGATTAATAAAAGAAATGGTGTAAGCATGGTCCATGGTGTAAGCTTATATTTTTAGTACGACGTAGCAGCTATAAAATAGTATAGGCTATGTTAATAGTAGCCATAGGTTTTGTTTGGTCTTCGTCAAATTATGACCGATTGCAGTTTTTCAAATAAATAAAATATATACGTGTGTAAGCTTATATTTTTAGTACGACGTAGTAGCTATAAAATAGTATAGGCTATGTTAATAGTAGCCATAGGTTTTGTTTGGTCTTCGTCAAATTATGACCGATTGCAGTTTTTCAAATAAATAAAATATATACGTTTGATTTATTTAGCTAGTTTTCTAGAACTTCGTGATAATCACAAGATATCTGACCAATAAAGTATATATAAATGATATCAGTTAGTGACAGCCTATAGTTGTAGATCCGTAACCTTTGTCATACTTTATCATTGAACGGGTGGTTCTATTGGGTGAGCTCAACCAATAAAATAAGCAATGTCAATTTTACTTTCAGTTTTTACTTCCCGATTGACCTTTTTTGGAAAAATATTATCTTAGATTCGGGAAGACGGGCATACGCCATACAATGTGCTGTTAGAGATATTGCCCGAATAGCAGGGCTTCTCCCTATACTCTATTCGTCGAATTTGTCAAGGGATCTTTTACGTGCATACAGATTGACCTATTGTAATGACCGGGCGATTGTCTGTCTTGCACCACCGACAACGGCTGGTAATGAGCTACGACATTACATCTACATCTCCGTATCAAATTTTCCATGTAAATAGTAAAATTAATTTTATCGATCGGAGGTCTCCAAAAAGACCAGAATAATGCAGTCAAATATAGATTATGCAATCAAACTTAAATGAAATGAAACGTAATGGGTTTAACGTCCTATTGTTCTGAAAACAGGCATACAGGCATAGAAAGAAAAAAAAACCAAAGCGCTTCCTCAAATTATATATAGTTAATTCTATTGATTGTGCTAGTGTCTGGCCAAAATTTAAAACTGTTATTTATTTCGAAATTTTTCTTTGTCACCCAAATTTTCAGAATGAATCAATCATGAAATAAAACGTTTTTTCCACAAAGCTGTGATTTTATGTACTCATTCTCTGATGTTTGTGCCTGAAATACGGAAATACATCGCCCGAAAAATGGACGGTTCACCGAAACGGGGGGGGGGGGGGGGTTCTACGTGCTTAGTTTAGGAATTCACGGAAAACAGTCAAGTTTGATTGGTACATCGAAATAATACAGGTGAGCACAAGGACGCAAGATATTTAGACATATCCTTGAAATCCATTGACATTGTAAAGTTTCAGGAAGGGCGCTATTCACAGAATTCCTTAAAGATATATTTTGGCGAAATTAGGAATTCACGGAAATCAGTCAAGTATGATAGATTCACCGAAATCCATTGACATTGTGAAGTTTCAGGAAGGACCGCAACTCACAAAATTCCTGAAAACATATTTTGGTGAAATAACTAAATATTATCATGTAGAACTTTATTTCGGACAATATTTCACTTTTAAAGTTCGAAAGACATGATTGCGACTGAGTGTATTGCTAGAGGTTGTGTCGTGTGGTTCTGGCGTTTGCCGCCCCGCCCTTTTAGTGTTCTACTGGGTCTCGTATGCGGTTGTAAATTGTCTTCACCTCCGTGCGTTCGCAATTTCTGGTGAACACTATACAGATTTCATTATCGTGCGATACTATATATACATGTATAATTCCAATCTGTTTCACAGAGCATTACGAAAGTCTTGCCAATATTCACTGCTGATCAGTGTGGTATAATTCATGTTGTCGCCGCCTTTCGATCGATGAAGGGGGCTATTTAAAATGGGTTCCTTCGTCTATCTGTCCGTTACACCTTTTGGGACACACAATAACTGATTCTAATTGAGGTAGATATATTCAACACGTCATTGCCGTAATTTAATTTGTCCATAGCTCTGTTTTTAATTAAGTGAGTGATGGAACTGGTGTATATAATGAACATTTTCTACACAGGTTAGGCATAGTGATAAGTAATTTGATTATTCGGTGTTTTATAAAATGATAAATTTGCAAGTAATTAATGAGGGTCATCTATTTATTGTGGGATTAGGGCTGGGAAATATCAGCCTCACTGTTTACATGTGGAGTTTGGCCCTTATTCAATTCAATATATGGCCTTACTTACATCCAACAGTGCAGATTTGAATGTGATAGTCTTCATTTTCCATGTGATTATTAGCATGTGGCTTTTTTCATTGTTGTTATTTTTACTTAGGCACTTTGGCATTTTGAGTGAATGTGTATATATACTGCTTGTCTTGTTAGTAAATGTAGACTATTAAAATTATCATTTATTTTGTTTGTAAATGAATACATGTTATTTGTATATTGTATGTAGTCCTTAATGGATGTTTCAGTGCAATAAAATTTTATCAAATCTTATCTCTGATATATAATTAACAGTGGCAGTGCTAAATCCTGGCAATTATTCACAGCATTATGGGCAATAAATTAAGACAAAATATAACTATTGATGCCATATATCTACTGATTTAAATGAAATTTGATGTGTCAAATATATATCAAGTAATCAAACATCACCTTTGACTTCATAAAAAGCATGAGAACGCTTACTGGTCCATATTTTCATCCAAATTGAACCAAACTTACTGGTAATACAGATTACCAATTTAAAGAAGAGAAATACATGCATCACTTTAAAGTCTAATTATTTGTGTTTAATAATAAATACTTTGATAAAACAGTTACAGACAGACAATATGTATTTACAATAATACTGAATAAATAATTTTTATATACAGTCAAAGAGATATCTTTTCTGAGTTTAAAAATCTTCCAATTTAATTTAAATAATAAAAAAAATGTATTTCTATTATGAACAGATATAAGTGTTCGTGAACATACTCTTAATGGGATTCAAAATTTGATATTTAATTTAAAGTGTGTATATTCAATAAAAAATTAAGATATAAGTTTATAAATAATAAATAATCATAACAGTGATGTTCTTTTAAAAATATTTTCTATATATTATTTGATTTTTTTTCAAGAATTATTACGCTTGCCCCATTCTAGCTTGCTCTATCTTTCGCCTAACTTGGTTACAGTTTAAGGCTAATTCTGCATGCAGAGAACGGAGCTCTTCTAATTTTATCTTTAGGTCATCACTCTCGTCCTTTCTTTCTTCAAAGTCTCTTAAAAGGGGTTCATTTCCAAGAAGACCACAATTCTGGCGTAATCTGTGATTATCTATACGTAAGGAATCTCTTGCTTGTTTAGTTCTTGATAAAATATCCCTTTTCTGTTAATAGAAATTTAAAAAATACATTTATATATTACAAGAAAAGACAGGTATGAGAGGCACTAAAATTTACAAGTTAAAGCTGAACTCCCGATTACAAAACTATAGAAATAATTAAATGAAAAAAGTTAACGCCCTAAACAGTCTCCATACTCGTTTTCAATTTGTAGAACAACATAGCTACTGATTAAGGTGTATAACAAGAGAGGCAGACCATGCCCACATCCAGTATATGCCTTGTCTGATCAGGTGCATATTATTTTACTAATTAGATGAAATAAGGACATTAACCTTTTTAATTTAAAAAAGACATTATGCAAGAGCTAAATCTGCCTATAGCAAGTCTTTCTTTAGGCCTGAAATGTTATCTAAATTATTAATTAGACATTAATTAACTTATCTATTTGCGTTATCTATTTTTTAACCATATAGTATTGTAGCGAGAACTATCAACTCTTTATCTAATCTCCTATAATGCCTATTAAATTATTTCTGTAGTTTTGTAATCAGAGTTCAACTTTAAAGGACAATTTCTTTAATAAATTGCATTTTTATGAAACACAAGAATCACTATGAATAAGTAGTAGGAATAATTAAGCTTTCTATTCAACTACTTCTTAAACATAATTTTATGTGGATGAATGATCATAAAGATTACATTATCTGCTGACAACTGAACAGGAACAAGAAGTATAAAATGATAACCACTTTGATTGGTTAAAAAAAAAACGATGGTAAACTGTAGTAGGAAACAGGAAAGTGAATTAAGCAATCACTATAAGCATGACATTTAACATAAAAACGCCAGGAACAGAACAACTGTTAAAAACATATCCATAAATATAGTTAAGTTCTGGGAACCAGAAGTCACAATCTATTACAACATTTTTTACCTTTATTACTGCTGTATTTCAACATATATTTTATCAAAGGAAAACTGTATTTAACTGGAAAAAAGAGTCTTACGAAATATCAGTTGCAATATTAAGTTTACGATTTCTTAAAATAAATTTGAAGCTGTTTACCTGGCCAACAAAAGACTCTACATCTTGTAATTTTTTCTTTTGAACCTGATTTTCTGCTTGAACGAACTGTAATTTTTCTTTTAAATGTGTTAACACTTGAACAGTGCTTGTTATCTTCTTTCTTAATTTTAACAATTCCTGGAGAATAAATAAAATGTCTAGGAGATACTGTATATATACCCAATCTTTAGAATTATAATATTTACCAGTATTCAGCTTTGGTTTAAGTGACCCTTAAGCAAAGTAAAATTTGTGCCTGATTCCCATATCAAAAGAATGTTTTGTTTGGCTTGAAATCTGTCTGGGTACTCTCCCATTCAACTACAAGGCACTTTTAACCACTGACACCATATGTTCCCTTTAAGACAGACGCCAAGTTAAATGATTAGACAAGGCAGGAAAGTAATCTGGCTTAGAGTAGTTACAAGACTGAAAAGCATACTTAAATACTTCATATAAATTCCCTCAAAACTTGTTCCTGTGTGGCCATCAATGATTGTTCTATTTTAGCAACCCTGACCTGGTTATAGTCTCCTACTGTTACAAATATGTGAAGGTTATTGGTGAACTGAAAGGCTTTACTAGCTAATAGTTCCGCTGGACCTCTTCACAAGTATAACATTCAAGTACCAGTACAACTAAGTAACGGGTATATAGAATAAATAACAATAAAGATAGAAATCACCATTACATAGACACATCAGTCTTATAGGACTGGCAGGACTTTTCACAAGAATAATATTCATGTACCAGTACAATGGTTAGCACGTGTACGCTATATCACGAGGCCTGTCATTGAGTCAACTAGCGTGGTTTAGAATCCCCGGTTGTACGTGACAAGGAGTAGGGTTGCCTGTCCAACCTCGTGGGGTCCTCCGGTTTCCTCCCACTGCTAAAGCGAATTATTGAAATAAAATTAAAACCATGTTAGTCCTGAAATGACATAGTCTGTGTAGGGTGGACGTTAAACCCCATTTCTCTCTCTCTCTCTCCATTACAAAGACACATCAGTCTTATAGGACTGGCAGGTAATAAAACTGTCTTGCAGTCTGGTTCCCCATAAAACATGGATGACATTTAAAATAAAATCATGGGGCTAATATATAATGTAGATTTAATGTAACAGCAGGTAGAACAAAAAAATCAGCTGTAAATTAGATGATGATTTTAAGATTGTTAAGAGAGAGAGAGAGGTTCACTTGACACAAACAAGGTCATTTCGGGACTTTTGCTAGCGCATAGGGGTCTTTATCAGTGGGCAGGCGACCCTACTCCTTGCCAAGTACACAATGACAGACCTTGTGATCAAAAGCGCCCGCGCTGTTAACCATTCGGCCATCCAACCCTCATACATTCATCTATTTATAAACACACTATTAAAGACTTGTGCATAATGGAACAATCTACCAGAAATCATTAAATCATCTCCAACTCTCTCTTGTTTTAAATCAAGACTTAAAACCCATCTTTTTCAGAAATGTTATCATGATTAATCAAATTAATTAACTGTATGCACTGTGAGCATGCCTCTGTGCATGGAGTACTAGCGCTATATAAATGTACATATTATTATTTTATTATATTCTGACTATATGTTAGATATTGTGTAGTGTTAAAAATCAGAACAGTGCATGAAGACAAAATGAAATAAAACTATAATATTAATAGATTAAGTCATTATTGCAGGACATTCATTACATGTACACAATGTTTACTGGTATCAGTTGATGAACACAACCATATTTACCTCATTTCTTTCCTCTATTTTCTCGTTATAAGTTTGATTTTCTATCTTCAGCTGTTCAAAATCTATCAGATGTAATCCTTCTGCTAATTCTTCCTACAAGCAAAGAAAGTTAAAGAAAAATATTTACCACACTTTGCCCTTAAAATGAGCTGATATATACTATTCAAAAAAAGTAGGGGATATTTGATTTTGGGGGCATAATACTAAAATATGCAAATGACTACGAAAAAAGTCACTATAGAACCTAACAGAAGAAACATTTCCAGTTACATGTGACGCCCAAACGCACCAATAGCTATCGCATGGAATGCAGGTGATGCTTGGGATCATCATGGGGGTCCAACCCAAGATTTGCACGACTCTGACTTTGAATGTTACAGTCATTGTGGCATTGAATTCCAGGGTGGAAACATCAGTTTAATTGTTTTAGTGACCAGAAAACAAATTTTGATATGCGTCGGCTTACCCAAAATGAAAGGTTACGTGCCCTTGGCATGCTACAGATCGGCACAACACAGGCGGTTGTGGCGCGGACGATGAATTTTTCTCAGTCTGTCATAAGCAGGCTATGGTCCAGATACCGTGATACACAATCTGTACAGGACAGACCACGCTCAGGTCGACCAAAGGCGACAACTCAAGCCCAGGATCGATTTATCGGCACCTTGGCCTTGAGAAATCGTGTCATCACAGCAAATCAGATCAGCGCTTATCTTCAAACAGACACTGGTGTGAGAGTGAGTGGCCAGACGATTCGGAATCGACTGCATAGGCGTCACCTTCGCGCCCTCGCGTGATCCCTTGTTTGAGAGATCATCACATTCAGGCAAGACGTCGTTGGTGTAGGGATCGTCAACACTGGGATAATCGACGCTGGAGCAATGTGATGTTTTCAGATGAGTCAAGGTTCACTGTTGATTTTTTGGACAGACGTAGGAGGGTGTGGCGTCGTCGAAACGAGCGCTTCCAAGACGTTAACGTCATCAGACATGATCGATTTGGGGGTGGTTCTGTTATGGTGTGGGGAGGCATCACTGTTGCTGGAAGAACGGCTTTACATGTTGTTGCAGGGCGTGTTACAGGCCAGTACTACCGGGACAACATCTTGGCAGTCCATGTTGTGCTGTTCGCACGACGTCATGGCCGCCGTTTCATCTTCCAGGATGATAACGCAAGATGTCACAGGGCCAGGATCGTTACAGGTTACCTCCAACAACAGAACATCACCACATTACCTTGGCCAGCACTGAGTCCCGACCTCTCCCCCATCGAGCATGTCTGGGACATGCTTGGACAGAGGTTACGTCAACGTCAACAACGTCCTGCCAATGTCCAAGAACTTGCTGCTGCGTTGCAACAGGAATGGGACAATCTGGACCAAAATGACCTTAGACGTCTCATTAGGAGTATGCCACGTCGGATCAATGCTTGTTTGGCAAACAGAGGAGTATTTACCCGTTACTGACTTGGTTGTGATGCTGTGGTAACTTTGCTGTTTGACCCCGGGTATCATTTTACCCTTATAATGGTCAGTCTGTGTCTTACTTAGTCTAACGATCATTTGGAATAAATCGATGAATGTGAACTTCATTTCATTTTGTCATTTGTTTCTTCGTCAGTTTCATTAGGTGACTTTAATAACACTTAAAAATCAAATATCCCCTACTTTTTTTGAATAGTATATATAGGAGTGATAAAGAGGTTATAGCCTAATAAACAATCATCACTTTGAGACTAAAATAACTATTTCTCTCGTCTTTTTAGGGGAGAATGTGCACTTACACAAATTTCATGTGAAAGTATCAGAATTCGTAATACCAATACAAAAGTTCATATACAGTCTATTGCCCTGTCTTCTTTAGCCCTGCTGGTTGAGAAAAGTAGGTTGTTATACCTCATCATTTCATTTCTATCACTTACTTGAGGGGAGACTACATGTACTAGATAACAATACTTAAACATTGAAAATTCTTAAAAACTGTACTGTGTGCAGACAGACAAATGGATGAATGAATAATAGATTGTGTACATATGAACATCATAATTTAATCTTGTAAGAGGTACCTCCCATATTTACACAAGTATACAACAGTTTTACAAAGTTTTATTTATGGTATGTAAATATACTTTAAGATGTAAGCGTATTATTTATATTTACATATCGTAAATAAAAAATCGTGTGCTCAACTGGTAGAAACTGTCTCGATTTTGTTCATTACATAATAGTTTATAAAATATTTCAATAAAATTGCTTAGGGGTAAATTTTGCCTCCCTAAAAACTGTTACCTTTGATTTTAACTGTTGTTCTTTTTTCTTTAACTTATTTTTAGATCTGATATTCTCCAGTCTAACAAATACAACTTCTGCTTCCTTTTTTTCTTCATTAGCAATATACTGTTCTATATCCTTTAAACAAAAAATTGTCAAGCTACTTTGGGCAAAAAATCATGCTAAAAATAAATTACTCTAGAAACCCTCTAGATACGATGTCACAGCTGAACAGAATACCAACTGTTTTTTCTACAACCCAGAAGACCAGTAAAGGCACTAATTAGTTAAACATACATTATGCAAGAGCTAAACCTGCTTATTGAAGGTCTTTCTTTAGGCCTGAAATGTATTCTAAATTATTAATTAGACATTAATTAACTTATCCAGGCCATAATCAACTCTCGATATCATCGGATTTCTCCGATATTAAATAGATTAGAACAGTTCAGCCATATTTTGATTTAAGCTAAAAATGGAGAGAGACTTTGCTTCGAACAACCAGTACGGTGGTTGAAATTATTGCACACGTCTTGTCAAACCTTCAAAGGCAATTATCTTCGCTCGCAATAGAGTAATTTGAATGAAATTTTCAAATTATTCATTTTACATTATCTATTTTCGAACTATTATAACAAGAATAGCTAGCTCTTTATCTAAATCTTACATAATGTATCTTTAAACGTTTATCATCAAATGAGATAGTTAATAGTTATCATAAATTTGATTAAAATACAGATCTATATTTCATTTCGTTTTTTTTTTACTTTCGTTGACCTTCACTGCATGAAGATCTGACCAGTTGTAGTGGGAGGTCATGACAGGGATCATACGAACGGCTTTTGACCCTATGTCAGACTTTTGATTAACTAATCAGCGTCGATGTTGCTACTGGGATACCCACAGTTTGTGCACAGCACACTTAGAATTCACTGCAACAGACTGTTTCATTGGCTAATCTCTCATATCAACCAGAACGTGGGTTATATAACAACTCTTTTAGATCCTAGTGTAGTAGACAAGTAAAATGAAATTTTGAACTATAAAAAACAAAATGAAATAGGATCTGTGTTTTAATCAGATGGTAATGTAATGTTATCATCTATTTAACTCGCAAGGTATTTCCGATCAAGTTTACCTTTTCTCTAGTTGTCCCTCAATTTCATCAAGCCAACACTGAGGATGATGTGTCCCCCACCTCAATCCCAAAATAAATAGTTGACAATTGCACATCTATCTTTTTATAAAGCATTGGACAATCAAACAGATTATCTATACTTATCCTAAACAGAAAATCCTAAACATCACTCTCCTATGATTAGAATCAAAGTCATTATGTTTCAGAGCATTAAAAAATCTAATTGCTTATCGCTGTTTAACCATAGTGGGATATGTTAACATCAAACTCAGTCAAGACATTCGATTAATGAGCATTTACACCAAGTTTGAGTATTCTAATTCAATTAAAAGCAGATTTATTGTTTTCCATAGCCTTTACTGCTTTACCAATCAAATCGCCTATTGCTACTTATCCTATAAAAATTCTCATCACAGAACTTAGTCAAAGTTGTAGTGTTCCATAGTCTCAACTAAATGAACTAATCAAATTGTTTATTTTTGCTTAGCCTTAGGAGAGATATTGTGTCTGAAAGCATCAACCAGGTGTGCCAAATGCTCATAAAAAATCAAAATAAACATCAATAAAAAGCAGACGATTAAGCCTTCAAGCTTTAAAAACTTAAACACTGTTAGCCGCTAACCAATACTTAAACTTTAGAGAGCTAACTTCGTTCGCGACAGTGTGACATTGGTTACCAAAATTTAAAATGATTTCAGCTAGATTCAGTCACCCAATCTCCTTGAATAGAGTTAGGGGTGGGGAGAGGTCAGAGTTCAAATTATATTCCCACCCCCACAGAAGAAATAATTTTCATATGATGATTTAAATAATTTGAAGTATGAAACACAAAAGACATTGTAAACTGTATAATAAGCTAACCTTAGGTGGTATTGATTTTCCGGAACGACTATTCAAAGAATTTAATGCAACTTGTTGTTTGAAATCTATAAATTTTTTCTTTTCTTCATCCACTCTTTCTTTTCTTTCCATACATTTGTCATTTAAATCACTAATTTGTAATCTGTAATTCTCCTTTTCTCTCTTGGCTTGCTTCTGCAGTTCTTGAAGCTGGTCTGTTGGGAGATTAAAGGGAGAAAACTCATTATTATGGGGGACAAAAAAAAAAAAATGTATATCTGATCAAAAACAAACCAGTATGTTTTAAAATGATGACTAAAATTGGTCTCAGTTGTTAGTTGAATACTTTATCCATTGAAATATAAAGGGAGTTGAGGAATTGGGTATGAAATTGACTTCTGTAACCTCACATATTCTTATATATACCACTACCCAACCAAGACCAAGATATGACTGGAAACCAACAAGAATGGGATATTTAAAGAATGTATTTTATTATTGATTGAGGTTAAATGGGATTCATCGATATTTAAATGTTTTTGAAATCAAACACAAAGTGGCATGGGCTGTTCTTAGATGGAACGTTTGGAGAGCCATTTTTTGAGAGTGATATGAAAGTGAAAGTGGGCCTTTAATTTATTTAGTTCTTTACAAAATATGAAAGAACACAGCATGAACTGGTATCTTACCCATATATTTAAGGTATCTCTGTTCTTGATCTGTAACATTTTTATCATAATCAGCTCGATCATCAGACTTCTTCTTACGGAAATATTCAGCTAGTTTGTGTTGTAATTGATAATTCTGTTGCTTTAACTGTTCACGTTCTGCAAGAGCAGCCTTAAATATAGAATCAAATGCCAATCAGTTACAGGACAGAAGTGTGTGTACATTGATAACACTTATTTCTGTGATAAGCGTTGTAGATTTAAGGTCTGTCGTTGATGTCTAGTGTTAGGATTTTGACCATACACTTGAACATGACATGGTGTAGGGGCATCTGTCTATTCCACTGGTTTTATTGATAGTTATTGGAATTAAATAAGCTAATACCATGTTATTCCCATTTCGGTGATAGAACCAGGGGAGGGATAATGTATACATCTTTTTTTGGAATGTGTACCTTTTTAGTATATCCATACTTGCATTTTTCAACTTTTGTAAAGAAAAAGGTTCAAAACAGAATTGGAGAAAACAATTTCAACTATCAAGGTACCAAGGAACATGCAATTTATATTATGTAAAACTTAAAAGAACTTTAAAGGTAACTAAATGGAACATACATTATATTTTTCTATAAGAAATTCTCTATCAAACTCTGGTTCTGGTGACATTTCTTCTACTTGCTGTGTGTCTGGACCCGTTTCACCCTCTGTATCTGTTCCTTCAAATAAACAGAAAGAGCTAAAAGAATTTGTATTGCCTGTATATCATAATTAATCAGATAATGAAGCATAAATTCAAGGGAGAGAATTACTTTCCAAGAGAAACCACTTGCTCCTGTGTGGTTTTGCAGACATTTTATTTTTATTGAAAATTACCTGGTATTTCTGGAGTTCCCGGAACTAATAACTCTGTCTGTGTATCTTGTCTGGACGTTTCATCAAAGGATGGTGTAGGTTCTCTTGATAACTTCTCACCAACAGTTTGTGGGACAGGGCTTTCAGCTCTTTCGCCCTCTGTAAACGTATCACTCTGTAAAAAAATATTTTCAATGAAATTTTTGTTGAATCAATGATAAAATGTTTTTAAGTAAAACGACGAATTTTCACATTTTTAGGAAATATGAATATTTTTATAATTAAAGTGTACTAATTCCAAATAAACTAGAATATATGTTGCTATAAGAAATCTGGTTTCCTCCCACTGCTAAAGACCCCTACACGCAAGCGAATTATTGAAATAAAATTGAACCATATGTTAGTCCCAAAATGACCTAGTTTGTGTCAATTGGACGTTAAACCCCATTTCTCTCTCTCTCTGCTATAGAAAAAAAATGGATTAACCGAGATTATCAAAATGGGCTAAGAATATCAGCAGTATCAGGAGACTGCATGCAACACATTAAACGGGGAAAAAACATATGTTGTCAGAATGAGATATAAAGCGTCCACTCCACAGTTACATAAACAATGTTATTTCGGGATATCCGGTATATTTTTATTTAAAAAATTCACTTGCACACAAAGTGGTCTTTAGCAGTGGGATGACACTGAATGTGGAGAAAACCCACATCCTAGGTTTGATAGACCTTATAATGATCTAAAGTGCAGGTGTTTAGACCATTTGACCAACCGCCGTCAGACACGTGACAGACAGTTTGGTCGGGCCAGTGTTGAGTGAGATTTATAGAATAAAAAATTTTAAAAGAAGAAAATGTTTTTGTTCATACTTGGGGTAGAGGCGATTTGGGTGTTTCAGCATTTTCTTCACCCTCTGTTGGAACTTGTTCACCTGCTGGAGGAGCATCTCCTTCAACTGGAGCAGCATCTCCTTCAACTGGAGCAGCTTCATCTCCTTCCTTTATATCAGTCAATTCAGCTTCAGGTTGCCCGTCTTCTGTTTCTTTAGCGGTTTCTTCACCAGGTGTTACTTCAGCAGCAACAGCTCCTTCTTGTGACTCACCTTCTTCTGTTGGCGGCACATCTGCTTGAGTTTCTCCAACTTCTGCTTCACCAGTGGCCTGCTGTTCCTCAGTTTCTGGTGTACTTTTTGTTTCATTATCATCGACTTGATATGTGGCAAAAATTAAAAAAAAAATCAATACATTATGACCATCTATTGCTACTTATGTTACGGCTTGGCACTTGACTGTAATATATGGCCTCAAAAATTTTATTTTATTACATTCAAACATTTTACTGAATGTTCATGCTTAATAAAACATTTCAAACTGCAGTGAATCTGAATATTTATGAAGTATTTCGATTTATTAGATAAAAATGCATTAAAATTGGAAATCATCTGAGATCCAATGGATATAAATACACAGTGATGTATATCTTCAATGTATACATAAGTACACATTTATTTGTCATTTTACAAAGTAATTATAACACAGATATTATTGATTCTTATTCCAATATATTAAAGGTGAGGTCCAGCTGTTACAAATAAATATATATGTTAATCATTATCCAGGATAAAAATGTAATTAACAAGTGTAGAAACAAATGTTTTCAGATTATGACGAATATCTATCATAGCTTTGTAAGACGAAAAGAAACAAAATTTGTGAAAAAGAAATAAAATAAAGATAAAATGGAATTAATCAGAAATAACCAAGAATGAAATAAGAGGTCACCTGAAGGAAACATCTTTTACAAATAGGACCTACCAAATAGTTACTGACATATCAGCAGTGGACACTTACAACTAGCTCCCAGATCCATTAACTAGATCTGATATCTGTGTATATTGTGTCCTGTCCATAGGTTTCTCGTGTAATTGTATGTGTGTGGGTCAGTCTCCCTGCACTTACTATTAAGCTTATGTCGTACAAATCGCTGTTAAATCAAGTTTGGAACTTAAGCTGTCAGACAGAACTCAGTTTAGATATGAAATAAATATAAAGTGTCAATTAAATACCACGATGCTTTCAAATAGATTATATTAAAGGTGACTGTCAACAAAACTGACTTCACTACAGGCTTCAGTACAGGGTGATAACACAGATTATGACGCATTATAAGCCAGCAGCCATGATCTAATAACACTGATGTCACAACATGAACTTGTTCTCGCACTGTTCGAAACATTGTTGTAATTTGGATTTTTAACATGCAGTACGTACCTTCTTCAAAAATAAATATTTTTTCTGTGTTATTCACAAATGCTAAAGCTATAGACTACAGCTAAAATAAATATTTTTACAAATTGTTTTTTGTGTGTTATTCACAAATGCTAAAGCTATAGACTATAGCTTAATTAAATATTTTTACAATTTGTTTTCTGTGTGTTATTCACAAATGCTATAGCCATGGGCTTACAGCTAAAATAAAAATTTTGTAGGCTTGATGTCTTCACTTATAGTCTTATGCCTCTCGAAAATTATTGGCATATTACTAGACTAATTCAGAAATTATTTAGTAGGTCACATTTTTGTTTGATATACTGCATTTCATTTCACAGTTTATGTATTTTGATTCATTTTGCTTGATTTTGTACTGGTACATTTTATTCCTTTTTACATGATATTGTTTTATTACGTTTCAGCTGATATCATTTTGTAATGGCAGATTTCGATTAGTTCCGGCAGATTTTGTTCGTTTCATTTTAGCAGACTTTGTTCATTTTATTTCCACTTTGCACTCTATACATAAGGTACCTAGTCTAGGTCACCCAGAACCTCCTAGTCTTCAACGAACAGATAGAATATTTTTCTGGATGATAGAGACTAATAATAGGTATAATCTTTATACTTTAAACTTTTAGGTTTAAACTTTATATTACAAAATGCTACTCATTTCAAAATATGTGAATTCAATCTAGTTACTATATTACACACTACTACTGAGATTGTTTCTAAATATTTACCATACAGCATTCAAACTATTTACAACACAAATAATACTAAAGACATATGTACTTGATATAAACTAAACAAAAAACCTAACTCATATTAAGACCAATATAAACATGGCTCTATTAATTTGTATGCAAGCAGGCCTCTTTACGAGTCACAGGAAACTAAGACCACTGGAGAAAAAACAGGATTTAGCACACAATTCAGCAAATGGAGTTGAAAGGGGTGATATTAGTTTAAGCTTGCTAAATTGAATGCGGACATGCAAGGTTGCTTTTTGGGTGTTTCTGGAACAGCAAGAAAATAATAAATACCAGTAATGAATTGCTTTGACTCAAATGTTAATAAATGGGGTAGTTGAATACATATCCAAGCTTGCCGTCGAAAATGCAGACAGAGTGATGTGAACAGTGAGCTAAATATGACGTTATATCATTTTTTTCCTCAAGTATTTTTACTACATTGACTAGACCATGACTAAACAACTTGTGGTTACTGCAAAATATTTACTTTACAGGCCATTGACTACCGGTCTTCATGCTAGATTTTACTACAGAAATATCTAAACATTATCCATCATACCATAAATAATCTTACTATACAGGGTTCAATATTAGTTACAATTACTACAAACGACCATCTAAAACTACTAGTACTATCCACTATAAGCTACCAAGTAATTTGGTAAATTACCTTTAACAGTTGTACCTAACTGTTGACCATCACCAGAGTTAACTGTTATAGTCTCAGGATCCCCAGTCTCAACCTTATCATTTTCAGTAACCTCTCCAGTCTCAATTGTATTATTCCCATTATTAACAGTAACATTTTCAACATTAGCAACATCCTCATCGGTTACCTCAACATTACTAGAATCAGTACCTACAACATTTCTAGCCTTGTCGACATCACCAGCTTCATCATTATTAGCTCTAACATTATCAGAGTCTACAACATTACCAGCCTCAACATTACCAGACTCAACAACATTACCAGCCTCAACAACATTACCAGTCTCTAAATCGCCACCCCTTACAACATCATTTTTAACATAATCGCTGTCAACAAGCTGGTGATTGCTATCCTCACCTTTTACTTCCTCGCCCTCATTTACTTCTGCAGACCCTGTTGCATCCTCAGCTGGTGACGTTTCTTCTTGTTTAGGATCTAAAATAAGTAAAATAACTAATAATAAATGCATAAACAGTTAATTTTCAATATCACATAGCTACATTCAGTGTTTAAAATCCATATCGGTCAGACACCGACATTTTTTCATTTGGAACTTATTTGGAAGACATTTGAAAATATCAGGATTATTATTTTGTGTCCATGACTATGGCATGTGTTGTGATATTTGATATGTGGTTGGCGCTTAGAGCATAGGTGTCAAAAATGTTTTGTTTCAATAAATTTCCTTTGAAAATATTTATATGCTACCATATGTCATTTTTGCAATTATTTTATCTACATATTGTTGTTTATTTCATTAGCCAAAATAAAAATAAATTTGTCAACCAGAAATAGGTAGCCCATAAAATGAGGTTGTGCTCGCAAATTTCAGCCGAAAAGGGACGTTTGTGTTTGTCAGATATTGGATACGTACCTAATTCAGACTTATATTTCTTATGTTTATGCATTTGGGTATTTCAAACCATAAATAATATGTTACATTAATTACATGCCTAGCAGTTCCTATCGTCTTAATACATTAATAAAGAGGTTTTTATGTTTCGAACTATTATTAGTACAACAATATATCCAACATAGCTGGCTTTCAAAACATCCTATTTAGATACATATCTTACTAGATACTACCACCACCCTCAAAATATTAGTTGGCTGAGATAAAGATTTCTGAAAATAAGAGTAATTTTGGAAAGAATCTCTTGTTCTTCATAAGCTTACCGACCCGGTACTATAATAAGTGAATAACAATGATACTAATTTGATCAGATAATGAGGTAATAAATTTTAACGGACCGTCATTGGCAGCTTGTCCATCTTTATTTTCGACTTCAGATGTCTGTTCTGGATTGGTTGCTTCTTGGGTTGTAGTTTCAGGTTGCTCTTCAGTTGTTTCACTCACTTCAGCTGGCTTTCCCTCTTCTTCCTTCAGTTAAGACACAAAACAAAATTTTACTATTTTCTTCTAAATTAAAGCTGAGGTTTAATTATTATATATTTGCTACTTAAACACCTACTTATTATGCAATATTACCCAATACATGAACATTTGCTATATTATGTTTTATTGGCCGATCAAGGAATTTACATGTTTTGTGCTCACAATAGTTTTTCTCTGAGTGCTACATTTCAGAGAACATTTATCATTTTGAATGGAAAAGAAATAACAAAAAGTAATGGATGTGTTCTTTCGAAGTTTAAATCTTCACATATTCTTTACCGGTACTTTAAAATGGGGTTAAAATTAAATTTGTTATATTTTGATGTAAAAAAATTGCATAAGCTTATATTATCTGCCAGTTGAGTACAAAGTACAAGAAAGGTTATTTTGCAACTGAACGTCTTGTGAATCTTTCCAGTTAAACATAGACCTATGGCTATGATGTACTAGTAGGCCTACTGTATGTAGTTTTCTTGTACAGTACTTGGCATTGCCTCACCGTGATTTAATCCCACTACTGGCACTACCTTTATTAGTAACTATTGACTGCAGTGAGTAAGATTTAATTAACAACATTTGAAAATCGATTACTATTAGTATTATAACCTACTGTTACTATAAATATAGTATAAATATAGTATAAATAATACAATAAGTACTTTTTATTTAGTACTAGTCGCACTAGCAGTAGTACTAGGCCCTATATAGTATTAATAGCCTAGCCAAGAGTAGATCTAATAATATTTTTATTTCGTCCCACTAAACTACATTTGACTTCCTATTACATTATTATATATATCATATTACGATAAAACCTGTTTAACAAACCATGATGAAAATTTCACTGGTATCCTTGTTATGTGCTTGTTTTCCAACGTAAATTGGGTTTATTTTTTGATGTAGTAACTAAATTGGAGCCATCTTTAATTCGTTGTTATGGAAAACATAAATAGATAACTCTGGTGTAATGGACGTAGACTAGATTTACATGAATTTTCTAAGACACGAGTAATTCATTCCATTTTTGGTAATTTTAATGGGGTTTAATGTCCCATTTTTGTGCACCATCCGTCTCAATGAAAACGGCCATAAGGGCAATTTTGTATAGACATCTAAGGTTCTCCGTCCCTATTCACAATCTACTGACACAGATCATAATATAGCGCTTCTAGATATGTACAATTCATCGTATATAACGGTCCATGGTTCTATTTACCATTTGATATGAATCATTCGCGTTAAAAGTTTCCATTGTAGACTAGATTGCCCAGCTATCAAAAACGGCGGGAAAGATAAGAAAACCAAATTTCTATTACTTTGTCTGTATTTAATTTACAAATTATAGTTTTAAAATGAATTCGAAGACTGCTAACCACACACATTCTATTCCTACAATCAAGACCATGAAAAAGGGTGAAATTCAGGTGTGTATATATAAGCTTATTGATCATACACTAGATTATAATTTATATTTCAATGTAATGACAATGTTTGTCCGTCTTCACTTGGTTCCAGACCAGGCCCCAAGTTCACAAAGCATTCTCAGCTTTCAATCACTGTTTAAGAGAAATATCTTTGATCCAGAAATACAAAACTTTGCACACAGTTTCTTATTGATGTATTTGATACATTATAAAACAAAAAGGTTTTATAAAGAAAATATGGCGAACTTAAAGATACCGGTACATTATTAGTTAAGAGTTTAGAGTTGGTCATTCTTGCTATAATATATAAAATGAAGTGGATATTTAACCGTATACGGCAAAGTATCTACTTCCGCTATTTTACCTTAAATCGTTTCGCCGCAGAAGCACGATTTTACGGGAAAAACATAAACCACTGACAGTCTTAGTACTTAAATTAAAGGCAGTGGATATTTAACCGTACAGCACTTTACTTTATTGCCGTACGGTACGCTTCCGTTTAACATGCACAGGTCTCTGATACCTGGACTTAGCAGTTTTCGCTTTGGCATCTGACATTAACCCATAACCCAAACCCCTAACCTAACCCTAACCCAACAGTTCTATTCATTCTTTGTCTAACATTGCTTCTTTTTCCGTTTCTTATAAAGGAACGAAATAGCCATACTTGAATTTCTATGGTAGAAACTGGAGAATTATTTTTAAAAGAAAATAAGATAATAAATGTAAATTGTAGAAAAGCATTTAGAATATATTCTATTTTGGTCGAGGGCGCATTTCTGCGGATTTTGGTTTTAATTTGCACTGAAAGTGAGGGTGCAGCTATTCTTGTATCATGAAAATATGCAGAAAATGATCGAAAGTAATCACTCTTTCAATAAAAATGTCAGGCAATTTGACTAATGACATACAATGAATTTTATCTACTTGTAGGTGATATTTGGTCCAATGTTTTCTGGCAAAACGTAAGTACTATACATAATACATGAATATATCGTATTCATTCCAGTTTGTTGAGATTGTTTACAGGGTCTTTACAGGGAACCCTGTCTTAATCCAGAATATTTCTACATGTATGGTATATTTTGGAGTTATCCCCATGTTTATTCACAAAATCTTGCAAACCTGACAAAGGACAGAGTTCTCAATTACACTTTTTATGACTTGATGATATTATTCTTTTTGGCCTAAGGAAGAACTCTAATCAATTTCAAACTTTAGGCTTGGTAATTTTTTAACTCATCTCATTTCGTAGAGTTGTCTGTCCCTTTAAAGCTTAGTAAAGATTTCAAATTAGATTTTTTTTACTGCTGATGAGTATAGGAGGCTAACAAACCACATTTTGTATGAGAAAAGATAAAGTACTTTAAATGTTTCAAAAATTAATTTCACACAAATCAGAATTTTTGTTCTTCGAAAACATTGTAAAATTTTGCTTACTATTTCTTTGGTGGGAAAAAATTTAGAAATTATAAACAAAACACCATCTTTAAGACTTGAATAGCTCTTTAATTTTCAGGACCCTAATAAACTAAAAATCGAATGGGTTTGGCAATTGACCTGACATCTTCGCTGGCCAAGGGTTACAATTCGCTTCTCTTCAACTTCAAGTTGGCCAGAGAAGATGTTGGCCTGATGTCTTACTTCTTATTTATAGGACTGAATTAGTGAGAAGATTAAAACGCTACCAGATTGCTAATTATAATTGTTTAGTTGTTAAATATGCTAAAGATGATAGATATGATGCAGATGGGGTAGCTACACATGATAAGTAAGTAT
This sequence comes from Patella vulgata, assembly GCF_932274485.2. NCBI lineage: Eukaryota > Metazoa > Mollusca > Gastropoda > Patellidae > Patella > Patella vulgata. The sequence continues at coordinate 15,500,246 of NC_065880.2, read as the reverse complement.
TGTTATATGGTCAGTAATAAACATAAGTACAAAATTCTGTAATTACAGACTTTAGAAGAGAGAAAGATCACCACAAACTAGGTCATTTCAGGACTAACATGTGGTTCAGTTATAGAAGACTTAGTATAAAGTAATGAAAAATAATAAAGTCACTTTTATGTTTTAACTGTCCAGAACAAAAGAATTATTTTTAGCATTATATGGTAGCTGTATTTTACATTAACTTAGACATTGTTTTTTATACGCCCACATTGAAATGTGGTCGTATATTGTCGCCGCCCCCGTACGTCCGTCCCACGTCCACAATTGCTTGTCGACGCTCTAGAGGCTAAAGTTAATATCTGATTGACTTTAAATTTATATACAGTGTTTAAAGCCATGAGACGAAGAAGCCTATTGATTTTCAGCAATTTCCGATAATTACTGCCAGAGTTATGGCCCTTGATCACTTCAAAAAATCTTGTGGATGCTCTAGAGGCCAAAGTTAATATCCGCTTGACTTTAAATTTATACACAGTGCTTAAGGTCATGAGACGAAGAATCCTATTGATTTTCAGCGATTTCCGATAATTACTGCCAGAGTTATGGCCCTTGATCACTTCAAAAAATCTTGTGGACGCTCTAGAGGCCAAAGTTAATATCCGATTGACTTTAAATTTATACACAGTGTTTAAGGTCATGAGACAAAGAAGCCTATTGATTTTCAGCGATTTCCGATAATTACTGCCAGAGTTCTGGCCCTTGATCACTTCAAAAAATCTTGTGGACGTTCTAGAGGCCAAAGTTAATATCCGATTGACTTTAAATTTATACACAGTGCTTAAGGTCATGAGACGAAGAAACCTATTGATTTTAAGCGATTTCCGATAATTACTGCCAGAGTTATGACCCTTGATCACTTCAAAAAATCTTGTGGACGCTCTAGAGGCCAAAGTTAATATCCGATTGACTTTAAATTTATACACAATGTTTGAGGTCATGAGGCGAAGAATGCTATGGATTTTCAAAGATTTCTGATAATTACTGCCAAAGTTATGGCCCTTGATCACTTTGAAAAATCTTGTGGACGCTCTAGAGGCCAAAATTAATATCCGATTGACTTCAGATTGATACACAGAGTTTAAGATCTTGAGACGAACAAGTATATTGATTTTCAATGAATTTTTATGACTTGGAACAGCTAAATCCATGATACAGTATTAAAAGTTTTGTATACAAAACGTAAGCATGGTTTTCTGAGTTGTTGCTCTTAATCAGATTTTAGTGTATTATAAATGTTTCATTACCGAAAAAAGTAGAAATATGCGACAACTCTTGTTGACTGCCCGGACGATTTAGCTGCTGTGGGCGTATGTTTCGTTGCCTGGCAACCTATCTTATAAGGTGCTTGAGCACCTTACAGGTTTTTACTTGACACAAATTAAGAAGATCTTTTTTCTCAGCTCAGCAGCCAAATGAAGAAAACAAATGACTGATAACTCAAAACTTCATTTACAACTGTCAAGGTTCAATTTGATTGACTTTTATTTTAATATTTTTCACTGGACACCACTTAATGATATTATTATAATATTTTCAGACAAAGCTTACCAGCTGTATCAGCAGAAATACTATCAACACTAAGATCAACTGCATTAAAATATGATGTTATAGGCATTGATGAAGGCCAGTTTGTAAGTTGAAAGAACTTAGTTTGATTTCATTCACTTTACAGAATAACCCTGTAGTAAATTAGAACTAGGTTTAAGAGAATTAAAATAAGGCCTAACCGAATTTTATTATTAGGTCGGTTTGTTACCCATATAAACAGGTGTTGTGTATGACTTACAATATGCTTTTTTCGTCCAGTCAGCCCATCGGTTAAATCAATTTTTCATTTAACTTGATTCATTTTATCTCTGATGTATTGATGTTTTGTGTTTCTGGACCAGGAACTGGTCCCCAAGCATTACTCAGCTTGCACTTGTTGTTCTTTGGGTTGAGGCTCTTTGGAAAAAAAAAAGCCTAAGACTGACAATTCAAGTATGATCAACAAGAAACTTAGCATGCTTGTTCCTTGGACAATTGCGCATTTATTGATGGACTTTGATATTTGATATGACGTCACAGTTCCAGCATGGTGGCTTGGTTCCAGTTCCATAATAGGCTCAGATATTGTCGTCGCCCCTGTCCATCCATGTGTCCGTACACATTTTGTTTGTGAACACTCAACAGGTCATAATTTTTTATCCTATTTTGATGTGAAACTTGAATTATAGGTTTATCTCCCAAAGATCTTGGTTCCTTTCGATATTTGCACATATCGGACCTTAACTTACAGGTAGACCCTGATTGTACGAAAAATCACGTCTTTAGCTTGTGAACACTCTAAGAGGTCACAATTTTGATTCGATTTTGATGAAACTTAAAACGTATGTTTACAACCCAAAGATCTCGGTTCCTTTCGATATTCATATATACCAGACTATAACTTCATGTTTTATGGTTCCTGATTGTACGAAAAATCGTGTTTTTTAGCTTGTGGATCCTAGAGGTTACAATTTTTACCCGATTTTAAAAACTGTTCAAATGTGTCACTGTTATACCATGGTGATGGTTGCATTCGAATTTTGTGAAAATCGGACCGAAATTGTCTGACAAAATGGCTGCTCCTCAAAGGCAAATAGTGTAAAATACTAAGATTGTGGACCATCTAGAGCCCACAATTTGGATTATGGCCCCTGATTTTCAAAAATTGTGTTTTTTGTCTTGTGGAATATTGTGGAACCTCTAGAGGTCAAAACTTTTATCCGATTTAAAACAACGTTCAAATATATCACCTAATGATATTTTAGTGTGAATTTCGTGAAAATCTGACCGAAACTGCCCGACAAAATGGCCGCTCCCTTTGCGCAAATAGTCTAAAAGTATGTAAAACCATGATTGTGGAGCCTCTAGAGGTTACAATTTTGAACAGATTTTGATGAAAGTTTTAAGTATATGTTTATATCCCAAAGATCTTGTTTCTTTTCGAAAACATCCTGGATTATGGCCCCTGATTGTACGAAAAAACATGCTTTTATCTTGTTTTCTGTCCATCTCTTGCAAATATGGACCTATCTTCCATGGCAACTGCTTGTTTTTGAATGAAATGGGATTTAAGTTTCTTCTTTTTTGCACAAACAGGGCTAATGAAGATGGACCTACATATGGAGTATAATATAAGGGAAATTTTGTCTGGACAGCATTTGCACCTACTTTTCAGCAAAATGCAACTCATGTCATGGGCTATTTTTTTTACATGCATCTCCTTTGTTCATCCCATCCAGTGTAAATTTTGTTTGTTGAGGTCCCAGACTCAATCGCGGGATTTTCCCTGTCTGGTTTCTTCTTTTCAGTAGTGCAGTATGGAGGGTATGACAAGGAAGATTAGCTAATCGCTTGGATGGGCACATAAATGAACCCTCGGCAGTTGAAATTCCAAGCAAAATTTCTTTCACAGCTATCTTTATATCGGCAGTTGAAATTCCAAGCACAATTTCTTTCACAGCAGTCTTTATCTTTCTAGTTTCCAGATATTGTAAATTTTTGTGAAGAAATGGCAAATGATGGTATAACTGTTGTAGTTGCAGCTCTAGATGGAACTTTTCAAAAACAGGTACTATCGAAAAATATATCACTAAGATGCAATGAAAACACACCACTTTTATTAAGGATACATTATTTAAGAGCCAAATCTGCCTATTGCAGGTTTTCTTCAGGCCTTAGTTATTAATTAGACATATATTAACATGACAAGACCATAATCAACTCTCTAGGTTAACGGATGGCTTGATTTTAAGTAGATTAGAACAGTTCAGCCATTTAATGATTTAATTTAAAAATTGGCTTGAATATGCCTGTACCGTGGTTACGATAATAAACAATGCACATATCTTGAAATACTCCAAACAGTGATAGCATGGCTTAGAATAAAGTAATTTGAATGAAGTTTTCAGTATGTTCATTTTGCATTATCTGTTTTTGAACTATTATAGCAAGAACGGCCAGCACGTTTTCTAAATCTTACACAATGTATCTATAATGTATAAGAGAATGTCATAACTTCAGATTAGAAAGATAACACATGAGAAGGATGTTTTCATGATCCTATAAATAAACCACATCTCAAACACAAGAAATTTAATTAAAAAAACTATTCAATATTTTGCAAAGCTTCATACAATCAATCAACAACTGTTTGTCGATTTACCCATTCAGTTTTTATGTTCAGTGCAGAAATCAAAACCTTCATTGTTTGGTGTATAGTTTCGTTACATAAATACCTTGACTAAGGTCGATAATAAGCATTTTCTACTTAGGCTAATTAGATTTCAATGTGATTTTCCTGCTAAAGCCAACACTGGGTTCGAACGCCTACGATATAATTTGTTTAATATCAAATGGGTGAGGACGACAATGTGTAATTTAATTAAAGCTGCTAATCTTCATTGGTTAGATTTTGAATCCCTTGTAAACTACAATAATGTTAAAGTTGAATCTCTAATTGAAAATCAATCCATACAGCTTAGTCAGCATGACCCCGACTATCTTATCACAGGTTTGATTTAAAAGCATCTTGAAGATGTCAACACAAACTCACATACTTTACAGACCATGTCTGGGACAAAATAGTGATTATCTGTAGATATTGCCCACATATCTTTATGTAGAATATAGTACTGGGTATTGCCACTGCAGTCAGGATACAATACGTATTGCGATTCAGGTGCTACTATATGATTCGTATCACAATTCATAACCCAGTCAATATTTACCAAGAAAACAACAGGATAAATGAAAAATTGATATTTTTAGCCAATAAGACTGTTTTAAAAAAGGATATTGATGTGGATCAAAATAAGGATCAAAACAAGTTAAAGGTGTTTATGTACCTATAAATAATGATTGACTACATAGATAATCAAGAGTGACAGGTTACTTAACGACAAATGACACATAAAAAGTAATCGTTTCAGTGTCTCTCGATTCAATACACAAATCGTGAGAAGGTGAATCAGGATACATTGAACGATATATCGTGCCAGCACTAGTAGAATACTTCATTAAACATATCTATTAATATTTATTTGTTTCAGGGATTTGGTAATATTTTAAATTTAGTACCTTTAGCTGAACATGTTATGAAATTAACTGCTGTTTGTATGATGTGTTATAATGAGGCATCTTTTACAAAGAGGAAAGGCAATGAAACACAGGTAATAGAAAGAACAATTATTCTTAGAAACAAATTTCTGAATTTACAGCCAGAACCATATAATATAAAGATAGTCTGGCAAATGACCATTTCATTTACCCAATCTGATAATTACAGCCAGAACCATATAATGATGGTCTGGCAAATTGCCATTTCGTTACCCAATCTGATAATTACAGCCAGAACCATATATACTATTCAAAAAAAGTAGGGGATATTTGATTTTGGGGGCATAATACTAAAATATGCAAATGACTACGAAAAAAGTCACTATAGAACCTAACAGAAGAAACATTTCCAGTTACATGTGACGCCCAAACGCACCAATAGCTATCGCATGGAATGCAGGTGATGCTTGGGATTATCATGGGGGTCCAACCAAAGATTTGCACGACTCTGACTTTGAATGTTACAGTTATTGTGGCATTGAATTTCAGGGTGGAAACATCAATTTAATTGTTTTAGTGACCAGAAAACAAATTTTGATATGTGTCGGCTTACCCAAAATGAAAGGTTACGTGCCCTTGGCATGCTACAGATCGGCACAACACAGGCGGTTGTGGCGCGGATGATGAATGTTTCTCAGTCTGTCATAAGCAGGCTATGGTCCAGATACCGTGATACACAATCTGTACAGGACAGACCACGCTCAGGTCGACCAAGGGCGAGAACTCAAGCCCAGGATCGATTTATCCGTACCTTGGCCTTGAGAAATCGTGTCATCACAGCAAATCAGATCAGCACTCGTCTTCAAACAGACACTGGTGTGAGAGTGAGTGGCCAGACGATTCGGAATCGACTGCATAGGGGTCACCTTCGCGCCCGACGTCCTCGCGTGATCCCTTGTTTGAGAGATCATCACATTCAGGCAAGACGTCGTTGGTGTAGGGATCGTCAACACTGGGATAATCGACGCTGGAGCAATGTGATGTTTTCAGATGAGTCAAGGTTCACTGTTGATTTTTTGGACAGACGTAGGAGGGTGTGGCATCGTCGAAACGAGCGCTTCCAAGACGTTAACGTCATCAGACATGATCGATTTGGGGGTGGTTCTGTTATGGTGTGGGGAGGCATCACTGTTGCTGGAAGAACGGCTTTACATGTTGTTGCAGGGCGTGTTACAGGCCAGTACTACCGGGACAACATCTTGGCAGTCCATGTTGTGCCGTTCGCACGACGTCATGGCCGCCGTTTCATCTTCCAGGATGACAACGCAAGATGTCACAGGGCCAGGATCGTTACAGGTTACCTCCAACAACAGAACATCACCACATTACCTTTGCCAGCACTGAGTCCCGACCTCTCCCCCATCGAGCATGTCTGGGACATGCTTGGACAGAGGTTACGTCAACAACGTCCTGCCAATGTCCAAGAACTTGCTGCTGCGTTGCAACAGGAATGGGACAATCTGGACCAAAATGACCTTAGACGTCTCATTAGGAGTATGCCACGTCGGATCAATGCTTGTTTGGCAAACAGAGGAGGATTTACCCGTTACTGACTTGGTTGTGATGCTGTGGTAACTTTGCTGTTTGACCCCGGGTATCATTTTACCCTTATAATGGTCAGTCTGTGCCTTACTTAGTCTAACGATCATTTGGAATAAATCGATGAATGTGAACTTATTTCATTTTGTCATTTGTTTATTCGTCAGTTTCATTAGGTGACTTTAATAACACTTAAAAATCAAATATCCCCTACTTTTTTTGAATAGTATATAATGATGGTCTGGCAAATTGCCATTTCGTTACACAATAGATTAACATTAGAACAAAATTGATAATAAACAATTAGTGTTAGTGAAAATGAAAGGCACAAATGGTCTGGTCTGGATGGATTAGATATAGTGGGTCAAAGGCAGGAACTGTATAAGAATGTGTAATAGCATAGCGTATTAGATTAGACAAAATAGTCATTTTATTACCCAATCACAGTTCAGGGTTGAGACAATAGTTGACCAAACATTTCTCTATATGGCTCTGATTATAAGAATTTTAATCCCACTTTAATTTTCTTTAATAATACAATGATTTATTGTTGTATGCCTTGGTGGAAATTAAGAATGAGTCAAACCAAAAGTAACCAAGAAAGTATTGTTTTGATCAATTCTTGTTTGGCTATTTATTTAATCAACTATCCAGAGTAAGAAGAAAATTATTGGAACAATTCTTCATTGACTGCTAAATTTGTCAAATTTATTTTATTTGTAACTTTCTAGGTTGAAGTTATTGGTGGAGCTGATAAATATTTAGCTGTGTGTCGGTCATGTTATACAAAACCTAACAAACAATCACCACGCAAACGATCTCCTTTAAAACAACTAAATAATATGCAGCATTTAAGGTCTTCATCACCCGGAAAATCAGAAACAACTCGTAGATTATTTGAAAAACACCTGCAAGTTTGAAATATATGAAGTATTGTAAATCTGTTTGTTAATTATGATCATGTATTTTTTTTTTCATTTTGAGATTGCATGTATGCTCTTATATTTTTTTTAATTAGATTTTTTTTTTTTCTAACAAACAATTGTATTTCGATTTCTTTTTTTTATTTAAACTTATTTATCATTCTATATAAATTTTCATCCATCTAAACCACATGTTGTATTTTTAATGCCAATGTTTGTTGTCTACAATTTTTTAAGTCTACACAATTATTGTTCTTATTTTTTTATATGGTTTTTAAATGAGTAAGGTGAAGAATCCCATTGATAATCTCTTGTTAAAAACTCAGGTCATAGCATTGTATTAGATGAAAACAAATAGTGTCTATTACTGTCTATTTATATTTAGTGTGTCAGTTTGTTTTGCAAGATGAGTGTCTTTCACTATTCAATTAAACAATTATGATTTAATAAATGAATCACAACAGTTCTATGCAAAATGGGGGTTGGATGGCTGAATGGTTAGCGTGTGCGCGCTGTATCATAAGGACTGTCATTGAGTCAACAGTCAAAACTAAAAAAACTCCCAATTTGGTTGAAAACAATTAGGCTATCTGGTGTTTAGGAAAATATGACAAAAAATAGGAATAAATTGTAGGTGGATAAGAGAGTCCAAAACAAACCAACTATAACATAGAACTTACTCTATTATTAATGGAAATAACAAATCAGATCAAACTAATTCCTTTAAATGTGCAGATGGTTTTTTTAGACTAGTCACAATAATAATGAATTAACTATTTCACATACTGAAACATTTCAAAGAGTACTCTCTCAATGTTATCACCGAAATGCCTCTAGAATAACACTAATGGATTGTTCCATATTTAATTATATCAGTGAAATTGCTATTATTTTTTTCTAAGGAGCTAAGGCGAGGACCATGCCTAGCAACTCGATATGTTTATTGATTTTATACATAATATTTTTATTGCATGTTTTTATTAATATTACAGAACTCTTTTTTTTTTTTGATTTTATCAAAATTTGTACTTATGTCAATGTGCTTATAATAGTTTTAGTAATCAGCAAATGAGAATGCGATGTGTTTTGTAAATGTAAATAAGAAAAGATCTGTCATGTAAATTGTGCAAATAAAGACAGAAAGTGCTAAGCATATTATGCCATTAATCTATTTTACAAATGTCAATGATAACTCTTTGTTTTAATATTGATGTTATAATATTGATGAAATGTCTCTACTTCTTTTTAGTGAGTTCAATAAATTATATTTAATTTTTCACTATTTTTTCAACACAATATGTTTGTGGCCGGTCGTTCAAAGCTCTGTAAACTTATAATGACTTGTTAACGTGGAGTTAATGGATCGTTAACTTTAACAGAGAGAAAGTCTGTTGCTGGAAGCCCTGTTAACTTCAGTGGCATGAGTTGGCTGTCAGTATACCCTTAGCAAAAAGTACTATAGAATACCAGTTTAGTTTTTTTTATAGAATTCTATAGAAAATTCTTGAGAGTCTGGTGGGAGGGGGTGGTGGGGTATCTACCCCATTTTCTATAGGATGAAATTCTATAGTATTCTACAGAATTTTGGGGGGCCTGTAAGAATTTATATTCTACAGTTTTTCCTTCAGATTTATGGTAAAATGTGTATAGGAAAATACCTTAGTATTCTATAGATTTCCTCATATAATAGTGTTTTCTGTGGGAAATTCTACAGTTATCTTTATCAAGTGTTTTGAACAGACTGCACAGTTGTCCCACTTCAGTTTCTTGTTAAATAATATATGAAGTTGTTATACATGTACATGTATATTAAATTTAATAATCAGCCATTGATTAAATTTAATCAGTCTGTTAGCTAAGGATAATGAAATTCACTTTCCAGCAACAGAAATCTAACCGAGAGTTAATAAACCAGAAGTTGCAAGATAACAGATTGTTAAAATAACTGAGTTTTAAACAACTGGCCCCAGGTTTCAGGGCCCTTATTCACGAAAACTTAAACTAAGATACAATCGAAATTTTAAGAAATACTGCAATTCGATTGGCTGACCAATATGCAAATTGGATATATGCAAATTGATTTTACTGGTCAGCCAATTGAATTGCAGTATTTCTTAAAATTTCGATTGTATCTTAGTTTAAGTTTTCGTGAATAAGGGCCCAGATTGATTAATTACTAGTCCTTAAAGGAGTGAGACAGAAAACAAAGTGAATTTTATAGAAACTATTCCAAAAATGAAACGGGATTTGATCCCATTTGTCTGCACCAATGGGTTAATGAAGACCGAAATGCAGCATGCAGTGTGCTATGGGGGAAATTTTGCCAATACAGCGGCACCACTGTCTACTTTTTTTTTTCGAATACCAACTCTTCAGTTTTGCGTTCTATTCAATTGACTAGATGCTGTTCCATCCGACACAGGGGAAAACCATAATGAATAATCCTGAGGAACTTTCCAGCAGCAGATCTTGAAGCTATGAATGGAGGGTGGGGTGGTTTAAATCCAGAGCGCCATTCACAATCCTACCCCACAATGAATGTCGATGTCAACAAAATACTAATAAAATGCCCTCCCCCTTAATCCGTGCCTAGAACTTTCTCACCAACACTCTAAGCAAACCCGGCCAGAACCTCCTGGTTAATGAGCCAGTGCCTTACTGAGCAACCATGCCACTCCAACCACCCCTTATTCCAAACTAACGGCAAATTACCTGTTATATTTCAAAATTACTGTATTTGAAATGACTACCAACACCTTAGTCTAAATATTGGAAAATATAGATATGTGGGTGTAATGTGTAGCTGTAATTATGTGTTTGCAGATTTGCAAAAACTTGACTAGATAAACATTTTGTAGTCTTTCTTTTTATATAACGTTTTAAAACACAATGCCATGTGCTGAACAGAAGGCTTAACTTTTTCAAAACACAAGAACATATGCTGCATGTCAGAAGGCTTAACTTTTTTTTCAAAACAAAAGACCCTATGCTACACAGAAGTAGCATGTGCGTGCTGCATCATAAGCTCTGTCATTGAGTCAACTGGTATGGTTTCGATTCCCTGGTTGTACATGACAAGGAATTGGGTCGTCTGTCCACCCTTGTGGGTTTTCTCTGTGTCCTCCGGTTTCCCCCCACTGCTAAAGACCTCTACGCATAGGCGTACAGGCTCGATGACAGTTAGGGGGGGGGGGGGGGCAGAACCCGAAATGCCCGAAAAAATTTCGGGTTTACAGACAGCGGCGCCGGTCTTTTCCTCGTGAGGCGAAGAAGCGGAGCTTACCTATTATCCCCCCCCCCCCACCTACAAAGAAATTTTTGGAATATTTGACGGCTGCAAACACGTTTTTCTGCTATTTCAGCCCGTGAACAAAGCATCTTCAAAGTGGTTTAATATAGCCGAATTAAGGTGGCTGAATCGAATTCCAATCAATCGTTTACAGTCCACAGGACCGTTGGGAGAACATTTGGAAAATTTAACTGCCACAAACGCGTTTTCCTGCTATTCCAGCCTGTGAATACAGCAACTTCAATTTGGTCCAATATAGCCTACCTGGTTGACCCGAATTCCAAACAACCAATCAATCGTCGCGGGGTATGGGGGTCTCTCCTTCCCGGAGAAAATTTTGAAAATTTAACCACCGTAAATGCGTTTTCTGCTATTCTAGCCCGTGTAAGCAACTCCAAAAGTATCCAATGGTTTTTATCCGAAATCCCATTCTGAATTCCAATCATCCAATCAGACTGTTGCAGCTGCATTCACAAATAATAATCGATGCCCGAAAAATGTCGCACAAAGTAGAGTGGCTCCAGACAAAATGTTTTAATCCATAGTGAACTCAGTACAATTCGTGGTATTCAATTAAAAGAAAAGTAAAATTAGTGTTTTATTAGGGCTCGATGACAGTTAGGGAAGCAAAACTAGAAATGCCCGAAAAAATTTCAGGTTTACAGACAGCGGCACCGGTTTTCTTTGAGAGGCGAAGAAGCGGAGCGGACGTATGGACCCCCCAAGAAATTTTGGAATACTTGACGGCCGCAAACGCGTTTAACTGCTATTCCAGCCCGTAAAATTAGTGTTTTATTAGATTTCGAGCACTTTATTTTGCCAAGTAGATGAAATAATTTTTTTTTTCCCCGTTTACCCGTCTGCCCGAAAAGTCAGCTTGCCCGAAAGTTAAGGGGGCAGCTGCCCCCCCCCGCCCCCCTGGGTCGTACGCCTATGCTGGCCCTACGTGCAAATGAATTATTGAAATTAAATTGAACCATGTTAGTCCCGAATTGACATAGTTTGTCGATTGGATGCTAAACCCCATTTCTCTCTCTATCTACACAGAAGGCTTGACAAATATTTAACTTGTAACTATGAATCAGTATGAAAGATGTTTTCTTTCGAATTATTTTTGTGATTATTTGTAAATTAATCTTTACAGTGTAACAGATGTTAGGTTTTTTGTAACGGGTGTTAGTGTTTCAGTAGTGGACATATTTATTGACAAGTTTGCAGATTATACAATAACAATGTACATATATCAAATTTATCCATTATTTATTCATTTTTCTACACTTGCATTCATAACGCCTAGCCTATCGTTTCTTGGGGATCACGTGGCTAAGTGGGTAAGACGCTAGCTCGCTAACCTGGAGGTCGGGTGTTCGATCCCTGCAGTGGCCGAGAAAGTTCATCCAGATTTTCCGGCGTGGTTCTCCCTTGTCAGTGATGCAGGACGGAGGGGCTGACAAGGAAAGCTGTCTAGTCGTTCGGATGGGACGAAAAACCGAGGTCCCGTGTACACATTGGCGTGCACGTAAAAGATCCCTTGGCAGTTGGAATTCGGTATAAGAGTAGGCCGTAGTGCCGCTGTCCGGGCAAAATTTCCCTCATAGCACACTGTATGGCGGGCGTATGCCCGTCTTCATTAGTCCAGGTTAGGAGCAGAACAGTAGGACGTTAAACTCCATTTCATTTCATTTCATTTCTACCGTTTCTTTGTCATTAAGTTTTGTATCGTTCAGAGATGTGACCACAGAATAACAGTTGTCTGACCACAGACCATAAAAAAATTTCACCGGTCTTTAGCTGGCTCACACACAAATCTTGTTGCCTTATTTATGCCCGGGAACCAATAAATATGCAACTCCGCTACAATAAATATGCAACTCCGCTACCCTTATAACTTTGCTAACGTACTCATTGATGTGACAACTTTCTTTTATGCCCATATTTCCCGCGGTCGTATGCCGTCGTCATCCTATTCAACCGTCAGTCCCTCAAAACAAATGTAAATGCACAATGTCTTCAACATCTTCCGTCCACATTTTTTTTGTGTCCACATGTCGGAGCTCCAGGTAGTTTTTGTCATGACGTGTACTGATCTACATTTAACGTGGGGATCACGTGGCTAAGTGGGTAAGACGGTGGCTCGCTAGCCTGGAGGTCGGGTGTTCGATCCCTGCATTGGCCGAGAAAGTTCATCCATATTTTCCGGTGTGGTTCCCCTTGTCAGTGATGCAGGTTGGAGGGCTTGACAAGGACAGCTGTCTAGTCGTTCGGATGGGACGAAAAACCGAGGTCCCGTGTACACATTGGCGTGCACGTAAAAGATACCTTGGCAGTTGGAATTCGATATAAGAGTAGGCGATAGTGCCGCTGCCCGGGCAAAATTTCGCTCATAGCACACTGTATGGCGTATGCCCGTCTTCATTAGCCCAGGTTAGGAGCAGTAGGACGTTAAACCCATTTCATTTCCATTTAACGTAACTATACCGCGCAGAGTGCTCAATGAATTCAGGCACCACCAGTTACTAATTACCTTTACTTTACAGAATTTTGTCGTGACTCAAGTTATTTCATCTATAGTGTTTTTATGCATGCATTGATCAGTTGAGTGAGAAAACGGTGCTGATAGAATTCCAACGATTTCCAATGACTTTTAGATTTATTGCCCATTTTGTACAATCCTGAACATTATACATGTCATCATCGATCGGCTTGAAATTAAAATGTAATATTCAGATGATTACGAAATGAAATGGGGTTTAACATCCTACCTTTCTGCACCGACTGGAGTAATGAAGACGGAGAGGATTCAGATGAAGACGGCTTGTGGAATCTGAACAATTAATAATTATTAAATTTATAGCTATTGCTCTTGATAACTTTGTAATTGTCCTAACTCGGATTGTACTCTAGTACCAATCATACCATTGCCTTCGCCAATTCTGTAAAAACTTGCAAATACCTAAATTCCTCATTAGGTTTTTTTCATCCATCGGCGAGAAACCCACTTACACTTGGCCTACTTTTCTGCGCCAACCAAGCTAATGAAGATGGGCATACGCCATGCAGTGTGCCATAAGGAAACTTTAAGCCGAACAGCTGTGTTTCCGCCTAATCTTCACAGAATTCCAACTTTTATGTGAAATTCTAAGTTTACTTGGGACCTCGTTTTTTGTCCAATCTGCACGACTAGACCATCCTCCTTACAGGACTGGAGGTCAGTGGAAACCTGCTGGAAAATCTCAGAACGTTCTCAACCAACACTGGGTTCGATCAAGGGACTGCGACTTAGTCACTGTGCTACCGAAGTAGATTAAAAACACAAGATTTTAAATAATAGTAACAGTTTATTATAATAACAATTAAATAAAACCATATAATATAATTTATATGACAGTTGTAAAACAAGTAATTATTTACAAATATAATTATGACCAAATCCCCGTCGATGGTCCAGATTTTATCTTATCTATTTTCTGTTGACTTCAACATTTAGCAATAGCAATTTGATTCATCAACATGTTTCGATATGTCACAGCATGAATATTAATTGTATGGTAATATTATAGGTCGAAACCGACCCACGGTTCATGATATATAATGCCTGAAGGAAATCAATTACGAAAGCTTCGGTCTGAGATGAAGATTAAGTGTGATAAAGTCAACATCATTAGGCAGTGTAAAGCTTTTTTGTTCGTTAGATCTATAATAATATATCAATGGCACGATGTTATTAAAAGTCTGGATAGTATTTGGAGCTTCGTCTCCAAGATGTCAACAATCTTTGTAAAGGGAACATTTGCCAAATCGGGAAAGTATTACATTTTGGATACATTTAAGATTTGCTCGTTTTTCGCCTTTATGTTTAACTAAAACGGCGAGACCATTGATTGACTCGACATCATTGTGACGGAGTTCTAGAAGACCATGGTTTCGTTGATAATATTTGATACTACACTCCATCCTTACATGGACGTACTTGGTAATCGCAACATTGACGCATTCCGTCGATTCTTCTTCTTGTTCATCCATGATCGATTCGACAAGGACCTCGCCAACGGCTTCCATCTGAGCCGTGTAAATGACGAATTTTTGATTACCTTGAACCGCTACTAGACTAAAAGCAAATCCCTCTGGGTGACTGTCAGACCAGAAAACACAGTCGTCGTTAGGTGTATCACCAGCAAAGGTCAGACGTTTACCATATCCCATACCAATAGATTTAAGACATCGAGCTTCGCCATTAAACAGGTATCGTTGAGAGTTGTTATACCGAACTAGGTATGGAAAACCAGGGCTGATTTGTCGATGTACATAAACTCCTGTTCAAGAAAAAAACAATAGAACTTATGAGAATGAGATCATGAATTATTTTGTGAAGGAGGGAGGTATAAATAGATTTTATTTATGATTAAAATTCGTGATATTTGTAAATTGAAACATAATCTGTGAAGAGTTATTTTACTAAAGAACCAAAGAGTAGCAAGTGCTCACAGTTTGTAAACGCGTATTCCACACTATTTTAGGGTGGGACCCGATATTCTACAACCGAATAGATGATCCAAAACTTGATACATGTATATACCGAAACGCATATCTTGATAACTGTTATCTCGGAAACGTAATGTGCTACACATTATCCCCGAAGGATCTCAATGACTTATCTTTATTGACACTTAATTTCCCACAACTGATATTTAAATGTTGGTTAAATTAACGATGGTGACCTCTGACATCGAAAGTTTTTGATCGATTTGCTTTGGAAATGGGGCGCTTTGTTTTCAAATAGGCATAACATTCCCCACGAATCTTATAAGAAATGTATTTTAAGTCTGCATTTGGAGTGCGTCTTTAAATTAATATTTAGTGTGGAACTACACAAATGACATTAATCAGGTTGATCCTCTGTGATAAGTAATACACCGTTACCTTCTACAGCCAGCTAGTGAATGCCAGCAATAGAACTTCAAAACTGCTTTTTTTTCTTCTCTTTAGATCAGTTTAAATATAGCCAGAAAGCTTCTGTTTTCAGAACACATCTGTAAAGTGTGCCCATGTTAGAACAACAATTTTAACATCCTAACAAATGAAAATGTCCCTATACTTAGATCTTCTACTTTATTATGATTAAAATTCTTCACATATTTCCTTAAATCGAGTAATCGTATAACACATGTTAATGACTATGTTGCAATAAGCTGCACCAGCAGGCAGGTCCATTGAATATTAACAGGAATGCCGCTGCCATGGCAACCGTAGAGTATTCTATGACGTCTACAGCCACAGGTATCAAGGTTAAACAATACGGCTTGGTCGTCCATAATTATACCGGACAATCCTTCGAACTTTAAAGGTACTGTATCGATTTATTTTGTCTTGCGTTGATTGGGCATTTAACAATATATTATCTCTTTTCAAAATGCTTCATCCATTAATGTAACGTACATCTTGAACACGTGTCCAGTATTTTGTGTACTGAAACGTTTCTCCGCTAAACATTAAACAAATGAAATGTGCTTGTTTGATTAACTTGTTGCCAGCCTGCTACCTATTATAGTTTGCATTAGAGATCGTGACGGTAACCTTGCCAACGTGCGATGAGGTCTAGAAAAAGTCCATGGAAATGAGAAGCGGCATAGAAAGTAGAAATCAATAACTTGAGTGCGGCGATGAGTCATTCCGTAACACCAATTGTGCAAGACATAATATATATATATATATATATATATATATATATATATATATATATAATATTGGCTCCACTATTATTATTATCATTAGTTTAAAGGGAAAATTAAGAATCCTTTATTGTTATGATATAAAGACAGTATAAGCATTATGAAATAATTAATCCAGTATGTGGAATTAGATCAAATAGAATAGTTCACTTTACTTACGTAAACTATGTGTATTAGAAAACCTTAATATTTACTAAAACAAAACAAAACCTTACCTATGACGGGTAGTTCGTGTGGTTTCAACCCTTTCACCAAATATTCAGCTGGTACATCATTATTTTCGGACCCATTTACTACCACATTTCTAGAAGTCGGCTCCTTGGAGTTGGTTCTGAAATTGGTGTGTTCTTCTTCCTCACTTATTCCATTTTCAGGGTATTTAGAAGTAAATCGATCAAGAAGGAGATCTTCAAAGTGGTTTGTCCAAACATTTCCGTCCCCGAGCCGTAAGGACTGTAAATCCTGTGGTCGCATGGTGGCATATGGTGTCAAACGTCGTATAAGTAAATCTTGTTCTTCAAACACTTCCTCTTCTATCACGACTGACACATCTGAATCAATAACGGCAGTCATTTTGTTTCTTAAAGCTTGTCTGTGGTAATGAGAAAATCCGTGCTTGAATTTTTTCGACCGGATATTTGTAGTGTCTTGACCCTTTGATCAGTTGTCCAAATAGTATAGCCTTTGTTTCAATAATTACTTTAGGGGGTACGTCCACACTGGGTTGTAATGTTGATAAACTGTACAAGTTGGTGGTTCAAAACCTTTTGCTGTCAAAATGACGATAAACGGAATTTCCTTGCAAAATTGATTTGCTTTCCCTTCGTATGTTTATCGTTGTTTTCCCTCCTCGTGCACAACCCAATCTTTATATGGGTTTGTACGTCAGTTGTATTACGTTGACCAATCAGAATAGCCAGTTCTGTACCTATCACTCATTTGATTGGACAGATTACCCGCCGAATTGTCCACGTGCCTCGAGCGTGTTTCATTGTGAAAGAATATTCCATTATCGCACGCTACATTCCAGCTGAGGCTCGTGTTATCACTGAAAGTTTCCCGTGGAAAAAAACGGAACCCACTTACGCGGATTTTGGGGCGGTGAAAGTCCAATCTTCCAAAATGTCTCTAAAGTTTAAAAGATATGTAAAAGTCGAGCTAAATAAACCATATTTGCAGAAAATATGCCATTTTCGACTGATAGTTCAAAATAATTGTGTTATTTGTGTAAGACCATTCTTTATTTTTCAAACTGCAACAGCCTACTACACATAAAAAATAACTGTTTCTCTCTGCGCATGTTACCGGTAGTATAATTTATCCACCTCAGCATCATAGAACTGTACTATACGATCCATGCTCAGCATAATATTTGGTAATAGGCTACTCACGAATATGTAAATAAAATCTAAAATGAATTAATTAAATCATTATCTTTATTATAAAACAAGAAATTGGGATGGGGTCTTGATAACGGTATCGGTCGACAAAACAGTATTTAACTCACCCTTTGCCGAAAATGAATTATTCCACACCAGCCAATCAACTGGCAGACGATTTATTTACGGCACGCGCTATTCACATGCGTCAAGAAACATGTTTATGTTCACGTTTGTTGGATAAATAAATTGACACATAATGCAAAATAACCGTTCTTTTGTTGTGTGAATGCTCGAAGAATCACATGCCTACATTTTGATTGCTGGAAATTTAAATTTACATAAAACAGTTATTAATAGTCAGTCAATAGACAGTGGCTTGTGGACTGTGGGTGAGTATAATTCTAATTGTTGTAGTACATACACGTCCACACTGAGTTGTGCACAGTTTCTGACATGTGCCATGTAGGAAGTTTATTTTGCCAGTGAATAAATAATGAAACCAAATAATATTCAATAATATATGGGTTAAGGAAGGCTGCAGTAACTGGTACAGCTTTACAATGTCAATGAGTTTAGCAGATTTTGTTAAGCTACAGGAATTATCCGAATGTATAGGCTACATGTATGAAGTATGAAACAAATGCACTCGTTGCACTAATCCCAGCATCGAGACAGCGAAAACTATATGATATAACTCTAACAAAATTTGTATAGGTATAACCCAATGTTATCAGTAATATTCCACATTAACAAATATTATTTGAATTCAATAGACTTAATACTAACCTTGTCATTGTGTAAATGACTGTCATTCAATTTGGACTGCTTATCACCAAACATAAATGATTAGTAATTGCATACAGAATTTAAAAATTGAATGGAAAATCGGTTTATAAACTCGTACATTCTTTTCGACCCCTTCGTCTTGTTTAGGTTCCAAAGAATAGAGCTATACACCCTTAAATTTGTATATATAGCCATACATTTTAAGTCCTTCAAAACTATATTTGAGACAGACCCCTTGTTCCATGCACATTACAGGTAATGTTTAGCGGTGGATAGATTCTGATACCTAGTAACCAATAATTCCCATTTAAGTGTTCTACAAAGCATATTATACAGTTAAGATATATGATATATCATATCATAGATTACCACAGACAAGAAGTATGTGTAACGGGACATTGCCCGATTGGATGACCTTGAGATATTGCACTGGTGATATCAAGTTTACTGAAAATAACAAAAATAATAGGTTTATTTCCTTTTTAAAAAATGATCTGTAAGAAAGATTTGATTTATGTAACTTAACACTTTTGAAATAGATAATGGCTGGATAAGTTAAGCTATAAGTTTCCTCAGGTTGTAACATTTGACCAATTGTTACAATTAGAGCAGTGGTTCTCAACCTTTTTTTGCCAACAGCACACCTTGGAACACTTGAAAAAATAGCGGTACACCTGGCTAAATCATTTTCAAAATATAAACATGGTAAGTCGGACGTCATACAACGGTAGACAGAGACAAATCAGACATATATAATGACTAAAACTAAATGAAGAAAAACACCAATGAATACTCAATTGTTTTTCCACATTTTCTTAGTGTGCCGTTCAAAATTTTGCATCACACTTAATAAGATCTTGCGGCACACTGGTTGAGAATCACTGAACTAGAGCATAGTGTAGTTATCTAGAAATGGCCTAGTCATATTGAGAAAATCACAGAACTTGTGTGATCCCCATGAGGAATTGTACCATGATTGCATGAGTGTGTAATGAAGTCTTTTGATAGTCATAGGTCATAAAATTATAGAAAGATAGAATCGGGCAGAGCAGGTTGAATTATATAGTTGTCTCCCTTGTCCGTCCATCAGTCTATAAATCGATCTAGCTATGTCCTTTGAGATGTCTTTTGAAACTTTCCTTGATTTGCTTCCTGTCTATACAGAGATATTGCCCATGTTTTCATATACTGTTTTTTAAACTTACTGGATTTGTTTTGTTTAACTGGCCATTCGAAACAGGAGGAACCTGCAAGGTCGGATCCATGAATTTTTGCAGGAGGTGGGTTTGCCAGGTTCCTGAGACAATATATTTTAGGGGGACGGGGACGGGGGGGGGAGCCTCCCCCCGCATCCATACAGTCTCGAAAATTTTTTGGAAATACATGTTCTCTATCATCGTTTTCACGTATATACATACACACTGAGCCTTTTAAAGAGAAAAATCCAACACCCCGTTTGATGTCAATTTTTATTATGAATAATACGATCACTTTGTGAATCATTCAATTTCATCAATACAAAGCGTAAATTGTGATATCTATATCATTATCTTGTGCTATGAATGCCCATCCCATCCCACTATGATAAAGGATATAGCACACGACCCTGACACTTTACAAAAAGTTTTCTGTAACAGAGCAGGGGGCTTGCACCCCCCCACCCCCACATCTCCCCCTGAGAACTCTTTTGAAACTAAATATTCTGCGTAAGTTTTATGCTGGGATCGTTTGGCTGTTGGTCACACTTCATTATTAGAGACATTTTGGTACACAATAATTAATTTTGATCATTGGCATTTTCTGTTCAGGCTAAGTACAGATCAGCAATTTGATTGCTCAATGCTTTACAAAAAAAAATGTGCAGTAAATTAATGTGTCATTATTTATTTTGGAGTGAGGGGAGTGCGGGGGATGGGGACATCAGCCTCACTGTTGGATAGTTTGGCTCTTCGTAAACTCGTAGCCGTATTGAATTCAGGCACACATTGATTTTATGCAGAGATATTGACCTCGGCAGGTTATAATCAGAGCTTAGAAATTCGGGATCACACATTTATTTTTTACTAAGTAATTACTCCAGTCGCCAAAAGCATACTTATTCCATCTCCTGTGCATTTGGTATGGAGATATTTATTGCCTTTGTTGTACTTTAGTAATATCATGTAATATTCAGAAAGCTGTTGGTAGGCATATTTTTTTTTTTTTTTTTTTTAAATAATTCACAGTTCCTGTACTTGTCTACTAATAGTAATGAAATGGGGTTTAATGTCCTAGTGTTCTGCTCTGACTGGGCTAACGAGGACAGGGTGTACTAAAAGAGAAAAGTTTTTGTTAGTTCCATACATGTATGTACGGTACACCGATTCACAAGTCCTTGATAAATTTTCTGATTGATATTTCACGTGACAAAGGGGTGTTACTTTGTATTTGACGGTGTTAGCTACTAAGCTTATTTGAATCTCATACTCATAAATATATAGGTTATAAATTGATTATCATAACAGGTTTTTCATTCACTACGACACTAAATTTTAAGCCATACCCTAACTGGTTAAGATTTTACCATTTTTGAAAACATTCCTCATAAAGCTTTTGTTGTTTGACTTTATTTACTATACCTTATGAATGTGTTCTATTTTCCTGTTTGTCATAATGACCTTCAAATAAATATCTTATCGCATGTTGTAGTAAAAGTTGTAGTTTTGAAGGTTAACTATTTGGCCTTACCATAGATTAAAACTCTTTTCGATCATTGTATTAATACATGTACGCTCAGTATCTCCAACTCGCTATCAAACTGGGACACATTTTCTGGATGTCTTTCATCCTAGTTCACCTGCCCTGTTTTTCATGGCTGATTTTTTCTCATCTGCATTACTTTCTGACAGTTTTTTCTACAATGTGTGATTATCTGTCTATCTTTCCACCTTTTTTTTATCTGTCTTTTCCTCTTATTTATCTGTCTTTTCCCCCTGTGTTTATCTGACTGCCTTCCTATGCCCCCTTGTTTATCTGCTTGACTCTTCCTGTCTCCCCTCCCCCCACACACACATACATACATATCCCACTTTGTTCAGCTGTCTTACACTTCCTTACTGATTTTTACCCTTTATTCTTCTGTCTTTCCACATGTGTTCATCGGTTTACTCATCTATTTGTCATCATTAGCAATTTTGTCTCCTTTGCACCTTGGCTTCTTCAGCTTCAGTGTATCTTTTTAATGTTTATCTGAAGTGAATGATATTACAATTTTCTATTACATTTCATTTACAAAATTAAATATAATTTCCCTGCTTCTACAAATTACTTCATTCAACGATATATTGCATTGGGGGAAAAACCTCGCAAAAATTTAATAGCTGGACAGATGGGCTTATTGCAACATTCGTTTTAACACCATATGGTATGGTGCTATAATTACTAAATCTAGTCGGATCTATAGAGTAAAACTGGTTTCCCCTTGTCAGTGATGCAGGATGGAGGGCCTGACAAGGACAGCTCTCCCGTCAAAAGGCAAAACCTAGTAACTCACTTTTTTATCAAAATTGAGTTAGGACCAAATTTGTAGTTACTAGGGTATGTGCTTCCTGTTTTTGTACTAGATATTCCAATCTTTTGATTTTGTAAGCAGTTACACCCATGACACAACCTAGCAACTTCCTTCATTTGCCTAGTATAGCACAGCAAAACCTAGTAACTCAATAGTCAAATCAATGGATGAGCTGCCGTTTAATATTCATTCATTACGTTTTCCTTTGTTTTCTCAAAATAAGAAAAAAGTGAGTTACTGGGTTTTGCCTTTTGACGGGAGAGCTGTCTAGTCATTCGGATGGGACGAAAACCGAGGTCCCGTGTACACATTGGCGTGCACGTAAAAGATCCCTTGGCAGTTGGAATTCGATATAAGAGTAGGCGGTAGTGCCGCTGCCCAAGCAAAATTTCCCTCATAGCACACTGTATGGCGTATGCCCGTCTTTATTAGCCAGTTTAGGAGCAGAACAGTAGGTCGTTAAATAGGCTTTGTGAAACATACCTCAGACGTATATAGAGTCTAAATAAAACAAAAACACTTGAAAGACCTTATCAAGCAAGGGTAACAGGGCTTTTCTTAATCAATATGAAGCTTTTTACCCCAAAGTATGAAATTAGTTAGAAAATTATGTAATAATTCATGATTCATTAATTCATAGCTTATTTATGTTACATTATATATTTAGAATATGTAGCTTTATGTTACAATATTTTAACAATAATTTAACACTGAATAAATATGAACAAGTTTCGGGTTACGAGTAATAAATATTTTTTTTATATTTATTTACTGTAGGGTAAAGAAAACACCTGTTTTACCAATAGAAGTTGGCTGTTAGTGTTATGTACATATAAATAGATTAAGAATATGTGAAGTAACCTTCGGATACAAACCAGAATTACAGGACAGACAGAAATATATATACATACTGTTGAAATTCTTGTCTGTTGATGGAGTAGCCTAACCTAAAGACTTTATTCATCTAATCATTTATCTAGAGGAAGAAAATATTAAGGATTTACAGAGGACCATTTTGTTTTAGGTAAATCAATGTTTATGTTAAGCATGTAGTCACATGCTACATGTAGTGTATTTAAAGTAGTCTTATTGTTTAAATTATCAATTTAAAAAAAAAACAAACCACATCCAGTCTTATTATGGCCATCTAAAAACATAATGAATATTACCAACCTGAACATTCCTAAAAAAAAATGACTTTGAAGACTAATTCTTTCGTCAACAAAACTAACATTTGTTTACTGTAAGCTACATGTACAGAATATCAACAGATAGATATAAACTATGGGTATTATTGCATGTACCAGAGTTGGAAGTATTAGAAATTCAAATTCAATATTTAGTTTGATATAAAGCTATTTAATGACAACCAATTCCAACTTACATGAACTCACTGCTGTCTTTGTTTTCAAACTTGTGTGAAGTCTGTGTCACTACAGGGCAGGCCCGGGACTGTACAGCGCAGTGGTTACGGCTGGCCCCCAGATCCATTCACTTGATTTGATATTTGTTTGTTTGGTGCAATGTCTATTTTCTGTCTTGTCTGCAGGTTTATCTTGTAGATTTTTGTTTTACCCGTAGTGCCGTCCTCCTGCACTTACTATTAGGGGGGTTGGATGGCCGAATGGTTATAAGGTCTGTCATTGAGTCAACTGGCGTGGTTTCGGTTCCCCAGTTGTATATATGACAAGGAGTAGGGTCTCCTGTCCAACCTCATGGGTTTTCTCCAGGTCCTCCGGTTCCCTCCCACTGCTAAAAGACCCCTACGCGCAAGCAAATTATTGAAATAAAATTTAACCATGTATTAGTCCTGTAATGACCTAGTTTGTGTCAGTGGATGTTAAACTCTCTCTCTCTCTCTCTCTCTCTCTCATTGCTACTTTAATTAAGAAATTTACATGATCATTATATAAAGGAGGATAATGTCTATGAAAGAATGTACTGGTAGATAGACATAATTATTTATAGATGTACAGTCAGATTTTTGAACAAAACATCTCCGCACTTTATGGAATTTATTTTTTGTCCCCCGCCTTTCGAAGAAAGCAGGGGACTATTAAAATGGGTTCGTCCGTCTGTCCGTCTGTCTGTCTGTCTGTCCGTCTGTCTGTCCGTCTGTCTGTCTGTCCGTCACACTTTTTGGGACACAATAACTCTCTTCCTAATTGAGCTAGAATGTTCAAACTTGGTGTATGTGTTTATTAGGTCAATGCCTTGATGGAGTTCGAAGATGAGCATTTTCCGCTTAGGGTAAGCAGAGATAAGCAATTTGATTGGTTGATGCTTTGGGACACGATAACTCTCTTCCTAATTGGGCTAGAATGTTCAAACTTGGTGTATGTGTTGATTAGGTCAATGCCTTGATGAAGTTCGAAGATGAGCATTTTCCGCTTAGGGTAAGCAGAGATAAGCAATTTGATTGGTTGATGCTTTGGGACACGATAACTTTTAATTGAGCTAGAATGTTCAAACTTGGTGTATGTGTTTATTAGGTCAATGCCTTGATGGAGTTCGAAGATGAGCATTTTCCGCTTAGGGTAAGCAGAGATAAGCAATTTGATTGGTTGATACTTTGGGGCACGATAACTCTCTTCCTAATTGAGCTAGAATGTTCAAACTTGGTGTATGTGTTGATTAGGTCAATGCCTTGCTGGAGTTCGAAGATGAGCATTTTCCGCTTAGGGTAAGCAGAGATAAGCAATTTGATTGGTTGATGCTTTGGGACACGATAACTTTAGTTCTAATTAAGTGAGATTGATGAAACTTGGTGTATAGATTTATTATATGAATACCTTAACTAAGTTCGATAATGAACATTTTTTGCTGAGGGTAAGCAGAGTGATAAGCAATTTGATTGGTAGAAACTTTGGAACACAATAACTCCTTCTAATTGAGGTAGAATGTTCAAACTTGGCATAGGTGTCTATTAGGTGAATGTTTAAACTTGATGTATATGTAGATGTTCATTAGGTGAATGTCTTGACTGAGTTCAATAATTAACATTTCGAGCTGAAGCTAAGCAGAGCTAATCGATTTCATTTGTCGATGGTTTGGGACAAGATAATCTTGATTCTATCTGATAGAGAGTGATGAAACTTAGTGAAAAAAATAAATGTGCGATTAATTAATATGTGTCATCTATTTATTTTGCAATTTCGGCGGGGGACATCAGCCTCACTGTTGGCTTGTTGAAATTAGAGTCAGAGTCTGAAGACATACATGTTGTAAGATGTTTAGTCATTTTGATGCAAATCGGAGAGTATTATTTCTGACCATTTTTCTAAACTTAACCTACAGAGTAACTCTTTTTACATCACAGATTGTGATTATATATAGTAATGGATTATTTTTTCCTGTTGGGAAGTCCACCAGATTGTCACTGCATATTGTATTATCTACATTGAGATGTCTGCCCTGAATGGCCACCATGTTGAAAAAATAGTGTATTTTATTTTGTTACACAATTTTAATCCATTTTACATCTTTCACCCACACATAACTAAATAACCATGTTCCATGAAAATTGAAGCCTAATAAATACTTCAAATTATCAAGGTAGCCTATACTTTCGAGTAAAAATCATTGATGTAGGAATTAAATGTTGATCAGCTAAATTCTTGCCTGTTCTCAAGCAGAGCTTATTTTATAGAGGCAGCATTAGTTTTGTATGTGTATATTGAACAACATTAATCTGTTGGGAAATCCACCAGATTGTCACTGCATATTGTATTATCTACATTGAGATGTCTGCCCTGAATGGCCACCATGTTGAAAAAATAGTGTATTTTATTTTGTTACACAATTTTAATCCATTTTACATCTTTCACCCACACATAACTAAATAACCATGTTCCATGAAAATTGAAGCCTAATAAATACTTCAAATTATCAAGGTAGCCTATACTTTCGAGTAAAAATCATTGATGTAGGAATTAAATGTTGATCAGCTAAATTCTTGCCTGTTCTCAAGCAGAGCTTATTTTATAGAGGCAGCATTAGTTTTGTATGTGTATATTGAACAACATTAATCTGTTGAATTCTAAATTACTGTATATTTTTATTGATTGGTATTTTCCATAGTACATAAAATTTTGTGATATTTATACATTAAGCAGGCCACATTTCTGATTAAATCTTATTATTGTAAAACGCAATCCTATTATCGTTAATTATATGAGCTTAGCATTTAGCAAGGGCGGATACTGAATATTTCATAATTGGGTCGTTGGGGGTCTGAGGCGGAAAGTGCAAAGAAAGCTTGTTTAACATAGCGAATCAAACCATTTTTTTTTATAATGTGGTCGAATATTGTTGTCACCTCTTGGATGTTGGGTGGTCTAACACGTGTGCATGAAACCATAAGATCTGTCAATGAGTCGGGTGGCGTGGTTTTGATTCCCCACTTGTACGTGACAAGGAGTAGGGTCGCCTCTCTAACCCCCTGGGTTTTCTCTGGGTCCTCCCACTGCTGAAGACCCCTAAGTGCAAGCGAATTATTGCAATGAAATTTAACCATATGATTCCCGAAATGACCTAGTTTTTGTCGAGTGGATGTTGAACCCCATTTCTCTCTCTCTGTTGTCACACCTGTCCTTCAGTCGGTACTTTCATCCGTTTTCCACAAATGCCTGTGGTGTAATGTGAACGTTTGAGGCTAAAGTTAATTTCCGATTGACTGTAAATCTATGCACAGTAGCCTACTTGAAAGGGAAATTTGGTTCTATTAAGTTTGCACGTTGATGCACTTGGCTACTGTTACTCCATTGACTTGTTATGATATGTTTCGGAAATTAACAACTCTGAGTAGAGTAGGAATATTCCCATGAGCTATGAAATTGCAAGTCAATGACTGTAGTAGTCAAGGTTACGATATAGTTTATATTTAGCTCTCCTGTTTTTGTGGGCCTAAGTGGTTCCATAGCATGAATAGTAACCCCATTTACAATACACATCTGGTTATCATTATATAATTATTAGGCAATTTTGTCTATAAATTATGTCAATATGGTGTCATTATCCTTTATCTGTGTTATAATAATAATAATAAGCGACACAATCTTTATAGTTATCAAAATGCCACTGAAATAATACATTTGGCCAACAATCAAACTTGTCTGCTGCTCTTAGATCATTGCTCTTGAAAAAATATTCCAATTTTTATACGCCCACATTGAAAAGTAAAAATATGCGACAACACTTGTTGACTGCCCGGACGATTTAGCTGCTGTGTGTGTATGTTTCGTTGCCTGGCAACCTATCTTTTGATTGATTATTTGTACAGTTTGATCATGTACAAAGAACATTACAAATGTGTAGTTACCATTATAGACAGTCTACAGATAACTATAAAAAAAAGCTTTTAAGATCTACAGATTTTCGTTTTACATGTCTCTCTAACATTTAAAGTTAATGAAGATTAGTTGAATCCTCTTTAAGGTTGCCTCAGTAAAGTAATCTGGTTTCTGGCTTTTGAAGCGAATGGAGTATTGATTTTTGTTCTATTCTTAATATTAAGCAGAATGGCAATCGTTATGAACATTCTTATCTAGCACCGCTTTTATTTCATACAATTTCTAGCTTTGATATAAGCAGTCATAAAATATACTTTTAATAGTTTTGATATTAGAAAGTTTGCTGAATTTGTAGAGTCAGTTCAGGAAATTGGTTACCGGCATATCTCAACGCAACATTGGCTTCCTTGTCTATTGATGTAAAGTTTCCAACTAAACAGATTGTTATACAAGTAGACAAATCAACATTGTTTTAAAACCCAACAAAATCAACAAGTTTTATAGTTTACCCAAATCAAAGATTTTATTATTTTTTAGGTGTGAGAGATTCTCATAAAGAATCAAGATGCCTTGTGCCCCAGGAAAAGTATATGGTCAGCCTGAAGCTGTAGGACTGTATGATCCAACATATGAAAGTGATGCTTGTGGTGTGGGATATGTAGTTAATATTGATGGCATCCCATCGCATCGGGTAAGTAAACATTGTTTAAAACTTTAGTTTTTTGTTACAGTTGTTACGAAGATTCCCTGGACCATTGTCTAGAGTATTTTTTTCTCGCCCAGAAAACTGAAGTTACTTGATTTTCAAAATTGGAAAGCATGACTTATTTAAATGAAATGAAATGGGGTTTAACAAAGACAGGCATTCACCATGCAGTGGGCTATGAGAAAATTTTTACCCGGACAGCTGTATGAAAAATCGCTTTTTTTCATTTAGCTTGTTTTCTGTCCATCTCTTGCAAAATGGCAACCGCTTGTTGGTTAAATTATAAATTAAGGTGCTTTTAATCTTTATACATGTATGTATTTATCAAGATGCACCCAAGTAACTTATCTAGTACGGAAATGTGAAGTAAATATCACAATGGTCAAGGTGAAGATGATGTTAAATAATAACCCATTGTGTGCCAGAAACGGTACATACTTACCTTGTTTATAACAGGTGTTATCATTCTTATGTTTCTTAAAATGGCATAATAAAACTTAGCAGACAAACACAATTCTGTACAAAATATATAAATTATTTAAATAAAAACAAATTAAGAAATCTAATTGAATTGACTACTTTAAGAGATAATTTTAGTAAGAAAATATTAGTTCTTTTAAAAGTAATAATATGCTACATAAGATAACACAGATTACTTTAGTAAGAAAAACATCAGTACATTAAAATTATATGTAAAAGTAATAATATGTTATATGAGATAAAACAGATAAATATTTTTAGACTAATTAAATAGTGTAATGTTTTAATTGTGTAAACATTCACTGTATTCTTCTTGATCAGTCTTCATTATCAATACTAATCTGTAGTATTTTATATCCTCTATCCCCTGAAATGTCAGATCTTTATTGATCAAAAGTGTTTACGTAGGCTGAGTTTTCTCCCGGTGACATTAATACTCCCTTTGAGCAGAATTGATTATTTTTAGCGTCTGTAACCCAATAGAATTGTGCTCCTGATCAGTTCGCTATTCTTTAGTGATAACCTAATCGAATAGAGTAGATGATTAATGACAAAGTTAAAATTAATTTGTTTTATATAAGATGTTAGAAAGCTACGCATAACATTTATAGTGTAGTAGTTCTTGTGAAATTAAAGTTGACTGTGTTCAAAATGCTTTTGAGAGAGTTAAATTGGAGGAATTGTACTCCTGATCAGTTCACTATTCAGTTCACACATTATCCATAGGCACACAAATATTAATGACAAAGTTAAAATTAATTTGATAAGATGTTAGAAAGCTACGCATAACATTTATAGTTTTGTAGTTCTTGTGAAATTAAAGTCGATTTTGTTCAAAATGCCTTGAGAGAGTTGAATTGGGGGAATGGTCGGGTAGATAGATACCTTATCATTGTACATAAGAACGTTTCTTAATATCTTCCATAGTCTTAAATCTACTCTTGTACGGGTGTTTGATCTTATTAATAGGTGTAACAAATTTTTGGTTTGTGCTTGGCCAAACTAATTCCAGCTTTCAGCACAAGTGGACTGGTGAAGCAAGTGTTCTCTGTGTGTCGTGACAAAGACACTTTAGGCACCCCAACAAGGGTAGTATTAATTGATAGGTATTATCGGCCAGCATCCATAGAAAAATTTGTGCACCTCCATATGACATTAGTACTGGCACAGTATATCGTTGAATAGATGTATCACCATTCACCTTCTCACGATCCATGTATTGATTCGTGAGACGCTGAATTGGCGTATCGCGATTCTTTTTTATGTTGTTTTTTTTTTATTGCTTCAGTAAGTAACCTGTCACGTCACACATTATCCATAGGTACACGAACACTCTTAAATTGTTTTGGTCCTTATTTCTTCGACATCGGCCGGACTAAAATTATCAATATTAATTTATTCTGTTTTCTTGGTAAATATTGACCTGTTGTGAATCGTGATACGAATCATATTGTGGCACCTGAATCGCAATACGTAATGTATCGTATCGTGACTGCAGTGGCAATACTCAGCACTGCCACATGGCTACGTACCTGTTCAAAAAAGGGACATTGCAGTCACATCAACTATCGCTTTACACTTTTTGACAAATTCCAATTCATTATTTAAAGTTACAAGATAATTAAGGTACAATCTCAGTTTTTTCACACTGTTTAAAACTGGAAGATGGTTCTTTGCCAGTTACATTAAACTTACATTAAATAATGTGTTCTTAACCATGTGGTTACTTTCGATATTCGCACATATCGGACCGTAACTTCCTGTACTGATTGTATGAAACATCGCGTTTTTAGCTTGTGGACCCTGTAGAGATCACAATTTTATCTAATTTAAACAAACGTTCAAATTTATCACCGTTACACCAAAATGACAAAATGGCCACACCCCTTATGCAAATAGTGTAGAAGTATGTAATACCAAGGTTGTGGACCCACTAGAGATCATAATTTTTATCCGATTTTAATGAAACTTAAATATATGTATATATCCCAAAGATCTGGGTTCCTTTCGATACTTGCAAGTATGGCCCCTGATTGTCCGAAAAATCGCTTTTTTTGTAGCTAGTTCTCTGTCCATCTCTTACAAAATGTGGGCGTATCTTGCTGGGCTACCACTGGTTACGATAATTATCTTGTGCCAATTTCTATGATGGGCTATTCTAATATTAAAATGTGACCAGATAACTGGGTCATACGGAAAGTTTATGTAATGTGTGATAAATAACCCAGTTACTGGACTTCCGGTAATGACAGTTTGCTATTGGTTCATAAGTTGTTCTAGGCTATTGTAATAATACACTTGGATGACTTGGCCCATAAAACCATTCACATACATTTTAAGAATGATTACTTGGTTGTGGAATGTTGTCATAAATTAAAGAGTACTATAATGGGTCATGGTTACTAAAGGTACAAGGGTCAAGCTTGACATGATCTAGCTCATTTATTATCTTCTGACAAAATTATTTATGCCATGTATAAAAATAAAATAAAGCTATTGTTATTATAGTCCAGGAGTTAATGACAAAATAATATGGTCATCAGTTACAAAAGGTTTGACCCCCAACATTTTTAGTGGGTGTTCATACCAGTAAAAATCAACTGGTCAGATCGGGTACAGCTGGGGCATATAGCCACAGCAGCATCTTAAAGTATCCCTCAAAGGGGCCAAAAATTAACAAAATGGTTTCAGTAAGATCTTTCTTAATTAAGTGCACAACATGACAGAGAGCCATTCAAAATTTTAATAAATTACATGAAACAAAAATAAGGGCAGAGACTGTTAGTAATTGAGTAGATTAAAACAATAATTGTAGTTTAATGGAAACATATCAAATATGCTTGACTCTATGACAGTGTTACAGTTGCATAGCCTAATAATGATGAAATCCCTTTACTTAAAATGTCTTAGATTTATAAGATGTGGGGCTGTGATTTTTTATATTCCCTCCTTTCTATATCTCAATGAAATATAAATAAAACATAACTTTTATAAGCCCACATTGAAATATGGTCATATACTGTCGTCAGTTCATCATCCACAAGCAATAGAGGACATGAGACAAATAACAGCTAAATACATCACAGTACATGCTTTGTAAATGTCAGCATTGGGAAGAACTAGAAACCCAAACAATTCTAATGATTTGTGATAATTACTTTAATGGGTAATTACTCTTAATCGGTTTTTAGTGTCTTGTGCTTTCATTTTGGACAAAAGAAAAATATGGAACAACCCCTGTGGACTGTTTGGAGGACTTAGCTGCTCTGGGCATGTTTTGTTGTCTGGGAAAGAGTCGCTGTGTAACATTTTCCAATTAAATGAGCAAATATCTGAATTTCTGAATCTAAATGATGTCTTTGATGTTGAATTTGAATAACTCTTGTATCATATTTTCTGTGATATGTCAAATGTTCAATCCATCAAGTAGACACTCACCCGTCTTTTAATAAAATACTTGCGGGGTGGAGAATGTTGGCCAAAAGATTAACAATATCAGCTTGAATTAATTATTTACATTTGCTGGGAAATCTGCCAAATTTTAGAGATATATATATATATGAGGCGTATGTTGAGTTAAGTTTGGTTGGAAATCAATAAGTGTCTCTGGACAATTTCATTAAGTTTCCAACAGTTCTTCTAATTTGACACTGTGATATTCCAAATTGCAGCATAGAATAACATTAGCAATACATCTGCCTTCAAAGATAACATTATAAAGTAATACACTAGGGTATGGTAGACATGGTTATAATATCCATTAACTTATATCTTATACTGTATGTCTGATATCAGACTGAACCTAAGCATTAAGTTCTAATTATAACTTAATTTAAATACGGCACCATACAAAAACTATTTATGAAATATTGTACTCAGTAATATGTTATTGTACATAGCTAAATGTCCAAAATTAGATTTATGCTCAACAAAAACACAGACAATCTGGATTATCAGAGATAATGGCAAAACCGTTGACATTGACATACAATAATCATAATAAAGAGCCAAAAGTAGCCTAAATCTAAATACCAAGCTGAAAATATTACTAATCAGTTTGATATTTAAGCACTTCTTTTGAATAACAAAATAAAGCCCCACTATCTCTGATTGAAACAGGTTTTCCACTGGCAAGAAATTTCAAATGTTCCAAACTTACTGAGTGATGATATTTGATAAAAAAGAAAATGGTAAAGGTGACCACGCTGTCATATCTATTATCAATTGACAAATTTTAATCCTGTTTTCTTCACATTGACTGGATTATTTGTTGATTACCACAATTTTGTTTCTAGTATTCTGATCTGGATATAAATATTTGGTATTGCTCTTTCTTTTATGCAGGTTTTGCGAGATGCTCAGACTATGTTGATTAGAATGGAACATAGAGGTGCATGTGGATGTGATAATGATACTGGTGATGGTGCTGGTGTTCTTACAGCTATACCCCATAAGATGTATGCCAGAATGATCAAGTAGGTTTTTCTTAGACTGTCTCATCCTCACATTTAGTAGACTAAAATGTATGGGAGCATGACACCTTGTACACTAGAAACCGCTTAGTGAATCAATATCATACGGAATTAATCTCGTAGTTAGTTGATTTTTACTTAAAATATATTTTGTACTCAATTTATCTTATTATTTCATTAAGATTTCGTCTTTTAACACTAATCATGAATATTGGCGGTTTTGTTTTGTCTTCTACAAAATAATTGTTATTTTTATGAACTAAGAACAATTAGCTTGAATAGCAGTGCCATCAATATTGGCATTTTTAATGCCTACATTTTCATGTGGACGTATATTGTCGTCGCTCCTGTCTCTCTGTCCACATTTTGTTTGTGGACACTCTACAGGTCACAATTTTTATCCGATTTTGATTCAACTTTAAATGTACCCAAAGATCTTTGTGCCTTTCTATATCGGCGATATCGGAGAATAACATCCTGGATTATGGCCCCTGATTGTACGAAAGATCGCGTTTATCCAATTTTAAAAAACGTTCAGATATATCACCGTTACACCATAATGATGGTTGAGCTCGAAAATCAGACCGAAACTGCCCGACAAAATGGACGCTCCTAAATAGAAATTACAGAATATTCAATTTTGTTGATTTCAGATCTCAAGGTGTCGAGTTACCTGAAGCAGGTCTGTATGCAACTGGTATGATCTTCATGGATGCTAACGATTGTGAAAAAGCTCAGGGTATCTTTTCTGAAATTGCTAAAGAGCAAGGGACTGAGGTTTGTTTCTGTTGGCTTTTTTCCTTAAACATGTAAATGTTGAATGGTTTATTTTTTAATCTTAAGATACAAAAAATAAAACACATAAATGAACAATAAAACATTGTGGGGTTTTTTTTTCATAAAAATTTGCTTTTGGAAATTAGTGATGTGTGAACTATTAAAATGATAAAATCAGCGAATTACACATAAATAGAAACTTAAGAAAAAAGAAAGAAATATACCTCCTATTTTGTTTTTAACAGAACCTGTTTATTTAACTTTACACATGAAAATCATTTGCGAAGAAAACAACAACACTTAAAACAGATATTATTGTAGTTATAGCTAAAAATTCTGAATATGAACTGACTTGAATTTAATTTTTTTTATCCTTTGATAACTGTTGTATTTTTTGCAAGAATTTGCTAGTTTTTTTACGCCAACATTGAAATGTGGTAATATATTGTTGTCGCTTGTGGACGCTCTAGAGGATTCAGTTAATATCCAATTGACTATAAATTTATACACAGTGTTTAAGGTCATGAGCTGACAACGCCTATCGATTTCCGATAATTACTGCCAGAGTTATGGCCCTTGATCACTTTGAAAAATCTTGTTCATAACTTATGGCCAGGAAACTAATTTGATTTCAGTTTTTGAATATCGATATTTTAATAAATAAAACAGATCTAGAAACAGAAAAACCAAAAATGTAGTAAGTACTAGATCTGTGTTTACACCAAGGATTTGTAGGGCACTAAACATTAAACAACTAAAAATATGGCATCAAACCAAGAAATAAGGTGCTAAATAAGCCCGGGCCACTCATATACATTGGCAGTTAAATAAGTGATCTCACACTTTGTGTATTCTAAAGCCTTGTATTTTATGAAGTGTAAACCCATTCGGCACCAAAATAAAGTTGAGTCGATCTTTGTACAACAAAAGTTTCATTTCTGCGTCTGTGTTCTACTGCCGTCTTTACATTTGCAATCAATTGAGAAGATCACGCAACAGTCTTTAACGCCTGGCTAATTGAGCTCTGTATTACAGTGTAAACTTTCAGAGATGAATACACACATGGGGCCAAAAATGGGCATAAAAATAATATGGCACCTAGATGATTAAGTGTAAAAGCAGACATATAGTTTCGATATTGTACATTGTGTTGTTATTGGTGAACATTAGGGTGATTGATATTAACGCTAATATTGAACAGAATTTGGATAAAACTTTAAAAGTATGGTTACAATTTATTTTTCATAGAATATTAATGTGTGATCTTTTGTTGTTCCTCACTGTTCTATTAAACATACATTATGCAAAAGCTGAATCTACTTAACTGTTGCAGGTCTTTCTTTAGTCCTGAAATGATATCTAAATTATTAATTAGACATTAATTAACTTATCCAGACCATAATCAACTCTTGATGTAATCGCTAGCCTGGGATATTTACTGGATTGGAATCTGATCTGCTGCTCAACGCTCACTGATGATTAAATCAAAAAATGGATAATCAAGACTATGTTTTTTGTCGTACCGACTTTAATAATGATGATCGATTCTAGGCCTAAGATTCAATCGCTACTTTCTCGGTTCAAAGTGGATCAATTTGACTGAAATTTTCAACATATTCCCTTTACATTGTCTAGTTTTTAACTATTATAGTGAGAATTGCCAGCTCTTTATCTAATCTTATCTTTAACCTGTATGTTTTTATTATAGATTTTAGCATGGCGAGATGTTCCAGTGTATAATAATACAATTGGGTCGAACGCCAAGACATCTGAGCCAGTTATTAAACAGGTATGAACACCTACTTAAATTTTAAATGTAAATAAGAAAGATAAAAATTGAAACCATTCAGGTGCCTGTTTATGTTATTCAGACATGAAAAGATAACAACTCATTGAATATTTTATTGATTTCAATATGCCGTTAATGTCAAGATAAGAATATTCATAAAATATGGTATGGTGGCAGGAGTTGATTTGAATATGATATACACAGGAGAATAGTTATAAACTTGACTACACTATTTATCTTAGGACATTAAATTGTTTTAAATTAAAAAATGTTACGGGTAAACCCACATGTCATAAAATATTGCCTTCATGCAAATTGGTTGTGAACAATAACACACATTCCTAGTCATGTTCTAGTCATTGAAACAAGCTAATGCTATTAACATGCATTATTAAACACTGTTGCTCTTTAACTTGATCATTATTGCTGTCAAGAGATTTTCTTAGAAATAAAAAAAAGTTGAAAATCTCTTTAACACTACAGTCTATACAATTTCTATCAGCACGATCAGCTGAAATTGAACCATGTAGATATACAACACCACCAGCAGTTTTTGATTCATGCTAATATCTAAACGATTGTTCTTATTCACCTATTTAAATGCTTTCAATATGATTTCGTTTCTTGATTGCTTAGTGAAATTTGCAGTCAAATAAACATACTTTTACTTTGTAAACATAGTTTTACTTTGTAGAAAGCTTAAATGTTGCTCATTTAGTAAAAACAATTCTATCACTTTACAGTCATCTAGTCTACAAACATAAAACCATCCATGTAATCCAAATTTTTATTTTTTTTTTTCAAAATTATTATCATTGTCGATACCTTACCTACCCTTCCGTGCTTTTCATATTCATGTTAATCTTGGCATATCAGAGGAATCTAAATAATGAACTGTCTTTAGGGACATATCTATTATTTTTAAAATACCTGTATGAAATAAGAACAATTCATAACCCATTATCCAAGTTAATTATTTCTAGAATTTCCAAAAATATCCTAAGTTGTTCTTTTATTTTTGAAATATTTTTTGTAAGAAATGTAAAGATATGAATTTTATTTTTGTGTATAATAAATTGTGTAGATGATAATATATTAGAGTAGGTGATTTGTTTGTTGTTTCGATGTAGGTTAATATTAACTATTTTTTCAGTGGTTAACCTGCTTACATCTCTAGAAGCACTCACTAAATCCGGAGTGAGGCCTCGATATAGGGGATCGCGGCTCTAATCCAAGTTGATGATTGGTTTGTTAGTACCCTCTGTTAAATATTGTCCTTAATTTCAGCCTCAGTTCATATTTCAATTCATTTTATTCATGTTATATTGTCTATCATATCTGATCATTTGTCTTTAATTGTCTGTTGATGTCAAAATATTGTACATAATATGCACAAGATGCTGCAAACATACCTTTGCATTTGTCATTCATGTCCTCTCAGAACTTGTATTCAGTAGCCCCTCAGTAATTAGCAAAGATTAGAGAGAAATACAAATTATTGTCCCCTGCCTTTTGAAGAAATAGGGATACTGTTAAAATGAGTTCGTCTGTCTGTCCATCCATCACACTTATGGTACACAATAACTATGCTTCTAATTTAATTGAGCTTGGAATGTTCAAACTTAGTGTATTTGTTTTTGAATTAATGTATTGACAGAGTTTGATGATGAGCATCTTCTGCTTAGTCTGAGTAAAGATAAGCAATTTGATTGTTTGAGACTTTGGAATATAATAACTTTGATTCTAATTCAGTGAGAGTGATGAAACTTCATTGTATAATTTCACTGCACCAATACCTTAGCAATATTCCCTGATGAGTATTTTCTACTTAGTCCAAGTAGAAATAAGCAATTTGCCCATTGCAGGTCTTTCTTTAGACCTGAAATGTTATTAAAATTATTAATTAACATATCCAGACCATAATCATTTCTCGATGCCATTGTTAGCCTGCGATATTTAGTGGATTTGAATACATTTTGTGATTGATAATTTAACGTAAAAATGGATAATCGAGACCTTGTTTATTATCGTACCAACGTTAGTAATGACGATCGAGGCTAGCCTAAAATTGAATCGTTAATATCTCGATTCAGACTCGGAGTGAAACAATTTGACTGAAATTTTGAGCATATTCTGTTTTCATTATCCTTTTTTAGCTATTATAGCGAGAACTGTCAGCTCTTTATCTAATCTTGCCTTATGACCCTTTAAATAGATTGATAAACAATTTGATTGTTAGAACTTGTCTTAAATAGGATGATAAACAATTTGATTGCTAGATGCTTTATAAAAAGTTTTTAAAAAGATAAATATATATATATCTAATTATTGAGTGTCATCTGTCTATTTTGGGATTGAGGCGGGGGACCATCAGCCTCACTGTTAGCTTGTTTACTAATCCTTGAGCACATGATCCATCCAAAAAGTAAGCTTTACTTAAAATTTAAGCCATCATTAGGAATGTTTAGATAGACTTGTTCAGTAACCATGTACTCGTTCTTAGGAGATAAGAAATATGTATTTATTTCATGAAATAGAATGACATTGATAAATATTGTTGTCAAGAATAACAAGGTAGATTTGACATTTTAGCTTTACTCAAATTAAGGTTATCCATTGCCTGCCAAGTATTTTGGATAAAAATGCTTGAAATCTGTTGTCAGTGACTAGTGTTAGACATGTCTTGTAGATAAATAAAATATTCAGTAATATCCATTAGTTCATGTTACAGTAAAAAGTTCATTTGCAAATAATGTGCACTACAGGACATCCATCTTCAGTATTTGGAGTTTAAATAAAAATCTCATATTAGATCTCAAATTTTGATTTCAACCAACAAAGGTCTGTAAGTAGCAAAAGAAATTGTAACCTAGTTTTTACAACTAAAGCTATAACCCCACCCCATAAGAATATCGTATTTGTAACTGTATTGGAAGTCTTAGTTTTGTATTTATTTAAAGGGTATGGCAACTGTTGCCATTCTGAAACTTGGGCAGGCAATGGGTTAATGTTTTTAAGATTAATAAAAAGGTAATAACTGAAAGAAAAAGAGGTATGCTTTTTCTATTTAGTCAGTTGAAGCTGTTTCTTCTATTAGTAATGTTCACATTCTTAACTATCTGCTGAGAATGTTAAGTTATTTTATCTAAACTTGAGAAATTAGAATACCGGTAAATCTACATTTTGAGGTGATTAGCCAACTTTGAATTAAAGACTTTTGCTATAAGAATACAAATCTTTCAATGTGTGGAACAACATAATACTTATCTGAACTAATATAATCAGAAAATGTTTTTCTGTGTCAACATGTCATTTCTTTTACGGTAGTCAAAATCATTATTAAATAGTTTTTTGTTTGGAATTTTAAGACTGATAATACAGCTGAAAAGTCAAAAGTTAAAGCCAAAATGTCAAATTATACCAACTCCTCATATTGCTAGAGTAAACAAAGCATACATAATATACAAATTACATACACATAATGTAATTATAGGGTTTATGTTATTTATAATTTTACTTTCACTATTTTATTTTGACATTCTCTGAGAATTTTTTAATTAAGAAAGAATGTCTTTTTTATCTACAGGTGTTTGTGAAAGGCTCAGCAGACAAGGAGGAATTCAAGAGACAGGTATGTTTTGGGCTTTTTTGCTTGTATAAACTATCAACTGATTGTAAAGTAAATGCAAAGTTTGCAATACTTTTTCCAATTTTGAATTGTGTCATCCCATCATCAGTCATTGGATTTTTTAATGAAATGAAATAAAATGGGGTTTAATGTCCTGCTGTTTATGCAAACAACTGTTGCTGTGCTTATATTTTTTTGGGTATCTCTTTACTTTAAATTACGAATGAAAGTCGAATGCACAATGAATGACACATTGTCTGATTTTAATCTTCGAAAGTAGCAATATTGTTTTTAGCTTATAAAAACTAACCACGTCCAGTCTTTGTTTGTAGTTAAAACATACTATTATAATAATATTGAATCTTACAAACCTCCTCATTTCACAAATGTGATGTCTTAAATTTGTTTGCTACTAAAAAAGCTTTTGTTGCAGTAAATAACTTTATAGAGGAATAAATATACAATGGGCATTATTCAAGAATGTTGCAAGTATCAAGCTTAAAGATACATTATGCAAGAGCTAAATCTGCCTATTGCAGGTCTTTCTTTAGGCCTGAAATGTTATATAAACTATTAATTAAACATTTATTAACAAAACAAGACATAATTAACTCTCGATGGCATCGGATACTCAAGATTTTAACTAGATTAGAACGGTTTGTCATTTAAAAATTTAATTTAAAAATGAGAAAGCGAGGCTAAGACTTGAATGTACCAGTGCCCTGGGCCCTGTTTCTCGAAATCTTAACTAAAGATAAAATCCAATTTTAGTAGATATTTCAATTTTGATTGGCTAAGCACTAAAATCAATCTAATATTATCCAATCAAATTACTAAAATTTGGATTTTTACCTTAGTTAAAATTTCGTGAAACAAGCCCCTGGTTACCACTATGCACACATTTTGTCAACTACAAACAGTGATGTTGGCTCGGAATGAAGTATTTTGAATGAAATTTTCAATATTTTCATTTTACATTATCTATTCATGGGCTATTATAGCAAGAATCGTCAGCTCATTACCTAAATCTTACATAATGTATCTTTAAACTGTTAGAACTTCTAAATTAATATCAATATTCAACAATTTGTATGACATAAGGCTCATAATAGACGACAAATGTTATGGCTTGCATCTTTTTGCACTAGTTTAAAACAGATTTGAAAGATATCATATTCTATTTCTAACTTTATTGTTACAAAATGTCAGGTAGATAATAATAGCATACTGGTATAGATTGTTTATCTGGACATTAAATAGTAATATACATAATTTGCCTTAGTTGATCTGTTTGCTGTGCACTACAGTGAATAACAGTATTTGTGTTATGTTCGAAAACTAATCAATATTACGCTAATAATATAGAAGTGACTAATACATAATTTACTTCGAGTCTTCCAACACTCTCACGCTAATCTATTTTCATCTTATACCGGTAATCCAAACTTACATTTAACCTTCACATAACCTCTATCATAACCTATATTATTATAGATTTATTAAATATGCATTATGCAAGAGCTAAATCGGCCTAGCGTATAATCCAAACATATATTTAACTATCACATAACCTATATTATTATAGATTTATTAAATATGCAATATAAATGCCTTCAACTCTCTAGATCATTGGATGGCCGAGATATTGAATAGATTTTAACACTTATACCATTATTTTTATTATCTTAACAATGGTGGGGGATTGAATGGCTGAATTGTTAGCATGTGCGTGCTGTTGCATAAGGCCTGGCATTGAGTCAACTGACGGGGTTTCGATTCCCCGGTTGTACGTGACAAGGAGTAGGGTCGTCTGTCCAACCTCGTGGGTTTTCTCCGGTTTCCTCCCACTACTAAAGACCCCTACACGCAAGTGAATTATTGAAATAAGATTGAATCATGTGTTAGTCCCAAAATGACCTACTTTGTGTTGAGTGGATGTTAAACTCTCTCTCTCTCTCTCTCTCTCTCTCTCTCTCGACAGTCAAGATTATTTAGCTGTCTTGTCAAATCCTCAATCTTATCTCAGAATAAAGTAATATTATTGAAATTTTCAA
The DNA here is from genome assembly GCF_932274485.2 of Patella vulgata. NCBI lineage: Eukaryota > Metazoa > Mollusca > Gastropoda > Patellidae > Patella > Patella vulgata. The sequence goes on along the minus strand of NC_065880.2, from coordinate 15,458,667 downwards.
TATATTCATGTTTCATGATCTATCTTTGAACTATTATATCAAGAATAGCCAGCTCTTTATCTAAATCTTACATAATGCATCTTTAAAAGAAAAGAAAAGATGTTTATATTAAACTCAATTAATAGAAACTCTTTAGTGTATTAAATAAAGACATAAATTGAGGGTTGGTTTCAGGGGTTTTCACAAAAAAAGATTCCAAAAATAATCGCCAAAATGCAGAAAAGGGCACACGATTGTATTGCACTTACTTTAAGAACACTAGAATGGCAGTTACGCCAATCCTAAATATTCAGCCGTTTATATTTGTGAAAATGACAGTTTAACCCAGATTATGTCATATTGGCATTTAGCTTTAAGAGTATTAATTCACTAAAATGCTAAAGAAGTATGCAAACGGTTTCTATATGTTGTCCAATAAGTTTCAAAGTAGCTTATAATTTGAGTCACATGAATATTGTTAAATGAATTGATTCAAGTTTATTTTGTGTGTAAGATATCCAAATCTGCGAAAGTCTAAAAATTCACAAAACTACATGTTTGAACTAAATGAACTATAAATTATTGTTATTCTTTCATTATACACAGTTGATTTATTATATTAAGCTTATTTTTTTGGCATAAAAATGCAACAGTTTTATCATCAGATCAAAGATTGCATCATATCAGCTTCTCAATTTCATAACACGTATATAGGCCTAATTGAACTCGGTCAGCGTTATAGAATAGGGTATTACAGTTTCTAATTCCGTCCTGACCGATAAAGTGTTAGTTTGACTAAATTAGGTATTTCATAAAGACGTGACCCATTTGATGATCAACAGATTTATTGTCCCTGCATTAAAAAATCTTGCATTTAACGTCTCTGTTCATTGTTTTAGTAGACATGCAAAAGCTATTAAGTTTTTACCAAATTTGACAAAATTTAAATTGTTAGGGTGTATTGTGAAATATTTAGATAATTCATAAGGAATGTCATATATTTAGAAAAGACTCCCATAATGTAGATAAAATACATTTAGAATACAAATTAGATTTATGTTAATGTAAATGGTTGAACAGTGCATTTGCCATTGCATATTCCTGTCGTTTTTTTATCCTGCACTGAACAAAGTTAGAGGTGGATATTGGTATGGGCTTCGTCTGTCCTGCTTCAATTTTGTTTCCAGAGCATATCTCATAAATGGTTCAAGATATTTAGACAAGACTCCCATAATGTAAATATAATACATTTGGAATATATCCATATGGAACTTTGTACATACATTAACCTATTATAGCACATACATTGACCTATTATAGTAGGGGGGGTTGGATGGCCGAATGGTTAGCACGTGCGTGATGTATCATAAGGCCTGTCATTGAGTCAACTGGCGTGGTTTCGAATCCCCGGTTGTACGTGACAAGGAGTAGGGTCGTCTGTCCAACCTCGTGGGTTTTCTCCGGTTTCTTCCCACTGCTAAAGACCCCTACGCGCAAGCGAATTATTGAAATAAAATTGAACCGTGTGTTAGACCCAAAATGACCCGAAATTGAGTGGACAGAAAACCCATTATCTCTCTCTCTATCATAGTAGTTTTGCTAATTAGAAATTTTGAATTTGAATAACTTAGTGTTTCTTCGAAAAACTTTTATTTAGTTTTGGTATACAGTTATTTAATTATGCCAAAGCATGTTTTTATATGCCCACATTTTCATGTGGAAAGATATTGTCATCGTCTCTTTCCATTCAGACGTCCATTCACGTTTTTTATAGGTCACAATTTTTATCTGATTCGATAGTTTCATGTATCAAACTGTAACTTCATTGATTATGGCCCCTGATTGTACAAAAAATCATGTTTTTAGCTTGTGGATACTCTTGAGGTCATAATTTTTTATCTGATTTTGATGAAACTTAAAATATTTGTTTATATTTATATCCCAAAGATCTTGGTTCCTTATTGTACGAAAAATCTCCTATTTTTCATCTCTTTCAAAATGTGGGTGTAGCTTGTGTGGCAACCACTTGTTATGACTTTGCTCTCTTTTAAAAGCTCAGTGTGTATGTATGCCTATGTAATTGGAGATAATGATGCATTGTTAACTATCAAATTTCCTTAACAGGAACCTGGCAAACCCCCTCCTGCAAAAATTCCTGGATCTGACCTTGAATCAATGTCCATTTAAGTGACAAAACAGTTTTAGGTAATAGATATTCCAGCGGTGCATTGACAATTTTGGTTATTCTGACAGCACATGTAGTATACAAATGAAAACAAACAACCATTATTGACATCTCATGTTGTTTAATGGACTGATGCTTGTGACTACTACCTGGGGAATATATGATCATTGTAGAAAATGAATATAAGCTTGTAGTACATGAGTGCTGAAAAATATGAGAATCCTCTTATAAGTGATTAATTCAATAGCAAAGCCCTATTCAAAGCAGACTAGGCATTTTCCTATTAATAGCCCTGAATAACAGACAGTTATAAACCTAGATATTTGCCGGTTGATATAGGAGTCATTTAACCTTCATCTAGAAAATAGGTTGATAGATCAAAGTGATAAGTTTTATTGAAACATTGTATAATAGAATTACTCAAGCGATTACACAGTCTTTTATGGGTGATATACGTAGTTTAAATAATGGTAGACATTAGACAAGCATATTTCTCAATAACAATGATATGTGCAGGACCCTCGTACTACATGCAAATAACTGAGCTTTATTGTTCTAAGCCTGTAATGATACAAGACAAAACTTACCATAAAACAGCAAAAAAATAAAACCCAAAGAAAAAACCTTAACAATGAATTACAAGAAACGATTGCGTTTCTGGACTGAATGACGATAGTCTGCCAGCTGACGTCTTGACTTAGAACGTCACATAATTAACAATAATAAGTGTGATAATCTGAATTGAATTTCGGAAAGCACTAAACAAGTAGTGAGTAAATAGAAGCAAAACCCAACAATCATAACATACTGTGGTGTACATTCCCAGGTCTGTAATGATACAGGCTTCACTCAAAATGAAAAACTACATGTAATAAAGCTGTAAGAAAAACCCCCCAAAACAAATGAAAAAACATAACCATAAATAACAAAAAAAGAGGCAATAGAAATAATATAACTGATAGATATTCTCCCCCAAAATGTTGATGTTCGCACTTTTTGATACAAATTTATTTACGCATTCAAAACTTAAAACTTTTAACTTGGTAGAGTGGAGGTGCATCCATGTGTGACACACTGTGTCAGTTTGACTCAGTCCTGAAGTACCTAGATTGACTCGATACTTTATTCTATTACCGGTACAAAAAGGTGACATTTTAAGACATTGACATTTTTGCAAGTAAAAGAGATTAGACCTTTGATTACATTAAACAAATCTTGTGGATGCTCTAGAGGCTAAGGTTATAGACCGATATTCATGAGACAAAAAACTCGGAAAAAGACTGTTAATCAATAATTGCTGTCTTAGTTGTGCTCTTAATCACTTTGAACAATTTTCTAACCCTCCGATAGGCTAAAGTTATTATACATCTGATTCGAAAGTTATCAACTGTGTTTATGTTCATCAGATAGAAAAGCCTATTGAATTTCAAACACCAAAAGTTACCATTAGATTACATTTACCATTTTAGCGCTAGGGAGAACTAGAAACATGTTAAATTTTTATCATTTCTGATAATTACTCCTTGGATTGTTGCCCTTGATCATTTGTTATTGTCTTGTAAGTGCTTCCAGTTCTATTATCTACAAAAGAAGTAAAATGAGGGGGCAACCTTCGTGGACGGCTCTGACAATTGAGCTGCTGTGGTTGTATGTTTCTTTACCTGGCAACCATTGATCTAACTAAATGTGGTGGGGTTTTTTTTTTTCAATTTCAGGTTTATATTTTAAGAAAGTATTCATGTCACCATGTACCAAAGCAAACGTCAAGATTTTATGTGTGTAGTTTAAGTACAGAAACGATTGTTTACAAGGTAAATCACTTTGTTTACTAGTTGGTAATCATAGAAAGATATATAGTTATGTTGGTCATATTTTCTTGTTTCATAGGCCATAACCTATTATGAGTGTTTAAAAAAATATAGTAGATTATTTCTGTATGACAAAGTAGGAGATAGCTATCTAATTACATATAGTGACAAAACAATATAACAAATAAACTTGGTCAAGGTTACTAAATGTTAAATTAACAAAAAACCTTGTTCTAGTCAACATTATTGTACATGATTTGTTCATATGCTCAATATCGCTTCCAGATAAGACTAATGGTCGGGTTAGCTTTGATGTCAAACTATTTCTTTGAACTATTTTGCGTTGATAATTAAGAAAAAAAAGTGTTTCATAGTTAAAGGGCAGGATATGTGTGGAAAAGCAAAATGTTGAACTACCTAGAACAGATTTAAATAAGGATGGGGTGGGTTGAAAGCAAGGGGTCTGTCACCACTTCCCATAACAAATGTATAGTGCCCTTACTAACAAGTACAAGTGTACTACGGATTAGGAATCAAGCATGACGTTATTGTCAACATCTTGGAATTGTGACATATCAAAATTTGAAGTCTATCGATTAATGCACAATTGTCCAAGTATAACGAAATGACCCTTTTCCTGTGAGGTTTTAGTTGTCTAGATGGTATAGATGAACTAAATGTACAATTCAAACTTGGCGCTATCATCCTCCCTTTGATATTATAAGGGTTAATTTCTGAAGTGAGAAGGATATATCAATATTCATTTAAACATTATCTGAAATAAACAGAAAACTGAAAGTAGTACATAAATAGTCTTATTAAAATTAAAGAATCCACGCTCACCAGAATACACAACAGACTTGTAGAAGTAGAAGATTGTTTAATGGGTCGACGTTTTGGGTGCAATACCCTTTATTAAGATTAAATTATGATGATACATGTAATCTTATACTTCAATTAAATTTAACGATCCTTACTTTGTTTTTTTAACAATCTTTATACTGTACATAAATAAATTTAAAAATCCTGTGACGTCATCACCATTATTGTATATAAGGCGTCGAAGGATCATCATAATTTAATCTTGATAAAGGGTATTGCACTCGAAACGTTGACCCATTAAACAATCTTCTACTTCTACAAGTCTGTTGTCTATTCTGTTGAGCGGGGATTCTCTAATTTTATTTTACTACTCCGCCCCGCCGGTATCATCTTTTGATCCAGTCTCCACGCAGACGTATCAGCCTGTCCAGCTTTAATTACTCTCTAAGGGAGTGTTGCCGTACCCTTTTCCTGTTTCCAAATAGTCTTATTCCTCACACTTTTTGGAAGAAAATAACTCTGCTAATCTAATTAATGTAATGTACGTAGAACTAGAATGTTCAAACCTGGAGTAGACGTTGACTAAGTTCATGTTTTGACTGTGTGTGAAATAGCTTTATTTAACGTCCGCTTCCACCGAAGTTGGCCTGCTTATTTTATATATAAGCTGACATTAGAAAGTTTGAGTGATAAATAATGATATACATAGAGTAATACTGTCATATTGACAAATGACACAGTCGACTGTAATTTGTATATTACGGATAATGTTTATTTGCTGTATTCACCACACCGGTAATAGCTGCCCAGACACACAATAAGCTGGGTGGGTTCTTGGAACAGTAATAATCCCACTCTTTTATATTGTAATGTAATAATGTAGAAGGAATAATAATAAATTTTTACTATACAAGTAGTCATTTACATGCTATATAAGTATAACAATGATAAATGTCAGCTGAATTTAAATGTAGAAATAGTATCAAGATGAATGAATTCATAAAAGAGAAATTTATTCATATTAAAAATGAGTCATACTTTAAAGTGAAGGTTCAATTTACAAAAATTGAAGCATAGTTGATAATAGCAAGTTTAGTACATGCTGGGTGAGACCATGGGAGTCATGTGATTCCATAGATAGTACCAACTGCTATGTCATAATAAATCTGTAGAATATGTGGCCTATAAATCATTATTAAAAGAACGCAATATGGATATGTCATTTATACATGCTATACACATGTCTATTTAGTTGACCTTGGTGAGAGAGTTTTTTTTATAAGACTGATTCAATAAATAAGGTCACTTCAATGTTATTCTTTAATGTAAGATATTGCTTATTGTCTAATTTATAGTATAACTCACTGTAACACAGACACACACATACTTAAGGGGGGAAAGGGGTTGACATTTTATTGAATGTTATAAAAATATGTTCCATGGGAAACAGGGAACCAAATAGATGTATAGTTGATGCAAATCCCATCCCCAAATAACAGAATTAAATCAAGTACTGTAAAGATGATTGTCACTTTGAGTTTAAATAATTATCTTTTATATATTGATTGAATTATTAGCAATTTCAATAGGAGGGATATTGAAATAGACTCAATCTGTCATCCTCTTCAGCCGTCTCTGTCCAATTTTGTACTGGGCATATGCCTTCATAAAACTCTGTAAACACATCAACCTAGTGATTGCAGTTTTACTAATTAGAAATTTCTTGGATTTGATCATTTTTGTGATTCCACTGATAAAAATTTGACATAGATTTTGGTATACAATTTTTTTTTTCTGGAACATATCTCATGGACAGTTCAAGATATCTTTATAAAATTTTGTTTTCAAACTTGCATTATTCCTACATCTGCAATTGAGCATATAACTGTTTAGTCTTTTAATAATTTGTAATACATTTGCTAGTGTACTACAAATTAGTATTCTATAAGTTAACTCTAATTATGTTTACAATAATCAAGTAGCATAATTGGAATGCTTGTTATTATTTGCAATAAATCTTAAATAATGTACACAACTAGTATTTGTTTGTTAATTACCAATAACACTGAGATTGTCTATAATATCTTCCAAAACATGTTCAAGCTCAGGATATTTATGACCGTTTCTTCTTGTCACTTTTATTATTTGTTAACTTAGGCAAATCAGCCAGAACATTACTTAAACACTGTGTAAATGAAACATTTAACAGTTTGAGATAGAAATGTTAAAAAAACACCCCAGCTATGATTAACTTTGTTATTTTATCTTCAGGGTTTATTGACAACCAGTCAGTTATGGCAGTATTTCCCAGATCTTCAAGATCCAGACTTCGAAACACATCTAGCCCTCATTCACAGTCGGTTCTCTACTAACACCTTTCCCTCCTGGGAAAGAGCTCACCCCCAAAGGTACATGTATGATGTATGCTTGTGTTATTTAAGAATATTGAATTACTGATCAACTTTTGCTAGCTTGAGCTAGTCTGGGTCAGAACGTTCTCGCCTTCTGTGCTCTGATTATTGGAAAACTCTATTATGGATTCATGTAGGGCATTGTTACATTAAAAGCAAGATTGAAATTTGAAATGCTATAGAAGTAAGATTGTCTGTTTCCTCCAAAAATAGATTGAAAGTAAATTGAAATTTTGCTGATAATATATAATCAGGAAACAAAATCTTCAGCCAAATTAACTTAAAGGAAGAGATGATTTTCAGTATGGACAACACGTATTATATTCTTAGGTTTGGTTTGGGAAGGGGTGGGGGGACATCATGGTCTGTGAAGTTAAACAGACATTATGTAAGAGCTAAATCTGCCTATGAAAGGTCTTTCTTTGGGCCTTAAATGTTATATTAATTATTAATTAAACATTTATTAACATGATTTTAAGCAGATTAAAACGGTTCAGCCATTTAATGATTTTATTTAAAAATGAAGAGATGAGACTGAGACTCGAATCACCAGTAGGCAGTACGGTGGTTGATCAGTGGCCACATCTTGTCAAAACTACAACCATTGCTAACTTTGCTCAAAATAAACTAATTTGAATGAAAATTTTCAATATATTCATTTTGCATTATCTATTTTTGAAATATAATAGCGAGAAAGGTCAGCTCTTTATCTAAATTGGTTATACGTGACAAGGAGTAGGGTCGCCTGTCCAACCTCATGGGTTTTCTCCGGGTCCTCCGGTTTCCTCCCACTGCTAAAGACCCCTACGCGCAAGCGAATTATGGAAATAAAATTGAACCATATGTTAGTCCCGAAATGACTAGTTTGTGTCGAGTGGACATTAAACCCCATTCCCCTCTCTCTCTCTTTATCTAAATCTTAGATAAAGCCCCTTTAACATTGTCTGACAGTCACCTTATCAACTGAAAATGCTTCCCTTTGTGCAGTCACTGTTAAAGAGATATACACCTTGGAAATGATGTTCATTTAGCTAACACATTACACAATTAGACAATTATATAGATAATTAGACAAGGCTTCAACAATAGATTGAAACACTGATATTTTCATATATCAAAAAACAGTTTTTAGGTATCACATTTTCAATATACAATGGCAGAAAATTGATTTTCCAAGAAACATTTTTACAAACAAATCTTTTTTTTTTTTAACTTTTTCACCAGTTTTTCCTTAATTTGTGACACAATTGTTTTAAGTTCTCTGATACTATACATTCTTTTTTTAAAACATGAGTTCTCCAGGATTATTAACCTGTGTTCATGGAATTTATATTGTAAATGAAACAATACGTGTTGAATATATTTCAAAATACAATATTTATTTATTGTAGAACATTGTGATACAGGCTTGATCAAATTGTTGCAGCCTTAATACTATATGTAGCTGTAATTAATACATTAAATGGAAGTATTTCATTCCAAAGGTCTCCACTGATTTCAGGTGGACTGAACTTGTTAATAGGATGTTCATTACTTTTGTTTTTCTATTAATTTCAGGTATCTAGCCCATAATGGTGAAATTAATACTCTTCGTGGGAACTGTAACGTGATGAAAGCTAGAGAAGGTGTTATGAAGAGTGAAATATTTGCTGATAAACTAAGTACATTGTACCCGGTGGTAGAGGAAGGCATGTCTGACTCTGGTTGTGTAGATAATGTTCTGGAGTTTCTGTGTATGGCTGGAGGCAGAACCTTGCCAGAGGTAGGTTATCAATGGCATATTGGTATTCAAAGTTTGTCTTTTACCGCAGTGTATTAAGTGTCTGAGGCTGTAGGCATGGCTGCAGATTTGCCTCCCAAACAAATTTTCTGCATTATATTATGATAAAATTATTGTTTATGTAATAAAGTACTGATTTATGTGCTGATTATTATATTATAAATATTATTTTAGGCTGTGATGACCATGGTACCAGAGGCCTGGCAGAATGATAAATACATGCCCAAAGAAAAGGAAGCCTTCTATAGATGGAGTGCATTTGGTATGGAACCCTGGGATGGGCCTGGTATGTATAGATTAGATTTCCTCAATTGAATGAAATTTGTGATATTTTAAATATTGAAAACTGATGTTAAGTAAAGCTAATTGTGATACGTGACTTCAAGTTATACTGTTTTATCATTGTCAATAATTATTCTTTTGTTCTATTTTATTACAGCTCTATTGACTTTCACTGATGGTCGATATATTGGTGCTATTCTAGACAGAAATGGTTTACGACCGTCTAGATTCTATGTTACTAAAGATAACTTTATGTACATGTCTAGTGAAGTTGGTGTGACTACAAGACTACCCAGTGAAGTTGTACAGAAGGTGAACTTTTTATTCCCATAATCTAGTCTCTACATTTATCATTTTCTGAGTGTGAACAGAAAGAGATTGTCATTTCATTTTAAAGCAAAAAAACAGTAAGTGCATATCTTTTTTATTGTGTCGATAATAGTTTTTTTGTTTTAATTTTAGGGTAGACTAAAACCAGGAAGAATGTTATTGGTAGATACTCAGGAGAAAGTCTTTAAAAAAGATGAAGATTTGAAGAAAGAGATAGCCAATTTAAGACCTGTTGGCAAATGGCTTTCAGAAGTATGTATTGTAGTTTTTAAATTATTAACTTTGATTGCATTTGCCAATGTAAAAGTCCAATATAAAAGCTACCGATACCGTTATTAAACCAAAGAAATTACAAGTTTGATAAACATGTACATTTATCCTATTACATAGGGAGGGTTGTGTGGCTGAATTGTTAACCCATGCGCGTTGCATCAGTAGGTCTGTCATTGAGTCAAGTGGCATGGTTTTGATTCCCTTCTTGTACGTGACAAGGAATAGGGTCCTCTAGTTTCCTCCCACTGCTGAAGACCCCTACACGCAAGCGAACTAATCAAATAAAATTGAACCATCTGTTAGTCCCGAAATGACCTAGTTTGTACAGAGTGGACGTTAAACCCGTATTTTCTCTCTCTATCCTATTACTTAGAATTTGTATTTTTCAGACTATATCCATGGCTGAATTACGAGGTGCTCATGATCCCAAACATACATTAAAACATACTATAATGTATCAAGATCTCGGTCATGGTGAATGTGTTGAGGAAGACCCTCGTCTGCCTATGTTTGGTTATACTATTGAAGCATTAAATTTATTGGTTTTACCTATGATCAGAGACAAGTAAGATTTGCCAATATTCTGCAACTAAATTAGTTTGAATATAATCTCAGTTAACGAAAAAGTGAATTAGTTTGAATATAATCTCAGTTAAAGATACATTATGTAAGATTTAGAAAAAGATCTAGCCATTCTTGCTATAATAGTTCGAAAATAGATAATGTAAAATGGAAATTTATTCAAATTACTCTATTGTGAGCGAAGATATTAGCCTTTGAAGGTTTGACAAGACGTGTGCAATAATTTCAACCACCTTTAAATCAATGGCTGAACTGTTCTATTCTGTTTAATATCGGAGAAATCTGATGCCATCGAGAGTTGATTATGGCCTGGATAAGTTAATTAATGTCTAATTAATAATTTAGTAAAACAATTTCATGCAAATTTAGCTCTTGCATAATGTATGTTTAATGAAAAAGTGAAGTTTTGTAGTACACTTAGTAATAGATTATCTATTATGGATTGGTTGAAAGTAAAGAGGTGAATATCAGTCAGAAATTGTTGTCTAATTAAACAATGAACAAAATATAAGCCAATGGTTTGACACTTTCTAGATAAAGTCTATGGTTGTTTTGATTGTCTTTAACAATACAAATATTTTAATAGTTTGTCTAAATGTGTATTAATATTTAACTGGCTGTGTATTCAATAATGATAAGTGTCATGTTGCTGTGTATACCATTGTAATAGGTATTGTCTGAGTGTGTATTCAAGAATGATAGGTGTTGTCGGGGTGTGTATTCAATAATGATAGGTCTTATTGGGCTGTGTATCCAATAATGATAGGTGTTATTTGGCTGTGTATTCAATAATGATAGATTATGATAGGTGTCGTTTGGCTGTGTATTCAATAATGATAGGTGTTGTCGGGGTGTGTATTGAATAATGATAGGTGTTATTTGGCTGTGTATCCAGTAATGATAGATAATAATAGGTGTTATTTGGCTGTGTATCCAATAATGATAGGTGTTATTTGGCTGTGTATTCAATAATGATAGGTGTTATTTGGCTGTTTATTCAATAATGATAGATTATGATAGGTGTCGTTTGGCTGTGTATTCAATAATGATAGGTGTTATTTGGTTGTGTATCCAATAATGATAGGTGTATTCAATAATGATAGATTATGATAGGTGTCGTTTGGCCGTGTATTCAATAATGATAGGTGATATATGGCTATGTATACAATCATAATAGGTGTTGTCAGGCCATGTATTCAATAACACTAGGTGTTATCTGGCTGTGTATTAAGTAATATGCAGTGTTATCTGAATGTGTACAGCCAATATGAGTATTATATGTGATGTTGTTCATTCTAAATAAGATTATAATCTGTAATAACATCACCTAAATCACCCTTCTAATTGTATACAATTATAAACTGATGTTAAATATTGAATAATTATAGATTATAAATTATTTTTCAGGAAAGAAGCTTTAGGTTCTATGGGCAATGACACACCATTAGCCTGTCTATCTCAGTTTAATCCACTTGTATTTGAATATTTTAAACAACTGTTTGCTCAAGTTACCAATCCACCAATTGATCCATTTAGAGAAAAGATTGTCATGTCCTTGGTATGTATATATTCCGTTAGTTATACTCTTCTAGCCTTAAAAAAAATCTTAGAATCTGGCTTCATTAAAGACACTATATTCTTAGATATATTTCTTTGACAGTTACGATTCAAAATACGCAACCATTGACAATCTACCAATATTAATGAAGCTGCCACTTGCAAGCCAATGAATAGATGGGTGAAATCAGTTAATTTCTGTTTATCAATATTTTAACATGATACATTTGTCATATAATGTTACAACATTTAGTGCATACAGTAATTCGAGTGCTGTGTTAAAGATATTTTGTATGATATAATTTGATGGTTTTATTTACAGGCATGTCCTGTTGGACCAGAACATAATATATTAGAACCAAGTGCTGAACAATGTCAGAGATTATGGTTAGAACAACCTATTTTATCATTATGGGATATAGAGGTGTTAAAATATACAACACATAAAGGCTGGAAGGTATGTGATTATTGAATTGTCTGCGATATTACTTCTGTGGAAGGCGGTGTTAAATAAAGCTATTTCACACACATGATCATTGAAAGCTAATTGAAAGTTGCAGAAATATTTTTATTGGCTTAGATTTTTAAACAGGAGAATAACACATTCCAAGGCAGAATCTTTTTTTTAAGAATTGATTTTTATATGCTAAAATAATTTTTTCATTTGTGTTTTAGACTAAAGTACTAGATATGATCTATCCAATGGAACATGGTGCTGAAGGTTTGTTACCTGCATTACAACGACTATGTAAAGAGGCAGCCGCTGCAGCAGAAGATCATCAATTGATTATAATGTCTGATAGAAAGGCTGGACCTGAATATCTACCTATCAGGTATTCTCACTTAACTCATACCAACATATAATCATAGTGCAGATCTTAAACCACATCCACTCCAGTAGAATATCTAGAAGCTGTGAATAGGGGGAGTCCAAATCTAGGGTACCATCCACAATCCCTCCCAAAAGCCCCTTTGCCCCCCTTAAATCTGTGCATGGTTCACACATTTGTGATATAAATTAGTGTCCCTGCTCAGTGAATTCTGAAAGTACCATGTGGTAAAAGTATCAAATAGTACAGATGTTGATTTTGAAATTTTCAGTATAAATCCTGATGAAGTCTTTGACATGTCTTGACGTTATTTAAGACTGAAAAGATGCTACTCGCATGACACACTATTTTCAGTATAAATCCTGATGAAGTCTTTGACATGTCTTGACGTTATTTAAGACTGAAAAGATGCTACTCGCATGACACACTATAACTTTATATTTACAGTTCTCTGTTAGCAGTTGGAGCCGTACATCATCATTTGATCAATGAGAAGTTAAGAATGAAAGCTGGTCTTATTGTAGAAACTGGTGAAGCTAGGTAAGATATATTGATGTCAGATTTCATAAATATAACATGCATGTTTTGAATTACAATATTTTATTGTTTTATGATTGAATTGTAGTCAATTATAACTTTTATAGCTGTACGTGTTGAGAACACAGCTAGAGTTGTTTTCCATTCCTACGTCATGTTCTTGTGTTGTTTTTATTTTATAGAGAAGTTCACCATTTCTGCACCCTACTTGGTTATGGTGCTGATGCCATTTGCCCATATTTGGTATTTGAGACCATCAGACGCCTGAGAGAACAAAATCTATTAGATCCACCATTGGCTGATGAAGAAATTTACATGAACTATAGAGCTGCTTGTGCTAGAGGTATCTCTAAAGTTATGGCTAAAATGGGAATCTCTACATTACACAGTTACAAGGTATTACGATTCTTGAGATGATTACTGATTGTTTTTAGTAGATACAAACAAACAAAAACACATGACTATACAGTTTTGTTTACCCTTTATAATTATCTTTTAACAGTTTAACTGTTATGTATATCAAACAATCGGCTTATAACTCAACAGAATCCTTCTGTAAATGTTCATGTTTAAGAACTCCCATTATTCAACAAAACACAGCCCTATATACCAGTATAGACAATTTGTTTGGTCCCTAAGTTCACTTGATCTGAACACTGTCTTGTCTGCAAAGAAATTATGTCATAGATGACACATGTACAAAGGATCTAGGTTTTTCTTACTATCCCAACGACTAGGTTATGTTCATAATTAACGAGAAAGTGAAGGGAGGAAACTCTGGTGATACTTAAGTTAGATTTTACTTGAATGTTTAATCATAATCTAAATATTACAATCTTGATTTTAAACATTTAAACAGTAAGAACCATATCTTTACTTTAATCAAAGGAGATTATTTTATTTCTTGATTCATAATTGTTATTTTTTCTAGTAATACCTTATCCTTTAATATTACAAATCCATTTTATTTTAGGGAGCTCAAATCTTTGAAGCATTAGGATTAAATACAGAGGTTATAGATTTGTGTTTTGAAGGAACGGCATCTCGTATTGGTGGTGTATCATTTAACATCTTATCAGGAGAGGTATATATTCAGTTACAGTATTTTAAATCACTAGAAACCAGATAATACCATGAGGTAGCTCATTAATATACTTAAATTGTCTTTTCTGAATTTGTTTCAATTAATTTCAAAAACCCTCAAATCATTTAAATAAAGGATTGAATATTCTTGAACAGATTATTTTACATTGTAAAGACTTGAAATGTTTTTTGTTATTGTTATAATATGTATTCTCTTGTTAACAGACAATAAAACGTCATGAGGTAGCCTATGGACGTAGAAATTGTGATAATATACTGGTTATGAATCCTGGATTTTATCATTGGAGAGATGGAGGAGAAAAACATATCAATGATCCTATGTCTATAGCTAATCTACAGGTAATAATAAAATAATAGCAAGTTATTTTTCTGAGTTCATATAATATAGATTTAATTGTAAAACATTTTACTTTGAAATTCTGATCTATAAATTTGATGTTGCATTTGTTGAAATAAAAATAAAATGTGTTAAAGATCTTCATATTAATTTTTATATATTTTTTTTCTAGGAAGCTGCCAAGAATAACAGTAAAGATGCATATGCTAGATTTAGCCAGACAGCATGGGAAAGTACAAAGAAATGTTCTTTACGTGGTCAATTAGATTTTAATAACTCTGATAAACCTCTTGATATCTCAGAAGTGGAAGAAGCTAAATACATAGTTAGAAGATTCTGTACAGGTGAGTACACGGAGCCATTGTGGCTCAGTGAGTAAGACATTGGGTCACTAACTTGGAGGTCCTGTGTTCGATCACTGCATTGGCCGAGAATGTTCATCTGGATATTCTGTCATGGGTCCTCCTTGTCCAGCAAATTTTCTGTCTTTATTAGCCCAGTTGGAGCAGAACAGTAGGACGTTAAACCCCATTTCATTTCATTTCATTTCTATGTCAACTTTCACGCATACACACAGATATAAAAATCTAAAGCACATCTCCAGTAAGAGGCACTTTATACATTTATGGGCGGTTAGTTGACTGAGGGGTGTAGATGTGTCATTTTTTAACTTCAAAAGCAGACTTTATTATGTTAATTTGACATTTTCAAGTTTAAGTCATTTCAATTTCTGAATTTAGAAGTTAGTGTTTGTACACTTGTACTGTCATGATTAACACTGTGTTTAATATTTTTATTTAATTTTAGGTGCTATGAGTTTTGGTAGTATATCTCTAGAAGCACATTCAACTCTAGCTATAGCCATGAATAGAATTGGTGGTAAATCTAATACTGGTGAAGGTGGTGAGAATCCAGAACGTTATCTCAACGAAGATTCAGAATTTAACGCTCGTTCTAAAATAAAACAGGTAATATTGTCTTGATGAGTTGATACTGATCACACCAAAATTTAAGAGGAGGTACCAAATGATTTGTACCTGGGAAGTGGGGATCAAAATCGTATTTATTTAGAAACTGAAAAACACTTCGTTCATGTGATGAAAATGGTGTCATTTACACTGAGAAAAAGTCTATAAAAATCATACCTGAATCCTATGACTCTGTGTGTTCACTGTGTTGCTATGAAATCTTTGAAGATGAATGAATTTATATACCTGATGTTATATTTTGTAGGTCGCATCAGGTAGATTTGGTGTAACAAGTTCGTATTTAACACATGCTGATGAACTACAGATTAAAATGGCGCAAGGTGCTAAACCTGGTGAAGGTGGTGAATTACCTGGTTATAAGGTAAGACTGTTTTAACAAAAAAAATTGATCACACTTGATTAATAGAAAAGATGGAAATGGTAAAAGCCTGAAATGGCACATGATAGTAAAGGTTATAGTTGACAAATCTCCTCCCAAAATTTGTTTTTATTTAAAGAACTACTTTTACAGACACAGTGGTTTTAACTAATGGAATAATTTATATAACAAATAAACCAAATAATGGTGTCTTGCCTATAATAGGTACACATATCTATGGTAAAATAACAGACATAATGTTTATAGTTTTGCTCATTGGTTTTTAATTTTAATTGATTTATTTTATTAAAGGTAACAAAAGATATAGCTAAAACCCGTCATTCTATACCTGGTGTAGGTTTAATCAGTCCACCACCACATCATGATATTTACTCTATTGAAGATTTAGCTGAGGTAAGAGTTTAAACATAATATTCTAAATAGACGCCAACTGAGATTTAGACTTATCTACGATTATTTTATAACTAATCTACAGTATGTTAAATAGACGCAAACTGAGGTTTGGACTTATCTACGATTACATATTTGACTAATCTACAGTATGTTAAATAGACGCAAACTGAGTTTTAGACTTATCTATGATTATTTTATAACTAATCTACAGTATGTTAAATAGACGCAAACTGAGGTTTGGACTTATCTACGATTACATATTTGACTAATCTACAGTATGTTAAATAGACGCAAACTGAGGTTTGGACTTATCTACGATTACATATTTGACTAATCTACAGTATGTTAAATAGACGCAAACTGAGATTTAGACTTATCTACGATTATTTTATAACTAATCTACAGTATGTTAAATAGACGCAAACTGAGGTTTGGACTTATCTACGATTACATATTTGACTAATCTACAGTATGTTAAATAGACGCAAACTGAGATTTAGACTTATCTACGATTATGTTATGTCTAATCTACAGTATGTTAAATAGACGCAAACTGAGGTTAGAATTATCTACGATTATTTTATGTCTAATCTACAGTATGTTAAAAAGCTTATTTTTGTATATTTGTAGTTGATATATGATTTGAAGGCTGCTAATCCTGAAGCTAGAATCAGTGTTAAGTTGGTGTCTGAGATGGGTGTAGGAATAGTTGCATCTGGTGTAGCTAAGGTATAGTATAGTTTACATCTTCTTCAGTTCAAACAGTGTGTGTGTGTTGGGGGGGGGGGGGGGTTACCTGTTTCATAAAGTGTACATAAAGTTACTCCTGCGAATGATGATGATTGAGTAAAAACGACAGGACAATATTGCAATCAATCCCTAGAATTATCATCAAACATATCTCAAAACAATAACTAATTATTTGATAATGCTAATGAACAACTTTGATAACATAACTATTGATTAATTATCTGATATTTATAAACTAGTGTATATACTTATAACAAGTTGTCTAGTATAGAATGGTTACATTAATTTCAATATAGAAACAGGTGGACCATCTCCTTCAATTTTGTCTTTTAGAGTATTCAATCAAAAAATTTAAAGATGGTTTTAAAACTTAAATTATTTTAATAATATGAAAATATTTATTTAAAGGGTAAAGCTGAACATATTACTATATCTGGACATGATGGTGGTACTGGTGCTAGTAGTTGGACTGGTATTAAAAATGCTGGTTTACCCTGGGAACTGGGTATATCTGAAACTCATCAGACTTTGGTATTAAATAATCTTCGTTCTAGAGTTGTACTACAAGCTGATGGACAAATTAGATCTGGTGAGTAACTTTATCTAAAGGTAAATTGGATTGTAGTGACCACACATCTAGATTCTCTATTGCAATTATAGTCAAAAATAAACATTTCTAAAACCTCAAATTGTAAATCACCAGTGTCCTATTTCCAAAGATAAATAATTTAAATGTGGATTCACTGTTGTTAATTGGATGCACCATTTTAGTGCTATAGGAATCCCTTGCAAACTACAATATTGTGAAGAACGGATCTCTAATAGGAATATCAGTCCAAAAATGGTTCAATTCCATTCAGTATTTACAAAGATATGTGAATTGAAATTTCATTGATCTATGCTGCTCGCTATGTAATAAGCTCGCTGCCATTATGTTATACAGAAAACTTTATTGGTAGGTAGGCCTATTTTAAATCTGATTGAATCCAAGCCGGGACATAATCTATCATTAGTATTTTGATTTTGTTTTCTTAATTAGCTATTAAATATTCAGTTTAAGTACATAATAGCGTGAATAAATTTGATATTTTAGCGAAAAATGCAAATAGCGCATCGTTACTTTGTGTCAAATGCCATGTGTAAAATGCCATGGGTATATTTCAGATCGGCATAATTAAATATGAACATAACACTTATTACAGAAATTGTCTATTTTTATAGGTAGAGATATTGTAATGGCAGCATTATTAGGAGCAGATGAGTTTGGTTTTAGTACAGCACCATTGATAACTATTGGTTGTACTATGATGAGAAAATGTCATCTAAATACATGTCCAGTTGGTGTAGCCACACAGGTTAGTTTATCTTATAACTGTCTGTTGGTGTACGCGACATTTTATTTTTAGATAATTATATACCTTTTGCCTGTAGTTTTGGATGAAAACTGTTCAAAAATAAAACGAAAAGTGAAAAATAATTGTTTAAAAATCAACTTAAGGATGAAAATTGTTGTGAAATTAAAGTTTTAAAGATAACTGTTATTCTGTTATTTATTTTTTAACAGGATCCTGTTTTAAGAAAGAAGTTTGCTGGTAAACCAGAATATGTTGTTAATTATCTTTTCCTTCTAGCAGAAGAGGTAAGTACCACTGAATTAAGATATGTAGTAAATAATTTGAATTATCATCTTAAGATATCCATACCCTTGTGTTTGGAATATTGCGTTTATAAAAAGTAGATATATCGCATGTGATAATGACACTGTTGGGAGCAAGGATCTTAACCGGCAGCTTTTTGTTAGCTTTAGCAGCTTGAAGTTCAATCAAGCCGATTGGTAAAACAATGAACCTACCACTATGGTATCATAAATCAATCTACTTTCGGTTAATTATTACTTGTTAATTTAGTAGTCAATCAACTTGCTTGTCGGCTACCTTAAAATTTTAAAACCCAGTTCCTACCGGGATCTCATTTTACCCAATTCTGGCCGGTTCGTTTCAAAATGGATCAAGAACTCAACTTGGGAGTCATATTGACCTCCTAATTATGTTGAAACCTGGGAAGTATGTGTATAACGATGACTGTTTGTTTACATCATAGGTAAGAGAAGTTTTAGCCAAGATGGGATTTAGAAGTCTGCAGGAAGCAATAGGACGTACAGATAAATTAAAATTCGATCCTGATTCACAAAACCCAAAAGCTAAACTGCTGGACCTCTCCAAAATCTTAACCAATGCCCTTGACATTCGACCTAAAGTCAATATAGTTGGTGGAAGTGTAAAACAGATCTTTGATACAGAGAAGAGATTGGACAATGCTGTTATTGCCAAGTCTGTTGAGGTCTTGGAAGGTAGACAGAAGCAGGTTGTCATGGATTTGAAAATAACTAATGAGGACAGAGCTTTTGCTTCAACACTGAGTTGGCAGGTCTCAAGGTACTTCTTCTTATTTTCCTACCAGCGACCCCAGAGCAGATTATAGGTTTTCTCTCTGTCGGTTTTGTTTCCCCACAATTTTTATAATATATTTAATTAAAATTTTGTACACTGCTGATTATAGCAAAGCTACAGATCAATTTCGTATTTCCTGAGATTTCATTGATTTTTTTACTGAATTCTGTCCCTGTATTGACTTAAAATCAATAAAAATTCTGTTTTTCGACAAAGTTTAATTTAAACTTTGAAGTTAAGCCTTAAATTTTGGAGATAATTAAGAGTTCAAAAGGCCTCAAAGCTCATTAATTTGTATTAGAACACTATGTTTTGTGTTTTTTTTATTAGGAGATTTGTTGAAGTTGGTTTACCAGAGAAAAGTATTATTATTAATCTAACGGGTTCTGGTGGTCAAAGTTTCTGTGCATTTATGGCTAGAGGTATCCATGTAACTCTAGAAGGAGATGCCAATGATTATGTTGGCAAGGTATGTTTATAATAATATATTTAATACTTAGTATCTGTGTGCCATTTGTTTCTTTTGGAAAAGATAACATTTTCCACAGTTTAATCCAAGCTAAAATGTTCTCAAATTCAGAATTTAGCATTTAATTAAAAAAGCAAATTAAAAATATTTAAGGCTTGGATTCTATCAGATAAAAAAGAGGCCCATAAAATGGCTTTAATGAAAATTGTCCACAGGTTTTTATTTTATCATATCTTTGTAAATACTGAATGGAATTGAACCATTTTTAGAATGATATGCCTTTTATTGACCCAACTTTGCAACAGAGTTTCTACACAATTACATTCAATTATTAAGTGAATGTTATTATTCATATTATTAAACCACCTGTTGATTTTTTAGGGTTTGTCAGGAGGAGAAATTATTATTTTCCCACCTAAAGATATGCCAGTTGATTTTAAATCCCAGAATAATATTATTGTTGGTAATGTTTGTCTGTATGGAGCAACTTCTGGTAAAGCTTTCTTCCGTGGTCAAACAGCTGAACGATTCTCAGTTAGAAACTCAGGAGCTACTGCTGTGTGTGAGGTATGTCATAATTGTATGTCTTGAATACAACTCAAATACATGTGCTTATAAAGATGTGGAGTCATATACTCTGACTTGAGCTAGAAGCCTGGTTCCAACTTGTTCGACATAATGCCATTTTGGCTGATGTCGAAAATATGTCTGGTTGTTCCAGATTGGTTAAAATTGGTAATGGGAGTTAATTATCTGCTTTGCAGATGGACTTCAAATAAGAGCAAGTGGAAATGTTAATATCCTTACCATTGCACATGTATCCATAGTAAACATGATGTTAGTTTTTAAATGACCTACTCTGACCTGACAAAATTCAATTACATATGGAATAGCCTATTTGCTATGAAAAACAATTAACTGAGTTTATATATTATATTGTTATGTTATAGGGTTGTGGTGATCATGGTTGTGAATATATGACTGGAGGAAGAGTTGTTGTTCTTGGTTTAACGGGTCGTAACTTTGCTGCTGGTATGTCTGGTGGATTGGCTTATACCTATGATAGGTAAGTTTACATAGATCTAGCTCCGTCTCTCATATAGACAAAATTGCATTTAGTCCTAAGTGTTTAAGAAATAATTTTATTTATTTTCTGACAAAATAATTCTCGGGTCATGAAATGAAATGAATTTGGGTTTAATGTCCCACCTCGTTACTGCACCAAATAGGTTTATGAAGGTGAGCATACGTCCTACAGTGTTCTTGTTCAATGTGGGAGATTATGCCTGGACAGCAGCGTTACAAGCCAAGGGATCTTTTATGTGCACGCTAACATGTACACATGACCTCGATTTTTTGTTCCATCTGAACGACTTTAGACGTTGTTCTTTCTCAGGCACTCCATCCTCCACCACTGACATGGGGATCGATTATGTCGGATATAGCAAGAATATTCATTTTCATATTAATTCCATGTTTTAGAATGAAGCTGTTCCATCAAAGATGTAATCAGGAATCTGTCTCACTGGAACCACTGGAGTTAGAGGAAGATGTCACCTTTGTTTATGAATTGATCAAAGAATTCCAGGAAAAGACAAAGTCTGAATTGGCACTGAATATACTCAACAATTGGGCAGAAGAAAAACAGCATTTTATCAAGGTTGGTAAAATAGTAAACATGTCAGATGAAAAACAAAGAGAGAGAGAGAAATGGGGTTTAATGTCCACTTGACACAAACTATGTCATTTTTGGACTAACACATGGTTCAATTTTATTTCAATAAATCGCGTGAGAGGAAACCGGAGGACCCAGAGTAAACCCACAAGGTTGGACAGGCGACCATATTCCTTGTCACGTACAGCCGGGGAATCGAAACCCAGCCAGTTGACTCAATGACAGACCTTATGATACAGTGCACACATGCTAACCATTCGGCCATCCAACCCCCCCAGATGAAAAATCCATTTATGCGCAGTAAAATTCACTCTTTGAATAGAGAAAGGGAAATAGAAGAATTTGTTAAGTTTAGAGAAACTGTAGTGGATTTAGCAATTAAAAGATACATAAAAGTCTGAAATGTTGTTGGTGTTTTTATTTACAGGTTTTCCCACATGAATATAGAAGAGCTTTAAAAGAAATAGCAGATGAGGAAAAAGCAGCCCAGGAAATCGGAACAAAGACAACTGATAATAATGTTAAAAAGGTAGAAAAAGTCAAATAGGTTTTTTTCTGTCCCTCCCACTTTTAGGGACAAAATAACTCTGCTTCTAATTGATGTAGAATATTCAAATTTAGTGAAAGTCTGTGTAGGCTAAGAAGAAATAAGCAATTTGATTGGTCAAGACTTTAAAACACAATAACTGTGCTTCAATTTGAGCTAGAATTTACAATTTTCTTTGTGTAGATTTTCATTAGGTAAATATCTTGTCAATCGTATAGACTAAATAGAGACTGTTCAAGACTTTGGAACATATTAATTTTGATATAGTCTAATTACATCAATATATTAGGCTAAGCAGTTTGATTTTGCATTGCTTTGGAACACAGTGTAAGCCTACTACTATATGGCACCATATGATGTCTTTTGATATTTATTTTTAAAAAATACCCTTATATTTACATATTAGTAAGGTTTATGATTTAAATTAAAAAATTATAAAATGTTTTTATTCTTTCAAATAATGTAACTGATGTTTGTTTATTTTTTTAGACTAGTGAAAATGTTCAAGATATTGAAGAAACTATACCTGATGATACCCAAAATCAGAAAAACATTGATAAAGTTCTTGATAAAACTAGGTAAGTTTCTTCATCATCATTATTTTATGCTTTCATGCAAATCTACTGTAAGAGTTTAATTATTGTCTTTATTTTAATTAAAATAAAACTATGGGATTATGTTGTATGAAAAGTTAATTATGTGTTTTGCAGGGGATTTGTTAAATACAACCGAGCAACATACCAATATCGAGATCCCGCTAAACGGCAACAGGATTGGGATGAAATCTTTAATCATAAACAAGTGAAAGAAGGTCTTAGGATGCAAGCTGCAAGGTATAAACATTAATATGAAATCTACATGTAACTGTATTGGTATAAGCTTATACAGCATAACTCTTTCACAACTAGCTATGTAAACATTTATCAATTCTAGCTCTCTGATTCTAAGCAGTTGATATAGCCAAGCTGATTCATTAGTAATTAATAATTTTCTCTATGACATTTGAATATTTGTATTAAAGGTGTATGGATTGTGGTGTACCATTCTGTCAATCTGATCATGGATGTCCTCTCAGTAATATTATTCCCAAATGGAATGATCTCGTCTTTCATGTAAGTAATTTCTTGATTTAAATCAACACATGACCATTGAAATATATATGATATGATACGGAATTTAAAAACCTGCATGTTAAATATTATGATTATGTTATAGGAAATCAAGTTTTCTCTAATCCTTATTTGGAGAAGAATAAACAAGAAATTCTGAGATTCTATCCATATTATTGCCCGTATTGTTAAAATTGTTTGACGTTCTAACTCATGATATCAACTGGCAGACTATCGCCATTGAGACGACCACTTTCAAGATCGGTCGCATTATTTCTGTTAGTCTTTTTTGTATTCCTGATTGTTTTCAAATTTGAGTGAAGTCTGTGTCACTACAGACCCGGGACTGTACAGCGCAGTGGACACTTATGGCTGGCCCCCCGGATCCATTCACGTAATTTGATGGGGTTTTTTTTTGGTGCAATGTCTATTTTCTGTCTTGTCCGCAGGTTTATCTTGTAGGTTTTTGTTTTACGTGTAGTGCGGTCCTCCTGTTCTTACTATTAGAATAGTATCTGGTAAATAACCACTGACAATATTTATTCTATATAATCTTACAGATTTGTCTTTATATTACAGAACAAATGGAGGGAGGCATTAGATCAGTTGGAACAAACTAATAATTTCCCTGAATTCACAGGTCGTGTTTGTCCTGCTCCTTGTGAGGTACGTAAACAGTTCATAGTCTTTTTCACATATATAAAAATCATCTGATTTGAAACAAAATAATCAAATATTTAAGAATAGCTAATTTATGAATGGTCATAATAAGAAATTTATTTTTCAGGGTGCATGTGTATTGGGCATTAATCAACCTGCTGTAACTATTAAAAACATAGAAAATACTATTATTGATACTGCTTTTGAGAATGGGTGGATGGTGCCACGACCACCTGCAGAACGTACGGGTAAAAAAATAGCTGTAGTTGGTAGTGGACCATCTGGTTTAGCTGCTGCTGCACAACTTAATAAGGTAAAATTAGAATAGACATATTTAAGCAACTTTATATCTCCCATTAATGCATTTCACCATTGGTTTTGTTTGATTGTTTATAAAAACTTTCTACCCAAATATTTCAAAGGTAATATCCCTTTAACTTATTTAGTGATAAACTACTCTGATTTACACTTATTAAAATTTTCATTAAAGATAAATAAAATCTTGCACACACTCAATTTTTTTTATCCAGTGGATTATATGTGATATAAAAAAAACTAATTTGAGATTCTGTGTGTATCAGCTTCTAGTAAAAATACATTTTAGTTTAATATAGTATAATACTATTATTATTCCTATTATAGGCTGGTCATACTGTAACAGTATATGAGAGAAATGACAGAGTAGGTGGTTTATTAAGATATGGTATACCAACCATGAAACTTGGTAAAGATGTAAGTACAAAAACTTAAGATTAAATTTACACCAATTAGTAGAATAATATCTATATATTCATAGTTTCATGTTAATAAAGAATGTGAGAAAAAATAAAGGAATATGTCTAAATCTATTTATTAATCCAAACTTATTAATCAACAAATTTTATCACTTAACACATTTTGGAGAACATTGCCCAAATGTAAAACTATTAAAATATACTTTATCAGGTTGTACAGAGAAGAGTAGATCTGTTAAATAAAGAAGGTATAGAGTTTAAAACTAACTGTGAAATAGGTGTTACAATGCCAACATCACAACTAGTAAAAGAGAATGATGCTGTTTTATTGACACTTGGTGCTACATGGCCTAGAAATTTACCTATACCAGGTATATGATGTTACAATACATTTTAACTGTCTAATATTTATTATATTCTTACAATTCTACTTAATATCCTGAAAAAAAGTTGGTATATTATATACACAGACTATAGTGAGCCGATTAACATTCCTGGTTGGGAGGCTGTAACTATTTGTAGAATTGTCTGCCTAACCTTTTGGGGTTTCTTAGGATCCTTCAGTTTCCTCCCACTGCTAAAGACTTCAATGGACAAGTTAATTATTGAAATAACAGTCTGAAGGCTAACATGAGATGATTTTTATTTACAGGTCATAATTTAGAAGGAATCCATTTTGCTATGAGTTTTCTGGAGAGATGGCAGAAGAAGCAATCTGGTAATGATATAGAGTTATTAAATTTAGCAGCTAAAGATAAAGATATAATTATTATAGGTGGTGGAGATACGGGTTGTGACTGTATAGCTACATCATTAAGACAGGTAAATATATAGAGGATATTTGTCGTTTTAGAGTGAATAACATATTTTATTTCATGGAGAAGCAAGAAAACTTATATTTTCACGAATGCGTAGCATGAGTGAAAATATAAAGTTTTCTTGCTTAGAGATGAAATAAAATATGTTATTCACGACAAAACGACAAATGTTCTACTTATTTTATGATTTTACAATCATTTTAGGTAAAAACAACATGGACTACTGCTAGCCAGTGGAATAACACTTTTATTTCACTGATAAAATGCGGTATTCCACTACTGATCATAAAATAAAATATTCTCTCCTAACAGTAGATATACTTACAATGGAAATTTTGAAGGTATTATTGGAAATCATGAAGGCAGAAGGGTTAACATAGAGAGATAATTACCCATTAAGATTTAGCTCTTAAATAATACATCTTTAATGGTCACAGTTTTATCATCAAGAAAAAAATGTTGATTTATTATGATCGGGTATATTAATTCCTCAATCAAATTTTCTTGAAATAGATTAGCTTAGATTTTATTAATGCTAATAAATGATTAATTTTATTTTAGGGGGCCAAGAGTATTACTTCATTTGAGATTTTACCAGAACCACCAGCAAGTCGTGCTGATAGCAACCCCTGGCCAACATGGCCGAAAATATTCCGAGTTGACTACGGTCACGAGGAGGTGAAACTCAAGTTTGGACGAGATCCTAGAATCTTCAACATTAAAACTTCAGTGAGTATTACTATCATCTTTTATAATATAAGGTCTGTCATTGAGTCAACTGGCATGGTTTCGATTCCCCGGTTGAATGTAACAAGGAGTAGGATTGACTGTCCAACCTCCTGGGTTTTCTCCTGGTCCTCCCGTTTCCTCTCACTGCTAAAGACCCCTACATGCAAGCAAAGTACTGAAATAAAATTGAACCATGTGTTAGTCCCAAAATGATCTAGTTTGTTTCTAGTGGACGTTAAACCCCATTTCTCTCTCTCTCGCATTTTAAAATATATATTATACTCTATTTATGATAGGAATTTCTTGATGATGGTAAAGGACATGTTTGTGGTGTTAAAACTGTTTTAGTTGAATGGAAGAAAGATGAAGCTGGTAGATGGCAAATGAGTGATGTACCTGGTAAGGACGTATGACTTGTAATATTCCATCTTAAGATGGGTCCTTATGTTTCATTTGTTTTTCCAAAAAATTAGTAATTGTTTCCAATTTTAATTAAAATACTGAGATGAGTGCTTATGGCTATTTTGTTTTTTCAAAAATTAGTAATTGTTTCAAATTTTAATTAAAATACGGAGAAGTATTTGTATGGTATTAGAAAGAACACACATCTGTTTATTTATGGTTATTTTAATTGTATTTCAGGAAGTGAAAAGACATATAAATGTGATATGATATTGTTAGCTATGGGTTTTCTTGGACCAGAACGTAAAATCGTTGAAGAATTGTCAATTGATTTAGACCCAAGAGGAAATCTTCAAACACCGAAAAATAAATATGCAACTAGTATTCCACAAGTCTATGCTGCTGGAGGTAATTTATATTTTAACACTGTCCAAGCAAATTTACGGATCCCTAGACTTAATTTTAGTATACTATTCAAAAAAAGTAGGGGATATTTGATTTTGGGGGCATAATACTAAAATATGCAAATGACTACGAAAAAAGTCACTATAGAACTTAACAGAAGAAACATTTCCAGTTACATGTGACGCCCAAACGCACCAATAGCTACCGCATGGAATGCAGGTGATGCTTGGGATCATCATGGGGGTCCAACCCAAGATTTGCACGACTCTGACTTTGAATGTTACAGTCATTGTGGCATTGAATTCCAGGGTGGAAAAATCAGTTTAATTGTTTTAGTGACCAGAAAACAAATTTTGATATGCGTCGGCTTACCCAAAATGAAAGGTTACGTGCCCTTGGCATGCTACAGATCGGCACAACACAGGCGGTTGTGGCGCGGACAATGAATGTTTCTCAGTCTGTCATAAGCAGGCTATGGTCCAGATACCGTGATACACAATCTGTACAGGACAGACCACGCTCAGGTCGACCAAGGGCGACAACTCAAGCCCAGGATCGATTTATCCGTACCTTGGCCTTGAGAAATCGTGTCATCACAGCAAATCAGATCAGCGCTCGTCTTCAAACAGACACTGGTGTGAGAGTGAGTGGCCAGACGATTCGGAATCGACTGCATAGGGGTCACCTTCGCGCCCGACGTCCTCGCGTGATCCCTTGTTTGAGAGATCATCACATTCAGGCAAGACGTTGTTGGTGTAGGGATCGTCAACACTGGGATAATCGACGCTGGAGCAATGTGATGTTTTCAGATGAGTCAAGGTTCACTGTTGATTTTTTTGGACAGACGTAGGAGGGTGTGGCGTCGTCGAAACGAGCGCTTCCAAGACGTTAACGTCATGAGACATGATCGATTTGGGGGTGGTTCTGTTATGGTGTTGGGAGGCATCACTGTTGCTGGAAGAACGGCTTTACATGTTGTTGCAGGGCGTGTTACAGGCCAGTACTACCGGGACAACATCTTGGCAGTCCATGTTGTGCCGTTCGCACGACGTCATGGCCGCCGTTTCATCTTCCAGGATGACAACGCAAGATGTCACAGGGCCAGGATCGTTACAGGTTACCTCCAACAACAGAACATCACCACATTACCTTGGCCAGCACTGAGTCCCGACCTCTCCCCCATCGAGCATGTCTGGGACATGCTTGGACAGAGGTTACGTCAACGTCAACAACGTCCTGCCAATGTCCAAGAACTTGCTGCTGCGTTGCAACAGGAATGGGACAATCTGGACCAAAATGACCTTAGACGTCTCATTAGGAGTATGCCACGTCGGATCAATGCTTGTTTGGCAAACAGAGGAGGATTTACCCGTTACTGACTTGGTTGTGATGCTGTGGTAACTTTGTTGTTTGACCCCGGGTATCATTTTACCCTTATAATGGTCAGTCTGTGCCTTACTTAGTCTAACGATCATTTGGAATAAATCGATGAATGTGAACTTCATTTCATTTTGTCATTTGTTTCTTCGTCAGTTTCATTAGGTGACTTTAATAACACTTAAAAATCAAATATCCCCTACTTTTTTTGAATAGTATATTTAAATACTTTAGATACTTGAATAAGAGTTGTAACTTGTATGTTGTATTAAAACATTAACCATGGATTAGCTTGATTAAATCTAAACCCCATACAGCACATTACTGTATGTAAGCCATTATTTCTACTACAACCATATTTGTAATAATAAGTGCAGGGGAACCACACCACACGCAAACAATTACACAAGACAAACCTACGAACAGAACACAATATACAGACACAAAATAATAAATGCACATATAAGATTAAACAAAGGGTTAAAACTAACAATTTAGGAACAAATAGGTATTATTCAACTATATCATTGCATAACATATTTTTGTGGATAGACCTCATTTTCTACTCCATCTAGGGGGGGTAGTATGTGCACGTTGTATCATACGGTCTGTCATTCAGTCAACTGGCGTGGTTTCAATTCCCCGGTTGTATGTGACAAGGAGTAGGGTCGTCTGTCCAACCTCGTGGGTTTTTCTCCGGGTCCTCCGGTTTCCTCCCACTGCTAAAGACCCCTACACGCAAGCGAGTTATTGAAATAAAAAATTAAAACCAAATGTTAGTCCCAAAATGACCTAGTATTTGTCGAGTGGAAGTTAAACTCCATTTCTCTCTCTCTCTTTCTACTCCATCTAATATGAATGTGTCTTATATTATTTTATCCTATTATTTTAAAATGAAATCTATCCAAATTGAAAATTGGTTTTTCACCAATGAAATAATTCCTCTTTATATTATGATATGTTATATTTATACAGATTGTAGACGAGGCCAGTCATTAGTTGTATGGGCGATATCAGAGGGTCGACAAGCTGCTAGACAGATAGATCTAGATTTATGTGGTTCAACAAACTTAGCCGGACCTGGTGGTATTGTTAATGCTCCTTATTAACAGCACATATCAACATCATGGAGAGAAGATTTCTCATTGACAAAAATGAGTGAAGTAGAAATCATGAAACTATTGAAATCCATTTTTGTTCGAGGCAGAAAATGCAAGATTTATATTACTTTTAACATCTTCAAAATTTCAGTGTATGAGGTGTGTCTAACAATATGAACAATGCTATATATTGAAGGTCATCCACATTTTTACCATTGATGCCACAGCTTGCATTGATAGATGTCCATTTAAAACTATATTGGTTGAATCAAAATTATCATAGAACTACATTTTATTTCCATCCATTATGATAATGAAAAGTTTGTTTGCCTGTAAATCTGTAAATTTTGAAGTAGTTTTTAAAGCAGAAATTGTTCAGTCGATATATTTAGACGTGCAAAAAATTGGAATTGCTGGGGACTTACAATCCAGACATAAAATAGCTTTCAGACATTGGTCTAAAGTCACTGCTAGTTTCAATCTATGAGAACGAAAAAGTCGTATTCACACAGTCTATTAGCCAAGCCAAGCTAACTATTCTTTGATTGATAAAGATGAGATAACCCTTGTTGAAACGTCGCCAAAAATAAACCTATTAAGTAACTTGTATTCCATATAATTGTGGCATGTGTTACTAACTATTCTTGTATGTCAGAATTAAAGGTAAGAAGTATACATGGGGTTACACCACAGGACATCACGATTTTCACAAGCTAGAATTTTCAGAAAAAGTAGTTATATCAGTTGTTTCCAATGATTATTCTTACCAACCTTGAATGCTACCATTTGTCTATTACTGATCAAATGTATATTATTACCATAGAAACTTTGATAACAATTAATGATTACTTTTATAACTTATCATAAATGTGTGCATCTTCCAATTGTACAAAACAATGAGTGCCATCTGCATACTTGTTTTATGCACTGGTATTTACCAAATACATGACATTATTTTGTACTTTTATTTTGTAGATTAGCACAAATGAATATAATAATAGAAATTATGTATGTGATGAACTTGATGATATAAATATAGAAAATTACTATGATTTGTTTTAACATATTAAGCTGTGATTTGTAATACGAATTGTTTAATTGTTGATTGTTGTGGTGAAATAAACAGGTAATATTTACATATAGAAACATAGTTTAAACTAGAGATTATATATAATATATACTATTATCGCTTTTAACACTTGCCAAATATATAAATATATAATCAACAAGATTCTTTGGTTTTTATACCTTTGTATTATGAGTTAGTTTGATTGATTGACTTTGAAGAATTTTGGATAAGAAAATATATATCTCAACACAAAACACGTCAGAAAAACTTGTACATCAGAAATTAAACAACAGTTTAAAGAAATATTATAAATCCGCAGAATTAAAACTAAATTTTAATTGATAATGTTTTTAGCTGCACACAATTCTGTATATTCTTAACCACATTAGGAATTGTGAAATGATTAGATGTTTAGTGCTAACGGTGATGAGTGCTAATCTAAATCCTTGATTTGTTATCCTGACTTGTTCTTCATGTCAATATTATATACTGTTTTGTATTATTTTAAAATTTTGTTTATCTATTACTATTTAATAAGAGTATAAGTACATATTATGTTAATAATATATTGCCTTGTGGCAGCTGAGAGAAATGCTCAAAATAAGTACATTGTTAGATGTAAGAGTCTGCTGGTATGTGAGAGGTATAAGAATTGTATTATGTTTTGAACTCTTAGGAAATATATTCAGAGCCTTTCTTTCTAATCTGTTGAAATATTTTACCACCAAGTATTTAATACTTAAAATATTGTGTTCTCATAGTATCTGCTTTAATATATGATGTTGATGTTTTATCACAAGTAAATCTTCTTTTTATGGAAATTACTGATTTGTTTTGTTTTATGAATCATTATATAAATTGATATACTAATCTGATCATTTGTGTCTTCTTTGTATGGATATATTTGAAGTTGTGACATGTAGGTTGTCTAACAATAGCTAATGCCTTGCTATTTAGATGAAATTAGTTTCCTCTTCTCAAAATGCCTTTACTTCTGAAATTGAAAGATCTACTGGGCCCATACAAGAACTGTCACTCTCCATTTATTGTCCATTCATGTAAAATGCCAGAGTTATATTTTATAACTTCTGAGTGCACAAAATCTGTTTTTAATAGAAAACAAGTGAACTGTGAGGCTGATGTCCCCAAATAGAGGACACATAACATACTGGTATTACTTGTCCCTCTGCCTAACCTGAGCAGAAAATGTTCATTATCGCAAAGGTTCATCCATCTTACTCATTTCGAATCAAAGTTATGCCCCAAAAAGTGGACAAATCTAATTGCTTAGATTTAACAGAAAATGCTCATCAACAAACTCCATCAAGGCATTAACCTGATAAACACCTACACCAAGTTTAAACATCCTACCTGAGTAATTGTGTTGCAAAATGTGTGATGAACAGATGTACAAACTCGTCTTTCATCAAAATATGTGGGACAATTAGCCAATAGGGATGATTACAATGATTTGGACAACCAGCAGACCGCAAAATTTAATCATGTTAACACACGAGAGTATAAAAATAAACCAGGCAAAACTGTCTTATCGCTGAATGATTCAAGAATTCCCTTTTAAACTGAATAGTTCACTAACCAGACATCTAGTGTTGGCTGAGAAAAACGCCTGGAATTTGCCAGCATGGTTTCCCCCGTTTTTGGAGGGTCAGGATGGAGGGCTGGCCAGTCAAATGAAATGAAATGGAGTTTAACGTCCTACTTTTCTGCTCCTAACCTGGGCTAATGAAGACGGGCATACGCCATACAGTGTGCTATGAGGGAAATTTTGCCCGGACAGCGGCACTACGGCCTACTCTTATATCGAATTCCAACTGCCAAGGGATCTTTTACGTGCACGCCAATGTGTACACGGGACCTCGGTTTTTCGTCCCATCCGAACGACTAGACAGCTTTCCTTGTCAGCCCCTCCGTCCTGCATCACTGACAAGGGAGAACCACGCCGGAAAATCTGGATGAACTTTCTCGGCCAATGCAGGGATCGAACATCCGACCTCCAGGCTAGCGAGCTAGCGTCTTACCCACTTAGCCACGTGATCCCCCTGGCCAGTCAAGGAACAGTGTCTAGTCGTTCGGTTGTACAAAAAACTGAGGTCCCTTTTACGCGTTGAATGCACGTTAAATAACCTTGACAGTTGGAATTCAGTGAGGAGTAGGTGAAAATTTCCCTTATGCTGCACGCCATTCTTCATTAGCCTGGTCTGTGCAGAAAAGCAGGTTAAAACTCCATTTCTCTGGACTGATCAATTTTAGTTAGCGTAAGAAAATATCCCCATGAAAAACTTAATAAGCCATTTATACTAGTTGGAGAGTTAGGATAATGAATGCCACACCATTGCAACCACCTGTTAATTAATTAATGATAGCCACAAATGACAAAATACACCTGATTAAAATAGCAAGAATTGTTTTATCACAGTTCATTTATTGTACATGTATACATTGATCATAATAATGGACGGAACACTCTTACTTGGCAAAACCTCACATATTTTACTACACATTTAAATCTGACATCTATACTTGTATGTGTGCGTAATTAAGCCAATCTGCCAATACATAATTAAATTTTTAAGTTTGTATCAAATGTATGTAGTTAGTATTTTTGATTATTATTAAGAGGCAACAAAACTAAAGGTGAATTGAATGTTTCAATATTATGT
This sequence comes from Patella vulgata, assembly GCF_932274485.2. Taxonomy (NCBI): domain Eukaryota; kingdom Metazoa; phylum Mollusca; class Gastropoda; family Patellidae; genus Patella; species Patella vulgata. The sequence goes on along the minus strand of NC_065880.2, from coordinate 15,425,114 downwards.
TGAATATTAAATAACAGACTACTAAAGTGAGTTTCTGCTTTGGGAAATGTCCCTTGGACCAGCTTCTTAAGAGTCAATACTTAATAACCAAGGATACAAAAATTGTGGAATAAGGAAATCATCATTTTGATGAATCGTATAATTGCTAAGATGGCAAGATTATCATAGTATGGCATTGCAATCAGTGTCCTTCGACTTCTTAAATGGATGATTAAAATGCCTAAAACAGAATGCAGCTTTTTGGATTTAGTATGAATAGAAAACAGCCATCCTATTTGCTTGCCACCTTTTAAATATACTACCATGTGAATTTAAATTTTTTGAAGTAATGGTGCCTCTGAAAACATTTTTAACACAATATGAATGAAAAATAAAGTACATAAACATTTTTAGTTACTACAAAGACAAATTCTTAAACACTGTCCCCTTTTTTTACAACAAACACAAGCAATGGTTATTAATTACAAAAAGATGGTGTGATCATTTGATGTTAGACAATTATCAACAGTAATTATCAGAAATCAACCAGATATTTTTTTGCCTCATTAACATTCATAATGCACTAATAAATAAATTTTAAATTGGTCAGACATTAATCTGAATGTGTCATGTACACGAAACTGAAGTTGGTAAACTGGAATATTTAAAAACAGGATTTTATATAGATCTACAGCTTTGTTAATACATTTTAAGCAACCTTATTGCTGCACAACATCCATGTCCGAAGGGTATTTAAAAATATCAATCATATTTTTTATCATAAGACAACAACAATTACACATAAGGTTTTCTTTCACTAATACAATACTATTTCACAAATGGTATGATGGAATGCTGTTCACAATAATAATAATTATCATTTTGTTGCCATGATTAAATATTCGAACATGGGACATAACTCTGTAATAAATATAAACAGTTAAACAAATAATGTGCTAGAAATATTGACTAATCAATTACATATAATTAGAATAGAAGATGTGTAAAAGCATCATTCAAATATAACTAACATATAATTTAAAATAAAGAAATAACAGATCTTCAATATTACTATTAAAAAAGCAAATATTATTGATTATGCTAATAACATTATGCAATTGACTAACATATCTTCTTTGGGGAAGTTTGTCCAAATCATTCCAAGTGGAGTACAAGTAGGAAATCGGAATTTAGTTTTTCCTACTTACTGAATATTACAAAAATAATCACTAATTTCTGCAAAAAGTTTTCCGATAAATATTTATTCTATTTTTGAAATACAATAATATAGAAACCTATTTTGTAGTTTAGAACTATGTTTAATACCAGTAAATTTAGGACATGTTTGAGTTTAATCTGGATCCATTTTGTATTTTTCATCTTGGAGTTCAGTATCATATTTAGATTGTATAGAATTTCAAATTTGACCAGAAACCAAACTGAATTTAAAAAAGAATCAGGATTTAATTGTATTAACAAACAAAGCTTAAAACAAGAATAAGATTTTAAATCTTTCACTCATTTAGGAAAATTCATTATAAGAAAATATGTGACATAAATGAATAAGGATCTCTATTACCAATCAGTGACTAAAATTAAACAATTTTGTTACTCCTTATTGTCATTAGAACAGAATATGATTTCTATCATTTGTACTACAGATACACCTTTAAAAACCATTGGATTACTAACTAACTAATATCAAACTATTTTTTATAAAGGTACTTGGTCTACAAACAAAGCTATTGAATGTTGAGAGTCAATGTAAAGATATCTATTGGTCTTGTCTATCTGTATTATCTATGCACTATCCATTAAATCTAATAAATCATCGCCTTTATTACCACCATCATCATCACCTTCATCAACAGATAGTTCACCCATTATACGGCTTAATTCTGCATTCTTAGATTTCTGGAAAACAAGAAATAAAATTATATTCACGTCATCATTTTTATTAGCTTCGAACACAGTAATTGTAATTTTTTTGTTCATGTTTGTAATAATCTACTAAGATAAGATGACAAGAGGTTGCCATGCAAGATAAGCCCACATTTTGCAAGAGATAGACAGAGAACAAGCTAAAAAATAAAATCGTACAATCCAATCGGGGGTCATAATCCTGGAAGCTACTGTCCAATATGCATGACTATTGAAAGGAACCAAAATCTTTGATTTATAAACATACATTTCAAATTTCATCAAAATCGTATAAAAATTGTAAATTGTAACTCCATAATCCATGAAGTTACGATCAAATTCATGCCAATGTTGAAAGGTACCAAGATCTTTTGGAGCTAAAACCTATATTTCAAGTTACGATCAAATTCATGCCAATGTTGAAAGGTACCAAGATCTTTTGGAGCTAAAACCTATATTTCAAGTTTTACAGGCTAATAAAGATGGGCATACAATATGCACCAACTGGGGTAATAAAGATGGGCATACATCATGCACCAACTGGGATAATAAAGATGGGCATACATCATGCACCAACTGGGATAAAAATTATGATCTCTATCGGGTCCACAAGCTAAAAACGCAATTTTTCATACAATCAGGGACCATAATTCAGGAAGTTACAGTCCGATATGCGCGAATATCGAAATGAACCAAGATCTTTGGGTTATAAACTTACATTTTAAGTTTCAACAAAATCGGATAAGAATTGTGACCTCTATAGGGTCTACAACCTTGATATACCATATTTTTATGCTATTTGAGAACGAACGGCGGACATTTTGTCTGTCAATTTTGGGACGATTTTCACGAAATTGAAACTCAGTCGTCCTTAGGGTGTAACGGTGATATAATAATACGGGTTTTTAAATCGGATAAAAATTCTGACTTCTACAGGGTACACAAGCTAAAAACGCGATTTTTCGTACAATCAGGGGCTATAATTCAGGAAGTTACAGTCCGATATGCGCGAATATCGAAAGGAACTGAGATCTGTGGGTTATAAACTTACATTTTAAGTTTCAACAAAATCGGATAAAAATTGTGACCTCTATAGGGTCCACAACCTTGATATACCATATTTTTACGCTATTTGAGAACGAACGGCGGCCATTTTGTCTGTCAATTTTGGGCCGATTTTCATGAAATTCGAACTTCGTCGTCCTTAGGGTGTAACGGGGATATAATAATACGGTTTTTTAAATCGGATAAAAATTATGACTTCTATAGGGTCCACAAGCTAAAAACGTGATTTTTCGTACAAACAGGGGACATAATTCAGGAAGTTACAGTCCGATATGCGAGAATATCGAAAGGAACTGAGATCTTTGGGTTATAAACTTACATTTCAAGTTTCAACAAAATCGGATAAAAATTGTGACCTCTATAGGGTCCACAAGCTAAAAACGTGATTTTTCGTACAAACAGGGGCCATAATCCATGAAGTTTCGATCCGATACATGCCAATATCGAAAGCAGCCGAGATTTTTTTGGGATAAAGCTATATTTCAAGTTTCGTCAAAATCGGACAAGAATTGAAATGTGGGCATATAATAAAAATGGGCATACATCATGCACCAACTGGGCTAATAAAGATGGCCATACACCATGCACCAACCAGGATAATAAAGATGGTCATACACCATGCACCAACTGGGATAATAAAGATGGGCAAACACCATGTACCAACTGGGATAATAAAGATGGCCATACACCATGCACCAACTGAGGTAATGAAGATGGGCATACACCATGCACCAACTGAGGTAATGAAGATGGGCATACACCATGCACGAACTGGGGTAATAAAGATGGGCATACACCATACACCAACCGGGATAATAAAGATGGGCATACACCATGCACCAACCGGGATAATAAAGATGGGCATACACCATGCACCAACTGGGATAATAAAGATGGCCATACACCATGCACCAACTGAGATAATAAAGATGGGCATACACCATGCACCAACTGGGCTAATAAAGATGGCCATACACCATGCACCAACTGGGCTAATAAAAATGACCATACACCATGCCACAACTGGGTTAATAAAGATGGCCATACACCATGCACCAACTGGGCTAATAAAGATAGCCATACACCATGCACCAACCGGGATAATAAAGATGGCCATACACCATGCACCAAATGGGATAATAAAGATGGCCATACACCAAATGGGATAATAAAGATGGCCATACACCATGCACCAACTGGGATAATAAAGATGGCCATACACCATGCACCAAATGGGATAATAAAGATGGCCATACACCATGCACCAACTGGGTTAATAAAGATGGCCATACACCATGCACCAACTGGGCTAATAAAGATGACCATACACCATGCACCAAATGGGATAATAAAGATGGCCATACACCATGCACCAAATGGGATAATAAAGATAGCCATACACCATGCACCAACTGGGATAATAAAGTAGGGCATATACACGTATCAGGAACCAGCAGGGGGTAATTTTGCATATACACCACCGATATAGCTGGATTCTTTTACATGCACGCCAATGTGTACAATAGACAACTGACAAGCAGAAATCATACTGCCACACCAGGAGTGAATCCTAGACCTCCTGGTTAGCAAGGCAGCACCTTAATCACTGAGCCACCACTTTACATGTATATCAAAATATTCACATATTTAACTATTGCAATACATCTAGGCTGGGCTTGATGTAAATTTAATTCATTCATACACAATCTCAATGATTCATATACATTTTAATCAAACACAGGATGTTTGGCTAACCAAACCAGTATATCTGTCCATTGTACATGTATATTGTAAAATCAAATATTAATTCTCCATTCATAATATTCTTATTATCTTTGTATTTGAGTTATTTTCAGGCAAACACTGATTTTACTGATGAGAAAAGCTAAAATAAATCAGATCACTTTGATTTGTTGTTCTTTTTTCCCGGAAAGAATAAAAAAAAAACCTAATTCATAAAAGAACCAGCGGTTGCCAGGCAAGATACACCCACATTTTGCAAGAGATAGATAGAGAACAAGCTAAAAAAAAATCTCAATTTTTCGTACAATCCAAGAAGTTATGGCCTGAAATGCATGAATGCATGAAGACAGATCTTTGAGATATAAAGATTGGACAAAAATTGTGACCTCTAGAGGGCCCACAATGTTTGTATTGTATACTTGTACACAATTTGAGTACAAGGAGCGGCCAATTTGTCAGGCAGTTTCAGTCCGATTTTCACGAAATTCAAACTCAACGGTCATTAGGGTGTAATTGTAATGGTGATACATTTGAATGTTTTTGGAAATCAAATAAAAAATGCGACCTCTAGAGTGTCCACAAGCTAAAAACGTGATTTTTCGTACAACAAGGGGCCATAATCCAGGAAGTTATGGGCAGTTTCGTTCTGATTTTCACGAAATTCAAACTCAACCGACATTAGGGTGTAACAGTGATAAATTTAAGTGTTTTTTAAAATCGGATAAAAATTGTATCCTCTAGAGATAAAAATGTGATTTTTTGTTTGATCAGGTGCTATAATTCAGGAAGTTACAGTCTGATATATGCCAGTATCGAAAGGAACTGAGATCTTTGGGAGACAGACCTATATTTCAAGTTTCGTCAAAATTGGATAAAAATCATGACCTGTAGAGTGTCCACAAACAAATTGTGGACGGCCGGACAGGGGCGACAGCATAATACGTTCACATAAAAATGTGGGTATTTAAATATGGTCAGCTCTCTAATACAATATATGGGTAAACCTTGTTTGAAAAATACACTTTAACCTTAAAATCAGATCACAATGATGACACATGAGAAGATTGTGTACACCCAGGGGCATTATCCAGGAAGTTACTATCCAATATGCGCAAGTATCTAAAGGAACCCAGATCTTTGGGATATAAACATATATTTTATGTTTCATCAAAATCGGATCCACTATCTTGTTATTTCATATTTTTACATTATTTGCGTACAAGGAGTGGCTATTTTGTCAGGCAGTTTTGGTCCGATTTTCATGAAATTCAGCCGTCAATATGGTGTAACAGTAAATTATCCGTATGTTTTTTTAAATTAGATAAATACTGTGACCTCTAGAGGGTCAATAAGCTAAAACTTGATTTTTCGTACAATCAGGGGCCATAACCCATGAAGTTACGATCCGATATTTGCCAATATCGAAAGGAAGCGAGATCTTTAGGAGATAAACCTACATTTCAAGTTTCGTCAAAATCGAATAAAAATTCTGGACAGACGACCAGGGGCGACAACAATATACGTCCACATAAAAATGTGGGCGTATAAAAATCATTTATCCACATAGAAACTAATCCAGTTTTAACAACCTTACAAGGAAATGTTAATGGACAATAAGTGATAATAATATATATACAACTGCATTAAAAATGTGGGAGCTACCAATAAGCAAGATTATCTGAGAATTATTGACATGCAGAAAATAATCTGCTTCACCTGGCAGTTATTACAACAAGGGTTGCCAGGAAATGAAACATACGCCCACAAGCTGATAAACAAGGCATTGAAATTTCAAAAAGTTCAAAACATAAATTGGCAAAAGGGAATAATTAAAGAAGTTATCATTGAAAATTGTTGAAGATCTACTGGATTTTTCAATTGATATATAATCTACTCCCATGAGCTGCTAAACAACTCATCAAAATTTCAAAAAGTTCAGACCATAATTAAAGCCTCTAAGGTGAAAAAGGGGTTAACTCTCGAAGTTATTGAAAATTGTTGAAAATCAACAGTATTCTACCTTTCAAGATGAAGTGAAATGGGGTTTAAAGTTCTAAATATCTGCACCGACTGGTTTAATGAAGACAGGCACATGCCACACAGTGTGTTGTAAGGGAAATTTTGACTGGACAGTGGCACTATGACCTACTCTTATTTCAAATTCTGTCAAGGCTTATTTTATGTGCACACCAATGTGTACAGAGGACCTTGGTTTTCCATCCCCTCCATTCAACCACTCCTTAGAATCCTGAGAAACTGTCTCGGCTAAACTCCTGGTTAGCGAGTATCCACCTCATACACAGAGCCACTTTTGCTCCTTAATATTAAATTTTAGCCGCTAGAGTGTCAACAAGATTTCAAAACCAAAGGGAATAACTCTGGCTAGTTCATCATTTTAATGAGATGGAGATTAATTTCGAAAAGATATACTGATTAATGATTACTGAAGCATGCATTGTGCTAACAAGAAATGTGACAGGGTGATGGCAAAATATTACAAAATATGACTACATTAAAATGGGGATGTTTAAAATATATCTTATCTAATTGTTTAGAGGTTAGTAACGTATCTGTTCAAATTATTGTTGAGCCTCTACCTTGTGATATCTTTGAAATTCAAGCAGTTAAAGATGAATATTACTAGCTTTCACTTCTTATTTCTACACAAGATTTTAACCTGATCGGTGCGGATAGCTGCATACTGTTTAAACGCTTCAAATACATTTTTTTTACAGAGATATTTGAGAAAATATTTTGAAGTTATTATTATTCTTAACATTTTTGGCTGGACTGGATAATTTGGCAAAACTCAGATAAAACCTTTATTTCTCTACTTGCATAACATAACTTTCCTGAGAAAATGTATATATCTGGGAATCAATCTATAAATGTGTCCAAGGACCCATCATGTATAGTCTGGAGGCTCAGCGCGGGGGGGGTGTCCATCAAATGGGCACAAAACCAGACCCAACTTTTCTAGAGTAAAATTTTGCGTAGAATACGATGCCGAGTGGTAATCAGTCCGCCGTTGAGGTGTTTTCGAGATATTTGGGGTCAAAGGTCAAATGGGTTCATTTGCACTGAATGTGAATGCGCGGTCATTCTTGCATCATGAAAATAAGCTGAAAATGATCGAAAGTAATCACACTTTCAATAAAAATGTAAACTTGCTAAATTCACCTTTGTTCTTTGTGACCCCAGAGGTCAAAAGGTCACATTTTCCGTTTTAGCACTAGGAAGATTTAAAGTAATAAATGTCGGTCTAAAATATAAAAACTAAAGCGAAACCTGTTCTAATTAATAATAGGAACATTTCAAATTTATCTTTAGGTGGTCTTAGCACCAAACTTTTGCTTTGGAACGGTGAAAATGATCTTGCATAACAGAACCAAAACGCTTCGGAGCCTGTTTCAAAAATACGTAAAAACTGTTAAATCAAAATCTCTCTGAATTAGTTTTACAACGAATGCTATACATAATGATACTAGTTGTCTGAAAAAAAACAATTAAATAGTTCCATGGCTGACTCCAGCCTGCTGGCCGCGTCACAAAGCCTGCCAAAATTTTCCCCGCTCACATTTACCAATACGACATATATATCCTGTGAACTACTATGTACAATGTATTCGTCGGTTTTATCTGCGTCCATGTTCCGGCGAAATTCATAAAAACTCATAAAAAGTTTACAAACTTTTAATCTCGTCGCCAGATGCGTGTTTTCCTGTCACAGATTAACGTCGGTTTTCCTAGACTGGGATTCTCGGAAATGTATAATGATAACGGCTGAGCAGTTGGGCAGTAAATTTGCTCTGTCTAAATTGTGAATATTTGGTATGATTTAAATGAATAAATAGACTAAAAATGATACAAAGATGAATATAAAGACCGTGTGCCTGTACTGAATGGAAAATTTCAACAGAAATATTGTTTTCTTGACTTTAAACAGTTGAAACAATTCTATATTGAATTCTTAATAGTGATCAATGAGGTGTGAAGGGCCAGCAGATGGACCATGTCCATTCAAGCGAAAAGGTCGTGATGTCATAATGTCACAGGGTGACTTGATGTTATGCCCGAGTTGTGTTGATGTCCGGTTTGGGACAGGCAATAGAAAAACAACTGATACCAATAGTAATCGACCAATTAGCAATGTTCAATGTATTGTGAATGATTTCGAGTTACCCGGCAACTCAACGGATACCACAATTCAGGTTTTTATTGTTGATTGTTTAATCAGCTATATCGTCCACTCATTGCAGAATAGTACATGTGAACATATTAAACTGGCTGTTCTGGGACATTTTACACTAGAAGAAATTATTACAAGTAAGACAATATTGTGGGATAAATGTGATAATGATATCATTGGTGAGAGAGCGGGACGGAAGGACTCCCTTGTGAGATCTGTGAAGGAAGCGCACGTATTAGACATTGTAGCTGCAATCGATAAACTTGATAAATCAGGCACAATGCCAGTGGTAACTAAGCGCTCTGGATATTAGGCGTCTGCCAAGATCATACCCAGAAGACATCAACTCTATATCATTAGCAGAAAGAATGAATACGTTTGAAGATAAAATCTCATGTCTGGAGAAAGTACTAGAACACACGATATGTGAGAATGTGAGTATCAAAGAGAAGATAGATAAATTAAGTTCCACCACGAATACCAGATCTTCTTATGCTGATATGACTACAGAGCCAAAGACTCTGGTCCCAGCGAACGAGCCTATCCCTAAACCAAGGGAGCAGCTCCACTATACCAACGTTAGTAAGAAGCCTATTACACACCCACGGCGAAATGTCTTTAACAGAAACCTAAGAGACACTGATAGAGAAAGTGTTATGTCAGGAATTAGCAACGCAACAAGAGATAGTCAACAAGATGACGGTTTTAGAGCTCCATCGCATGTGACAAAAAAATTGAATAGACAGGAAAGTAAGCGCAGGCGATGTATAATTGGCAGGTCCTCTCCTAAGGCTACATTTAAAGGTGCACCAGAACCAACTAGACACTTATTTATATATCGTGTTGATAAAAACACCACAGATAACGAGATCTCATCCTATCTCAAAGATAAGGGGTTTACAGTTCACGAACTGTTATGTATATCAAACTTATTATCAAAATTCAAGTCTTTCAAGTTAACAGTACCCCAATCCGAATTTCCGAAACTATTCGATGAGGAACTGTGGCCAAATGGTGTACGTATCCGGAAATATGTCTCACCAAGAGTGGATATTTAAGTGAATATTTCATCCAATGGCCTTGTTAACATTAGCAACATATAACTCTCATGGCCTGGGAACAGGTAGAATACAATATATTGACAAATTATGTAACTCCCATGACTTTGTCTTGATACAAGAACACTGGCTTCTAACTGAACAGCTGCAATCATTCCAAATTAAAATTCCCGGTATTTGTGTACATGGCAACTCAGGCATGGAGAGTAACTCCATTATCAACGGTCGGCCCTATGGTGGGTGTGCGATTCTGTGGCGCAGTTCTCTATTGTGCAATGTGGAACCAATACTGTTTAACTCGAAACGTATTTGTTCAGTCAAAATTCAATGTGGCGACTTGAATTTGTTAATATTTAATGTATATATGCCATGCGACAGTACCAACTTGGATGAATTCGACAATACACTTAATGACCTAAAGAGGTTAATAGATGAAAATCCATGTGACCATGTACTTGTAGGAGGAGATTTTAATACCGATTTTTTACTCACTACCTCGCCACAAACAAATCATTTAGGTCAATTCCTGTTAGAGAATACCTTAGGATGTGGTTACACTAATCCATGTAGCAATGTTCTTTATTCATACGAGAGTAAAATTAACAATAATAGATCTACAATAGATCACTTCTTCCTTACGTCTAATCTGATGAATCAAATAATTCGTTATCAGTCTGTACACGATTGTGATAATTTCTCAGATCATGCCGTAATCAGTATGGCTATTAACATTCCCGTAGACTACTATGACAACTCACCTATGAGCAATGTGCAATCTCAAACCAAATGGCATGAAGCAACAGACGAACATATAAAGCATTACAAAGATACTTTGGATGAGCTCTTAAAAAATGTTAATATCCCTATTGATGCCATACATTGTACTGATTATTCATGTACAGTACACAATGTAGATTTAGAAAATTACTTTGACAATTTAATTCAAGTTACTCTCAAGGCTGGTAAAGTATGTATTCCCCAAAGCGCAAATAAAAGTAGAAAAAAAATCATCCCTGGGTGGAATGATCAAGTCAAAACCGTGAGAGATACGGCTATATTCTGGCACCAACTTTGGAAAGAGAACAACTGTCCAATGAAAGGCATACTGGCCAATATTAGGAGAGGCACTCGGGCTAAATATCATCGTGTATTAAAAATTGTTAAGAAAAATAAAGATCAGATTTGTGCAAACAAACTAGCTGATTATTTACTAGAAAATAATTGTAACAACTTTTGGTCAGAGATTAAGAAAATCAACGGATCATGTAAATCTCTTCCTAATACGGTTGACGGTCAAATAGGTGCAAATAATATCGGTAATCTGTTTTGTAATAAATATAAGCAATTGTTCAATAGTGTCTCCTTTGATGAGGGGGATATGTCTACATTGCAGAATGACATTGAGTTTAAATTAGATAAGTGTAAGAGTAATAAGTGTAATAGAGTTCATAGTGTTTGTACAAATGAAGTAGAAAGAGCAGTGAAACATTTGAAACGTGGTAAAAAGGATGGTAATATTGGTCAAACATCAGATCATGTAATTTATGCTTCACATTCTTTCTTCATTCATTTATCGTTACTGTTAACTTCTATGATTACTCATGGTTTCTCACCCAGTAACTTTGTTCTCTCCTCAATAATATCCATCCCAAAGAACAGAAAAAAATCGTTAAGTGATTCCAGTAACTATCGTGGTATTGCTCTCAGTAGTATTATTGGAAAATTCTTTGACTGGATAATTTTGAAACATAACAAAGATATCTTCCAATGTTCGGATCTACAATTTGGATTCAAGGAGAAACATTCCACAAACCATTGCTCATTCGTAATAAATGAAACTATACAATATTATAATAATAGGAATTCTGACGTCTTTGTAACCCTCCTGGACGCAAGCAAGGCTTTCGACAGAGTTAATTATGTCCAATTATTTAAGTTACTGCTATCTAAGGGTATGTGTCCTTTAACAGCTCGTTTTTTACTTAACAAGTATTTAAATCAGAAAATCAGAGTAAAATGGGGTAACATTGTAACCGAAACTTTTAATGTCAGTAATGGAGTGAAGCAGGGTGGGGTTTTGTCTCCAATCTTATCTACAGTTTATCTTGACGAACTGCTGAATCGCTGTAGGACCAGTGGCCTTGGCTGCCATATTGGTCACGTTTATGTGGGAGCATTGGCTTACGCTGATGATCTCACATTCGTGACATCCAGCAGACAAGCTCTGATTGGCCTACTTAATATTGCTAAACGATATTCAGAAGAGTATGATCTTAAGTTCAATCCTGAGAAAACTAAACTTATTTTCTTTTCACATAGCAGAACATTTATTAATCAATTTAAAGTCATATGTATTGATGATAAAAAGATAGAAGTTGTCGAATCAGAGAAACATTTAGGTAACACTCTTAACTCCTCCTCACAAAGACAAAACATATTTCATGGTATTAATAGTTTTCTCGTGAAGGTTAATGTCACTATTAAAAATTTTGTATATGCATCATCTAACACAAAATATAAATTATTTAAGACTTATTGTATGCCTCTGTATGGCTGCCAATTATGGGATTTGAACCATAAAAATATTGATAGATTTTATTGTGTCTGGCGAAAAAGTGTTAGGAGGCTTCTTGGTATATCACCACGCGCACATAGCAACTTATTAAGCATAATTTGTGACGATTTGAACATAAAAACCCAATTGTATAAAAGATTTACTAAGTTTTATTTTAGTACAATGTCAAGCAACAATAAATGTTTAAGTATGTGCATCAAGATCGCTTTAAATGGAAGCCAGTCTTCTATGTGCAATAATATTAATTTTATTTGTAAAAAGTATAACTTTAATAAACATGATGTCCTAAATGTAGGAATTTCTTCTGTTTTAAATAGAATAAATGACCTAGATCGTAATTATTATAGAGAATATATCTCTTTCAGGGACTCTAATCCAAATGAAGCACTAAACCTGAATCAAATTATCAACTTTCTGTGTACTTCATAATCAAAGTGATATAATTATTTGTATATTGATTAATTATTATATATGTATAACCTATGTGTACCATGAGTACGAATAAACTATTTTTATTATTATTAATTAGCTGGGACGTGATTCATTGATGACATCAATAACATTGATGAAGATCACTAAAGGTTTGTCTACTTTTTTTAGTATTACGCCTAAGAGTTTTACATAATTATTTCATTTATGCATTTAATGTTTTAAAAAATTAAGTGAGAATTACGTAAATACAACTTAGTTTCTTCGGATATTTTAGTCATTTGAACAGTTTAAACGCAGACAATAGTTCATCCACACATCCTCGCTAATGGCATTCACTTTGATCGGATATAAAAAAAATGTGTATGCTTAATTGTTTTCCAATAATTCCTTTTTACAGATGGGCGATATTTGTCGTATTGTCATGAAAACATAATGTGTCCGAACTTGTACAGGATATGTGTAGGATAAAAGAAAACAGACGGATATAGATATTGGGGTTGATGGTCCATGGCATTGCTTTCCCATACAATCACCCCTTAAAATCAATCATTTAAAGGTAATTTCCCTCATTGTTCATATTTTTCTTACTTAAAGTGGACTCTCTTTCTTATATAAATAATTTTTGGGTAAAAAAAAATTAGCAAGGTCAACTTTATCGCATGTGACGTGTTGAATTGTATTGTTGGATGACTATCTGTGTTTGTTTATCATTTTAGGTCAATAGATCAGACAATATTGACTATTGAGATATAACAGACAAGAGTGCAACAATCAAGGGTTAACGCCAAAACTGAATACCGGTAAACATCTAATATCCACTCAATCTTTTTAAACAACCAAAAATCTCAAAAACTTTCATCTCTTTCGATATCTAGGGTTCATGTCTACAATTGGTTGAATAAGTAAAGCGAGTTTCAAAAATATAAATCAAAATGGCTGATCTGTATTGCAATTACCACTTTTCAATGGGGGTGGGTAGGATGGCTGAGTGGTTAGCATGTGCACTGTATCATATGGTCTGTCAATGGGTCAACTGGTGTATGTTTTATTCCCCGGTTACGTGACAAGGAGTAGGTTCGCCTGTCCAACCTCGTGGGTTTTCTCTGGGTTCTCTGGTTTCTTCCTCAGTCATTGTTTTTTGAGGCGCGCGATCAATCGCGAGAGCGTCTGTCGCGTACCTGAATGTTGACTGAGGGGAGGTTTTTCTCCCTCGCCTTAAAATTTAACATCGCTCTCCTTATTTTTAAATCATGGACATGTGTATTTTATTTTTTAAATGAGTGTGAAAGACTCGCATTCTGATCGCTGCCATTCTGTCACTGTGAACATTTATTTGGTGTATTCGATTAGTGTATAATGTGAACGTACATGGTAATAAAATTCCGATGAATATGCTGCTAAAAATAGATGGCACCAATGTGTCCTTGGTTTATTTTACTGAAAGTATAAATCTCGCGAGAAAAAATAGATTATATTTTGATAGAATTGTCAAGCGAATATATTGTGAATAGGGGTTATGTTTTTAAACAAAATTTATACAAGCTATATATATTTAGAAATGTCGACAAGTATCTCTATTGGAAGTATTTCTATGTAATTATAAGACGACAGCAGAAGTTTGACTTGACTGTACAAATACGAGTGCTATTATTTAACAGACGATGTTTATCATTTATGTAACCAGGAATGACCCCATTTCTCTCTCTCTCTCACTTTTCAATGGCATGGACAATAACTCTACAAATGATTGATGAGCAATTTGGAATGTCTGTCAGTAGTTGAATAGATGAATGGGATTTAACGCCCACTCGACACAAACTAGGTCATTCGGGACTAACACTTTGTACAATTTTATTTTAATATAACCAACAAGTCTGGACAGGCAACCAGAATGCTTGTCACGTACAAACTTGAGAATTGAAACCTTGCCACGTGACTACTTAATGATATGCCTTATAATATAAAGTGTAAGCATTAGATCAGCCCACACTCCCAGAACCACTCACCGAGTAATTAGATAATAAAATATACATTTACAATTAAAAACACATAATGCATAATCATTAAAAATACATCTACTGGTACATTAAAAACACATAATAATACATTAAAAAAACACATTTATAAGGAATACAATCCCTGATTTATTATACATGTGGCATATTGGTTCGACAAGTGTTCCCTGAAAACATTATTCATGCAGTTTAGAAGATAAACATTGCATTTAAATGTGTGACATCATGGTGCACTACATACAACGTAATATAGTGTAAACTAGTTCACCTTTAACCATGTACCTTGATTATAGTTTGTAATATACAACCTAATATAGTCTAAACGTAGTTCACTTTTAACCATGTATCTTGAGAATAGTTTGTAATATACAACCTAATATAGTGTAAACTAGTTCACTTTTAAACATGTACCTTGAGAATAGTTTGTAATATACAACCTAATATAGTGTAAACTAGTTCACTTTTAAACATGTACTTTGAGAATAGTTTGTAATATACTACTAATATAGTGTAAACTAGTTCACTTTTAAACATGTACTTTGAGAATAGTTTGTAATATACAACCTAATATAGTGTAAACTAGTTCACTTTTAAACATGTACTTTGAGAATAGTTTGTAATATACTACTAATATAGTGTAAACGTAGTTCACTTTTAACCATGTATCTTGAGAATAGTTTGTAATATACAACCTAATATAGTGTAAACTAGTTCACTTTTAAACATGTACTTTGAGAATAGTTTGTAATATACAACTTAATATAGTATAAACATAGTTCACTTTTAACCATGTATCTTGAGAAAAGTTTGTAATATACAACCTAATATAGTGTAAACTAGTTCACTTTTAAACATGTACTTTGAGAATAGTTTGTAATATACAACCTAATATAGTGTAAACTAGTTCACTTTTAAACATGTACTTTGAGAATAGTTTGTAATATACTACTAATATAGTGTAAACGTAGTTCACTTTTAACCATGTATCTTGAGAATAGTTTGTAATATACAACCTAATATAGTGTAAACTAGTTCACTTTTAAACATGTACTTTGAGAATAGTTTGTAATATACAACTTAATATAGTATAAACATAGTTCACTTTTAACCATGTATCTTGAGAAAAGTTTGTAATATACAACCTAATATAGTGTAAACTAGTTCACTTTTAAACATGTACTTTGAGAATAGTTTGTAATATACAACCTAATATAGTGTAAACTAGTTCACTTTTAAACATGTACTTTGAGAATAGTTTGTAATATACTACTAATATAGTGTAAACGTAGTTCACTTTTAACCATGTATCTTCAGAATAGTTTGTAATATACTACTAATATAGTCTAAATGTAGTTCGCTTTTAAACGCAGTTCATTTTAAACATGTAACTCGAGAATAGTTTGTTGTCCAAGATGATTTTTCCGACTTCTGAATAACAATTCCAACTCTTTATTCATTCTATGACTAAATCTGAAAATGGTTGGAATGGCATCTGTTGGAAGACACAACCTTGTCGCTGAACTTGAATTTGTCAATGTAATGATCGGTACTAATGTTCCACAACCAAAGAATTGGTCTATGTCTTTCCATTGGTCTTTTATGTTGGTGTGGATTTTCAATATAGGTTACATTCCAATTTTTACAGGTCTTATCTAAACACCAAAAAGCTGCCCATTCAGGCATATCGTCTGTAAGGTTAGTGTACTCTGACATCACAATTTGCCGACGTAACTATCCATCCTAGTTTTGATTGGCTGAGAAATATCAATGAACAGGAACATGGCGCCACCAATGTAGTGACGTTTATTAAATAGAATAAGCCTTTTTTATTTTAATATTTTATAATTGTTTATTGTTTTTTTTTTTACCAGAGTACTTATTATGACTAAGCAAAATAACCTGCTTGTGTGAACATGTCCTTTAAAATAAACGACAGATCTAAAAGCACATGTAATACAAGTGTATATAAAGTGATTTATATTTTTAAAAAATTCAAATTTGTAATTTCAATCAATTATTTTTGTTAAAATACATCAATGGCAGTAGGTCGCATCTGCTTATTCCATTCTATGCGTTTTTTTTTAAATTATTTTGTTGTTTGTGAGTCAGTCATTTTTAATTACTTCTACATTGTATTGTGGGATATGTTTTCTTTGTAAATTACAAATGACGCTTGAAATCATAGAATACTCAAGTCATGTACTGATTAGAAAATGTTGATTACACGAGTAATGTCATAACATCAACATTCATTGAAATGGACCCACATTGAGTTCCAATTTGTGTTTTTAATTTTAAATATTATGGATAATACCGAGTTAGAGGTTCAGACCCTTTAATGTGCTGAATAGGTAAATGGCACTCAAAGATTATATAAAGGTATATTAATATGTATACGTAAAATAAAAACTAAAAGGCTGCCAGAATGATGACCAATGATAATATGTAACCACTGCACTTTCATTTGTTGAACTTATCAAACTACACGATATTTTTTTCAACTTAAAGTAATGTCAAAGTCAAGATTTCTTCATTCTGAAATCTGTTGCAACCATTTCTCTCATACCATAAAAAGAAATAATAGCAGTAGTGTTTGATCACTGTTACAAAGTAGAAGACATTATATGGTGACATTCGTCTTATGTTAAGGGAAGAGAATTGAAAGGGAGTTATTATAAAGATAGCAAGGTCAAAAAAAAGTATTATCAACACTCATGTGTAGGCAGTATGATAAAATTATACTTGTCATTAGAAACAACATAATTTCCCTGAAATATATACTCAAAAAAAAAAAAATTACGTGCACTATATAAATTAGGATGTCTGCAAGCTATTTTGAATAGAAAAATGCCTACACCATCCAGCTAATAATATGTATCAAGCACAAAATTTTCACTGGCTAAATAATTTAACGCCAACTATCCTCAACCAATTTTTATAGTTTAGTTTTCATCATAATTATACACAAATTTGGTATTTAAACAAAAATCAAAATTTTCTTGATGCAATAGAGATACTTCTTTAATAATTGTGCAGTTATGTTGGACTTTTTAAAAAAAAAAAAAAAAATTCATTTTGTTCTTTACTTCAAGAAACAGATTTACTTTACTGATATATTTGATGTAGTTTATATTAGACGTGTGATAGCTATATCACGTCTTCATTAACCCAGTTGGAGCAGAACAGTGGGACGTTAAACACCATTTCATTTCATTTGCTATATATGACATTTACTGCAAACTAGATTCCAAAATTGATTTTTTATGAGAGTTAAAATACGATAGTTAATTCCAATCTGCTATGTTTATATTCTGTTGGCCTGATATTGTTAAGAGACAAAATCACCCAATATATGAATTATTTATGTAATATCATGTATGTGTTTCTAGTAAAATCTTTGATTTATGTGTGCAGGAGTCTTATGTATGCGTTGTGAAATGGGGCCTTGAACTGTATCTTTTAATTTGGGCTATTAAATTCCAGTTTATAAAGTTAAAGATACATTATGGGAGATTAGATAAAGAGCTGGCAGTTTGCACTATAATAGTTAAAAACTAAATAATGTAAAGGGGATTTGCTGAAAATTTCAGTCAAATTGATCCACTCTGAACCAATATTTTAGCGATTGAATTTTCGGCCTAGCCTCGATCATCATTACTAAAGTCAGTACGATAAAAAACATAGTTTCGATTATCCATTTCTTGATTTAATCATGAATGAGCGTTGGGCAGCAGATCAGATCCTAATCCAGTAAACATTGCAGGCTAGCGTTGACATCAAGAGTTGATTATGGTCTGGATAAATTAATTAATGTCTAATTAATAATTTAGATAACATTTCAGGCCTAAAGGAAGACCTGCAATAGGCAGATTTAGTTCTTGGATAATGTATGGTTAAAGAAAATTAGATAAAAAGTTTTTAAGTTCTTGTACAATGCATTTAAACACATTGTTAATATACTGACCTTTGAGGCATCTATTTTCACTACTTGAGATTCAGCTGTTTCTATTGGACGAATGGCAGCTGCTTTACTGAAAATACAATTACATTTGATTAAATTCATTCATGTACAAATTTTTCTACACCCACAAACATCTTTTTCTCTCCAGCGATACTTCATTAGAATTCTACCTTCTTTTTTTATCATTGTTACCAAATATAAACAAGAATATCTAAACTGCAACTATACAAAAGCTTTAAATGAATTTGAAATGTTTTGATGATAACTTTAGCTTCAAAAACAACCAGAAAATTCTTCAGTCATCAAATTCATCAATGTGAATAACAATGAAAAGTCAAAGGATTATCAATCTAATGAAGGGTTGTTACATTTAAAAATAAGGTGTAGGAATGTTACTTTATAAATTGCTGGTTGTAAGCGTGACAGGATGTATATAATCTTTTAAAAAACTTCTATTGGTACAAAGGTTAATAAATAGTATACATTCATTTTGTTGATTGAGCCATGGTATTATTTTAAACTAGAGTAGAACAGTCCTCATCAATATAAATATAAATATACAATCCATACATTTCAAAAAATTATCTGATAACAAAAAATTTAAAAATAGGTTGCCAGGCAACAAAATCATTATAAAAAATCTGAAGTTATACAGGCATCTTTATGGCAATTTGGGATCACTCATATATCTTAAGAGTCAACCACCCCATTTCAATGCGAGTGTATAAAAAAAAGTTTTTTGTACTAATGTAAATAAAATTAACATATGAATATGACGTCTGACTGATGCGTTAAAAGAGATGTGTTGATAGTAATAATATCATTTATGTTCACAGATCAAATAGGTGTGACCACAGATATTAAAACAGAGTCAACAGACATTATTGATATTTCAAATTTAGATAACCTATTAGATAAAATGAAAGGAAATGGGGTTTTATAGTATGAAGATGAACACATGTCATGAAGTATGCTACGATGAGGGAAGTTTTGCCCAGACAGTATCAGTGAGTTATCACTAATTCTTTATCAAATCTCAAATATCACAGGTTCTTTTATGTGCATGCCAATGCAACACATATAAGATCCTCAGACAGTTGGAATTTGAATCAGGTTAGGAAGATATAATATGAGTTGAAATCTCATGACAAATATAAATCAATATAACCATATATTATTCTCAAAAATGTCTGATTAATTTCTGGGAGCAATATCAGAATTTGTCCATCCAATTTTTCTTACACTACATAGGGCCTAACTGACCTGAGGTAACCCTAATGTTCGCAGTACATAGATACGGCTAACTGATTGGTGGACAGATTCAAAATTCCAGCCAATTTCATACATCGAACAAGCCAACAGAGAGGCTAATGTCCCCTGCAGCAATCCAAATTAAATAGATGACACATGTTAATTAATTGCATATTTATCTTTTTGAAAAGCACTGAGTAATGCGCTAAAAGCTCATGATCAAATATCAGATTTTGATGTAGGGAACCTATACACCAAGTGACCAATTTCATCACTCTCACTCAATTAGAATTAAAGCATAGATTATTCACATTGCTTATCTCCACATAACCTGAGTAGAAAATGTTAACCTTCAAACTCATACACAGGGGCGGATTGGGCCATCGGACCATCGGGGGTGTTGGACCGGCCATGGAGAGATGATGATCATGTTGTATGTGGCTGGTGGCTTTAACGGGCCGCCACGCCATCACTGGAGTCTGCAATGGGCTAGTATTATAGACTTCATGAATTTCATTTTCGTCACTCTGTACCAATGTGTCTCGTGGCCTTCCATCACGGGAGGAATCAACTAGCGCTCCCAGCAACAAAAATAGGACATTTTTCAATGAAAATATTCCTACTTATTCAATATTTCTAACTGGTTAATCAAATGGTCAAAATTTTCTCAACTAGTCCCATATTTTAACCAGTTAAAGGCGCTAAGTCGCTAATATTTGGGACCTAGAAATTGACACAAATGGGTCGCAACGCATACAATAATGTAATATGAATGTATAAAAATTGATTTACATTCAATCGTTTCTATTTTTACTGTAATTTCTAATCATATAGGTTCGGCGACATACACCAGTATTCTCAATCGAATTTCAATCTCTAGCTTCTGGTTATTCCAGTCTACGCCAATAGTATTTATTGGGCATGCTCTCCAGATAAGAATATAGTGTCACCGTTTGACATTACTTGTGGAATATGCCTAGCCTCGTTTTTCGAGTCCCTTATTTCAAATAGCGCTGAAACGCATTATGGTACACGATTCGTGTACTAATTGTAAAATGTTTATTTTGTCTTAAATATTGGATATCAGAAGGCCATCTTTTTCCGGTAAGATCACAACATCAATGTTGATTTAAACCGACAAATAAATCGTGTTTTCAATGTCGAAGATTTTGGATGATATTGAGTTACAATGATAATACGTTAATTAATATATGACGATATGATAATTTCACAGGTTGATGGCTGTAAATTACTTGCAGGTCGGGGTTTTGGCCTAAATTAATCGATTTATGAGATATATTATTTGACAGAGATAATAATCAGATATGCCACCAAATTGCATATTTGGGGTTCATTTTTCAAAATTTTACAGGGGGAGAGCCCCCGGACTCCTTGTCCGGGTTCAGCGGACAGTAAAAGGGGCCGCTCGGACACGGGAGCCCGAGCCGGTTCCCGGCCCCAATCCGCCCCTGCTCATACAAGACATTTTACCTATTAAACATCAACATCTTGTTTAAAAATTCTACCTCTATTAAAAGCATAGTTATTGTGTTGCAAAGTCTCGACAAATCAAATCACTACTTAGCCAGCCTAGGCAGTAGATTCTGATCATCAAGCTTAGTCAAGGTATTAATGTAATTGGTTGAGAGTGATTAAACTTGGATATTGGTTGAGAGTGATTAAACTTGAGGTATTAAATGAAATGAAATGAAATGAAATTGAGTTTAACGTCCTACTGTTCTGCTCCTAACCTGGGCTAATGAAGACGGGCATACGCCATACAGTGTGCTATGAGGGAAATTTTGCCCGGACAGCGGCACTATAGCCTACTCTTATATCGAATTTCAACTGTCAAGGGATCTTTTACGTGCACGCCAATGTGTACACGGGACCTCGGTTTTTCGTCCCATCCGAACGACTAGACAGCTTTCCTTGTCAGCCCCTCCGTCCTGCATCACTGACAAGGGAGAACCATGCCGAAAAATCTGGATGAACTTTCTCGGCCAACGCAGGGATCGAACACCCGACCTCCAGGCTAGCTAGCTAGCGTCTTACCCACTTAGAACTTGAGGTATAGTTACTATACTCCAAGTTTAATCACTCTCAACCAATTAGAATCAAAGCAGAAAATGTTCATTATCGATGTCTCTACTTAGCCTAAACAGAAAATGCGCATTATCGAACATAGTCATGGTTTTGATGTAATGAAACTATATACAAGTTTCATCAAACTCACTTAATTAGAATATAAGTTTTCATGTCTGAAAGGTGGAGGACAAAAATAATTCTATATTAGCATCAATTCTAGTTATATCAGTATATTAGTTCAAATATAATATCATATGTTTTCATTTTGATATGCGTTCAGTTAAAAATAAATAACAGCCCATACCTTGTTCAATTTTTACAAACTTGATAATTTTATTACGCATTTTTCTTAATACAATTAGTTTTCAACAGTTTATTCCATATATTTAGATACTACAGGAAATAAATTTACTTTGAAGTTTTCTATATATATGTAAATATTTATTTGTAGGTGTTCTAAAAAAAAAAAAGTTTCTATAAAAGTAACCAGTCAAACTAAAATTCAGGTACATTTCTATAATTGTTCCGCCTTTCTTTACACATGTATCACAAAACATAACTATACCATAAAACAAATTGATTTGTTACTACGGCGTTTATATCAGGCAATGTTGATTATTTAAAAGATTCATTGATATAATAAAGTTTTATATGAATGAAAATACAAATGTACTCAATTTATTTTATTTTTTAATAAATACAGAACTTTGAAAAATAAAAAATATAAAAAAAAAGGTTATTGAAGATAATTTATTTATTTTTTAATAAATGCATTACTTTGAAAAACTAAAAATAAAAAAAGAGCTTATTGAAGAGATCAAGGTTATCTTAATGTCAAAATGGATGCAATGCCTCTTTGAAACTAAAATTAAAATTTGCTGCTTTATTATTGTGTATCACTTCCTCTTCTTCTCTGCCCCCTATTTACCGAGAGAAAAAGGGTTATTTTCAACGAAAATGATAAAACCGATTAACAACACACATGAAGCTAAAACAAAATGTTCCAAATAAAAAAAAGTGAATTGATTTATTGAAATAAAACAGACATGTTACATACTTTTCTTCTTCGTCAGTTTTAAATAAATTCAGACGGAATTCAGTTTTCTCTGATGTTAAACTAGCACCAATAAGTTGAGACAACAGATCTAAATGAGCTTTTGCTAATGGATTTGGGTTGCTTGTATCCTACAAAAACAAAAATACATGGACATACATTAAAATATTTAAAGATGTATTTTGTAAGAGCTAAATTTGGCAAGTCTTTCTTTTGGCCTAAAATGTTTTATAAATTATTAATTACACATTTATTCACATAACAAGCCCATAATCAACTCTCTAGATCATCGGATGGTTGTGGTTTTATAATTTAATTTAAAAATGGATAATTGGGACTTTGTTTATTATAATAACAACGGTAGAAATGAAGATAGGTTGCCAGGCAACGAAACATACGCCCACAGCAGCTATATCGTCAGGGCAGTCAACAAGAGTTGTCACATATTTTTACTTTTTTCGGTAATGAAACATTTATAATACATTAAAATCTAAGTAAGAGTAACAACTCATTAGAATTTATTCTGCCCTATGCTAACGTTTAGTATATGAAACTTTAGCTGTTCAAGTCATAAAGATTCATTGAAAATCAATATACTTGTTCGTCTCAAGACCTTAAACTCTGTGTATCAATCTGAAGTCAATCGGATTTTAACTTTAGCCTCTAGAGCGTCCACAAGATTTTTCAACATGATCAAGGGCCATAACTCTGGCAAAGATTATCGGAAATCGCTGAAAATCAATAGGATTCTTCTTCTCATGACCTTAAACACTGTGTATCAATTTAAAGTCAATCGGATATTAACTTTAGCCTCTAGAGCGTCCACAAGATTTTTTGAAGTGATCAAGGGCCATAAATCTGGCAAAAATTATCGGAAATCGCTGAAAATCAATAGGCTTCTTCGTCTCATGACCTTAAACACTGTGTATAAATTTAAAGTCATTCGGATATTAACTTTAGCCTCTAGAGTGTCCACAAGATTTTTCAAAGTGATCAAGGGCCATAACTCTGGCAAAAATTATCGAAAATCACTGAAAATCAATAGGCTTCTTCGTCACATGACCTTAAACACTGTATATAAATTTAAAGTCAATCAAATATAAACTTTAGCCTATAGAGTGAAGGAATTTGATTGAAATTTTCAATATATTCCTTTTCCATTATATTTTTTTAATATATTATAGCAAAACTGTCAGCCCTTTATCTAAATCCTACAAAACGCATTTTTAAATAAGTTCAGATCAATTATTACGACTTTTAACTATTTGAACTGAACTATAAAACTGCAATTATAGCAAATAAATTGCTGACTTCTTTATTTATTTTCAATGAAAGTTGAAATGAATATATCAAAGGATGGCGGCTATGGCAATTGTTTAAAAATAAAACTGATTAATTCCATTTGAAAGTCTCTGAATGAGCAAAGCTATATTCTTGCAGGCGATCACATCCAAAAGTAAACAAGCTATTTCTTCACATTTCAAAAAAATCGCAGAAATCTAGGACTGCTTCTTCTAACAAAGAAAAACCCACAAAAATGTCAGATTGGATACCACATTTGTAGAATGATTTTAAATTTGCCTACTACATTTGAGTTGTACAAGTAAGATAAATGCAGGCCTACTTACTATATCAGAAGAAGGTGTTGTTGTTTTACTGGGTATAACACTAGTTTCAACAGGACGGGAAGCAGAATACCTGTAATATATTATACATAAATTAATTTATCTACTTTTCTTTTCAAATGGATATGTTCTGTTTATAATTACTCTTTGGTGGGAGGTGATTGAATGGGGAGCGAATTCTTAAATTTTCTCTAGTTTAAATTGGTCTTGAAAAAATAGGATTCTTTTGAAAAGTGAAAGTATGCCTTAAAACATGTTCTGCATTATTTTTATTCCATTTTGTGAAAAATATATACAGGCACTGAAAATATATAAATTTCGTTTTACTCAAAGATACTATAAAGCACAACTGCTTATCAAAAGATACAGATGGTTTTATTACAAAATCTTATATCAAAAGAATCAAAATAGGGATACAGAAACAAAATTGCTTGAAAACATTGAGAGAATTCTCAAGTGGTGATCGAAAAAATGTCCAAAACTTGGATAGTCTAAGTTGATAATATAAACCAGTAGTAACATTTCATTCATTTAGTGGTTCTTTTATTGCTTTTCTCAGCTTTTTTACACAATACATGTAAAACTAATTCTTGCCAACAATGATTTTAATCATAAGAACATGGATAAGTTTAGCTGCAAGTATAAACTGGAAATATACATGTAACCTTTCAATATCTAATATACACTCCAACATACTAATCATAATATAGGTCAATAAATGACAAATGTATAAATAAAAGTATAGTTTTATCACATTCTACAAGAAATGTCATAAGTCGATACATTTCTTCATCAGGCTTCTTTCACAATAGAGTTTCAGCTGTCAGTCCCAAGAGAGTCATCTGGCAGCATTAAAAGATCATCTTTTCTTTAAGAAACCGGAACTAGTAATTTGGCCAAATATTTGGTCTGGCTATCAAAACAAGATGATTATGTCCAAATGTCCTTAACGAATGACAGTTATTACAATTTTAAGACTATTTTCTATGATATCGTTTCAAATATATATTGTATGGACTTGCAATGTTATAACTGTTGGCGTGATTGCAGGGGAGAGAGCTGGAGAACAGCAAATGGTAAATTAATCTTGTATTTGTATTTGTGTGTGCAGTGTGTATGTGAAGTGAAGTGAAGGGAGGGGAGGGGAGGAGGAGGGGTGCAGTCACGACAAGTTGCCTGTCCCCATGTGATTGATGCCCCTATTTTAGAGAATAATATTTTTATATATAGGCCTAATATATAACATGGTATGGACATAACTATCTGAAATGTCAGATGATTCAACACTTACATATTTGTACCAAGTAAAGTAACACGATCGCCTTTCATATCAAAAGAACCTTCTTTCTTGGTCATGGTGAAGGAACCACCTGCTGGAAACTCTACATTTTTTGTTCTACCATCATCAGAAAATAACCTGCAAGTAATTCATGACAATGTATGTCCCATGTGCATCTTGCTAAATATATTATATAAAACACTCATCACACGCCTACAACTGCATTCCAAAGAAAGGTTATGTGTATTCATAGTTCTAGTACCTCCAGTAACAAAACAACACCCCACCAGCATTATGTACAATCAACTACCTAAAATGTACATCAATAACAAGATCATTATCCTCTCATTTAGTTGTAATTAAACTAGATTTAAATTAATTCAAGAAACATTTGGTAGGTCCTCACAACCAAGAACAATCTGCTTAGTTTCAACTTTTTAAAATTTGCCAGAATGTGAAACATGTGCGTGCCAGCAGCTTTTTTGTCCAGGCTATAATGTCAAGTAGTCAAAGTGTTTATTATTTTTGTGAAAAAGTTTAATCATTAGTGACCTTAAATGCTCAATCTCTTTTACCCATAAAACTATTAAAAACTTGTAACTCTTCACTATAAAAAAATTATAATTTGAATATGGAAGAGAAAAAATCAAGTGCCATAATTCTGCATGACTTTTCAAAATTAGTTGAAATGTTCCATTAACACTAGTTAACACATTTATAAATGATCCATAATCATTAGGACCCAGACCCGTTGCCTAGCAACCTATCCTATCCATCAATTTTTTCTCATCTTAAATCTAACTTATTAATTATACCCTAATAGTTTAATTTGTGGTCAATAAATTCTGACCTACCTAATACTTCAAAATAGTTCCTTTAGCTTCATCCTAGTGATGCATTTTATGTCGTAAAGATAAAATGAAAATAGCTTTCTATTTTTGATCAACTATTTTCTTAAGCTTATAGGTTTATCATGACATAAATATAAATACAAACACCCATTCAACATTTATACTGTGCATGATTAGAATATCATTGTACATCTATCTGGCGCCATGCCCTTTGGAATATAAATATTTATGTATGTAGAAAACATGAAAGATTCTTTTTAGAACACTTAAAACCACTTCCTAGTTTTTTTATTAACAAAACATGAAACTGACCCTTAATCCAGCCATTTGCTAAACCAAAACTAATTGAAGACAAGAAAGGAAAAATAAAAGAAAAACAGTAATAAATACACAAAAGATAGCCCACACAACAACTATGTCTTGACAGCAGGTTATCCGAAAGGAAAACTTGGATAAGGATCGTTTGTGTCTTAAAGAATCGGTTCTCTATTGTGTTCACAACATTGAAAAAATCAAATAAAAAGCTTATCACCTATCGCGTTCACAAGGTTTTTGAACTATGAAGGTTGCAGAATGTTGAATATTTATAAGGTTCATGCCAAATTTTAAATAAATTCAATAAATCCAATATCGCAACCAAAAACCTTATCTTGACTACAACCTTATAAAAACATAAAAAAAACAGCGGTTGCCAGGCAAGATACGCCCACATTTTGCAAGAGATAGATAGAGAACAAGCTAAAAATAAAAGCTATTTTTCGTACAATCAGGGGCCATATTCCAGAAAGTTATGGTTTGACGTGCGATAATATGGAAAGGGACCAAGATCTTTGGGACATAAACATATATTTTAAGTTTCATCAAAATCAGATAAAAATTGTGACCTCTAGAGGGTCTACAACCTTCGTTTTACATACTTTTACACAATTTGCATACAAAGAGTGTCCATTTTGTCAGGTAGTTTCATTTCGATTTTCCCGAAATTCGCAAATTCAACCTTCATTATGGTGGAATAGTGATATATTTAAAATGTTTTTAAAATCGGATCAAAAATTGTGACCTCTAGAGAATTCACAAGCTAAAAAACACGATTTTTCGTACAATCAGGGTCCATAATATAGGAAGTTACAGTCTGATATGTGCAAATATCGAAAAGGACCGAGATCTTTAAGTTTCATCAAAATCTGAGAACAATTGTGACTTATAGATGGTCCACAATCTTGGTATGACATACTTTTACACTATTTGCGTACAAGGAGCCACCATTTTGTCAGGCAGTTTTGGTCTGAATTTCACGAAATTCAAACTCAACCAACATTACTGTGTAATGGGTTATAAACATGTTTTTCAAGTTTCATCAAAATCAGATCCACAACCTTGATATACCATATGTTTACACTATTTGCGTATGATGGGCGGCCATTTTGTCCAGCAGTTTTGGTCAGATTTTCACAATCTGACCAAAACTGCTGGACAAAATGAACTCAACCAACATTACGGTGTAACGGTATACTTTTCATACAATCAAGGGCCATAATTCAGGAAGTTAGAATCCGATATGCGCGAATATCGAAAGGAACCAAGATCTTTGGGTTATAAACATGCATTTCAAGTTTCATAAAAATCTGATGAAAATTGTGACTCCTCAAGTGTCCACAAGCTAAAAATGTGACTTTTTGTACAATCAGGGGCCATAATCCAAGAACTATGGTCCGATACATGCCAATATCGAAAGGAACCGAGATCTTTGGGATAAAAATTGTGACTTTTACAGTGGCCACAAATAAATGTGAACGGATGGACAGACACACAGATACAGGAACGGATGGACGGACAGGGGAAAATAACTAACGCATAGCACTTAATATCAATAGGGTTCATCCTCATGATTAGTCAAACCTGTTTTAAATAAAAAATCTTAAAAACTCTTTATTTTTAGAGTGATTACAAGATTTTTGATGAAGAGAAAGAGAGAGAGAGAGAGAGAGAGAGAGAGAGAGAGAGAAGAGTGGGTTAAAGTCCACTCGACAAAAACTAGTCATTTTGGGTCTAACATATGGTTCAATTTTATTTCAATAATTTGCTTGTGCATAGGGGTCTTTAGCCATCCAACCTACATTGATGAAAAGAGCAATATCTTAATTTCAGAAGGAGTTGGATGGATGGATGGACCAAAAAGGATGTGTGCGTGGTCAACAATATCTGTCCATATTAACATGTGAATGTCTAAAAACCAAACCAACTGACCAACTAAGATATCTTGGCTAGACTGACATGGAAATCTGACGTCACAAGTTGACGTATGAACAATAAACTTCATTGATAAAAATTACTCGGGTTCTGCAAAAATATTTTCTTTATCAAAAAAAAATAATTTGATAAGAAAATTAGATACGTGTGAAAAATCAGTGTTCTACTTCTGATATTAGGTTGACTGACAGGTTTACAAATTTTAAAATAATTTAGATAAAAACAGAGATATGGAAACTATTTCAATGTTCAGAACACTACTCCCATCAACCAAATGCATAGTATGTTCACTTAATAGTATTATGATAAATGATAACTAAAGTCAACAAGGAAACACCATTCTTACATAATGAACATTAGTGATCCAAATATTTGAGAGAATTGTGGTCCGTGTGAAAAGAAATTAATTATTTACACTGATGAAAACTCAAATGTTCAATTGATATCTCTTCATTTGTCATCTTACTTGACCAACTTTACAACAAAGAATTCAAGGCAACATATTTTAAGAAATAATATTTCAAGGAGATTTCTTTACTAGAACAAAGGTAATCTATTGTTTACATTTTATGAAATTAAACAATTTTGTATTGCAAAGAGCATTGATCTAAAAGTGCAATGTCATCTTACCAGCCAGTTTTCCATTGTTCTTTATTTTCTGAGAAAACTGTAAGCAATACAGCCAGTAATGTAATATTTCAAGTGTTAATGCACAATTCAATTGGTTATTGCAAGTTGTATGAAACAAGTCTTTGTGATTCCACTTTTCTTTTTAAACATATAAAATTTTGTGACAGTCTTAATGTGTTGACTCATGAAATGCGTGGTATAAATATAGTTTAGTAGTAGACCTAAATAGATCTTTTCTAAAGTTATTTCTAGAAAAGAATGAGTATTACACATACTTGGTATTATTGTTCATTCACGTAATGTAAACTTCCAATTAAAAAATTCTCCAAATATTCATTTCCATATATTTATAAAAGAAACCTATTCATTGATCTCAATTTTGCTTTATAGATAATCTGTATTGTTTTGGTATTCAATATTGAATTTTTTCTTGCTTTTGATATTATTTTTGATATATTATAACCTCAAGGTAAATACATTGCTTGTCTAATCTAAACATTAGAGGGTATGATGTTTACAATAGATAATCTCTTACTAGATCCTATCGGCTAACATACCATTGGTTTATTGGATTGGCAGAAATGTTAAAGTTCAGCATATTAGATTTAAAGTTTAAAAATAGACGTCCAATCAATCACAGATGTCTATTTTACAAAATACAAGAACCAAATATAAACTCAATTTATACATGATGAGTTTATCCACTGGCCTCCTCTCTGTACTTCATATTGTATATCTGACAAAGATTGAATTGTTTTATTTAGAGAAAATATACAACCCACCCCCGCCTTCCTCATCAATAATTGTATGTGTCATTTATCGTATGAAGAAAGGATATTGAGGCAACTAGTACTAGTAATTGCTACATGTACAGTCTTTTATGTGACATAGTAACATAGATTACTTCCATTCACAGGTTTCCGTTAATAAAGGAGATTGCTTCCAACATTGAAATTTATAGACTATATTTTATAAAATCAATTTAATTACCGGTATGCAAATGTCAACATTTTGGACTAGGTCATTGATTTTTATATGACGAAAAAGTCTTGGAACTAAATTGACCATTTTATTGAGGTGGTGTGTGTACATGTAGGAGGCCGATACTTTATGCACGCTCTATTAGATTAACACAAAGAATATACACACCCACGCAATGGTCATTGTTCATTAGCGCTTTAATTGACATTGATCTATCAGCATTGATTTTATAATACAAATCTTTTATTAGTATTATAACAATAAGTGAGATACCCTTAAGACATATAAGAACTTTCTATGAGTAAACTTTATGTTACCTGATTAAGATTCATTAAATTCAGGAATTCTATTTCAATGGTGTGTTTATATAGCATTATAGTGTACCTGAATGTCGTCTATCGAAAGACTGAAATACTTTTGCTCTTGCCTGATTTCAAGATTCCTTTCATATATATTCAATAAATTCTTGAGAAGACGAAATCAAATAATAAAACTACAGTATCTTTAATGATTCTAACTTGTAATATTACCTACTATACTTCAATATCAACTTACATTAAACATTTAATTCAAATTTATTAGTCATCTTGTTGATTGACCTGACTGTCAAGTGATCTTTTAAGTACACTGTCAATGGAAACTGAAATAAAATGGGGTTTAATGTCCTGCTTTTCTACACCAATTGGGCGAATGAAGACAGGCATACACCATACAGTGTGCTATGGGGGAAATTTGTCTGGACAGCTGCGCTAAGGCCTACTCTTATTTCGAAATCCAACTGTCAAGGGCTCTATTACATGCAAGCCAATGTGTACACGAGACCTTGGGTTTTTTTCATCCCATTCAAATGACTATACACTGTCCTTGTCAAGGCCTCTGTCCTACACCACTGACAAGGGTGAACCAAGCCAGGAGCGAATGTGATGTATGGTTAGCAAGTCAGCTTCTTACTAACTGAGCTACCACAGCTCCCCACTTAAAGCGAGAATTGCATTTTTTAAAGTCATATGTTTAAAATATGTCAAAATAAAGCCTTAAAATATATGGCATCTATACACACAGTTCTATCTTGTTAAAGAATAATCCTAAATCCTATAATTCACTTTTGTCAGTTTAGAAATTGGCAAATTGTTATTTTCTTTTTCAATCCAACGTTGAATTTTAAGATTTTAGTATCATGCGTGCAGGTTTGAAACGTCTCGTTCAACCGACCATCATTATCCTTATCTGTTTAACCACAGACCTTGACAATCAAGACAACTGTCTCTTCCATTATGTAGTTATCCAGTGAAAAGAAATGATACTTCTATTTTTTATGTGAATGTTTTTAAGTGCTAGAATGATTCCTGTGATTGTATAGTAGTGATTTCACAACCTATTGAGTAAAAGACATAGAAATAATTATGTTTTGACTTTCTTAGAAAATATGCAATTCTCGCTTCAGCAGTTGTTACACTTCTCATTCCTTGTCAGTGACAGCCATTTTGTTATTTGGAGCATTTACGTGGTTAAAAAACAACATTTAAACAACTGGGCTTAATTGTTAGGCTATATTTTAATATTCAAAAATACCCTCTTTGTTCATCAGAAAATGCTACAGGGTAGTCTGTTGAAAGCGAAAACTTAAAAAAAAAAACAGAGACTAAAGACTAAAGAAAAATAAAAACCTAATAACTCCAGGAACTTCTGACCCCCATGGAACTTGACCACTTGTTGGCAAGACAAATCTACCATTGTTACTCTGTACTTTATCTTTTAAAAATATTGATACCTGAAATCAAATTAAAAACAAATATATCGATTTTATTATTATTACAAATAGTGGTGGTGTGAGTTCATTTAATAAATTCTAGGTCTTTCAATATTTACAAACAAATATAAAAATCAATGTACATTTTATTATTATCGACAGTATCTCAAGACAATGACAAGGCAAATATCAAATAGCAATGTTCTTTATTGACCTAAATATGACATTCAATACATGTTCTATCACATCAGTGATTAACTGAAATCTGAAAGATAATATTCATGTCCCTTCATTTTTTACATCATCCTTCCATTATCTCATTCATTTATTTGTTTTTTGGTTGTAAATGACCTACATGTACAGTAATAATACCAAAGATTTAATATTTTGTCAAATTTGACATCAATATGTTGGTTGCAGCAAAGTATGAGTTCATCCTAAGTTGGTACATGTAATATTTTCAAAATTTTTCAAGTATGTTAAAATTGTGAGGACAGAGAAAGAGAGATAAATTTTCCTAGAGAAAACCTAAGAGGTTAGGAATGCAGCCTTACTCACACCCATGTTTTTAAAATTATGATATTTGATTCCAATCAACAAATAGAATAAACCCATACGATCATACAGATTCCAGAAAATGGTTTCTAACTTGTATGGTTGCAGAGGAATTGACGGTTTTCTACAAGTCACTTTTTAAGGTTTTTGGTCTATAAAAGTGGCAATTATTATTCGATTTACATAAAATTTTCACCATGTGATGCCTTATGCCATTTCTGATTTCATAAAACTAATTGAATATTTTCATTATCACCGGAAGTACTGTACACTTACATGTAACAAATATATAAAATGAATTGATATTGCTGGATTTGGTTGATTCGGCGTCCATTTTATTTGATGTGTGCAATGATGAGGTGGAAACCTGTTTAATGGTTTCATTGGTACCGGAAGTGACATATGTTTAGGGTAACGTGGCACCGGTGAAACCCGTCATTACTGCATCGCAGTTCTAGTGATGATTGTTTTTACCAAAAAAACAATCATCCAACACGTTGGCCGTTTTATTTTCCACTTGAGCATATCTCAGAAACTACCCTTCGGATTGATCCGATATCTTTGGTTTTTCAGAAAAGATGGCATGACTTAAGAGATTAAATATATTTCGAAAATTCTGCGAAAATGCGAAATGTTCGAAATCACCGAAGTTGCTTTTTTTTAAAAATATTGCCGTAATATTAACAATAATTCCCGAATTTTAAGGTTTGATACATTTTGACATAGCCAGAGACAAGGCAAATAGCTACGGTTCTTTAGATTTTTTATTTTCGATGACTCTTCTGAGATATTAAGCGCCAAATTTTGAAAATTTAAATTTTTACAAAATTTTTTTTATTAAAGAATATTTCGTTATGGTATTTTGTCAAGGCTAAAGGGTCGTCTGATTTGAGCAAAAATGTCAATAATTTTTATCTAGATAATTTTGCTTGACGTCCATTGGCTAATTCAGTTTTTCGCTCGTAGATTGATTTTTTATTGTTCAATTTGTTTAAAACCAAGTTCATATGCTCATTTTTCCAAAATGTCATTTTTTTTGTTACCGATATAGTTATCTGTCGGCACCGGAAGTGACATAATTTTAACAAAAACTATAATTTTGACAGTTCGGTACCAATTTTTGAAAGCAAATATAATTTTTTCAAAATTTGATATTACCAAAAGGATGCGCCATGCAAAGACGCACAAAACATCGGACTCAGTTTTTTTAATTTCGATTTCGTTTTTGAGCTATTTCGATTAAAAGGTCAAAAACGGTGAAAAATTAAGCTATTTACAACCCATTCAGCGTCTTCAAAATTTTAAAATATGTCTTCGTAACTTTCATAAACTCGTAGCAATAATGCATACGAAGAGAATGTATGTGAAAATTAGTTTGTTATATGAGCAGTTGCCGAGAAATAGGAAATTTTGTACGCGTCACTTTTCACATTATTTTGCCTGTAAAGGAGTCAATTATTATTCGATTTTCATTTTTTTGTTACCATTTGATGACTTTTGCCAATTTTGACTTGGTCAAACCAATTTAACATTTTCGCTGTCACCGGAAATGACATCATTTGGGCAAAAACTGTATTTTTAGCCTTAAAAAGCAATATTTTATTCAAATGATTCTTTTTTTGTAATGTTTTTAAAATTATTATATTTGATTC
Organism: Patella vulgata; assembly: GCF_932274485.2. Lineage (NCBI taxonomy): Eukaryota > Metazoa > Mollusca > Gastropoda > Patellidae > Patella > Patella vulgata. The sequence goes on along the minus strand of NC_065880.2, from coordinate 15,390,211 downwards.
AAATAAACAAACAGCATAAACCCATTCGATCATACAAATACCACAAAATGGTTTCTAACTTGTACGGTAGCAGAGAAATAGACGATTTTCTACAAGTCACCATTCATGGTTTTTGGTCCATAAAAGTGTCAATTATTATTCGATTTTCATAAAATTTTCACCATGTGATACCTTAGGCCATTTATGATTTTATAGAACTAATTTAATATTTTCATTATCACTGAAATTAATGTCATTTTTGCAAAAGCTGTATTTTTAGCCTTCAAAACAAATATTTTTTTTGTAGTGGGTTATGTTTATTATTTGTTTAACAATATGATATTTGACTCCAATGGACATATAGATTGAATCAATACGATCATATAGTTGTCTAAAAATTGCTTCTAGCATCTTCCCTTGTCGAGAAATAACCAATTTTGTCAGGATCAATTTTTCAGATTTTTTTCGCATTTTAATTTCCCATTAGAAAGTCAGCTTACTTAGCGGCAGGTCAGTAACAATTTTTGTCAGAATCACATTTTTGACTCATGTAACACATGGCAACAAATGTATAACTAGAACTGCGACGCAGTAATGACGGGTTTCACCGGTGCCACATTACCTTTGAACTTGCTCTATGCCAAATAGCCGATTATTACTTACAATATTATTATACAACATTTGGGAAATATTCCTTATTGTATGTCTGTTTTTCATTTTGAGTAAGGGGGATGGATGACCTAATGGTTAACTCGTGCGCGCTGTGTCATAAGGTCTGTAACTGAGTCAACTGGCGTGGTTTTGATTCCCCCGTTGTAACGTGATAAGGAGTAGCGTCGCCTGTCCAACCCCTTGAATTATTGAAATAAAATTGAACCATATTAGTCCCGAAATGACCTAGTTTGTGTCGAGTCCACGTTACCCCCCCTCTCTCTCTCTCTCTCATTTTTAGAAAAGTATTGGACTGGTGTGTATAACGTTTTTGTTCTTTGCACGTGTATGTGCTTATGTTAGGTATTTAAAGATCAACCTATGTGAATTCTGCCCTCTTATCCTTTAGTATAGATCATTATACTGTATATTATTATAATACATTGGATTGCTTCTTTAACTTTCTCCGGGTCCTCCAGTTTCCCCCCACTGCTAAAGACCCCTACGCGCAAGCGAATTATAGAAATAAAACTGAACAATATGTTAGTCCCAAAATGACCTAGTTTGTGTCAAGTGGACGTTAAACCCCATCTTTCTCTCTCTCTCTCTCTTCTCTCTCTCTCTCTCTCTCTCTCTCTCTCTCTCTCTGCTTCTTTAACCTGAGACTGTATGTATAATACGTCCAATAGCTTGTTTGACCCGTGACTGTGTGATTTGGATTGTTGTTGGTAGCTCTAAGGACCTTTTTATCTGGAATTGGTGAATATTTGGTGAAAATTTGAATTCTTCGAAAATAGTTTAAAATACGACACATCAAAAATATTCAAACTTTTATCTTGGTAGAAACATTTGACGTGGATTCATTTAATAATAAATTTTACATGGCTTGAAATTGATTTTGTTTATTTGTACATATTTCTAGAGAATCAAACAATACACCAAATGTTTTAAAAACATGACAAACAAGCAACACTACAACATTTCTTTCACCATCCAACAAGTTATTGTATGACAGATGTCTAGAAAACAATACATTTCTAACCAATAATAAAACAGTTGTTTTGCACATGTAGCATTAAGTCAGCCATTATGGAAAATTTCCTATTGATTGAATCAGTGAATATTTTATTTAAACCTCAAAATAAACTTACAAAAAAGATAGAGAATAGATTGTGAGAAACGTTTTCCAAATCTTAAATTTACCATGTGCTCAGCTGTATTGATTTTCTCGCATGTTTTTATGTTTTATTCTTTACATAAATAAATATAGAAATTAATCAGGGTAATTTATCCAATCACCCCGTAGAATCAAACACTGGTTAATATATCAAAGTAGAAGCAGTTTGATGAACTATCGGCAATTATTCCACTTCTAATGATCACAATATTTAATGATAAGCCTACTTACTTACTTGTACTTATGTGTTAAACATCTTATACTTAGAACGAAATCTGCATATTATATAAACATGGTTAAAGTCATCTAAGCCTATTGGTCCGTCGTAATTAAAAAAATTATTGTTTTTAGAAATGATTTGAAATCGGTAATACATTACAAGCTTCACATACACCGTACAATAGGAGTGACATTAAGCAATACGTTTTCTTTAAAGAGAAGACTTCCCACGTTATTTGTCCTAACGTTTAATAATAATAATAATCAATTTGTATAACTCTGAGTGTTCCAGCTAATACGACAAAGTGAAGTAAAGGGTTAGGGTTAGGGTTATGTCACTTCCGGTAACAATGAAACCGTTAAACATGTTTTTACATAAGCATTGCACACGTGTTACAAAATAGACAGAGAATCATCCAAATCCAGGGACATCAATTCCATTTATATATTTGTTACCTGTTACCATGTGTTACATATGTTAAAAAGTGATCCCGGTCAAAATTGAAAATTTTCGCAAAATTACGTCACTTCCGGTGGCGACATAAAAAAACATTATCGGTAACAAAAAAGTTAGCGATTTGCACCATGAAACATATGAACTTTGTATAATAAATATCGGAAAGTAAATAAGTAACCTAGAACCAATAAACTGAAATTAATAAGGCAAAAAATCTTTAAAAAAAGGATCCTGACAAAAGTGGTTATTTCTCGGCAACGGAAGATGCTAGAAGCAATTTGTGGACATCTATATGATCAAATTGATTCAATCTATACTATTCAAAAAAAGTAGGGGATATTTGATTTTTAAGTGTTATTAAAGTCACCTAATGAAACTGACGAAGAAACAAATGACAAAATGAAATGAAATTCACATTCATCGAATTATTCCAAATGATCGTTAGACTAAGTAATTATTCAAATAAGTGGTATTTGTTATGTGTTTAAAATTTTGATATTTGATCCCAATCAACCAATAGAATGAACCCATACAACCATATAGGTATCACAAAATGGTTTCTAACTTGTTCAGTTGCGGAGAAATAGACGATTTTCAACAGGTAACTTTTCAAAGTTTTTGGTCCATAAAAGTGTTAATTATTATTCGATTTTCATAAAATTTTCACCGTGTGATACCTAATGCCATTTACAATTTCATACAAGTAATCTAACACTTTTACTGTCACCGGAAGTAATGTCATTTTGGCAAAAACTGTATTTTTAGCCTTCAAAACAGATATTTTATTCAAATGAGTCTAATTTGTAATGTTTTTAAAATTATGATATTTGATTCCAATCAACAAATAGACTGAACACATACGATCATACAGATACCAAAAAATGGTTTCTAACTTGTACGGTTGCAGAGAAATAGACGATTTTCTACAAGTCCCTTTTCAAGGTTGTTGGTCTATAAAAGTGGCAATTATTGTTCGATTTACATAAAATTTTCACCATGTGATGCCTTATGCCATTTCTGATTTCATAAAACTAATTGAATATTTTCATTATCACCGGAAGTACTGTACACTTACATGTAACAAATATATAAAATGAATTGATATTGCTGGATTTGGTTGATTCGGCGTCCATTTTATTTGATGTGTGCAATGATGAGGTGGAAACCTGTTTAATGGTTTCATCGGTACCGGAAGTGAAATATGTTCAAGGGTAACGGGGCACCGGTGAAACCCGTCATTACTGCGTCGCAGTTCTAGTGATGATTGTTTTTACCAAAAAAACAATCATCCAACACGTTGGCCGTTTTATTTTCCACTTGAGCATATCTCAGAAACTACCCTTCGGATTGATCCGATATCTTTGGTTTTTCAGGAAAGATGGCATGACTTAGAGATTAAATATATTTAAGGTTTGATACATTTTGACATAGCCAGAGACAAGGCAAATAGCTACGGTTCTTTAGATTTTTTATTTTCGATGAATCTTCTGAGATATTAAGCGCCAAATTTTGAAAATTTAAATTTTTACAAAATTTTTTTTATTAAAGAATATTTCGTTATGGTATTTTGTCCAAGGCTAAAGGGTCGTCTGATTTGAGCAAAAATGTCAACAATTTTTGTCTAGATAATTTTGCTTGACGTCCATTGGCTAATTCAGTTTTTTGCTCGTAGATTGATTTTTTATTGTTCAATTTGTTTAAAACCAAGTTCATATGCTCATTTTTCCAAAATGTCATTTTTTTTGTTACCGATATAGTTATCTGTCGGCACCGGAAGTGACATAATTTTAACAAAAACTATAATTTTGACAGTTCGGTACCAATTTTTGAAAGCAAATATAATTTTTTCAAAATTTGATATTACCAAAAGGATGCGCCATGCAAAGGCGCATAAAACATCGGACTCAGTTTTTTTAATTTCGATTTCGTTTTTGGGCTATTTCGATTAAAAGGTAAAAAACGGTGAAAAATTAAGCTATTTACAACCCATTCAGCGTCTTCATATTTTAAAATATGTCTTCGTAACTTTCATAAACTCGTAGCAATAATGCATACGAAGAGAATGTATGTGAAAATTAGTTTGTAATATGAGCAGTTGCCGAGAAATAGGCAATTTTGTACGCGTCACTTTTCACATTATTTTGCCTGTAAAGGGGTCAATTATTATTCGATTTTCATTTTTTTGTTACCATTTGATGACTTTTGCCAATTTTGACTTGGTCAAACCAATTTAACATTTTCGCTGTCACCGGAAATGACATCATTTGGGCAAAAACTGTAATTTTAGCCTTCAAATGATTCTTTTTTTGTAATGTTTTTAAAATTATTATATTTGATTCAAATAAACAAACAGCATAAACCCATTCGATCATACAAATACCACAAAATGGTTTCTAACTTGTACGGTAGCAGAGAAATAGACGATTTTCTACAAGTCACCTTTCATGGTTTTTGGTCCATAAAAGTGTCAATTATTATCCGATTTTCATAAAATTTTCACCATGTGATACCTTAGGCCATTTATGATTTTATAGAACTAATTTAACATTTTCATTATCACTGAAATTAATGTCATTTTTGCAAAAGCTGTATTTTTAGCCTTCAAAACAAATATTTTTTTTGTAGTGGGTTATGTTTATTATTTGTTTAACAATATGACATTTGACTCCAATGGACATATAGATTGAATCAATACGATCATATAGTTGTCTAAAAATTGCTTCTAGCATCTTCCCTTGTCGAGAAATAACCAATTTTGTCAGGATCAATTTTTCAGATTTTTTTCGCATTTTAATTTCCCATTAGAAAGTCAGCTTACTTAGCGGCAGGTCAGTAACAATTTTTGTCAGAATCACATTTTTGACTCATGTAACACATGGCAACAAATGTATAACTAGAACTGCGACGCAGTAATGACGGGTTTCACCGGTGCCACATTACCTTTGAACTTGCTCTATGCCAAATAGCCGATTATTACTTACAATATTATTATACAACATTTGGGAAATATTCCTTATTGTATGTCTGTTTTTCATTTTGAGTAAGGGGGGTGGATGGCCTGATGGTTAACCCGTGCACGCTGTATCATAAGGTCTGTAACTGAGTCAACTGGCGTGGTTTTGATTCCCCGGTTGTACCGTGATAAGGAGTAGCGTCGCCTGTCCAACCCCTTGAATTATTGAAATAAAATTGAACCATATTAGTCCCGAAATGACCTAGTTTGTGTCGAGTCGACTTACCCCCCTCTCTCTCTCTCTCTCTCTCTCTCTCTCTCTCTCTCTCTCTCATTTTTAGAAAAGTATTGGACTGGTGTGTAGAACGTTTTTGTTCTTTGCACGTGTATGTGCTTATGTTAGGTATTTAAAGATCAACCTATGTGAATTCTGCCCTCTTATCCTTTAGTATAGATCATTATACTGTATATTATTATAATACATTGGATTGCTTCTTTAACTTTCTCCGGGTCCTCCGGTTTCCCCCCACTGCTAAAGACCCCTACGCGCAAGCGAATTATAGAAATAAAATTGAACAATATGTTAGTCCCAAAATGACCTAGTTTGTGTCGAGTGGACGTTAAACCCCATCTCTCTCTCTCTCTCTCTCTCTCTCTGCTTCTTTAACCTGAGACTGTATGTATAATACGTCCAATAGCTTGTTTGACCCGTGACTGTGTGATTTGGATTGTTGTTGGTAGCTCCAAGGACCTTTTTATCTGGAATTGGTGAATATTTGGTGAAAATTTGAATTCTTCGAAAATAGTTTAAAATACGACACATCAAAAATATTCAAACTTTTATCTTGGTAGAAACATTTGACGTGGATTCATTTAATAATAAATTTTACATGGCTTGAAATTGATTTTGTTTATTTGTACATATTTCTAGAGAATCAAACAATACACCAAATGTTTTAAAAACATGACAAACAAGCAACACTACAACATTTCTTTCACCATCCAACAAGTTATTGTATGACAGATGTCTAGAAAACAATACATTTCTAACCAATAATAAAACAGTTGTTTTGCACATGTGGCATTAAGTCAGCCATTATGGAAAATTTCCTATTGATTGAATCAGTGAATATTTTATTTAAACCTCAAAATAAACTTACAAAAAAGATAGAGAATAGATTGTGAGAAACGTTTTCCAAATCTTCAATTTACCATGTGCTCAGCTGTATTGATTTTCTCGCATGTTTTTATGTTTTATTCTTTACATAAATAAATATAGAGTTTAATCGGGGTAATTTATCCAATCACCCCGTAGAATCAAACACTGGTTAATATATCAAAGTAGAAGCAGTTTGATGAACTATCGGCAATTATTCCACTTCTAATGATCGCAATATTTAATGATAAGCCTACTTACTTACTTGTACTTATGTGTTAAACATCTTATACTTAGAACGAAATCTGCATATTATATAAACATGGTTAAAGTCATCTAAGCCTATTGGTCCGTCGTAATTAAAAAAAATATTGTTTTTAGAAATGATTTGAAATCGGTAATACATTACAAGCTTCACATACACCGTACAATAGGAGTGACATTAAGCAATACGTTTTCTTTAAAGAGAAGACTTCCCACATTATTTGTCCTAACGTTTAATAATAATAATAATCAATTTGTATAACTCTGAGTGTTCCAGCTAATACGACAAAGTGAAGTAAAGGTTAGGGTTAGGGTTATGTCACTTCCGGTAACAATGAAACCGTTAAACATATTTTCACATAAGCATTGCACACGTGTTACAAAATAGACAGAGAATCATCCAAATCCAGGGACATCAATTCCATTTATACATTTGTTACCTGTTACCATGTGTTACATATGTTAAAAAGTGATCCCGGTCAAAATTGAAAATTTTCGCAAAATTACGTCACTTCCGGTGGCGACATAAAAAACATTATCGGTAACAAAAAAGTTAGCGATTTGCACCATGAAACATATGAACTTTGTATTATAAATATCGGAAAGTAAATAAGTAACCTAGAACCAATAAACTGAAATTAATAAGGCAAAAAATCTTTAAAAAAAGGATCCTGACAAAAGTGGTTATTTCTCGGCAACGGAAGATGCTAGAAGCAATTTGTGGACATCTATATGATCAAATTGATTCAATCTATACTATTCAAAAAAAGTAGGGGATATTTGATTTTTAAGTGTTATTAAAGTCACCTAATGAAACTGACGAAGAAACAAATGACAAAATGAAATGAAGTTCACATTCATCGATTTATTCCAAATGATCGTTAGACTAAGTAAGGCACAGACTGACCATTATAAGGGTAAAATGATACCCGGGGTCAAACAGCAAAGTTACCACAGCATCACAACCAAGTCAGTAACGGGTAAATCCTCCTCTGTTTGCCAAACAAGCATTGATCCGACGTGGCATACTCCTAATGAGACGTCTCAGGTCATTTTGGTCCAGATTGTCCCATTCCTGTTGCAACGCAGCAGCAAGTTCTTGGACATTGGCAGGACGTTGTTGACGTTGACGTAACCTCTGTCCAAGCATGTCCCAGACATGCTCGATGGGGGAGAGGTCGGGACTCAGTGCTGGCCAAGGTAATGTGGTGATGTTCTGTTGTTGGAGGTAACCTGTAACGATCCTGGCCCTGTGACATCTTGCGTTGTCATCCTGGAAGATGAAACGGCGGCCATGACGTCGTGCGAACGGCACAACATGGACTGCCAAGATGTTGTCCCGGTAGTACTGGCCTGTAACACGCCCTGCAACAACATGTAAAGCCGTTCTTCCAGCAACAGTGATGCCTCCCCACACCATAACAGAACCACCCCCAAATCGATCATGTCTGATGACGTTAACGTCTTGGAAGCGCTCGTTTCGACGACGCCACACCCTCCTACGTCTGTCCAAAAAATCAACAGTGAACCTTGACTCATCTGAAAACATCACATTGCTCCAGCGTCGATTATCACAGTGTTGACGATCACTACACCAACGACGTCTTGCCTGAATGTGATGATCTCTCAAACAAGGGATCACGCGAGGACGTCGGGCGCGAAGGTGACCCCTATGCAGTCGATTCCGAATCATCTGGCCACTCACTCTCACACCAGTGTCTGTTTGAAGACGAGCGCTGATCTGATTTGCTGTGATGACACGATTTCTCAAGGCCAAGGTACGGATAAATCGATCCTGGGCTTGAGTTGTCGCCCTTGGTCGACCTGAGCGTGGTCTGTCCTGTACAGATTGTGTATCACGGTATCTGGACCATAGCCTGCTTATGACAGACTGAGAAACATTCATCGTCCGCGCCACAACCGCCTGTGTTGTGCCGATCTGTAGCATGCCAAGGGCACGTAACCTTTCATTTTGAGTAAGCCGACGCATATCAAAATTTGTTTTCTGGTCACTAAAACAATTAAACTGATGTTTCCACCCTGGAATTCAATGCCACAATGACTGTAACATTCAAAGTCAGAGTCGTGCAAATCTTGGGTTGGACCCCCATGATGATCCCAAGCATCACCTGCATTCCATGCGGTAGCTATTGGTGCGTTTGGGCGTCACATGTAACTGGAAATGTTTCTTCTGTTAGGTTCTATAGTGACTTTTTTCGTAGTCATTTGCATATTTTAGTATTATGCCCCCAAAATCAAATATCCCCTACCTTTTTTGAATAGTATATATGTCCATTGGAATAAAATATCATAATGTTAAACGAATGCTAAATATAACTCACTTCAAGAAAATATTTGTTTTACAGGCCGAAAATACAGGTTTTTGCCAAAATGACATTACTTCCAGTGAGAATGAAAATGTAAAATTAGATTTATGAAATCAGAAATGTCATATGGCATCACATGGTGAAAATTTTATAAAAATCGAATAATACTTGACACTTTTATAGACCAAAAACCTTGAAAAGTTACTAGTAGAAAATCATCCTTTTCTCTGCAACCGTACAAGTTAGAAATCAGTTTGTGGTATCTGCATGATCATATTGGTTCATTCTATTTGTTCATTGGAATCAAATATCATAATTTTAAAAACATATAAACAAAAAACTCATTTTAATAAAATACAATTTTTGCCCAAACGAGGTCATTTCCGGTGACAGTGAAAATGTTAAATTGGTTTGATCAAGTCAAATTTTGCATTATTCATCAAATAGTAAAACGAAATTGAAAATCGAATAATAATTGACTATTTTACAGGCAAAATAATGTGAAAAATGACGCATGCAAAACGGCCTGTTTCTCGACAACTGCTGATATTACAGACTAATTTTCACATACATTCTCTTTGTATGGGTTATTGCTACGAGTTTATAAAAGTTACCAAGAAATATTTGAAAATATGAAAACGCTGGATGGGTTGTAAATAGCTTAATTTTACACCTTTTTTCACCTTTTAATCGATATAGCCCGAAAACAAAATGGAAATTAAAAAAACTTGAGTCCAATGTTTTTTGCGCCTTTAAAATTTGCTTTCAAAAAGTGGTACCGAACTGTCAAAATTGTAGTCTTTGGTAAAATTATGTCACTTCCATCGCCGACAGAAAACTTTATCGGTAACATGAAAAATGACATTTCCGAAAACGGACACCATGAACGAACAAAAAATAATTACTCTAGGACCGAAAAACTGAACTAGCCAATGGCGGCTAACGTAAATTACTGAGACAAAAATTGTTCACATTTTTGCTCAAGTAAGATGACCCTTTAATCATGTGTAAAATACCATTAAAAATATTCATCAATAACAAAGTTTTTTGTAAAAATTTAAATTTTCAAACTTTTGCGCATAATATCAGCGAAAATTCGTCGAAAATCAAAAATCTAAAGTACCGTAGCTATTTGCCCTGTCTCCGGCTATGTCAAAATGTATCAAATGTTAAAATCCGTCGATTTTTGTAAATATTACGGCAATATTTAAAAAAAAAACCACAACTTCGGTGATTTCGGACATTTCTCATTGTCTCAGAATGTTCAAAATAGATTTAATATCTATGCTATGCCAATATCCCGTATAACCAAAGTAGTTTCTGAGATATGCTCAAGTGGAAAATAAAACGGCCAACGTGTTGGATGATTGATTTTTTGGTAAAAACAATCATTACTAGATCTGCGATGCAGTAATGACGGGTTTCAACGGTCCAACGTTACCCCTGAACTTATGTCACATCTGGTGCTTCGTTACCCTTGAACTTATGCCACTTCTGTTACCAATGAAACCGTTAAACAGATTTCCACATAAGCATTGCAGACGTGTTATAAAATGGTCGAAGAAACAACCAAATCTAGCAATATCAATTCCATTTATACATGTGTTACCATGTGTTACATATGTCAAAAAAGTGATCCTGACAAAATTTGTTACTAACTTACCGCTAAGTTAGCTGACTTTCTAATGGAAATTTCTCGACAAGGGAAGATGCTAGAAGCAATTTTTGGACATCTATATGATCTTATTGATCCAATCTATACGTCCATTGGAATAAAATATCATAATGTTAAACGAATGATAAATATAACTCACTTCAAGAAAATATTAGTTTTGAAGGCTAAAAAACAGATTTTACCAAAATGTCATTACTTCCGGTGATAATGAAAATGTTAAATTAGTTCTATAAAATCATAAATGGCATAAGGCATCACATGGTGACAATTTATGAAAATCTGATAATAATTGACATTTTTATGGGCCAAAAACCATGAAAACTGACTTGTAGAAAATCGTCTATTTCTCTGCAACCGTTCAAGTTAGAAACCATTTTGTGGTATCTGTATGATCGTATAGGTCTTTTCTATTTGTTGATTTTTATCAAATATCATAATTTTAAAAACATTACAAATAATAATCATTTGAATAAAATATCTCTTTTTAAGACTAAAAATACAGTTTTTGCCCAAATGATGTCATTTTCGGTGACAGCGAAAATGTTAGATTGGTTTGACCTAGTCAAAATTGGCATAAGGCATCAAATAGTAAAAAAAAAACCATGAAAGTCGAATAATAGTTAACTCCTTTACAGGCAAAATAACGTGAAAAGGGACGCATGCAAAATTGCCTACTTCTCTGCAACTGCTCATATTACAGACCAATTTTCACATACATTCTCTTCGTATGGATTATTGCTACGAGTTTATGATAGTTACGAAGAAATATTTTAAAATATGAAGACACTGAATGAGTTATAAATAGCTTAAGTTTACACCTTTTTTCACCTTTTAATCGAAATAGCCCGAAAACGAAATCGAAATTAAAAAAAAACTGAGTCCGATGTTTTATGCGCCCATTGCATGGTGCACCCTTTTGTTAATATCAAATTTTGAAAAAATAATATTTGCTTTCAAAAAGTGGTACCAAACTGTCAAAATTATAGTTTTTGTTAAAATTATATCACTTCCGGTGCCAACGGATAACTCTATCGGTAAAAAAAAAATGACATTTTGGAAAAAGGAGCATATGAACTTTGTTTTAAACAAATTATTATTATTATTTTTCCATTTGAGCATATCTCATAAACTACTTGTCGAATCGATTTGATCTTTTCGGTTTTTCTGGGAAAGCGGGTTTGACTTAGATTTTAAAGCTATTTCTAACGTTCTGCGACAATGCAAAATGTCCGAAATCACCGAAGTTGTCGTTTTTCGAAATTTTGCCGTAATGTTATCAATAATTGTCGGATTGTAATATTTGATACATTTTGACATAGCTGGAGACAAGGCACATAGCTACAAGTCTTTAGATTTTTTTATTTTCGACGAATCTTTGGAGATATTAGGCGCCAAATTTTGAAAATTTAAATTTTTATGAAAAACTTTTTTATTAATGAATATTTTTATGTGGTATTTTACCTAGTGTTAGAGTGTCATCTGATTTGACCAAAAATGGCAACATTTGTTGTCACCGTATTTTTCCTTGGCCCCCATTGGCTAATTCAATTTTTCAGTCCTGGATTAATTATTTATTGTTCGATTTGTATAAAACAAAGTTCATATGCTCCGTGGTCCAAAATGTCATTTATTTTGCTACCGGTACATTTTCTTTCCGGCAACGGAAGTGACGTAAATTTAGCAAAAACTGCAATTTTGACAGTTAGGTACCACTTTTTGAAAGCAAATATTATTTTTTTCAAATCTGGTATGACTGAAAGGGGTTGTCCTGTTAAGGCGCAGAAATCAACGCGCTCAGTTTTGTTAATTTTTATTTCGTTTTCGGATCATTTCAATTTAAAGGTGAAAAAAGGTGAAAAAATGAGCTATTCACAACCTATTCAGGCTTTTCATATTTTAAAATATTTCTTCGCAACTTTCATAAACTAGTAGCAACAAGCCAACAGTGAGGCTGATGTCCCCCGCCGAAATAGGAAAATAATTAGAGGACACATATAAATTTATCACAAATTATCTTTTACAAAGTATTGAACAATCAAACAGTATATCTTTACTTATAGTCTAACAATCAAAGTAGGAGAGTTATTGTTTTCCAAAGTCTCGACCAATCAAATTGCGTATCGCTCTGCTTACCCTGAGCAGAAAATGCTCATTATCAAACTTAGTCAAGGTATTACTGTAATGAAACTATACACCAAGTTTCATCAATCTCACTTAATTAGAACTAAAGTTATCGTGTCCCAAAGCATCAACCAATCAAATTGCTTATCTCTGCTTACCCTAAGCGGAAAATGCTCATCTTCGAACTCCATCAAGGCATTGACCTAATCAACACATACACCAAGTTTGAACATTCTAGCTCAATTAGGAAGAGAGTTATCGTGCCCCAAAGTATCAACCAATCAAATTGCTTATCTCTGCTTACCCTAAGCGGAAAATGCTCATCTTCAAACTCCATCAAGGCATTGACCTAATAAACACATACACCAAGTTTGAACATTCTAGCTCAATTAAAAGTTATCGTGTCCCAAAGCATCAACCAATCAAATTGCTTATCTCTGCTTACCCTAAGCGGAAAATGCTCATCTTCGAACTCCATCAAGGCATTGACCTAATCAACACATACACCAAGTTTGAACATTCTAGCCCAATTAGGAAGAGAGTTATCGTGTCCCAAAGCATCAACCAATCAAATTGCTTATCTCTGCTTACCCTCAGCGGAAAATGCTCATCTTCGAACTCCATCAAGGCATTGACCTAATAAACACATACACCAAGTTTGAACATTCTAGCTCAATTAGGAAGAGAGTTATTGTGTCCCAAAAAGTGTGACGGACAGACAGACGGACAGACAGAAGGACAGACAGACAGACGGACAGACAGACAGACAGACAGACAGACAGACAGACAGACAGACAGACAGACAGACAGACAGACAGACAGACAGACAGACAGACGGACGAACCCATTTTAATAGTCCCCTGCTTTCTTCGAAAGGCGGGGGACAATAATCCATACGAAGAGAATGTATGTGAAAAGTAGTTTGTAATATGAGCAGTTGCCGAGTCACTTTTTACGGTAGTTTGCCTGTAAAAGAGTCAATTATTCTTCGATTTTCATAAAAGTGACCCCATTTGATGCCTAATTTCAATTTTAACTAGGTCAAACCAATTAAACATTTTCAATGTCACCGGAAATGACGTAATTTGGGCAAAAATTGTATTTATAGCCTTCAGAACCAGTAATTTATTCAAATGAGTCGTATTTGTTATTTGTTTAAAATGTTGATATTTGATTCGAATCAACTAATAAAATGAACCCAAACGATCATATAGATATCACAAAATGGTTTCTAACTTGTTCAGTTGCGGAGAAATAGACTTTTTTTCAACAGGTCACTTTTCAAGGTTTTTGGTCCAAAAAAGTGTCAATTATTTTTCGATTCTCATAAAATTTTCACTGTGTGATACCTAATGCTATTTACGATTTCATCGGAAGTAACGTCATTTTGGCAAAAACTGTATTTTTAGCCTTCAAAACAGATACTTTATTAAAATGAATCTGATTTGTAATGTTTTTAAAATTGATATTTGATTCCAATCAACTATCCAACACGATCAGGTCGGGTGTTCGATCCCTGCATTGACCGAGAAAGTTCATCCAGATTTTCCGGCGTGGTTCTCCCTTGTCAGTGATGCAGGACGGAGGGGCTGACAAGGAAAGTTGTCTAGTCGTTCGGATGGGACGAAAAACCGAGGTCCCGTTTACACATTGGCGTGCACGTAAAAGATCCCTTGGCAGTTGGAATTCGATATAAGAGTAGGCCGTAGTGCCGCTGTCCGGGCAAAATTTCCCTCATAGCACACTGTATGGCGTATGCCCGTCTTCATTAGCCCAGGTTAGGAGCAGAACAGTAGGACGTTAAACTCCATTTCATTTCATTTCATTTTCCAATACGATCAAACAGATACCAAAAAAATGGTTTCTAACTTGTACGGTTGCAGAGAAATAGACGATTTTCTACAAGTCACTTTTCAAGTTTTTTGGTCTATAAAAGTGGCAATTATTATTCGATATACATAAAATTTTCACCATGTGATGCCTTATGCCATTTCTGATTTCATAAAACTAATTAAAACTTTTCATTATCACCGGAAGTACTGTTCACTTACATGTAACAAATGTATAAAATGAATTGATTGCACTGGATTTGGTTAATTCGGCGTCCATTTTATTTGATGTGTGCAATGCTTATGTGGAAACCTGTTTAATGGTTTCATTGGTACCGGAAGTGACATATGTTTAGGGTAACGTGGCACCGGTGAAACCCGTCATTACTGCTTCGCAGTTCTAGTTTATTTTTATTTTCTTTATTAATGTTTCTATTTTAGATGTATATAGTGTATGAAACGTGGCAAGAAAACAGTAATAAACAACACCTAGTATGTAGAGTAAATACATAAATATAATCAATAAGATCCATATATGTGACCAAAAATCGTGACAGGAAACTTTTTAATCAACAAAAAATATTTGCTTTTTTGACTTACATCTACACACTAAAAGTTTACTACTCCCACGCATTCATTAGATTGACATTTCTCAATCAAATTTCTTATCCTCTGTTCAAAAAACCTTTGGCATTAATTACCTCCTATTCAATCTGTCTTTTGTAGAATGGCACAAACAAATCCAGTTTTTAATCCAGGAAGCTTTTACCTCATGTGTTATTTGTCATGGCAACACAAAACCAACACAAAAAATATCAATGATCTTGATAAAAAAAAACCTATTCTGAACTTCGGCATGTGTTGCAAAGACATGCACATTGAATAGTAAAACATGTTTTCTTTAATAATGGATAATGTTCAAAAAAAAAAAAAACAATATGACCAGACAGGATGTGTGGTATATCATACAGTTTTACATGAAAGATGCAAATTTGGTACAATTACAATACCTGTAATTAATAAAAAAAACCAGCGGCTGCCAGGCAAGATACGCCCACATTTTGTAAGAGAGGGATAGAGAACAAGCTAAACACAAAGCGATTGAGAACAAGCTAAACAAAAAGCGATTGAGAACAAGTTAAAAAACCAAATGTGATTTTTCGAACAATCAAGGGCCATAATTCAGGAAGTTACAATCTGATATGCGCGAATATCGACAGCAACCAAGATCTTTGAGTTATAAAGATATAATTCAAGTTTCATCAAAATCGGATCAGAATTGTGACTTCTACAGGGTCCACAACCTTGATATACCACAATTTTACACTATTTGCGGACGAGGGGCAGACATTTTGCCGGCAGTTTGGGTCTGATTTTCACGAAATTCGAACTCAAGCATCAATTCAGTGTAACGGTGATATATTACAAAAAAATTTTAAATTGGATAATAATTGTGACCTCTAGAGGAGCCACAAGCTAAAAACAAGATTTTTTGTACAATCAGGGGCCATAATTCAGGAAGTTACGATCCGATATGTGCAAATATCGATAGGCACCAAGATCTTTGAGTTATAAAAATGCATTTCAAGTTTCATCAAAATCAGATGAAAATTGTGACCTCTAGAGTGTCCACAAGCTAAAAATGTGATGTTTCGTACAATCAGGGGACATAATTCATGAAGTTATGGTCCGATAAATGCCAATATCAAAAGGAACCGAAATCTTTTGGAGATAGACCTATATGACCTATATTTCAAGTTTCATCAAAATCGAATAGAAATTCTGATCTGTAGTGTCCAAAAACATATTGTGGACGGACGGACAGGGGCAATGTCAATATACATCCACATGAAAATGTGGGCGTATAAAAATACTACCAGAATCAACATCTTTCATCATACAATTCAATTAGAATAAGAAATCCCTAATGTTTTGTTTTATTCTATGACATCTTACATATTTTCTGTGAAGATGGTGCTTATATCACATGAACTCATTGGCCAATCAAATTGTCTGTAATTGTATACGGGGCTTTATTTTGTGATGAATTATTGGAATTATAAAACAAAATCTGATTTGTTTAAGGTTATAATGTAACTGGTAGAACCGTTTATGGCAGGACAATTGTTACAGAACAATAGCACAATGTAGTATAAAAATAATAAACAAAAAGATGGAACAAAATTGTAATATCACTTTAATTAAATTGTTAATCATCTTTAATCATCTGATACAAAATCTAGTTCAAACTATAAATGGTGTAGCAAGGTATTTGTTGAGGGAGTGCTTTAATTGTAATGACTAACTGTCATAAACCAAGCACTGAACATGAGAGCAGTTAAGGAATGGGAGTGGGGGCAAATTTTGAAGTAATGATTGTAGTGATTGTAGTGATTGTAGTGTAGTGATTGTAGTGATTGTAGTCCTTCCTTCTATTTTAAAAATTACACATAAATTCAAGGTTGATATCCTTAGTAATAGATCTATGAATATATATGCTGTCTGATGGTTGAAATTCAAATAAACTGATGAATAACAAATGACAGACATGTAATCATACTTTAACACAACACAAAACGGTTCTATGGATATTGATTTGCTTACCCTTATATGCATGTCTTGAAAAAAATGCATTAAAGTCTGTCTCATTAGATGACATTCACCAGGTGTCATTGGTACATATGTCTGAAATAAAATTTTACAGAGACTATAAGTCAGCGAAAAAGTGTAATAATATATATAGAAAAATAAGATATTTATTTCATTCATGCCCTGATTTAAAGTCTAGTAATATATAGAAAGATAGATATTTATTCGATACTGGCCAAGTTTGAAAGAAAAACAATATATGCCATTCATTATTCAGCTCTGACCTACATAACTGAAATTACAATTGGGAGCCTTCGGGCTGAATGTGTAAGAGACTTTCCTCAACTTATAATATTATAAACTTCCGCATACAAATAATCATTGATAACTACATACAAAATAAAGTCTTTTATACTTTAATCATATGGAAAAAATTAAAACTTCCAATTTCTAAGGTCAATCTAAAAATAGCAAATACAGTCCATAGTTCTCACGATCTTGATGAATCTTGGGGGCTTGCACTACATGTCCCCACATATATCCATATTTGTCTTACCTCAATTAACATTCTGTATATATGATCTACTTGCTGTCTAATATTGGGTGCACCTTCAATATAGTTTCTAATGGCATCCATATGATTTAACGTACTTAGTAGAATATCTTTTGGTCTTAGACACAAAGAAACTTGATATTTAATTGCCATTGTCATTAGATCATAAAGCTGAAATCATATACATAAAATTGTTTTAATTGAAATATCATTTATGTTTGCCCAGATATCATCATACTATCAATATCCTCCATAATTGCCATTAAAGTTCATTTTCGTTAAAGATTAAGCGGGCCTTATGTTGACTTTTCAACTGGTTTCAATCACTTGCAAATGTGCTTATGTTGATCAAATCAGTAACCGAAGGCAACCTAGAGCAACTGAATTTGGAGCACTTATGTCTACTCGGAACTGATAGCGATTACACTTAACATGTGATTTTTAATTTATTCATCAAACAAAATGCCGAATACCTTTGAAGAAGCACCCCAAAGGCATGGTCGATCTTTCCACAGTTTTACTCTACATTATTATTTACATCAATTATTATTTGAAAGGTGGATGCCTTCAATTTTGCCTATTAACAAAGTCACATGACGCGTTTCTCCTATTATTACATTATGTTATTTCCATGGAAAAGGGTTGACACCAGCTAGATCTAAGAGCACTCATGTTGATGGCAACTAGTTGCAGCTAGTTGAAGTAAGTTACAGAAAGTTAAGCATGGGCAACTGGCTTCAACTGACTGGAGTTCTTTGAGTTGTGAGCTGCACCAGGTTCGACCATTTTCTGTTGCATTCAGTTGCTCCTAGTTGCTGAAACATCAGTTAATCTCAGTTGTAAGGTCAACATAAGCTCCGCTTTAGAAATGCAATTATGTTATGATTAAGGGAATACCGTTAAGATCAAAATTAGATGAACCCAAAAGAATAATTAGGCGTTCACACAGTTTCAGTGTGAAAAACTATTATTTTTGTCCCAATTATTATTATCATTCTTCTTAGTTTTGCCATTTGGCGAATATCTCTGGAACTACTTTAGGATCGCTTTTATCCAAAAAATGTTTATAAATTTTAGATAGGGATAGAAGGAGGTCTTATTCAAATAAAATATATTGCTTAGCCGCTATTTGGTAATTCATCTAGGGTCCCAGTTTCTGTAATCTAATTTAAAGATACATTATGGGAGATTCGATAACGAGTTGGCAGTTCTCACTATAATAATTAAAAACTAGATAACGTAAAGGCAATTTGCTGAAAATTTCATTCAAATTGATCCACTATGAACCGAGAACTAAGCGAATAAAATATCTGCCTAGCCTCGGTCATCATTACTAAAGCCAGTACGTTAAACAGCATAGTCTCGATTATCCATTTAATCATTTAATCGAGAAGGAAAGTTATGCAGTAAATCGAATCACAATCCACTTAAGATCGCAGGCTAGCGATGCCATCTAGAGTTATGGTCTGGATAAGTTAATTAATGTCTAATTAATAATTTAGATAACATTTCAGGCCCAAAGAAAGACCTGCAATAGACAGATTTAGCTCTTGCATAATGTATGTTTAAATACTTTGTTGAAATTGGAAGTGGTGTCATCTTTTCAAGTCCTTTTCTGGCCTGTATGGAACAATTTCAGATAGAGGGATTTGTAAATTTAACATATATTTTATTGGTACCAGAAATATGAAAAGATTTTCTTTGAGTGTTCAATAATTCATGCAAGATAAACATTTATTTTCAAACTATAGTCTAAATTCTCTATTCGTTATGTCAAAAAAATTCATTAGATAAATGTATATAAATTGATAAAACTGGATTTAAGTTTCATGTCAAAGTTTTCAGCTGCCCTGATGGCTGATGTGATTAAACGCATATTCGTTCCACTTCTTAGACCTTTCCCAGAAATTATAATTCTAACATTAGGCTTAAAATTAAGCTTTGTAAAATATGTCATTAAATTTATCTCTATATTTCATTTACTATAATATTTGTTTCACATTTCATTATTCTTACTGTGTGATTGTAAAGGGCTGCTTTATTCTGTAAAGTGAAAGGTTGATTTTTCAAGAGAGAACTTTTTGATGAGTTGGGATATTTAGATCAAAAAAGTCTCACCAATTGATATGACCTACATCAAAACAAATTAAGTGGGGTATGAAAATCTAAGGCAATGGAAAAAGAGGTACTCTCTACCATTACACAGAATAGTTAAAATCAGGTTGCTAGGACAGCAGGTGTAATAAATAATGTTGTATTAAAATATAGACCATTTTAACATACATTATGCAAAAACTAAATCTGCCTATTACAAGTCTTTCTTTAGGCCTGAAATGTTATCTAAATTATTAATTAGATATTAACCAACTTATCCAGACCATAATCAACTCTAGATGTCATGTTTATTGGATTAGGTTCCGATTTGCTGTTCGACTTCCATTCATGATTTAATCATGAAATGGATAATCAAGACTATGTATTTTATCGTACCTACTTTAGTAATGATGATCGAGGCCGAAAATTCAATCGCTAAAATCTTGGTTCAGAGAGGCTCAATTTGACTGAAATTTGCATCAAACTGCCTTTACATTATCTAGTTTTTAACTATTATAGTGAGAACTGCCAGCTCTTTATCTAATCTTCCATAATGTATCTTTAATTAATTATCTTGTCAGCTAGGTAGTAAACAAATTTCATAAAATATCATAAAGGGGTATCATTAACTAAGAGATATATTCTTAAAAATTCTTGGAAATCAAGATACTTCTTGGACTCACTATGGTGTACCAATTCCATTCTGATTAAATGGTAAGAATTTGCAATTTTTTCAGATCACCAAGAAGCATAATTTTGCTCATTATCATCAATGTGGGCGAACGAAAGATCTCCTTTTGTGTGGGATTTGACCAAAAAAACTAGTTATATTGTTGGCATATATTTTTAAAGCTAACACTAATAGATCAGACCTTTCCAAATTAGATTTTAATGTTAGCCTTATTTACAAAATATGGATTTAATAAGGAACGAAGATAATAAAGCTTGATAGAAAATTTAAATTCCATTTGTTTTTATATGGCACAAAATAATCAATGTCAGCATGTATTAGGTTTTAAGTAACTCAATAAAGACAAAGTGACAGGAAGATGAATTTATAAAGTTATTTTCTGTCCAAATCCCTTCTCTAGAGTACCATATACATGCAACATATTTAATCATTGTATCATGATTCTGTTGTTACTTTTGACCAAAAAAAAAATAAAACAGACAGAATTAAATAAATGCAAATGAGGTTGTACTAAAATGTGTCAAGAAATTAATTTATTGTATCATAGAAGAAAAAAAGATAGCAATTCAAAGCATGGAAATAAGCCAATACAGCAACTATGTCTTGATAGCCATACACAGTAGTTTATCTGAAAGAAAAGTCTGGATGTTGACCAAATTTGGTAAGAAAGGATCCTTCAAGAAATCTGGCCCCCGAGTTCACAAAGCATACTCTGACTTAAGTTAAGAATATATTCAAAATGATTCGCCTTATTTTAACTAAAATGTAATCCTTGCTAGAACTTTTGTTGTTTTAATGTATCAAATACATCAATAAGAAACTATGTGCAAAGTTTTGTGTTTCTGGATAAAAGATATTTCTCATAAACAGTGATTGAAAGTTGAGTAAATTCTCAACTTAAGTCTGAGAATGCTTCGTGAAACCAGGGCCTGATCTCTGTTGTCTTCACAAGGTTGAACAAAATGCATTGAAAACAGAAGGTCACAAAATGCTGATCATAGATAGGGTTCGACCTTTCATGACAAGTCATCGCAGCAAATTTGAAAAAAAAAAACCCTAAAAACTAGGGAATCTATTGCGTTCAGAAAAGTGTGATAACTCTGGAATTGTGGTTTCAGAATATTGAATATCGATAGAGTTCATTTTCCCACACCCCAAATGATTCACTCCAGATTTGACACAGATCCATTAAAAAATGCACTTTCTATCATGTTCACAAGGTTTTTGAAAAAGGGGGTGGAACGGAAGGTTGCGGAAAGCTGAATATTTATAGGGATAGACCTGTCACTACCTCAATGCTTCAATCTAAATTCGATAAAAAAAATCTGTGAAAAATGTAGCATCTATCTTGTTCACAAGTGGGATAACTCTGAAATGGAAATCCATAGAATGTTGAATATCGATAGGGCTTTTCCTCTCATGAAATTAATGCTTCAACCCAAATTTGAAAAAAATCTAAGTGACAGCAGTATACTCCCACACTTAAATGGGGGTGTATAAAAATGCCAAATTCAACCATGTATTCCATAATTATATCCTAGGTAATATACCTTTAAATCAGGGTTCCCGCGGCTTCGTCAAACATTTTTTCAAGGATATTCAAGGATAAATATACGTCAAATTCAAGGATTTTCAAGGACATTTTTTAGTCTAAAGTTACAATTTTTCATCTTAAAAATAACCAAAACATTACCAACTATCGTTATAATCTCATATTTAAAAGGAATTGAAGACATTTGAAACAAAATTAAGGATCTCAACTGAAATTCAAGGATATTTTCCTATTTCCGCGAAATTCAAGGATATTCAAGACCTTGAAAATGAAATTTTAAATTTAAGGATATTCAAGGATTTTCAAGGACCGCGGGAACCCTGTAAATGTTTAAAGTTTTATGACTATAACTTGAATGGCATTAAAGCATTAAAATATTTACTCTTAATCTTATCAAAATACATTCTTCTGTGTCCTTACAAAAATAGCTGAGAATGTTTTCATCTATAGAATTGTAGTCATGAACGTCTAGAATTCTAAATAGAATATTTCAGTTAATGATTCGCTGTATTTACATATCAACAGTTAATTATTAAGTGAGTTTCTAAAAATAAACTAAATATTTTCTTAGTGTGTAAATTGAGTTACTATCATGTTCCATATGGACAAAATAAGAACTAAAAGGAGGACCCATAAATGTCTCAAAATGTTTCAAGTCCTATTTTTCTGCACCCAGAGAAAACCAATGAGGTTGGACAGACTACCCTACTCCTTGTAATGTATAAGTTTAGTATCGAAACCATATCACTTGACTCAATGACAGACAGTATGATTTAAAGCACACTTGATCACCCAACCTCCAAATCTAAGTAACTGTAAAATATGAAATACGGAATGAAAAAATGAAGAACCAGCGGTTGCCATGCAAGATACACCCACATTTTGCAACAGATGGATTGAGAACAAGCTAATAAAACAAATGTGATTTTTCGAACAATCAAAGGCCATAATCCAGAAGTTATGGTCTGAAATGTGAATATCAAAAGGAACTGAGATCTTTGAGATATAATCATATATTTTAAGACTTATCAAAATCAGACAAATATTGTGACCTCTGTGGGTCCACAACCTACTTTAACACTATTTGCGTTCAAGGAGCAGCCATTTTGTCGGGCAGTTTCAGTCTGATTTTTACTAAATTCAAACTTAACCATCATCAATGATATATTTAAATGATTTTTAAAATCGGATAAAAATTGTGACCACCAGAGGGTCCACAAGCTAAAATTGTTATCATTTCGTATAATCAGGAGCCATAATCCAGGAAGTTACGGTCTGATATGTGCGACTTCTAGAGTGTCCACAAGCTAAAAACATGATTTTTACGATTGAATTTACGATCCCATACATGCCAATATTGAAGGGATCCGAGATCTTTTGGAGATAAACCTATATTTCAAGTTTGGTCAAAATCGTATAAAAATTGTGACCTGTAGAGTGTCCACAAGCAAATTGTGGACAAGCGGATGAGCGGACGTCCAGACGTCCGGATGGACAGGAGCACCAACAATATATCTCCACATAAAAATATGGGCGCATAAAAACTAAATGTGATAAACATGAAGCGACATTTATTTAAAGCCAATTTAGCCAATGACTTGGTACAAATCAGACTTCAAAGTAAACAGGTAAACCATAAAGGCAAAGTTCAAATCGGAATCTAATAAGGAATTGATTTAAAGTAAATCATCTGAATACCAAATTTTATAAGTATTGATTCTTGCATTGGCCGTAAAACAAGACTTTTTTGACAGAGTTTTATGGCATTATTCAATATTTGCATTAAATATGTACAAAGTATCTTTTTTATTTAAAATGCAATAATCATATTATTGTTTTTTCTCTATAATTTACTTGTAAATCAATTAACTAAACTCAAATAAAACTATTTCAGAATATCAATCAAACCCTTTTCATCCATTTTTGTACTACATGGTTGATATAGATTTTCAGACGTACTTTTAATTGCATAATAGAAGACACAGGGATATAAACATGCTATCACGCAATTATTGACCGTTTACATGTAAAATTCTTAAAAATTCAATACGAAAGAAAAATAGTTGTTCCTTAAAGTAACATTCTAGATAGTTTCGTTT
The DNA here is from genome assembly GCF_932274485.2 of Patella vulgata. Lineage (NCBI taxonomy): Eukaryota > Metazoa > Mollusca > Gastropoda > Patellidae > Patella > Patella vulgata. Next base: position 15,365,825 of record NC_065880.2, on the reverse strand, counting down.
TCAATAAGCTAATTAATGGTGTATTACAAGTTGCAAGTTTACATGATCTATATCTCTGACTCTAATTAATGTTCAAATGATCATAAATCCCTATGTAAGACAAGAAAAAATATCTGGGTTTATGGTTACCCTACTGACCCGTTAAGGGAATATTACATTTCGAGTGAAAGGGGTTTGGTTGATTGAGTGATCCAAAGTATGAGCTTTAGACGATTAGGTCTGTCATTGAGTCAATGCTTCCACGTGACGAATAGTAGGGTTGCCTACACAACCTCATAGGTTTTTTAGGGGTCCTCCAGTTTCCTCCCATAGCTTAAGGCCCCTACCAGCGAGTGAATTTTTCGAATAAAAGTGTACCATGTGTTAGTCCCGAATTAACCCTCACTCACTCACTCTCACTTTCAGTGGTTACTTGTTGAAAGCGAACAGATACGTGTAGATCAGTAAAGGATTAATTTACTAGTTCAGTTAGTTATATTCGTTCTGGGTTTTTTAGGGGGAAATGAAATGAAATCAAATGGGGTTTAACGTCCTACTGTTCTGCTCCTAAACGGGACCTCGGTTTTTCGTCCCATCCGAATGACTAGACAGCTGTCCTTGTCAGGTCCTGCATCCTGCATCACTAACAAGGGGAAACAACGCCGGAAAATCTGGATGAACTTTCTCGGCCAATGCAGGGATCGAACACCCGACCTCCAGACTAGCGAGCCAGCGTCTTGCCCACTTAGCCACGTGATCCCCCTTTTTTAGGAGGCCACATAAGCGTAAACATAGGTTGTAATAAGTATCAGGATGACTATAGATGATCTAATATATCCTTTGTTTAAAGTTAAAGTTTAAGTGAAATGATCAATAAAAAATCAGTATATATGCTTATTTATATTGCCAATCAAAACAAACGGCACCTTTATGGAACGAACAGAAAATTTGAAGATGTGTTTCTTTTCATGTTGAAAAATGAACTTAAGAAAAGAGAAATATTGACATTCAATAATCACTTGGATACAACAACTAAACTGATATAAATACATTTTTACCTTGTCCATACTAGCTGCATTTAGTCGCATGATAGATGCGTGGGCCAAGCGATCAAACACCGTTCTCATGGCTTTTTTGGAATAAAGGGTCTGCGGCTTGAAAAGTTCATCCATGAATCTTTTATTAAACATAGTAGATACTATATCATGTAAAACTGAAACAATAAACAATTAGACAAAAACATCAGTATTATCCCTGAAACGTTTTTTAAAACTTACAATGATATAAAATCAAACATTTTACTGTTGTAAAATATAACATTTCAAAGTGATAGCTGAGATAAACAATGTTATAAAATGTAAATGTGAAATTTTCAGTGAACAACTTTTAGCATTTCACATTATAAAATAAAAGCACAAAATAAAATGTCAAAAAGAAAATATGTATTGGGTAAACACATGAAATAAAACGCAAATCTGATGAAAACTCTTGCCTCTGCTGCACTGACAAGAAAGTGTGGACAGACTGAAACGGTGATCACAATATACGACCACATTAACATGTGGGTGTATATAAATGTAAGGATAAAGACATGAGATAAAATGGAATACTAGTATTATCCCATTTTAAAATGTAATATCATCACGTAATAAAAATTCATCAGACATGATGTGATAGATTTTATCATATAAAATGTGCATTAGTTTAATGGTATAGAAGATATTTTGGTCAATACATAATCTTTATCATATTTCTTTGCATCCAAAATAGTAGTTTTATAATGGCATCTTCATATACACTTAAAGATGGGTTCCCAGAAAAATTTTATCGGGTGGTTATTTCCAATAAAAGTATGGCAATTTTGGTATATATGGAAAGTAGAGACATCCAATCTTACTAGAAAAATACTGGATTCCCCAAAAAACACTCATGGAGCGTATACAGGACAAAAATGTAAGGGTTCCCATTATCAACAGCCCGATGATTAGGAATTTCTGCACACGTGATGTCAAAGGTCACACGCAAACATTGAGCACTTGATATACAAGTTGATAAACTTTATGAAGAGTTGGACGTACAACACTTTCTGAGATAAAAATGACGGAAAAAGACGCAGGTAGTGGATAATCTGAGAATTTAATTAGGATTCGATATTTGTAATAAATAGTAAGCGATTAAAGACAACATCGTCTTATGTATACAATGAATTCTCCTCTGACTTCCAAGAGAGGTAAGTCACATGGTGTAAACATGACCTGGTTTGATCGAATTTTTATAGCAGGGCATTCCTTCGCAATTACAATGTTTTAGAAGGATTTGAAGCAAAATTATAACAAATTAATTAGTTTGAATATGTTATTTTTGTCCATATATACCATTAAATCACCCAGTTTGCACCGGGAATGTATCTTTAATACAAAACAATATTCATTTAATAATGGCTCAGGTTCTTAAATTCCTTTGAAACATGAAATCACATAACATGCTCAATATATAAATGAAATAAAAATAACTATATCGAATAACAATTACTTTGCTATAGTAAAATCCGAGTAATCTTTATTTTATCTAGTTATTTTTATTTTATTTATGCTCAGCAATTGCAAATGCCATTAAACATTAGTATAGGTAGTTCCAAGAAAATCCAACATGATCTCGAAGCAGGGCGGCTATGACACCATCAGGGATTTAACTTTCAAATACATTATTAACATTATATATTTTTCTCATACCATTAATTTTCACTTCTACAGTGTGAATATATATTTACACCTATATTTATACTACACAATGTTAATTGAGAGAGAGAGAGAGAGAGAGAGAGAGAGAGAGAGAGAGAGAGAGAGAGAGAGAATGGGGTTTAATTTCCACTTGACACAAACTAGGTCATTTCAGGACTAACATATGGTTTAATTTTATTTCAATAATTCGCTTGCGCGTAGGGGTCTTTAGCAGTGGGAGGAAACCGGAGGACCCGGAGAAAACCCACAAGGATGGACAGGCGACCCTACTCCTTGTCACGTACAACCGGGGATTCGAAACCACGCCAGTTGACTCAATGACAGGCTTTATGATACAGCACGCACATGCTAACCATTCGGCCATCCAACCCCCCACAATGTTAATTGAAAGAATACTTTGTCATATATTGTGATAATAAATACAAAGACACTTTATTGTTCTGAAGCATATAACTTTAATGATATTATATGAAACAAAAAAGCAAACATAAGCAATAAAATTATAGAAATATAAAACCTCAATCAGTAAAATCCTCTCTCAAAGATAGTTTGCATCACTGTTCACACCCTAAATTAACTGAACTGTAAATTTTGCCAATCCTGGCATTTCTAAATTTGGACAAATATTTTGTGACCCAAATCCCCTTCCATAAACTTTTTACAGATTTTTGATGAAATACAAGACTGCAAATTTTCACAAAAGAAACCTTTGAATGAACTTTATCTGTATAAAATTTAACATCCACTATGAATTAAATTCCTGTCAAAAAACACAATGAAAATGAGACATGGACATGTGGGTGTTAAATTTACATTATGAACTACCGAAATCTAATAATGATGGAATTTATTCTTTATCTTCCAATAAACATTCAAATGGTTAATTTGATCAATGGGCTATCATATTTGATTTTCAATTGAAACATTTTATTTTTGGTTAACAGTAATGAATGGGTTTCCGGTATATAAACTTTTTAATAAAATTGTAAATAAACATTGATGAATCAAATTGTACCATATTTCTATTAATAAAATTATCTTTAAAAATAAAACTGAACGATAAATTACCATTCCACCCACAAGTTTTAGCTAATTGATTTAATATCAAGTCTGTGCTATCTAAATCAATATCTATTGGCCGTTAAATACAATACGAACACACAATGAAAATCGAACATTTATTTTCATCTGCCTTAACTCCGACGCAGATCATTCTTCATTCATTTCTGCAGGTATATTACATACATATAATGATATACTATAATAGATTTTCATGTAGGAATAGCGTTAACTATTAATGTTGTAGGCCGATTTAATAAAAGGATATAGCCAATCAGAGGCGCTGGTTATTTAAAGACAGAAGTTAGGTGATTATAGTCAAGCGACCGTCACCTTTTCTATTGGTACATAAAAAATTGGTTCCAAATATAAAGAGCAGATTCAAACTTCTATCCATCAAACCTAAAACTGTGGACTCTGAGAGAACTTATTGCATTTCTGGTTTAATATTCTTTCAGGAAAAAATATTTTCTGAACAAAAACTGTAAGTACCTTTATTTCACTTTACTTTTACTTGTTTTAAATATTTATTATTTTAAACCAAACCTAAAGATTTCTTTATGCAAATCTATAAAAAGGTAGATATGATTTTAAACCAAACCTAAAGATTTTTTTTATGCCCATCTTTGTTCAGTTGTAAAACATTTACTGCTAAAATTCAATTTTATATAAAAGAAGATAAAGAACTTTTAAGCCCATACATTTATTTCATATTGACAATTTGAAATTTGTTTAAAATAAATATTGTGCTCTTTCATAGTAAACATCTACAAATATATTGATTGTCTTGCTACAATTTCAAGTGTTGGTCACAGATTTCCTTAATATTTTTTACACAAATAAAGAGTAAATAGCTGTAGCCTTGCTATCTCAGAAATCAATTTATAAGTATTCTTTAAGAATCAAGTATCTGGTATAGACTAGTCACCTACAAAATAATATTTCCTTTCTACTGAGTATACAGAGATTTGTTCAAAGGATTTAAAAATAAACCATTGTAATGTAAATTAAGTCAAATTAAAGTATTGAACTGGGTTGATCTAATGAGTTTTTTGGATTATTGGGGAAAGATCTTTACTATTAAATTCTACTTTTGAAATATCAAGTGGAAGTCGATTTGTCTATTAATTTTAGTTTTGTAACTGACATAAACTATCAACATGAACAGTTACTCACTTTGCAAAATAAATCAACACATCAAATTTTATCAATTTCATTTTTCAAAGTTGAGTGAGTTTATTGTATTTAGCTTACTTCATCAAAAGTTTTGTTATCAATTTTGTATTTTAAAAAAGTGGAGTGTATTTTAAAAAGTGATGTCAGCCTTATCATTTGCTCTATCAATGTATACTGTTCAGATGGTCATGCTACCTAAATGCAAAAGTATATTTAAATTTTTAATCTGAATAATGAATTTCTGCAACGGATGGGTCAACCCATAGCAATTGCATTGTATTGTTTGAATCGCCTGTGCTTGTTTAATAAAAATGTAGAATGGTAGGACGTTAAACCCCATTTCATTTCATTTCATTCAATAAACATTTTGTTTACGTTGTTTATGAAGATATCATATTTTACAACAAGTTATGTGAATCATATACATGTTATGAAAGTTTAAAAGATTTGAATTTTATTCCTGTTTAGCCTGTGTTGTTTGAATGGATAGTAAGATTTTGAGACCTGCTTATTATTATACTAACAATAGGATATTTCTCCTGACATATATTTCTTTGGGTCAGTAAACCGATTTGCTATATTAGTATTTCACAATATATGGCATTATGTGAAACATAACAGGATTAATTGCATGTAACACTTTATAACCTCTAGTAGGTCCTATTGGTAAATAATACTTGTATTATATCTACATGAGAAATTGAAGTAATTTAAGTACACAATAAAAAGGATTAAAATTCATAAAGTAAGTTAGTACCATACTAATGTATAATCGTTTATCAATTATGACAGCGCATAAATATATCTAACCAGGGAAATAAAATGAAATGGGGTTTAATGTCCAAACTGGGCTAATGAAGATTGGTATATAAACCGTTCTATGAGGGAGAGAGAGAGAGAGAAATGGGGTTTAACGTCCACTCGACACAAACTAGGTCATTTCGGGACTAACATATGGTTTAATTTTATTTCAATAATTCGCTTGCGCGTAGGGCTCTTTAGCAGTGGGAGGAAACCGGAGGACCTGGAGAAAACCCACAAGGTTGGACAGGCGACCCTACTCCTTGTCACGTACAACCGGGGATTCGAAACCACGCCAGTCGACTCAATGACAGACTTTATGATACAGCACGCGCACGATAACCATTCAGCCATCCAACCCCCCCGTTCTATGAGGGAAATTTTGCAAAGACAGCAGTGTTTCCACCTACTCTTCTTCAAATTTCAACTGCCAAGGGTTCTTTTACGTGCACGACAATGTGTACATGGGAACCTTGGCTTTTTGTGCCATCGGAACGATTAGACACTGTTCCCTGTCAGATCCTCTGTCCGGCACTGCTGACACGGGAAAACCAAACTGTATAATTCAGTCGAAGTTTCTCAGCAAATTTTACAATGCAAACATTTATAAAAGAATTCCTTTCTGTAAACATATAATCCAAATCCACATAGATGGAATAAATTCTATAAAACTGAATATCAAATGAGCTGGTCTGTAATAGGGTACTGAATTTAAATTTAAAAAACCTCCAAAGTCCATAATTTAGTCAAAAATAGACAGAATCTCAAGAAACGAGAACTTGATATGTGACTCAGCTATGTACGGCAGTGTACCAACTTTCAAACAAATGCGTTAAAGTTTTAATAATAAATAATTTTATTGATTTTAAGTCAAAAAAGGGGACATAAATTTGATTCCGTGAAACATTAACAGCATCCCACAAGACTGAACTTGATCTGCAACTACTATAGTAGTGTACTATAAAATTCCAATCAAATGTCTCAAGTGTAATAAAAAACATTCCAGAAACCAAATATGACAGACATTTGGATGGATACAAAACCTACTACAGCCCCTACTCGATCGTTTCAGATTGCATATTTGATTTTTTGTAAAAATAGTCAAATGAACAAAATTCACAATCAGCAATGACATTTGACTTTTCTAGCTCAGTGATTTTCTTTTTGAACTTGACATGTAGATATTTCATATGCAGTTTGATAAAACATTGTTTGAACTAGATAACATAATTAATGTACATACGTAAGAAGGACAAGGGTCAGTTATTTGATTCTAATAAAGTGGCATAAGCTTACAGATTGTATGTCAGTCTTTCAAATTATCAAAAAGTACATAAGGAAAGATAACACAATTGTGATTGTCATTTTACGTGAAACAGTAAGTAAAGATATTTCTAAAAGTACAATGTTTTACGGCATTTGAATTGGCTTTAACAAAGGGATTCTTGTTTTCAAATATGTTCACAAAGATAAAAAAAAAAAATCAAATATTTTTTTTAAAAGCTATGACCATTGATCTGAAGACTGTTCCATAGGTTTTATTTTAATAGATCAAATAAAATAGAGTAGGAAGGAGCATAACAATTTACTTTTATACAGTGCTTTTAACAATAATCATTTCTGTAATCATTTCATTTAGAATAAGTTCATCTTTATTTTTTCTTTTCATAAAAAATGGTTGTTTTGGGGTTTTTTTTAAATTTTAGAATCTATAACATACCAAAACATGAAAAATAAAATAAATGGTAAATAGTGATAACACGGAATGATATGGGTTTTTATTATTATGCTATAAGTCTGTTTAATTTATATTCACAATTCAATCTAGTATCTTAACTGGTAATCTATTTCATTTGCCCTCTTATTCATTACTCTCATTACTTGTATGGTCTAGTAAGCCTACACTATTCAAGGTAGAATTTAATTTTGTGTGTACATTTTGTCTTATATTGATTTTACTTTTTCAAAAATTACACTTGTAGCTTTACTTAGAATATTTACCGTACATCAAAAAAACAAATTAGGAAAGCGGACTTTTGGTGACCTGGAACATCATACTGCCACTGCTTTTATAGCCATATTTAATACCGATACCAGTGCTAATTATGTTAACAAAATATATTTAGCCAATCTGATAAAAAAAAAAAAAAGAAAACAGTGGTCACTGTCAAATGATTCAAATTTCATTATTGACATAATTTGCAATAATTTGTTGAACAGAAACAAAACCAACAGTTTTTAAAGTTTGGCTTCTATTCTAAAAACCAAATGTCCAGTAGAAATTTGGGCAATCCTATGTTTGCAATATAACTTCACTGCCTGGGCAAATCTATATCATTCAGTAATAATCAGTAACAGCCAATTTTTTAAAACCAAGTCTCATGTCCTTGACTAGATTAAGGCACCTAGAAGCAGGGTCTTATTAAGGGGGGGGGGGAGGGGAACTGGGCTGCAATTTTTCACGGGTCCCAATATTAAAGGGGTCCCAATATTACAGGAGCCTCAAAATTTGTTCTAAAAAAACAAATTCTACAATTTTATGATTTTATTTATTATGTTATATATGTTTGGGCCAAATAAATCTATCTATCCATCATACTGACATACAAATAGCATTTGTGCGGGTGTGAGGGATAATGACCAGAATATGCCCTTTTTCACTGTTGATGCAAGGGCTCCGGTGATTTCAGCCAGGGGCCCCACGCAATTCTAATCCGGCAATTCTAATCTAGCCCAGGCACCTGCTTAGTAGATTGTTAATCCTGGTATTCTGCAGCATAGTTCATTACCGGTACTGACATTAGGCTTTAATTAGTTGAATAAAAAAAAATACCCCATTTCTTTTCATTATAGAGCCCAACTAATAACAGATTCTTATCGGACTCTGGATAGAGGCCAGAGACGATCATTAAGAATCCGTTACTAAAGTAACTACACTATTCCCTGTTAATAAACAACATTCGGACTCTTCGGATAAGTACTGGCAGGATTGTCACATGATCTACAGGTGTTTGCAAAAAAAAAAAATAATAAAAAACAGACCGATTCGTTCGCTTACCCTTCGACGACTTCAATTCTGGAATATTCTGAGCCCTCAATCTTTGGTCCAATATATAGACCATCTCCCCTCCCAGGTTTATAAAAAGTAAAGGCAGTGTTTTCATCGACATTTTGTTGAATATATGTGTAAGTCTTATCCTTGACAACTTTGCTTGCTTTCAGGTTTCCTCCACACTGTTTACATCTCCAATAATCTCGTCGCTGCTAAAGATAACTCTGCGAGATCTACAAAGTCAAGGTTGTAAATGGCGCTAGAAACGATTTTATCGGGTAACTGGATAGATATAGGACTCATTGGTAGTTTAACATTGATTGTCATCGTATACTTTAGAGAAAAATGGGACAATCTTTTCGCAGAGAAACCAAAGACACCGCCGACGCACAAAGGCTGGATTCCATGGCTTGGCCTTGCACTTGAATTTGGCAAAGGTCCGCTGCATTTCATCGACCGTAAACGAAAAGAGGTAAGAAATTCGTCTGCTAAGAAAAGCAAATCTCTTTCATCCAGTTCTACTAGATCTAGTGTGTCGAAAAAATTGACCCGAAAATATTTTTTTATTAAATTGAAGCACGTGAAGAATATTGGTTTATAAATTGAATCTAAAGATAAATAAACTTAAGATAAATAAACAGGAAAAAAGCTTTTTATAAGTCAGAAATTTATTATTCGTCTATTAAGTATTCGCGAAACGGATCTAAATGGTTATAAATATTTAGCGCTATGGCAGGACCCTTATATTTTTTCAGATTTTTTTTTAAAAAAAAAAACTTAACAAAAAAAAACATAATGCAACCTGCCCTATTCAGTTATGGTTTAAATAAAACATATAGGGGTACAAAATCATACAATACAACTCTCAACTGGAAACCATGTTTCGAGAAATTGTGGTATTTTTAGAGAGTGTCTATAGTGACAATGAAAAATATTGCTAGTAAGCGAAACCTTTATTAAAATCTTTTAGAAATATTGATAAGTACATTATATTTTAACGTTGTTGGGTTTTTTTCAGCTTGGCTCAGTGTTTTCTATCAAAGTTGCTGGTGAATATATGACTTTTTTAACGGACCCAAAAGACTTTCAGCATTTCTTTCTTTCGCCATGTTTAGATTTTCAAAAAGCTGTTCAAGGTCCGGTACAAAACGTCGGTAAGTAGAAATAAGCTATAAACTTTTAGATATACATTTGCCATGTCAACACTTTTCTTTATAACTTTCTTCAAATGAAATGGAATGAAAACGTTAAGTCAATAGTCTTCGAAACGTCGCCTAAATAAAGCAGTAATTGTTCTTCGATAAGTATGTGTTACAGTGTATTGCTCTATCCAGATACTAAATGCCTCTAAAAGATTATTAAGTCTACTTTTGGGTCACACTTTCACATTACATTCGATAATAAATAATTATACAAAGGTAAATGACCAATTCTAGAAAGTATATGTAGCGAACTGTTTCACAGATAAAGCCGTCCCCGGAAAAATAAAATCATATTACAAATAAAAACGTAGATACCATAAGTATGGGCCTAACAATTTGCCTACATCTTTGACATTTGTTTTGATCGATATGCATTCTTCATAGATCCGTTATTTGACCCATGTTTGAGTTTGATTAAGCATTAATATGCATGCCATTGGTTATCTTTTTTTAAATTTGACGATTGGCCGAATTTATTTTCCGCCTTTTAAAAAAAAAAAAAATTGTTGATTAATACAAGTTTGTTAGCAAGCAGAACTTGGTAAAATAGTTTTAAAACATTTAATTCTTTAAAAAAAATAAATGTGATTTCAAAAGTTTAATATGGAAACCGTTAGCGATGAGGTAACATCGTGCCTTTAAAAAAAATCAACAGGATAGCGCCAACTTTTTCAAAGATGAAAAAATGTCAAGTTAAAACTGCTGCATAATATTAGTCACTTACGATCACAATTTTATCTAGCCATATCAATATTTATTTTGGTAAAACAGCGTTTGATGTCATTACACGTTGTTACAGTATCACTTGCACTTTAGTATCTTATATATTATGTGGAATAAAACAGTAATTAATTTTATAACACGTAGCAAATAGGTGATATATGGTATCTTAAACTGGATAGTAATTATCTTTCTAGCCGTGCTACGTCACATATATTGGCAAGGGGGTATTATTAATTCTAACATGGCGGCATCTGCATTAATCAATTTATAAAGAAAATTCAGTCTGAAACTATTTTTATGATGATTTTAAATTTTATTTCAAATTTATATGCTGTGCATTAAATTAATGGGCTCAATTTTATTCTTCTAGCATCAATAACTAAAGAATCATTTTTCAAGTACCATAGCAGCATTCATGATTTAGTGAAAGGGAAATTGGCCCCATCCAATCTTTCACCATTGATGTCACATAAACTATACAAAGAATTTGAGGAACAGCTTGGAAAACTCCCATCGCATGGTAAGTATTGTCCAATTTTCTTTTCTTTTATTTTTTTTTAAAGAAAAATTCCGAAGTTGAATAGAATACTGCATTAATAAAGTAACTCAGGTCAAAAATGAAATAAGGAACATAGAATTGTACGCTAATATTTTCTTTTCGTTGGCAGGTAAAATGGATCTGAACAGATTAATAAGAACCATTATGTATAAATCGGTACTTAATATCGTTTTTGGAAAAAATATTCTCCCCACCGACAATGACGTAAGTATATTAAAAACAAATTTATCATCTGATATTAGTTTTAAGAAAGCCTATTAAGGTCGGCTTATTGTCATGTAACCCCGACTGGACTAATTAAGACAGGCAGGCGAATAAAGCATACCACAATATGATGACAGCTATAACCTAAAATAATTTTCTGAAACTTTCAAACCCCCACCTTCCAATAAAATTATACAATAAAAGGTTCACACTTTCTTCTTTTTCAGGAACAATACCAAATACTGGAAGAGCACTTTACAAAATTTGATCGTCAAATTGAATATGGTTCTAAATTGCCTGCGTTTGTACTGGGGTAAGTATATATTTGAAAAAGTATGGTAGAATAAAACGTTGTACTAATTTTTTTGTATGCTCCCGTGTACAGAGGTACAAATTGGCGAGCACTTAAAAGTTCCCTTAACAGTTGGAATTCGATGTAAGAGTAGGCCGTGGTGCCTCTGTCCGGGGAAATTTTCCCTCATAGCACACTGTATGATGTATGCCCGTCTTCATTAACTCAGTTCGGAGCAGGACAGTAGGACGTTAAACCCCATTTCATTTCATACGCTTTTATTCACGATTGGTAATTTTTCTGTTTCAGTGCCTGGTCAAAATCAAGAAAATATCTTATTACTATGTTTCAAAATATTGTTGATCCGGAAAAACAAAAATCACAAGAGTTATGCCCAGATGATAAGGTAATTATTTTTCTTGGGTGCTTGGGTGATCTGTTTTTAGTAAGCCAAACATTGCCTTTTGTCCAAAAAAAAAGACCCCATTAAAAAGGACGATGAGCAAAGACAAAAGTAGTGATTGTATGGCCTACAAAACATTGTTCAATCATAAAAACCATGTGTGTGAATTGGATAATGTTAATTTTGTGCATTTTTTATTTTTTCAGACATTGCTTCATAATTTACTAGAATGTGTCGACATAGAAAATGCCCCGAATTATTCTGTTCTGCTCTTATGGGCAACTTTAGCTAATAGTATTCCAGTAAGTGAATTTACTTTTCTTAAATTATAGAATTTCATTTTGAACAGAAATATTTCTGCATTCCACCAAATGAATAATGTCTTGTTGCAAGTAGAAAAAAAAAAAATCTCGTCCACCTTACATTAATTCGTTATTACATGAATCAGCTGAAATTCCTCATACCCCACAGGACTACTTTATAACACGCTTTCTGCATTAGTGTATATTTTATAGGTTATCAACCACCTTTGTTTATTATATGATTTGCGTCAAACAATATACGTCACGAATCATGACAATGACGAAATGTATAGTGCTTTATTTCAATATAATCACACAGTTGACTCACAACGAACGTAACCTAGCAATACACGGTAAATGTCAGCATTTCTTTCAATAATCTTAGGATAATTGAGGCAGTAAACTAAATGTCCTATTTATACATGTAATCACCCGTATTGATTTTTGTCATTCACAAGAGTAATAATTATATTCCTGTTTACACCAGTGACTCATTGTGCATTAGTAATGTAGAATGAAATATATTTGATTAAAGGTGCTAAAACGTAAAGAATAAAATAACTTAAAGGAATCTGGCCCCACCTCCCAAATATTGTCATGAAATACCTTACAAGTAAGGTGCTCCTGCAGTTGGAATCTGAAATCCATAAAACAAAAGCCCTCCGTTTGTACACCAAACGTGATGTACATAAGCAGCTATAGACTTCGTAGAAATTGGCTACTAATCTTTACAAAAAAGCCGCTGTCGGGGCATATTGAAAGTTCCCGGTTGTCAGAATATGCAAATTATGCATCTTGGTTCGAAATACAAACAGCAATATTATTTAAAAAAATATTTGTTTTATTTGTAGATGGTATTTTGGACAATAGCATTTATTGTTACACAAGAATCAGTCTATAAAAAAGTATGTGAAGAAATAGAGAGAGAACTACCGTCCACGTTTGAAACAAGTACGTAAATGTCCCACGAACACAACCAGAGAGAAATGAAATGAAATGAAATGGGGTTTAACGTCCTACTGTTCTGCTACTATGCTGGGCTAATGAAGACGGGCATACGCCATACAGTGTGCTATGAGGGAAATTTTGCCAGGGCAGCGGCACTATCGCCCACTCTTATATCGAATTCCAACTGCCAAGGGCTCTTTTACGTGCATTCTAATGTATACACGGTACCTCGGTTTTTCGTATCATCCGAAGGACTAGACAGCTGTCCGTGTCAGGCCCTCGGTCCTGCATCGCTGACAAAGGGGGAAATCTGGATGAACTTTCTCGGCCAATGCAGGGATCGAACACCCGACGTCCAGGCTAGCGACCCAGCGTCTTACCCACTTAGCCATGTGATCCCCCACAACCAGAGAGAACAAGTTTTTTTTAATTAAGGCGGCGTAAGCCAAGATGAGGATGTCCTCTCTGTAAATTTAGCCACTTTTACACTTTCTTTAGCACGATCTTCGTGGCACTAGGACATATTCATTCTTGTACCCATCACCTTCGGGATGTGGGAGATTTAACGCCATACGGCAGTAACAGGCCGAACGAACACACATAATCTGTAACAATTCAGTTCAGGGAAAAGGGCTTTATCAGTGAAAGGACACATTTCTCTAACACCAGATCATTAGGTTTTTAAATGATTGTGACCAGCGATGGACGTGCGGGAACCTAGCCTTGATAAAGTTATTATTTTAATCTTTCTCGTTATGTGTCAGTTCATAAAAAAAGACAAAGTACTCAATACGTCCTAGCGGTGTCACCTGGTAAAGTGGTATAGAAATGAAATGAAATAGGGTTTAACGTCCTACTGTTCCGCTCCGACTGGGATAATAAAGACCCTGACCAGTAAAGAGTCTTGCTTCTGATGAATTCACAAAATGATTCTGTGCGTCTTAAAGCTCCCTTGAGATTTGTTAAAGCGGTGAAATGACACTGAATTGCAAACGCCCATCTTAAAGATACATTTTATGTACGATTTAGATAAAGAGCTGACCGTTCTTGCTATAATAGTTCAAAAATAGATATTGTAACCACGGTATTCATATATTCGAGACTTAACCCCGCTCCTCCATTTTTGAATTAAATCATTAAATGGCCAATCCGTTCTAATCTTGTTAAAATCTCAAGCATTCGATGGCATCGAGAGTTGGTTATGGTCTTGTCATGTTAATAAATGTCTAATTAGTGATTAATATAACGTTTAAGGCTTGAGGAAAAACCTGCAACCGGCAAATTTAGCTCTTGAATAACGTATTTTTAAGACATTTATACTAAAAATAAATCGATTGCTTATTCACTGAATATTGTTTTTTTTTCTAGTTTCAGATGCAGATTTACGAAAATTGCCATATTTAAAAAGCTGTATTCTGGAAACAGTAAGATTAAGATCACCAGGAATTATACCACGTTATGTTACCAAACCATTTGAAGTGAAGGTAAATTACAAAAATTTCAGATCGGATCTTAATATTGGGATTTCTACCAGCGGCCATCAGTTTTGCAATCTGTTACTGTAAACAGACAAATTGCAGTGTATGCTATTATTTATGGGTGATGGTAAAATACCCTCCGCAAAGAGAAGATTCTTTGTATTAGTGTAGCAAACCGAGTGATCACACTGAACTGTTGCAAGACATATTTCACTTGCCCAGTAATAATTTACTTTAACATTAATGCCTTTGAAATCAGTCATCTTATACGTTAGTATTATATTGATTGTTACATGGCTATGTTTCTTAATTACAGGGGTACACAGTGCCAGCCGGAAATCTCGTTTTTGCCTCACCGTTTTGGGCTCACAGAAATCCAGAGTATTATCCAGATCCAGAAACACATAAACCTGTAAGTCAATTATTTGTTCATCCATACTTATATTTTGCCGTAAACTCGGCTATCATAACCTTGGCTGACACAGATAGATTTCAATACAACCCGAAGAAAACCCACGAGGTTGGACAGGCGACCCTACTCCTTATCAGGTACAAGCGGGGAATCGAAACCATGCCACTTGACTCAATGACAGACATTACGGTTTAACGCGCTCCCGTTAAATCATTCGGCCACCCACATCTTTATAGAAAGAAGTCGAACGAAAAATTCAATTATTTATTTTTTTTTTTTAGCTAAATATAGCTAATTATCTGCCGTTATAGACCTTCGTGTTTATTTCGTTATGCCATAATTCTATTTTCAGGAAAGATGGAATATGAAAGATGTTGAAAGAAACATTTTCCCAGAATATTTTTTTGCCTTTGGTGGTGGAAGGTTTCAGTGCCCAGGAAGGTGCGTTATGTTTAATATCAACTTTTATAAAATCAAAATTAAGAGATAACTTTTGTTCTTATTTGCCACTCATCTGCTTAGGTTAGGTGTGTAATATATTTGTTAACATGTATGGTGGTCTTAGTAGCTTTTGTTTGCTATGAAATGTGTTTTAGCTTGTATAATAGGTTGTAAATTAATTATTTTGGGGGGATGAAACTACAGTATTCACTATGCCGTTAGACATTACACACAATACTCGTCGTTTGAACATTTATGAGTTTTTTTTAAAAAAATATATATACTTATATATTTAATAAACGGCCATGTATATATTCCAGGTGGTTTGGTTTAATGGAGATACAAATATTCGCCATAATGTTTTTAAAACAATTCAAATGTGAAGCATTTGACCCAGTTCCTCCTCCGGTAAGTAAATACGTCGATACTATGTTCATTTTTGATAAGGAATACTTGCCTCAGTGCCGAATTAACCTTGTGGGGGGGGGGGGACATACCAACTGTGCGGGGTCCCATTGTTGTTTGTTCAAATTGTTCGTATTGACCGCGGATCGTACTAGTATACTATGATTACGTTAATTTCCCGGGACTGGTTGGGCCCCAGCAATCACATCGCGGGATGGGGTCCCCGGAACTGGTTAGGACCTATTGATTGGTAGAACCTCTAAGTTATGTAATTTAGTTAATTTTAGGGCCTAACCGATCTCTGGGCCCCCGAAAATCTGTTGGTACCTACCAGTCCCGGGACCCCCCAATATCCCTTACTACCCAGGGCCCCAGTCCTTGCACCCTCAGCCCAGGTACTGGTTGGCTCCGTCCCGGATAAAATATTAGAATGACCCAGAATTGTGGTAGCCCCTAAATGTGTCCCACTTTGCCCCCCCCCCCCTAGATTAGGTACTGACTTGCCCTACGAAAATCATATACAGGGCTGAACGTGATTGTGTATAGGTCATGCCATTAATTAAAACTAAAAAAAACATCCGTATCAAATCCCAGTGAGTAACGCGCTGGATCACTAACCATGTGCATGAATTCCGGGGTTCGATCCGCGGTGTTGACCGAGAAAGGAAGACCTGGCAAGGAACGGGATTTAGTCTACGCCATGGCGTGCACGTGAAATAACCCTTGATATTTGTTATTCAATTGCTGTCCTGGCAATATTCTCTTATAGCACACTGCACGGCGCATGTCCGTCTTCATTATCCCTGCCGGAGCAGAACAGTAGTGCGTCAAACGCCACTTCATTCATTCATTCGTTTAAAATAAAAAGGTAGCAACTGACCCTTTATTTATTGTATCTTACCACAAAAGAATGAAAATAACCAGTAGACTTCACGCCCGATGATGTTGTCGGTCTGGCTTGAGGTCATATATTCATCATAATAGTCTCCAGATAACCTAATTAATTCACCATGAAAAGATCCACGCAGTCATTTCCTATATTGTGCATTCTTTCTATTTTAGAGTCCTCTTCATGCTGTTGGAACGCAGCAACCAGAAGGTCCATGTATGATTGAGTTTACTCGATTACCCGGAAAATGTTGAATCTGAGCTGTATATTTTTATAATACTGATACATTTCATCTCGATCATAATTCATGTTATTTATTCATCAAAGTCCATAAATCATTATGTTATTACACTACATGTTCACTACCAAAGTTATTACATATATCATTATATTGTATTGTTGAACGAATCTTATTTATATATAAATATATATTATATATTCCTTTGTAAATGATTTATAAATAATTGTTATATAACTAACTAGTCAATATTTATTAGTGTATGAATATATAATATGTACGGTATTCACTGTTATTATATTTAACCTTGCATTTATTAAATAGAAAATTGTGTATATATATATATATCATATATGACAAAAGGATGTATGTCTTGTGTATATATGAACTGAGGTTAGAGTCTCGTTATTTATTGATGGTCAACATGTATGAACATTTCAAAACTTGTGTAATAATATTTACGGGAGACATTTGTCGCAGCATATTTTTTAAAACATACAATATGGAACTTAAATTATATTATTGAAACACGTTATTGAAACACATTATTGAACCGTAAAATGACTATCATATATATTGTTTGAAGAAAATATATATCTTTACTAAAATGGGATATATAAGTGTTAGATAGTTATTGCATACATATTATTATACATTGCCAATTTTAATTTAGCGTATGTTTAAATCGTGATTATATAATAAAGTGATAAAGTATTGTATACTTGGTGAATTATGTTGATCATAATAATATTATGTAAATAATCTAGTTGTTAATTCCATATTTATGAATATAGTCTGTTATTGTTTGCCTTATTTGTTTTCTGAAATACTGTTGTTGTTTAGATGGTTTTACCATTAATTGTACATTTGACTACACGTTAATTAAACAAAGCAAAAACTTAAAGACTTACTGGGTTCAGTTTGTTAACATGACGTTTTTGGGTTGTTTTTTTTTTTATCTGGGGCATTGCCACTTAAAGTATTTATGTTTTGATACCATATTTTGGTGCCATGGTGGTGGTAGGGTTGGAATACTGATACACGAATTTAGTGGGTCAAGAATAACCTTGGGAATTTCTCTACCTGAATTTCTCTTTGGTTAGGGTCAGGGGCGTAAATGTGGGGGGTTTGTGGGGGGGGGGGGGGTACACCCCCCCAGGAAAAAAAATAGTCGGTCGCAAAATCAGTGCAGTCGGTCGCAAAATAAGAGCAGTCGGTATCAAAATAAGTGCTCACTGCACACGTCACGCTACTCACGCAAAACTTTAGTATAAAATAACCTTGTCAACTTATGTTTGAAAAATGATGTGTTTCACTCTTATTCTGTTGTGAGTATGTAGGTCTAAGAACAAAATTTCCCCCAGGTAGAAAAATAGTCGGTCTCAAAATAAGTGCAGCCACTGCAGTCGGTCTCAAAATTATTCATCGCCGTCTTAATGAATTAATGAGGTAAACAAATAATGCCAGAATAGATCCCAAATACTAGTCGGTCGCAAAATCAGTGCAGTCGGTCGTAAGATATGAGCAGTCGGTATAAAAATAAGTGCTCACTGCACACGTCACTCTACTCACGCAAAACTTTAGTATAAAATAACCTTGTCAACTTATCATGTTTGAAAAAAATGTTTTTCACCCCATGGCAAAAAAATAGTCGGTCTCAAAAAAAGTGCTCACCGCAGTCGGTCTCAGACTAAATGAATTAATGGGGTGTTTTCTGACCATCAGAATTCTGCAAAATCTCTCCCCAAAGTCCAGAGCATTTCAGAGACCAAGTAAGCGCCCCATTGAGGTAAAGTGCCCTCAGGCCCAGTCCTCAAAAAATAAAAGCTCAGTTATACATATCGGCGCTCAATTCCGTTATGCCATCATCATTCTTCAACTCCTTCTCTGTCTTATACTATCTCATTACTATCAAATTCACAGTTACAGTGAATCGCCCAGTTAGTAGTACCACTAGTGAGTGAGTCGTGGTTAAAAAGACTGTAGAATTGTTAGTTCTACTCTCACAAAACAGGCGACATTGACAGATAGGCCTCAAGATTCTGTCCCATTTCTTATCCTCTCGTTAACGAGAATTTGGATCCATTTGCCATGACATTGAATAAAATTGTCAGGCCCAGTCCCAAAAATTAAAAGCTCGGTTACACATCTGAAATTTTTTCGCGCCTGCGGCGCTCGATTCCATTATAACATCATTGTTCCACTCCTCTGTTGTCTTATACTGTCTCAGCACTATCATATTCACGGTTATACCGATCTGCCTAGTTATGTTAGTAGTACCACTGGCACTGGTGTGTGGGTCGTGGGGCGCGAGGCTGTACAAAAGTTCTGTCAACTCTTGCAAAACAGGCGGAATTGATAGGGGCAAAACTCGATATTTTGTCTAATTGACTCACATTTCTGGTCCTCTCGTCCACAAGAATTTCTCCAAGCAATGACCTCAAATGCCAAGATATTGAATCAATATTTCAAAATTTTCTCAGGTTGCTCAGTGTTATAGGCACAATCATATATGACATAAACTTTATGTCAACTTAAATAAAACTGATTTCCAGCGAGACAACGATCGGCAAACAACTATATAATTATACAATACCACCTATGTTCTACCGGGACGCTTAATGTTATAGCCAGTATTTTGTTGACATTCATTGTGGGGTGGAATTGTGGCTGGGGTGGCGCCCTAGATTTGGACCCCCCCCCCCCCCTCAATCTAGATCCGCTACTGCACAGGGCCCCTACAAAACTCGCACCTGTGAGGCTCGGCTCCTGACTAGGGGCATGGGCATCAGTCGGTCGCATTTTGGCTAAACACCCCCCCCCCCCAAACAAAATCGTTATGTACGCCCCTGGTTAGGGTACTGCCCGCATGGTACACAAGGAAAGTGTGTTTCGTATAATAGTAAATATCCGAAACGTTTGTATATGTGGGGCCAATATGGTATCCATATGGGATTACTTATTTGTATGTATAAGTTTATTATTGAATCCATAGTTTTAGTTTTGTGAACCAATCTGCACAGAAAGGATTACATGTGCACCAGAAGCTTATGTGGTATGGATATGATATAACCACATTCATGTATATTATGTATATGGGTTCAATATGGTATCAATATGGGATTACCCACATGTGTATCTGGGGCCAATATCTTATCTATATGGCATCTACCACATATAAAATAATACATCTGGGTCCAATATTTTACCCATATGGGATTAGTCGCACTTGTATCGGCTTCAATGTGGAATCATACCCATTGCATTTAGTAGATATTAATAAGTATTCAGAAAATTAAAATCAGAATGTCATTAATGTGTTTATTTGGGATATGTTAAACTTATTGCGCCCTCAACAGTTGTATTTACATGACAAGTAAACAGTCGCACATACAGGTGCGATTTACATTAAACCATGTTACAACTACACAGATTTGTTAAAGAGCATAAGAATTTTTACAGGTATGGTCTTTTTGCAATTTCTTTATTGATCTACTTTACTTAAAAATATTTTCAATTTCCCATTTCTCCTTCATTAAAATTTAATGTTTTCGCTTAATTAAACATAAACATTATGCAAGAGCTAAATCTGACTATTGCAGGTCTTTCTTTAGGTCTGAAATGTCATATAAACTATTAATTAGACATTTATTAAAAAGACCATAATCAACGCCTTCGATGGCATCTTATGGGTCCGAATTTCATTAGATTTGAATCCGATTTTCTGTCCAACGCCCTTGATTAACCGCAAAAATGGATAATCAAGTCTTCTTTATATTATCGTAACAGCGGTAAAAATGACAATCGAGGCTACTGTGTATATGAATCAGATTGAAGCAATTTCACTGAAATTTTCGACATTTCCCATTTACATTATAATCCGTTTTTTATCTATAATATATTGTCAGCTCTTTATTTAATCTTCCATAATGTATCTTTAAGTCAAACAATTTCAGGGCAGGTAACCTAACAGGTTACCGCAAAGGTTGTCTGGAAATTATTTGTAGCAACCTAGATGTATTAATGATGAGACCGTCTTTGTATGTAACATGTAGGAACTGAGAAGTAAGAGATTAGAATTTAATAAAATTGAGAAATGAAGTCTTTTTTCTTTGTTTTAATTTATAATATTGAACATGAACATAACTTTGTAACACAGGGATCACGAACAGGGGTCAATGGCACAAAATTCTTGAATTAACAATGTTTCTTTTTTTTTTTTTTAAAGAAAAATTCCGAAGTTGAATAGAATACTGCATTAATAAAGTAACTCAGGTCAAAAATGAAATAAGGAACATAGAATTGTACGATAATGTTTTCTTTTCGTTGGCAGGTAAAATGGATCTGAACAGATTAATAAGAACCATTATGTATAAATCGGTACTTAATATCGTTTTTGGAAAAAATATTCTCCCCACCGACAATGACGTAAGTATATTAAAAACAAATTTATCATCTGATATTAGTTTTAAGAAAGCCTATTAAGGTCGGCTTATTGTCATGTAACCCCGACTGGACTAATTAAGACAGGCAGGCGAATAAAGCATACCACAATATGATGACAGCTATAACCTAAAATAATTTTCTGAAACATTCAAACCCCCACCTTCCAATAAAATTATACAATAAAAGGTTCACACTTTCTTCTTTTT
The DNA here is from genome assembly GCF_932274485.2 of Patella vulgata. NCBI lineage: Eukaryota > Metazoa > Mollusca > Gastropoda > Patellidae > Patella > Patella vulgata. The sequence goes on along the minus strand of NC_065880.2, from coordinate 15,343,869 downwards.
CAGGAACAATACCAAATACTGGAAGAGCACTTTACAAAATTTGATCGTCAAATTGAATATGGTTCTAAATTGCCTGCATTTGTACTGGGGTAAGTATATATTTGAAAAAGTATGGTAGAATAAAACGTTGTACTAATTTTTTTGTATGCTCCCGTGTACAGAGGTACAAATTGGCGAGCACTTAAAAGTTCCCTTAACAGTTGGAATTCGATGTAAGAGTAGGCCGTGGTGCCTCTGTCCGGGGAAATTTTCCCTCATAGCACACTGTATGACGTATGCCCGTCTTCATTAACTCAGTTCGGAGCAGGACAGTAGGACGTTAAACCCCATTTCATTTCATACGCTTTTATTCACGATTGGTAATTTTTCTGTTTCAGTGCCTGGTCAAAATCAAGAAAATATCTTATTACTATGTTTCAAAATATTGTTGATCCGGAAAAACAAAAATCACAAGAGTTATGCCCAGATGATAAGGTAATTATTTTTCTTGGGTGCTTGGGTGATCTGTTTTTAGTAAGCCAAACATTGCCTTTTGTCCAAAAAAAAAGACCCCATTAAAAAGGACGATGAGCAAAGACAAAAGTAGTGATTGTATGGCCTACAAAACATTGTTCAATCATAAAAACCATGTGTGTGAATTGGATAATGTTAATTTTGTGCATTTTTTATTTTTTCAGACATTGCTTCATAATTTACTAGAGTGTGTCGACATAGAAAATGCCCCGAATTATTCTGTTCTGCTCTTATGGGCAACTTTAGCTAATAGTATTCCAGTAAGTGAATTTACTTTTCTTAAATTATAGAATTTCATTTTGAACAGAAATATTTCTGCATTCCACCAAATGAATAATGTCTTGTTGCAAGTAGAAAAAAAAAAAATCTCGTCCACCTTACATTAATTCGTTATTACATGAATCAGCTGAAATTCCTCATACCCCACAGGACTACTTTATAACACGCTTTCTGCATTAGTGTATATTTTATAGGTTATCAACCACCTTTGTTTATTATATGATTTGCGTCAAACAATATACGTCACGAATCATGACAATGACGAAATGTATAGTGCTTTATTTCAATATAATCACACAGTTGACTCACAACGAACGTAACCTAGCAATACACGGTAAATGTCAGCATTTCTTTCAATAATCTTAGGATAATTGAGGCAGTAAACTAAATGTCCTATTTATACATGTAATCACCCGTATTGATTTTTGTCATTCACAAGAGTAATAATTATATTCCTGTTTACACCAGTGACTCATTGTACATTAGTAATGTAGAATGAAATATATTTGATTAAAGGTGCTAAAACGTAAAGAATAAAATAACTTAAAGGCATCTGGCCCCACCTCCCAAATATTGTCATGAAATACCTTACAAGTAAGGTGCTCCTGCAGTTGGAATCTGAAATCCATAAAACAAAAGCCCTCCGTTTGTACACCAAACGTGATGTACAGAAGCAGCTATAGAATTCGTAGAAATTGGCTACTAATCTTTGCACTTTACAAAAAAGCCGCTGTCGGTGCACATTGAAAGTTCCTGGTTGTCAGAATATGCAAATTATGCATCTTGGTTCGAAATACAAACAGCAATATTATTTAAAAAAATATTTGTTTTATTTGTAGATGGTATTTTGGACAATAGCATTTATTGTTACACAAGAATCAGTCTATAAAAAAGTATGTGAAGAAATAGAGAGAGAACTACCGTCCACGTTTGAAACAAGTACGTAAATGTCCCACGAACACAACCAGAGAGAAATGAAATGAAATGAAATGGGGTTTAACGTCCTACTGTTCTGCTACTATGCTGGGCTAATGAAGACGGGCATACGCCATACAGTGTGCTATGAGGGAAATTTTGCCAGGGCAGCGGCACTATCGCCCACTCTTATATCGAATTCCAACTGCCAAGGGCTCTTTTACGTGCATTCTAATGTATACACGGTACCTCGGTTTTTCGTCTCATCCGAAGGACTAGACAGCTGTCCGTGTCAGGCCCTCCGTCCTGCATCACTGACAAGGGGGAAATCTGGATGAACTTTCTCGGCCAATGCAGGGATCGAACACCCGACGTCCAGGCTAGCGACCCAGCGTCTTACCCACTTAGCCATGTGATCCCCCACAACCAGAGAGAACAAGTTTTTTTAATTAAGGCGGCGTAGGCCAAGATGAGGATGTCCTCTCTGTAAATTTAGCCACTTTTACACTTTCTTTAGCACGATCTTCGTGGCACTAGGACATATTCATTCTTGTACCCATCACCTTCGGGATGTGGGAGATTTAACGCCATACGGCAGTAACAGGCCGAACGAACACACATAATCTGTAACAATTCAGTTCAGGGAAAAGGGCTTTATCAGTGAAAGGACACATTTCTCTAACACCAGATCATTAGGTTTTTAAATGATTGTGACCAGCGATGGACGTGCGGGAACCTAGCCTTGATAAAGTTATTATTTTAATCTTTCTCGTTATGTGTCAGTTCATAAAAAAAGACAAAGTACTCAATACGTCCTAGCGGTGTCACCTGGTAAAGTGGTATAGAAATGAAATGAAATAGGGTTTAACGTCCTACTGTTCCGCTCCGACTGGGATAATAAAGACCTTGACCAGTAAAGAGTCTTGCTTCTGATGAATTCACAAAATGATTCTGTGCGTCTTAAAGCTCCCTTGAGATTTGTTAAAGCGGTGAAATGACACTGAATTGCAAACGCCCATCTTAAAGATACATTTTATGTACGATTTAGATAAAGAGCTGACCGTTCTTGCTATAATAGTTCAAAAATAGATATTGTAACCACGGTATTCATATATTCGAGACTTAACCCCGCTCCTCCATTTTTGAATTAAATCATTAAATGGCCAATCCGTTCTAATCTTGTTAAAATCTCAAGCATTCGATGGCATCGAGAGTTGGTTATGGTCTTGTCATGTTAATAAATGTCTAATTAGTGATTAATATAACGTTTAAGGCTTGAGGAAAAACCTGCAACCGGCAAATTTAGCTCTTGAATAACGTATTTTTAAGACATTTATACTAAAAATAAATCGATTGCTTATTCACTGAATATTGTTTTTTTTTCTAGTTTCAGATGCAGATTTACGAAAATTGCCATATTTAAAAAGCTGTATTCTGGAAACAGTAAGATTAAGATCACCAGGAATTATACCACGTTATGTTACCAAACCATTTGAAGTGAAGGTAAATTACAAAAATTTCAGATCGGATCTTAATATTGGGATTTCTACCAACGGCCATCAGTTGTTGCAATCTGTTACTGTAAACAGACAAATTGCAGTGTATGCTATTATTTATGGGTGATGGTAAAATACCCTCCGCAAAGAGAAGATTCTTTGTATTAGTGTAGCAAACCGAGTGATCACACTGAACTGTTGCAAGACATATTTCACTTGCCCAGTAATAATTTACTTTAACATTAATGCCTTTGAAATCAGTCATCTTATACGTTAGTATTCTATTGATTGTTACATGGCTATGTTTCTTAATTACAGGGGTACACAGTGCCAGCCGGAAATCTCGTTTTTGCCTCACCGTTTTGGGCTCACAGAAATCCAGAGTATTATCCAGATCCAGAAACACATAAACCTGTAAGTCAATTATTTGTTCATCCATACTTATATTTTGCCGTAAACTCGGCTATCATAACCTTGGCTGACACAGATAGATTTCAATACAACCCGAAGAAAACCCACGAGGTTGGACAGGCGACCCTACGCCTTATCAGGTACAAGCGGGGAATCGAAACCATGCCACTTGACTCAATGACAGACATTACGGTTTAACGCGCTCCCGTTAAATCATTCGGCCACCCACATCTTTATAGAAAGAAGTCGAACGAAAAATTCAATTATTTATTTATTTTTTTTAGCTAAATATAGCTAATTATCTGCCGTTATAGACCTTCGTGTTTATTTCGTTATGCCATAATTCTATTTTCAGGAAAGATGGAATATGAAAGATGTTGAAAGAAACATTTTCCCAGAATATTTTTTTGCCTTTGGTGGTGGAAGGTTTCAGTGCCCAGGAAGGTTCGTTATGTTTAATATCAACTTTTATAAAATCAAAATTAAGAGATAACTTTTGTTCTTATTTGCCACTCATCTGCTTAGGTTAGGTGTGTAATATATTTGTTAACATGTATGGTGGTCTTAGTAGCTTTTGTTTGCTATGAAATGTGTTTTAGCTTGTATAATAGGTTGTAAATTAATTATTTTGGGGGGATGAAACTACTGCAGTATTCACTATGCCGTTAGACATTACACACAATACTCGGTCGTTTGAACATTTATGAGTTTTTTAAAAAAATATATATACTTATATATTTAATAAACGGCCATGTATATATTCCAGGTGGTTTGGTTTAATGGAGATACAAATATTCGCCATAATGTTTTTAAAACAATTCAAATGTGAAGCATTTGACCCAGTTCCTCCTCCGGTAAGTAAATACGTCGATACTATGTTCATTTTTGATAAGGAATACTTGCCCCAGTGCCGAATTAACCTTGTTGGGGGGGGGGGGGGCGGGACATACCAACTGTGCGGGGTCCCATTGTTGTTTGTTCAAATTGTTCGTATTGACCGCGGATCGTACTAGTATACTATGATTACGTTAATTTCCCGGGACTGGTTGGGCCCCAGCAATCACATCGCGGGATGGGGTCCCCGGAACTGGTTAGGACCTATTGATTGGTAGAACCTCTAAGTTATGTAATTTAGTTAATTTTAGGGCCTAACCGATCTCTGGGCCCCCGAAAATCTGTTGGTACCTACCAGTCCAGGGACCCCCAATATCCCTTACTACCCAGGGCCCCAGTCCTTGCACCCTCAGCCCAGGTACTGGTTGGCTCCGTCCCGGATAAAATATTAGTATGACCCAGAATTGTGGTAGCCCCTAAATGTGTCCCACTTTGCCCCCCCCCCCCCCCACCTAGATTAGGTACTGACTTGCCCTACGAAAATCATATACAGGGCTGAACGTGATTGTGTATAGGTCATGCCATTAATTAAAACTAAAAAAACCATCCGTATCAAATCCCAGTGAGTAACGCGCTGGATCACTAACCATGTGCATGAATTCCGGGATTCGATCCGCGGTGTTGACCGAGAAAGGAAGACCTGGCAAGGAACGGGATTTAGTCTACGCCATGGCGTGCACGTGAAATAACCCTTGATATTTGTTATTCAATTGCTGTCCTGGCAATATTCTCTTATAGCACACTGCACGGCGCATGTCCGTCTTCATTATCCCTGCCGGAGCAGAACAGTAGTGCGTCAAACGCCACTTCATTCATTCATTCGTTTAAAATAAAAAGGTAGCAACTGACCCTTTATTTATTGTATCTTACCACAAAAGAATGAAAATAACCAGTAGACTTCACGCCCGATGATGTTGTCGGCCTGGCTTGAGGTCATATATTCATCATAATAGTCTCCAGATAACCTAATTAATTCATCTTGAAAAGATCCACGCAGTCATTTCCTATATTGTGCATTCTTTCTATTTTAGAGTCCTCTTCATGCTGTTGGAACGCAGCAACCAGAAGGTCCATGTATGATTGAGTTTACTCGATTACCCGGAAAATGTTGAATCTGAGCTGTATATTTTTATAATACTGATACATTTCATCTCGATCATAATTCATGTTATTTATTCATCAAAGTCCATAAATCATTATGTTATTACACTACATGTTCACTACCAAAGTTATTACATATATCATTATATTGTATTGTTGAACGAATCTTATTTATATATAAATATATATTATATATTCCTTTGTAAATGATTTATAAATAATTGTTATATAACTAACTAGTCAATATTTATTAGTGTATGAATATATAATATGTACGGTATTCACTGTTATTATATTTAACCTTGCATTTATTAAATAGAAAATTGTGTATATATATATATATCATATATGACAAAAGGATGTATGTCTTGTGTATATATGAACTGAGGTTAGAGTCTCGTTATTTATTGATGGTCAACATGTATGAACATTTCAAAACTTGTGTAATAATATTTACGGGAGACATTTGTCGCAGCATATTTTTTAAAACATACAATATGGAACTTAAATTATATTATTGAAACACGTTATTGAAACACATTATTGAACCGTAAAATGACTATCATATATATTGTTTGAAGAAAATATATATCTTTACTAAAATGGGATATATAAGTGTTAGATAGTTATTGCATACATATTATTATACATTGCCAATTTTAATTTAGCGTATGTTTAAATCGTGATTATATAATAAAGTGATAAAGTATTGTATACTTGGTGAATTATGTTGATCATAATAATATTATGTAAATAATCTAGTTGTTAATTCCATATTTATGAATATAGTCTGTTATTGTTTGCCTTATTTGTTTTCTGAAATACTGTTGTTGTTTAGATGGTTTTACCATTAATTGTACATTTGACTACACGTTAATTAAACAAAGCAAAAACTTAAAGACTTACTGGGTTCAGTTTGTTAACATGACGTTTTTGGGTTGTTTTTTTTTTATCTGGGGCATTGCCACTTAAAGTATTTATGTTTTGATACCATATTTTGGTGCCATGGTGGTGGTAGGGTTGGAATACTGATACACGAATTTAGTGGGTCAAGAATAACCATGGGAATTTCTCTACCTGAATTTCTCTTTGGTTAGGGTCAGGGGCGTAAATGTGGGGGGTTTGTGGGGGGGGGGGTACACCCCCCCAGGAAAAAAAATAGTCGGTCGCTAAATCAGTGCAGTCGGTCGCAAAATAAGAGCAGTCGGTATCAAAATAAGTGCTCACTGCACACGTCACGCTACTCACGCAAAACTTTAGTATAAAATAACCTTGTCAACTTATGTTTGAAAAATGATGTGTTTCACTCTTATTCTGTTGTGAGTATGTAGGTCTAAGAACAAAATTTCCCCCAGGTAGAAAAATAGTCGGTCTCAAAATAAGTGCAGCCACTGCAGTCGGTCTCAAAATTATTCATCGCCGTCTTAATGAATTAATGAGGTAAACAAATAATGCCAGAATAGATCCCAAATACTAGTCGGTCGCAAAATCAGTGCAGTCGGTCGTAAGATATGAGCAGTCGGTATAAAAATAAGTGCTCACTGCACACGTCACTCTACTCACGCAAAACTTTAGTATAAAATAACCTTGTCAACTTATCATGTTTGAAAAAAATGTTTTTCACCCCATGGCAAAAAAATAGTCGGTCTCAAAAAAAGTGCTCACCGCAGTCGGTCTCAGACTAAATGAATTAATGGGGTGTTTTCTGACCATCAGAATTCTGCAAAATCTCTCCCCAAAGTCCAGAGCATTTCAGAGACCAAGTAAGCGCCCCATTGAGGTAAAGTGCCCTCAGGCCCAGTCCTCAAAAATTAAAAGCTCAGTTATACATATCGGCGCTCAATTCCGTTATGCCATCATCATTCTTCAACTCCTTCTCTGTCTTATACTATCTCATCACTATCATATTCACAGTTACAGTGAATCGCCCAGTTAGTAGTACCACTAGTGAGTGAGTCGTGGTTAAAAAGACTGTAGAATTGTTAGTTCTACTCTCACAAAACAGGCGACATTGACAGATAGGCCTCAAGATTCTGTCCCATTTCTTATCCTCTCGTTAACGAGAATTTGGATCCATTTGCCATGACATTGAATAAAATTGTCAGGCCCAGTCCCAAAAATTAAAAGCTCGGTTACACATCTGAAATTTTTTCGCGCCTGCGGCGCTCGATTCCATTATAACATCATTGTTCCACTCCTCTGTTGTCTTATACTGTCTCAGCACTATCATATTCACGGTTATACCGATCTGCCTAGTTATGTTAGTAGTACCACTGGCACTGGTGTGTGGGTCGTGGGGCGCGAGGCTGTACAAAAGTTCTGTCAACTCTTGCAAAACAGGCGGAATTGATAGGGGCAAAACTCGATATTTTGTCTAATTGACTCGGATTTCTGGTCCTCTCGTCCACAAGAATTTCTCCAAGCAATGACCTCAAATGCCAAGATATTGAATCAATATTTCAAAATTTTCTCAGGTTGCTCAGTGTTATAGGCACAATCATATATGACATAAACTTTATGTCAACTTAAATAAAACTGCTTTCCAGCGAGACAACGATCGGCAAACAACTAAAAATTATACAATACCACCTATGTTCTACCGGGACGCTTAATGTTATAGCCAGTATTTTGTTGACATTCATTGTGGGGTGGAATTGTGGCTGGGGTGGCGCCCTAGATTTGGCCCCCCCCCCTCAATCTAGATCCGCTATTGCACAGGGCCCCTACAAAACTCGCACCTGTGAGGCTCGGCTCCTGACTAGGGGCATGGGCATCAGTCGGTCGCATTTTGGCTAAACACCCCCCCCCCCCCCCAAACAAAATCGTTATGTACGCCCCTGGTTAGGGTACTGCCCGCATGGTACACAAGGAAAGTGTGTTTCGTATATAGTAAATATCCGAAACGTTTGTATATGTGGGGCCAATATGGTATCCATATGGGATTACTTATTTGTATGTATAAGTTCATTATTGAATCCATAGTTTTAGTTTTGTGAACCAATCTGCACAGAAAGGATTACATGTGCACCAGAAGCTTATGTGGTATGGATATGATATAACCACATTCATGTATATTATGTATATGGGTTCAATATGGTATCAATATGGGATTACCCACATGTGTATCTGGGGCCAATATCTTATCTATATGGCATCTACCACATATAAAATAATACATCTGGGTCCAATATTTTACCCATATGGGATTAGTCGCACTTGTATCGGCTTCAATGTGGAATCATACCCATTGCATTTAGTAGATATTAATAAGTATTCAGAAAATTAAAATCAGAATGTCATTAATGTGTTTATTTGGGATATGTTAAACTTACTGCGCCCTCAACAGTTGTATTTACATGACAAGTAAACAGTCGCACATACAGGTGCGATTTACAGGTATGGTCTTTTTGCAATTTCTTTATTGATCTACTTTACTTAAAAATATTTTCAATTTCCCATTTCTCCTTCATTAAAATTTAATGTTTTCGCTTAATTAAACATAAACATTATGCAAGAGCTAAATCTGACTATTGCAGGTCTTTCTTTAGGTCTGAAATGTCATATAAACTATTAATTAGACATTTATTAAAAAGGCCATAATCAACGCCCTCGATGGCATCTTATGGGTCCGAATTTCATTAGATTTGAATCAGATTTTCTGTCCAACGCCCTTGATTAACCGCAAAAATGGATAATCAAGTCTTCTTTATATTATCGTAACAGCGGTAAAAATGACAATCGAGGCTACTGTGTATATGAATCAGATTGAAGCAATTTCACTGAAATTTTCGACATTTCCCATTTACATTATAATCCGTTTTTTATCTATAATATATTGTCAGCTCTTTATTTAATCTTCCATAATGTATCTTTAAGTCAAACAATTTCAGGGCAGGTAACCTAACAGGTTACCGCAAAGGTTGTCTGGAAATTATTTGTAGCAACCTAGATGTATTAATGATGAGACCGTCTTTGTATTATAACCTGTAGGAACTGAGAAGTAAGAGATTAGAATTTAATAAAATTGAGAAATGAAGTCTTTTTTCTTTGTTTTAATTTATAATATTGAACATGAACATAACTTTGTAACACAGGGATCACGAACAGGGGTCAATGGCACAAAATTCTTGAATTAACAATGGATCGGAAGCACATACTGATATAATACCTGAACAAAATATCCAATCTTGCTGAAAAGTGGTACAAGGCATGTTCGATCGACACTCGATGTATGTATACAGGCTGATCACGATGTCGTCCATTATCAATAAATTAAAAACAAAAAAATGCGTTAGATTTTTGAAATCGTAACTGGTTATATTCAAGGTGATGCCACTATGCAAATTATAGGTGAACAAATTTATCACCAACATATCAACCTCAAAATAAACAGCATTTAAAAAAATAACACTTTTGTACTTCTAAAACCAATACAGTAATAACAAATCAGAAAAATATAACTTAAGATTAAATTAATTTTCAAAAAGTATATAATATTATGAAGCCATACTTGCAAAAGTGCTAAAGTCTTTGCGCGCAATATAAACAGGTACTCCATAGGTAGATGATTTATTCTACTGCCGTAATGAAATTTGTTTTATATTTTAAATAAAATTAAAATCCAAACAATTTGGAGATCTTTTATTAATATTTTTAGATTACTATAGAATTAAGTGGTGCACTAATATATACTTTGCAGAGATTAAACAGATTACAGCAGAATTCTCCTTATCACAGACTATAATAAGTTTACCATGAATAAAAAATAGAGTTTGTTCATGAATGAAATTGTGACACATATTTTCATTTTAAGAAATATGTACTTCACTCTACCATTCAAAATAAATGCCCGTCTCTGTAGAGCTTTAAAGCAAAAGAATCGTAATACATTATTCTTTAAAGAAAAAAATCAGGACCGGTTTCTACTAAAATTTATTATGAATACAGCCTGGCTGGTATAGGTTTCTTGCTAGTTAGATTTTAATGACTATAGCAGATTCTGTACTCAAATTATATAATATCTGACCATACAGCAGAGTTCATCAAGTCAACTGTGAATACCTTTCAGCGCGTCATCCTATAACAACCAATTTAGTCTGGTCATTGGTTTAATTTTAGATTCCGAACTGCAGAAGTATATGTGTATAGCAGCTAGAAGTTAGTACTAACAAGAAACAGACCAAAGTGGTACACATCTCTGCAATCAGTTCACAAAATTTAATCAAAGGTAAATTTGTCCCATCCTTCCTATACGACAAAATAAACTGAAATGAAAGTTTTTAAAGTTTCTGTATTTTGAAAATACTTATATAAAAGTTTTATAATAATATGAGGATGGATTTGAATGGATGTTTCTTTTTTTCAGATATTTTGAAAATATTGGCAAATTCTGAAACAAGAAAGATGTCATTTCAAGAAAGGTGACTTTTTACTTTTTAACTTATAACACGCATTAATGTGTGTCATGGCAATATATAGGTTTCTTGCTCTCGCTGGACAAAACGTCGGAAAATTTTATCAGCTATACAACGAAATACATACAAAGGACATTATAACCGAATTTGGTAAAACTCTAGTTTGGTGCCACCCCTATACACAAAATATTCAGCCTCGATGACAGCCTTGGTTTAACTACCAACCTTGAACAGAATGACAAACAAACGACAGTCATATATATTAGTATGGACTCTATATTATGCCCCCCCCCCACCTCCAAAACAAAAAATGAAATGAAATGAAATGGAGTTTAACGTCCTACTGTTCTGCTCCTAACCTGGGCTAATGAAGACGGGCATACGCCATACATTGTGCTATGAGGGAAATTTTGCCCGGACAGCGGCACTACGGCCTACTCTTATATCGAATTCCAACTGCCAAGGGATCTTTTACGTGCACGCCAATGTGTACACGGGACCTCGGTTTTTCGTCCCATCCGAACGACTAGACAGCTTTCCTTGTCAGCCCCTCCGTCCTGCATCACTGACAAGGGAGAACCACGCCGGAAAATCTGGATGAACTTTCTCGGCCAATGCAGGGATCGAACACCCGACCTCCAGGCTAGCGAGCTAGCGTCTTACCCACTTAGCCACGTGATCCCCCCAAAACAAAAAAGTTACGAGTCAAATTTGTTGATATAGGTATGTTAGAACAACACTGACAGATAAATGCTTTTGTCTGGTGCCCTTTTTTTCACAAAAAACTGTAACCATTTATATTAATGATCAGGATGATGAAGCTGCTTGGGTGTGCATGTTTTAAGACGTGACAACTCGCATTAAAATAAATGTGAATTTATGGAAGAATAGTTTCGTTCGATATGTGATATTTTGCAGGTAATATATAGTGCACTTACTTATTTTTTCGTTTTTTCATTCTGTTTTAGATAAACCGACTTGGACGATTAGGTGGCAGAGATGTCCTGTTCATCGTTAACAACATCATGAAGAATCTCAGTGTCACTTATGTACAACGCCGTTACAATTGGACAGGATAAAATGGCAAGCGTGAATTAGGGGCACATGCTACAGCTACCATTGTTTTTAGTAAGTAATATTGATGATACGTCATTGTTGGAAATAAATGCAAATCAATAATAGTTCTGGTACGATGGGGTTTATTTTAATGTTTTTACAATCGTATATCAAAAGTCTTTTTGAACCCTCTGCATATTTCAGTTGCAATTTAGATTTGAATTGTATGTGTTTTGTGGTCTAAGGGGAGACCATATCGAAAGAGTTGTGTTGCTTTGTCAGGTTGCACATCAACAGACCTAATGCGCTTTCCTTTTAAATTACAGATCCAGTCAGAAGAAATCCAATGATTTGAAACACCACAAACAAGGAAATCAAAGCTGGAGTTAGTCGTTTGAACTGGTTTCCTGACAAATTCAAGGGACGGGATGGTGGGAGATCTCAACGAATTTCAACCGTCCTAATTGAGAAAGCATAATAATAAAACATGAAACCAAATATAAATAGTTTTGTACTTATTTGGTACAAGATCCCATATGTGTCCCATATTATGCCCATATTAAATTTATTTGCACCCCACATGAGTCCCATATAGTAACCATATGGCATTTCTTAACATGGCCATATGGGTCCCATGCAAGCCCCATATTACATTTATTTGCACCCCACATGAGTCCCATATAGTACCCATATTACATTTCTTAACATTGCTATATAGGTCCCATGTAAGCCCCATATAACGCCCATATTATTTTAAATGACTTACCCATATAGATCCCACACAAACCCCATTTAGTACCCACATGGTTGCCCATATGGATCCCATATGAATGTTGGGTGCAAAAATGTTGGGGTCCCATATGGGCTCCCCATATTAAATGACACATGGTACCCATATGGTACCCATCAGTGAATGTTATCAGGGAACGTCATCGATATATCGATAAGTGAAATTAAAAAGTTTGACTGATCGTTTATTAGTTTTTACGAGCGTCTGTATGTAATCGGCTTCGTACGAATAGAGAAACAGATCAACTTTAATGTAAGAAGTTGCAGTAGGCCTATCTAAACTTTTAGGCCATAAACCATAAACCCGATCATGTACACAGTGGCGGATTAACCACGTTTGCGCCAAGGCCCCAAGGTTTATGGTTCCCTCAGAAAGTTAGAATACAGAACATTTTAGCATTGTTGAACATTGTAGGTGGCTTTATTCAGGAATAGGCCTACTATTCCGAATCCGAATAGGACTTTTCAGATTGCGTCGATTTCTTTAGTGATCAGTAAATGCACGTGACGTAAATTAACTAATTGATTGAAGTTTACTGAACAATAATTGGATATTTGATATAGATTGCTAACCATTGAGCATTCACATTCCAATCGATAATCAATAATATTTTTTTTTATATAATTCAATTCCAACATAAACTTAAACAGGCATTATCAGGCTTTCCAGTATGGAGTGAACCGACTGGATAACAACTGCTACATTTCAAGGGAGCGAACTATAAATAAAATTATGTTTACTTCCGATTAACTTTGACGGAGTCGGAGAGCAAAAATTTATGACATTACAATATGAATCAAATATTTGATCATTGTTAACAGTTTAAACAATTTTATTCTGTAAAAATGCCAGGTGGAAGAAGAATGTTATCCAGAATTCAGTCTGCTTCGTCTTACAATTCATCCATCCATAAATCTTCTGGTGGAAGGTGAGTCAAAAACTGAAATGTCAATTGAGTGAAGAATGTTCCATTCTTATTATACTGTCTGATTCATCGTAAATTTTAAACGGATTTCTTCGATTATGAACAAACTACTTAACGTTGGTTATTATAAACTTACCTGTGTGTTTGTAATGAACACCCGTTCGATAAAATCCATTGCACAACTAATTATCACAACGATGAAAACAAGTTCTCTCTTGAAAAATTGAAATATCACAAACTTTTCCCAGAGAAAAATACCAATATGGAAGATGGTTACGTCACTCTGCGGAAGATATCATTTCGTATTAGGGGTGACAGCATAGGAAATTCAAGTACAATTACGACAAGAATCCATGACCACTCGGACCAAAGATCACTCGGTTCAAGACCAGTCGGACCAAGTGATAGACCACTCAGCCCAAACAAATAGACTACTCGGACCATACAAAAAGACTATTCGGACCCAACAGAAAGACGACTCGGACCAATAATAAAATGTTGTTTTAATAAATTGATAATTGCGTTTGTTTTAATATAATTACTCGAACCAATAATAAAGTGTTATTTTAATAAATTGATAATTGTGTTTATTTTAATATGACTACTCGAACCAATAATAAAGTGTTATTTGAATAAATTGATAATTGTGTGTGTTTTAATATGACTACTCGAACTAATAATAACGTGTTGTTTGAATAAATTGATAATTGTATTCCAAATCGCAAAATATCGAGAACCACACTTGTAGTCACGTTTAAAAAGGGGCATATAAACGTCCGGTCTTCGTATTATTATGTGCTGTTTATATTAACGCATCAAGGGCGGATAACTTGAAAACGTGTCTCCACCCCCCCCCCCCCCATATATAGTAACCCAGGGGTTAGTGGGGTAGAACGGAATGAAACCACTGGGGATACCGCGAATGTGGAAAAAGTAAAATTAGGCTGTCAAACAAGAACAGTATACCCGTATATGTAGAAACTGTCAAAAGTCTGGACATACCGAGTCTCATTGCAAGAGTAAAGAAAAATTAGATTGATATTTTTTTTTGGCACCATTATTAATTAATTTTAAAACTAATCGTTGATTTATTTACGTACACAAAATTGAACCAAACAACTCTAAATATAAGAATTCCGTATAAGAATTATTTGCTTCTTTGTATTGTGATTTAATAATAAATAAATAGCATATTGTCTAGCCTTATAATATAATTTAATTGGTCCGACTGGTCTTGTTTTGGTCCGACTGGTCTTAGTCCGAGTAGTCTTTGGTCCGAGTGGTCTGGATACCTACGACAATTGGCATTGAGTTTGAGCGTTCGCACACATAACTATCCGCATTCCTGTATTTAGTTACCGTCTTTTACATTCTAGTAAAATCTCTGCAAATTTTATAGCTTTACTTTTTGAAATATTTTGTTCTAATTATTTGATCAGCGACTCGGATGGGATTATTTACTTTTGAACACGCATGCCGCACAAACACAACTATACATTCGTTTTACGGGCTTTATCACACTTCGGTCAAAACTGTCGAATCGAGAATTAATGTTCCGCTTCTTTCGGGGTCATACGGGCTTAGTAGCATTATATACCCACCCGGGCACCCAATACGGCAATAGACACGCTGAGGGCTGCCGCAACACGCTTAAAGATGTTACTGAAGCGGTTATTATTCGATCGAAAGAATGCGTATAAATTTAAAAATACACTCAGAGAATTCAGAGGTAAGCTTCGTGATCCTTGTTAAATTATTTATAACATGAAGAAGATAGGATATTTATAGTTTATTCATGACTTTATTTTTACGAGTATCCGTGCAATCAGTGATATTTTAATTGTGAAGAAAATTTGATAGACTGGCGATCAATGGTTTCCATATAAATCTCCTATGTAATTGCCTTCAATTGATATTTTTCGTCGCCCAAACCCATATACGATCAAAATGATCGCGCTGTCAAACTATCTTTCAATGTTAACCAACCCCCACAACAGGTATATTAAATTGGACCAATACGTCACGAAGACATTGTTGACATCGACTCTGTCGAAATTACAAGTAAATTTTCAAATTTTTCAAGAGAGAAATTGTTCTCATCGTTGTGATAATTAGTTGTGCAATGGATTTTATCGAACGGGAGTTCATTACAAACACACAGGTAAGTTTATAATAACCAAAGTTAAGTAGTTTGTTCATAATCGAAGAAATCCGTTTAAAAATTACGATGAATCAGACAGTAGTTCAGCTCTGAACGTAGGTCTCATTACACTCGGCCTGTAAGTTCAGAAACTCTTCTATTGAATCCTTGTCGAAACTGAGATCCGCCCCAGTCAATCTTACTGGGCAACTTTTTGCTGCTAAACGGTCGCGTGTCAGTCCCCGTCAACGCCTGAACAATATAAATGAACACCTTAGTGAGATATATTGTCTGCGATATCACCTCGGTGGAAGCGGACGTAAAACACAACTAACAACTAACTGAGAATATAAGACCTTGCTTACCTCGCTAGAACCAGTATGAGCGACACAACACGCTGTTAAAAAATACTTCTCCGTCTTCTAACCGACTTGGCGGACTTCATTGAAAGGGTAACGTACAAATTTATGAACTCGGCCATGTAAGAAAAAGATGAAACAAAATTTAGGTAAGCCTGGGGGGAAAAAATTGGATTTGATGAAAGAATTTGATTGAGACAGGTATTACTTCAGTTTACCTACAATAGAAGAGATATCGCTGTCAGTCTATTTTATTCCCTGCAATTTGTACAGGTTTGCTAATTATGTGTATATTGATGTATAAAGGTTATACTGCATGGTGTAATTGTAATGTTTATGATAATGTGGGTTTATTTTACAGTCATGGAGGTGAAGAGAGAGATCCAAATGTTATACCACTAGCTTCTATGGTAGTGTTACCAAAACATGCACAAGTACCAGAAATACCAGGAGACGGAAATCTGTACTTTGAATCCATGTTATATTTCTTTGGTGTCATTGTTATGTTTCTACAATATATCAATTTATATAAAACAGTTTGGTGGTTACCTCACTCTCATTCTAATTATGCTTTGGTAAGTATTACACATATATATAAATATAAGGCCATATAAAAAAGGAATTCTGGTTCTTGGATAATCCATTGTGACTTAAAAAGTGCCGAATGACCCATTTTTATTTTAGATAAAGAAAGTTATAAGCAGTTATTTAATTACTGCACTTAAATATTTTACCAAGGTAACAGGAAGTAACTCTATAAAAAAAATATGAATAAATTCAAAAAACATACCGTAGGCTCCTTTTTTAAGTACATAACCCTTATTAATGTTACTGACAATCAAAATTGATACTGGATAATTATACGTTCCGATAAATAACATGAGAGATAAATTTAGTCCCTTGAAATGTGATGTTTATAAGATGTCATTTAGCCTTTTGACAAAATAAAAACACAAAAATAAAAGCCTCCCTCCTGCGTCAGAATTTTTGGAAGAATTGTCTGAGAACCAATATATTTTTATTTTATGGCCTAATAAACTTGGTAAGCATCCAACAAAAGTCAGTCAAACGGTTTAATGCCTGTACATCTTCTATCTTACATTAGCTTTTTTATACACCTAACCAAATTTAGTGGGGTATCTTTAGGAAATTTACACCTGTTCAAATTCAGTTACTAGACTGATATGGATAAGGGCAATGTTAGGCCCTTTGACGTAACTGTTTTCGTACTCCCACATTTAATTTCCATTTCTTTATAATTGGATTTGTAAATTACATCCATTGTTATCTGTTTGCAACATTTCAGTGTGAAATTCATGATAATTTAGCTATTCACACAAGATTGGAACCAATGTCAAAGAGTAAAGTGTAGACAGACCACTGTGTCAGGCTACAATGCCCTGTTATTAAATTAAAGATGCATTATGTAAGAGCTAAATCTGCCTATTCCAGATCTTTATTTTGGCTTCAAAAGTTATATAAACTATTATTTAGACTTTTATTCACATGACAAACCAATCATCTACTCTCTAGACCATTAGATGGGAGAGATTTAAATTGATTAATACATGGTCACCATTTGATAATTTAATATAAAAAAGATGAAGTGAGGATATGTCTCGTATAACAAGTATGGTGTTATGATTAATAAACAATCTATGCCACATCATTTAAAAACTTCAAACGGTGATGACATCACTTAGAATAAAGTAATTTGAATGAAATTTTCAATATATCAATTTTGAATTATCTGTTTATTTTGAACTATTATAGCAAGAACGGCCAGCTCTTTATCTAAATCTTTCATAATGAATCTTTAAGAGTGTATAGTGTAGTTAATGCAAGCAAAAAATTTTTTGATTTAAATTGACAAATAATTCCTGTTTTCAATGTCGAAGACTTTGGATGATATTGAGGCTACTTTAATTGAAGTTTTGAAAAGGGTGATTCCAATGTTGAACCTATAAGAAGCTTACATAATTATGTAATTAAAATGACCCGTGTGTATGCCATAGTGGTTGCTAGTTCCTAATATTCTTTCAGTGGTAATCTTTTGTTATTTTTGACAAACAATTGGTTATTGTCTCATGATCTTTATGTGTGTTGGGGTGGGTTGAGGATTTCGTTCATTAGATGAATTTTTATCTTCCCAGTGAGTACTGTAGGGGATATTGAAGATAACCCTTTGACCTACATGTATATATATACCCCTTGAAAGAGCCAATTGTCAGAAAAATACATAACAAAACACATTGTTTCATCAGAGAATGATATTTTGAGAAAACAATCATAGAGACAGAAAGTAGCACCTATTTTGCATGGCTTTCACTGCAGCCTGCTTGCTTGAGTCCATAAACTTCTACCATTATTTAAGATTCTCTCTCATTTTGTATTTTTTTTATATTTTTATATTAAAAAACAAACAGCATCCTTTCATAACACAATGACCAGGCAAATGACACCTGAGCATGCACTGGTTGTCTGTCTAGGAGACGCCAATTTCATTGAAGTATAAGGGGGGTAACTCTTGTTTCTCACTAGTCTTGATTATAGATAATTTCAATTTTTTAGACTTCAAATTAATTGTATACTAATATTCCAAATATAGTGTTTTCTTTAAATGCTTTGGATTAATTTCATTGAATATTTGGAATTCCATTGTGATCTACTTAGGCCTTTAGAATTCATGTGGTAATACTCTCTAAATATTATAAAAATTTATTGATTCATTTTGTGAACTGTAAGTTGTTTTCATATACTCATAGGGAGAATGGCCAATTGAAAGGACAATATAATTGTCAGAAAAGTATGGGGGGAACATATGTAGTTAGGGAAACATGTTAAAAGTTTATGGGTGGTTTCCAACATAGGCAGATAATAACTTTCAGAATTGTTCAAACAACCTAGTTCCTATTTCAGTCAGGGGCAGAGATAAAGGAGATGTGTCTATATATACAGTCACTTTGATTGTACAAAAACAGAGGCTCAAAGTTTTTGTTTATTAAACCATGATAATTTCAATTCAGTCATTTGTGATAGCAATTTAAAAACAATTCAAATGATTTTTTGTATAAATTAATGTATCGCTTTTGTACAAGTTTATATTTCTGAAAGGTTTTCTTCACAAATTTGAATAAAGATCTGTTTTTCATCTCTTTATATCTGTCCATATGTAAGTCTATCTAAAGGATTGACTTTATATTGGTACACTGTTTACATTCATGAGATGAAGAAGTGTGTTGATTTTTGATATTACCCTTGATAAAGCTGAAAATTCTGGAGAATAAAACTGTCATCTGAGTGTGACAATATTTATGGACTTACTTGCAATCCTCTTTTTTTTCTATTTAAATTTTATTACAGAATTTCTACCTGATAGACCCAAATCTTGTGTCATTCTTGGCTATTCTGATGAGTAGAAGAGTTGTTGCTTGTTTTATGCAAGAGGTATGTATTGATCACTTCTGTGAGTTGTTCTGCTTATATATTAGTCTGTGATGTTAAATACACCAAAAAACCAAAGAGATCACAAAATCTTAAAAGACACAGCATTGTGTAAAATAAACACAAATAATATCTAAAGAAAGCATACATTTTTAAAGAAGTATTTATTTGTTAATTTTAGAATAATTTTCTCCTTTTACAATCAGTTTGTTGTGTTCTTTTTCTATGGGAATCAGTAATATAAATGTGTTGAGTCCTATCAAAATTTAAGTGGTTTAGAGGGGTAATAAATGCTTGTAAAGGTTTTAAGAAGGTCATTTAGATAAGTCTACGGTTATTTCAAAAGAGGGGGGGGGGAGTGGTCTAACGGGTGCAATGGGTACTTGACAAGGAGTAGGGTAGGGTTGTCTGCCTAACCTCTTGGTTTTTTTTCGGGAACTCTGGTTTCCTCCTATGCCCAAGTGAATTATTGAAATAGCAATGCACCATGTGTTAGTCCCGAAATGACCTAGTTTGTGTCAAGTGAGGGTTAAACCCCATTTCTCTTTCTCTTTATTTTAAAGATGACCGACCAACCAGGGGCCCTAGCAGGTTTAAATATCTGCTCATTATGTCTTTATCTTAATATTCACCTGTTCGGTCTTTTTTAAGTCTTTCTGAGCTTAGCAGTGATTACTAACTGCAAATTTGATAACAAATCAAAATAGAGTTATAATCATTTGCTTTCCTTTCTGTTTATTTTTTAAATATTAATTAATTTTAACTATATATATATTTTTCTTGTAGACATATGGATGGAAATCAAAAGGTGTGCTATACTGGTTGTTACAGTTACTCAAGTTAATTATTGTATTGAGTTTTATAGCTCTGTGTTTTTATACTGGTTATCATGTTGTCACTAAATACTCACCTCTCTACTGCCTCTTCTTGGCATATCCGTAAGTATAAGATTGGTATGAATAAATTAATCTTGAATGAATATGTCCAAAATATGTATATTTTTTTTTTCAAATCAGCTGTATGAATTCTAAGGAAATTAAATTTTTGGACAGTTTGAAAAAAAAACTTTGTAATTTTCTGTCTGTTTTGTGCTAATAGCATTGATTCAGATATCTATAATGGTGGATTTGTTTATTTTATTAATTCAATAAAATGCTAAAATAGACTGGATTTGATTATTGTAGGTTTTTCTGGGGAAGTGGTGATTGAAAACATAAACAATATTTTTTTCATTGTCCATTACTTTTATTAAATAGTTTGAATTACCCCCTGGATGCTTTCAGACCTTTTTTTTTTAAAACAATATTTTATTCAAAAATTGAAAAGGATTGAGGTAGAGTCATAGCCTATATGACCTCTATCCTATCAAACATTAAAGGTGTTATTGCACAGTTCATCTTCGTGATGACTATTTCACAGTTTAAATATGTTTTAAAGGGTGTTGTATGAATATTATTATTTTTCAGCTTAGCCACCTATCTTATTCTGTTCGGACCCACGGTGAAACCATTATATCATAAATATTATGCCTGGCCGCGATATACCACAACATGTCCGGAAAGATTTACACCAAAACCACGTAGTAAGGAGGGTCCAGATAGGGACGCATTTATTTTTCACAGCTGCACATTAACTCCTGACATCATACGAGATGAAGTTGAGGCCATGAAACAAGATTTTAATTCTCGGATGAAACAAGTTTTGTTCAACTCCATGTTATCGGCCTACTATATGTCATTTGTACCACTGTGTTTTGCTCAGGTAACTTTTATCCTTTTTCTTAAGATATCCTAAATCCTAATTGAAGTTGTTTTGATATAGATTTCTTCTTTAATTCTGCATGGGTTTGGAAATTACAGTATTTGCTATAGGAACCTTGCAGTAGATCTACTAACACAAATATTAGTTCAAAGTTTATTTTGTCGTATTTGATTTCAAGTAGGTTTTTAAAGCTAGCATGAAAGAACAAATTAATGAGGTAAACTTTTTTTAACAAGATAATACAGAAATATGTATATATGTCTCAAGTTTTTAAAGTCAATTTGTATCCTTTTATCATTTTAATAAAAATGTCAGGTCAAAAACGTGAGACATCAACAACACGGTTCAGGTCATTATTTTTTCTTTTAGTGGAAAGACATGTATTTTTCACCCCATGCACCTCAACAAGACATTTTAAAATTGTAGTTTGAAGAATAGGTATCTTGTAAAAATCAATTAACTTTTTGCTGTAACATCAAGATGTCTGGCTCTCTAAATGTACAGTTTAAAAGTAAAAAAATACTGTGACAAAGTAGAAAATTATTTTTTACATCGGAGGGAGCAAAGTGGCAGACAGTTACAGAGAGAATAACTCTAAATTATATTACCATATTGAACTGACTTTTTGCGTGCCGATTTTCTTTTACTTCTTTTCATTCATATAAACTTATTTAGGATGGCTTAAATTATATCTATTTGTCAATATTTGACAGTCTAAAATGTCTGTTTAGCTTCACAAAAAAACATAATCATCCAAAAATATAATTTTTTCATGCTAAATATCAGAATGTCCAAAACAACTGTGATAATTGTTGGGTAAGTGATTTGTGTTTTTCAATGTTTGTTTCTTCAACATTTATGTTTATAGTCATTTAATTATATTTTTCATGGATATTTGACCGATATTACCTTATTTTATATTTGTCTTGAGGAAAAATAATATTTACATATCTGGTACCTTTTATTATGGTGCTTATTATTTATTTCTGTATTCTCATGTCTGTATGTTCTCAGTATAAAAAAAAGGTAGGGGTGGGGAACTGTGCTTGGACCTTAGACTACAAATAGTATATAAATTTCTGTTACATGTAAACCATTTTTGAATAGCACCAATATTGACTCTGATTTAAAGTGGAAATTAGTGTAGGCATTTCGGAATAATTTGTCATCATCATCAGCATTTAGTTATGATAAACTTTAAATATTTTTTGTTTAAGTTCCAATTGCCATTTTATCAAATAATAACCATTGTTTGACTCTCAATAATATCATTGTAAAGAAACATTATTTTGGTTCCAACTAGTCTAAGAATTAGAGTGTTCAAACATTGTATTTAAGTGCCAGTCCATGAGAAAACCATGCAGAAATCGGGAAGGTAAGGGGTCGGCCGATTCCATTCATATTCACAGGGTTTGGTCATGCCCATGAGACTACTCGATAGCCAAAACCGCCGATCTCAGAAATTGACCATAGCTGAGATACGGCAAACAGGTGTTTTTTGGGGCTTTTTGCTCATTTTTTCGTCAATTTTAGGTAATGTTAGCTGCTGTTTTTCAGGTTGTAAATGAGTACTTATGAAACAAATGATGATTCGATATATTAGGCTAAGTAGTAATGTTTCAAAAAAATGAAAAAAGAAAAATCTATCTTTCCACTGAGGAGTGCCATTTGGTTATTCCTGAAGGGTATAAATCGAACCCTACAAAGTACCCAACTTTATGCCCTGATATCTCCACTGCCGCGGGGTCCCATGAATTATTTTTGTGGTTGTTAGTAAACGGGTACAAGGTCTCTCGATTAAAAAAATAAAATTTCATATATCTTCATACGCATGCGCGATAACATTGTCTAAGTTTTGACAATTTTGATATTGGATCATCTGATTTTTATATGTTCTAATCAATATAGTGACAAAATATGGACGCTAAACGACTTGATACCATCGGCAATTGACAGACTAGCGTTTCGAACCCGCTCAGGCAGTCGTAGAACCCGCTCTGTCAAAACTATCAGTTCTGGTATCCAGCCATCCAAGATGGTGGCTGCTGTATGTGGTTTTTCGCAGTTTTCTACTTCAAAATGCGGCGTTTTCACTGTGTATCCTAAAGAGACTGAGCATGTTTTATTGAATGGGGGACTAAATACATCAGAGGGTATCTATCATTGGTAACAGTGGATTTATTATGCGGACGCTAAATAGTAAGAGTGATATCCGAGGGAGCGTTTCATTGATATTTACTATTTATCAATGATAGTAACATCGTCCTGCTCATATTTACTATTTTTCAATGATAGTAACACCGTCTTGCTGATAGATCCTGATATACACTGAGGAGGTTAGATTCATGAGGTACTTCCACTATTTTATCCTTCTGATATTTTGTAAAAATTTATGAATGTAAATTTTGTATGATATTTTGCGAGAGTTCATGAATGTAAATTTTGTATAATACTGTATTTGATATTTTGTAAGGAAAGGATTCATTGAATGTCTCTGATATATTGTGAAAAATTATGAACGTAGTTTTTGTATTACATTTGATATTTTGTGAGGGTTCATGAATGTAATTAGATGTGATATTTTGTAAGGATTAGTATTCCCTCCCGAAAGTAAATTTTGTATATATTTGATATTTTGTGAGGATTAAGGATTGACTCACCAGGTCAATAACGGGAATTGCCCAATTTAGTATTTAATCTGCGATTGTATATTCTTACCTCAGAGAGCAATCTGCGCTTTCTGCTTTACGTACAAGTTTAAAAAAATGTTATGAGTTAGACCAACATGTATAAAACTAATCTTCTACTAGTACCAATAGTTGCTGTTTGATATTCTGATATATACGTACACCTATTGCTACATTAAGCCAATTGAAAAAAAAAAAGTTTTTTGTTTATTTTTGGGGCTTTTTGTGAAGATGATGATCACTGCACTTTAAGAGTGTAGGACTACTACTTGTAGGTAGGGTATAGTCTAAATATAGATGATTAACTCGTTGGTCGCAGGTAGAGGTAAAGATAACATCGGTCCTGAAAATTGAAAGAAAAGACAAAATCTTGCCTTTTTAGTCGTGCTGACCTGAAACTTTTTAGAGTGTAGAATTTATTTTCCAATCTTGAGGATTTAGGCCTACATTTTACTATTCAATGACTACTGTGAGCTATGACAGTTCTCTCAACTGCAGCTTATAATGAGATCTGTACTTATCAAGAGATTTAAGAGTGAAATAATGCGAATTTTAGCAAATTTTCACTTCCAGTTGCATTATGTTGCGAAAACACAGCAGCTGTGAAGGCGTCTGTATTATACTACATTTGTTTGAATATCAGTTTGATAATATTGGGGATAAAGCTTCGTAAAATTGTCGAATTTATCCGATTTTTGTCAAAATTACCCACTATTTTTGAGAGTGTAGTTATAGACATATATGAAATTTTATTTTTTTAATCGAGAGACCTGATACCCAGTTACTAACAACCACAAAAAGAATTCATGGGACCCCGCGGCAGTGGAGATATCGCGGCATAAAGTTAGGGTTCTTTCTAAGGTTTGATTTATACACTTCAGGAATAACCAAATGGCACCCCTCAGTGGAAAGATAGATTTTTCTTTCTTCATTTTTTTGAAACATTACTACCTAGCCTAATATATCGAATCATCATACGTTTCATAAGTACTCATAACCTGAAAAACAGCAGCTAACATTGCCTAAAATTGACGAAAAAATGAGAAAAAAGACCCAAAAAACACCTGTTTGCCGTATCTCGGCTAGGGTCAATTTCTGAGATCAGCGGTTTTGGCTATCGAGTAGTCTCATGGGCATGACCAAACCCTATGAATATGAATGGAATCGGCCGACCCCTTACCTTCCCGATTTTGCACAATTTTGCATGGTTTTCTCGTGGACAAGCACTTAAAAGAAATGTGAAGGTTTCTTGATAAAGGGTATTTCACCCGAAACGTCGACCAATTAAAAACAATCTTCTACTTCTACAAGTCTGTTGTGTATTCTGTTGAGCGGGCATTCTTTAATTTTATTTTACTACTCCGCCCCGCAGGTATCATCTTTTGATCCAGTCTCCACGCAGATGTATCAGCCTGTCCAACTTTAATTACTCTCTAAGGGAGTGTTGCCGTAACCTTTTCCTGTTTCCAGTTTCTAAAATTTCAATAATTTTGTAGATGACACAGTATGTTTTAACCTCATGCAAAGGCTGGAGACAGTTCGTTATTAGACTGAAGTTTCACTTAATGTTGCCAAAAGTTTTAAAACTTTATCAAAAATTTAATTCCTGGATAGACTGAATTCAATGACAATAAATGTGTAACTATTATAGTCTTTTATGGTCCCATTAAAGCTTTTACTGTAGTTTGTTTTTCAATCTTGACATTTCTTCAAGCTTTGCATGATTTAGTTGTTGTTTATTATTTTGTCAGTAAATTTTGTAATTTCTAAAACAGATTGTGCGTACTATGAACAGTGATTCTCTTAATTATATTATTGTTATTATGATCTTAGCATATTACACAGATTTCCACATATGAATATTTGAATTATGGATGGAGGGTTGAACAAATTAACTAGTATAATAGAAAATAAAACATAAAAATGTGAAGTAGGGATGGATGGAAGTATATATACTGTGACATTTTACTTTGGATTTCTTAAAGGACAATATTGGTGCCAGTCATTATCACATATGTGATAGAACTAATTAAACACGTTCCAAATATAATTTTAACACAGAGATCATAACAGATACATGGCCGAATTTCTGCTCACTAATAATCCCTTCCAAGACCAAAAGTCTGTGCATTACCATGTTTTTATAAGGTATAGAATGAATATAAACAAGGGAATGTACGGACTATTTCTATTTTTCTCGTGTTCTCTTATCTTATGACATTCAATTACTTTATTGAATTGTCAGGTATCCTCTTACAGTCCCATATAACAACTTTTGGTCTTGGAAGGGATTATTAGTGAGCAGAAATTCGTCCGTGTATCTGTTATCACTCGTCACATCAGTCAGTTATATAGAGTGATGACTCGTGTTTTCCTTTGGCGTTCGTCACTTCCGATTCAGGAAACCTGTGACATATGTGATAATGACTGGCACCAATATTGTCCTTTAAAGAGATGTGACATGAAAAATGATAAACTTTTTTAATACAGTAGTAATTATTGGTAGGGCATGAGTTAAGTGAGCTTGTGTTAAATCGTCTATATTCAGTTTCATCACTACTTTCAAATGATATTTGGAAAAAAATGGCCGGTGTAAAAGATAAACATCACTTGATCATACATTACCCACTAATACGTACTCATGAATTACCAAAAACATATATCTACAAAAGCCAAAATAGATCATCCCTACAAGTTTTCTTCATGTTCGTCATATACATGTAATCAAATGGAAGCAGCTACAAGTTAAGGATTGGGATCTTCTGAGCCAACATTATCTAACTTATAACGGGTGGAAAAATTATATTCATTCTATTATCTGTGTATTTAAGGGAGATAGTGAACCCACACAAACAGTAAGTACCGTGTAGCTACCGATGGACAGCTACCAGAATCAATTTTTTAAAACTTTTTTGATATCCTCTTCAAACACCACATTAAATTAAAGGTTGTATTCAGGATGTCACTGGCAGTTGTAAGGGTAGAATCATGAATAACACATATCTTCAACACACAAACTAAACAAATTGGACTGATTTGCTACAAACATCACCATTATAGTATTTATGACGTCACCATTATAGTATTTATGACATCACTAATTCATTGAGTGTAAAGCTTGTAAGGGGGCACCTAGTATTTTTCTAAAAGTCAATCTGATTATCTATTATTTATAAGAGAAAGCAAACAGATGAACCATCCTCTTAAGGCCATGAGAGATGTCCACCCTGTTGCCCATTACTAGTTCAGAGACTTTTGATGGTTTTCTCTCTGTGTGTAGTTATTTAAAATACTTTGTGATTGGGTGGCTTGTACATTGATCGGATATATTTCATCATACAATTGGTATTACTTTCTTTTGTAAAAAAACATTAAATGGATGATCATATCCACTGTGTTTCATCTATTCTTTATTAAATCTATAATTTTTTCCAAGACAGACCTTCTTGGCAGTCAATCATATAGTCATTTATTGACAATAACCTACATTGGTAGTAGTTGCTTGATGGGAAGGCGAGTGGGGATTAAAATGGGGATAGAGGAACTTAAGTGTGGGTGCAAGCAGTATAAAGTTCATTCACCAAGTTTTGGTGTGGACTATTTGAGCACGATGACGACGATGTTCTGAGACATGACTTTGATTCCATACTTTCTGTCTAACCTCATGTTTTTTTCTCGTGTATTCCAGTTTTCCTCCCTCTTCTAAAGAATCCTGTATGCAAAGATGGGTGGATATGAAACCTATTTCTCTCCCTCAATACTGCCTTAATGTTTGAATGCATCAGCTAACAAAGAACAGTGTTTAGAATTCTGGTCAGCTAAATGTAAAAAAAAAAATTCAGTGAAATTTTTTATTAATTTATTTATTATTTGTTTTTCAGAACACGTTATACTATGACACCTGGTGGGTAGGCCAACATGTTTGTTTAACATGGTTGAGTTCATTCCTTATGTTGATCTGTCATTTTTTATCACCAAAATATCTAGATCTTCTACATAAATGTTCTTTACATCTGGGTAGATGGCAGAAAGTAGAAGGCAGACATGCTCATGTACCTTATAATGCGTAAGTTGGAATATTTATTTTAAAGATACATTATGTAAGATTTAGATAAAGAGCTAGTCATTCTTACTATAATACTTCGAAAATAGATAATGTAAAATGAATAATTTGAAAATTTCATTCAAATTACTCTATTGCAAGCGAAGATATTAGCCTTTGAAGGTTTGACAAGACATGTGCAATAATTCCAACCACCGTACTGGTTGTTCGATGCCATTGAGAGTTGATTATGGCCTGGATAAGTTAATTAATGTCTAATTAGTAATTTAGAATAAAATTTCTTGCATAATGTATGTTTAAACAGGACGGTGGCATATACCCAATCTGATTAAAATACAGATCCTATTTCGTTTCGTTTTTTTTATAGTTCAAAATTTCTTTTTACTTGTCTTCACTACTCTAGGATCTGGAAGTGTTGGTATATAAACCGCGATCTGGTTAATGTGAGGGATTAGCCAATGAAGCGGTCTGTTACGGCAAGTTCTTGGCATACTATGCACGGAAATGTGGGTAAACCACTAGAAACATCTGACATCATAGTGTCAAAAGTTGCTCGTATGACCCCTGACGCGACCTATCACTACAACTGGTCAGATCTTCATTTAGTATAGGCCATCTAAAGTAAAAAACGAAACGAAATATAGATCTGTATTTTAATCAGATTGGCATATACCAGTAGGCAGAATTTCTGAAAGGCCACAAAATTTATTAGTGTTGAATATCCCCAGAGATAAACAATTTGATAAGTCAATACTTCGGGTCTTTATAACTTGATTCTAATTGAGTTAGAGTGATGAAACTTTGTGTTTAGTTTCACTTCATCAAAATCTTGACTATGTTCAATCAGGAGTATTTTCTGCTAAGACCATGTATACATAAGCAATTTGATTGCTCAATGCTTTACAAAATTCTGAATGTGCAATAGTGTCATCTATTTATTTGGGATTAAGGCACAGGACATTGGCCTCACTGTTGGCTAGTTCTACTAGTTTCTTTTGATGGTAAAGTTCTGAAAGCGGTCTTAATGTTGAATGGAAATTGATTTCATATTGTTCTTGCAGTTTTTGTTTTAAAAATTCTTCAAAATGTTATATTAGACACTGTCCTTTTTCTTAGAAAATAAGACTTTATGCTTGTAAACCTATTTTAAATGATGATGATAATGATGATTGAGTGTATTATTATTATTACAGATGGTCAGAGTTACAAGTATGGCCACAAGGTGCTCTAGTCAAACATGTCCGTGGTTTATTTAAAGCTGATGGTATTAATGTTACAGCTGAACCAGGCAATAGTATGCATGGCAGATTTTATGTAAGTTATATATGTCATTGCAGCTGTTACCTGATTTTATTTAATTGTTAGGGTTGGATGGCTGAATGGTTAGTGTGTGCGCGTTGTATCATTTTTTCTGTCATTGAGTCAACTGGTGTGGTTTCGATTCCCTGGTTGTAAGTGACAAGGAGTAGTGTCGCCTGTCCAACCTTGTGGGTTTTCTCCATGTCTTCTGGTTTCCTCCCACTGCTAAAGACCCATATGCGCAAGCAAATTATTGAAATAAAATTGAACCATGTGTTAGTCCCAAAATGACCTGGTTTGTGTCAAGTGGAGGTTTAACACCATTTCTGTGGCCAAGGTTTTTGTGACTACAGCAGGTATTTGTCTAGTCTTTCCAGTTACTTATACCTGTATCACTACTCTCCTAAACTTCTTAAGACCCCCTTTAAAATCCAGCGAGTATTTTTAAAATCTATTTTTATAACAATTCAAAAATTTCAAAGAGTTAATTTTATTTTTAATAAAAGAATAAAAATCAGATAATTTTTCAAAACCCATGAATTGATTACATGTATATTATTTCTTATTTCAGTTTCTATTCAGTAAACCATTGAGAGTTATTAACTGGTTATTAATTATGGCCTGGATGTTGATAGGATATCAGTTCTTCCGTCTGCTTCAGTGTACAGAATGGAGTCACATCATGTCATTAGCCCTAATACTCTTCTGTAATTATTATACTGTTTTTAAACTAATGCGGGATCGATTCATCATGGCAAAATCTTATAAAGAAGAGGACTCTCTAAATAGCTAAAGAACAAAAATTGAGAAATAAAAGTGAACTATATTGTGTGGTTTTGTGGTGTTGATCTACGTGTCATTGTGATGTTGTGTTAAGTGTAATGTACTATGATGTTATCCTTCCAGCTTATAAATTATGGTAACAATTTCTCTGACTTTTACACCATGACCTCTTACATGTACCATGTATTGACCTATTCGAATTATAGCAAACTACAGTAGCAGGCTGTAATATCAATATTTTTTTATTTTTTAAAAGATACATTATGTAAGATTTAGATAAAGAGCTGGCCGTTCTTGCTATAATAATTCAAAAATTGATAATGCAAAATAAATATATTGAATATTTCATTTAAATTACTTTACTCTAAGCTAAGTTATCACTGTTTGTAGTTTTGACAAGATGTGTGCATTGATTATTATCGTAACCACGGTAGTGGTATTTTCAAGACTTAGATTTGCTCCTCCATTTTTAAATTAAATCATTAAATGGCCGAACCACCCTAATCTAGTTAAAATCTTGAGCATTCGATGGCATCGAGAGTTGATTATGGTCTTGTCATGTTAATATATGTCTAATTAATAATTTATATAACATTTAAGGCCTAAAGAAAGACCTGCAATAGGCAGATTTAGCTCTTGCATAACATATCTTTAAAATCTTTAAAAATAATATCTTCACTGCCTCACATTGGAACTAAGTCATGGAGGCAGGCTAGTAGTGCAAACTGATCCAACACTAACCTTTAATATGCCAAATCTCCAGTTACCATGCAAACAATTAACATCCACTGCTTGATCAGTATGAAATCTTGTGTGATATATAGCTAGTCTCTAGGTCAGCATTGCCCTCCTATATTATACTGACCTGCCCCCTATGAATAATATAAAGTGAAATAACTTTTTCTGACATTATTTTGTTGTTTGTTTTTAATTAATGAGTATTTACCTGTAGTACTTAATGTCTTTAATAAGCTACATAATAAAATATTTGTTAATTTGTTTGGGTTTTTGGTATTAAATGTATCTGACTACTGAAATGAGCCATTAATAGTTAGAGATATTGAATAACTTCTAGAAGCAAACCACTATGAAATTGCATCATCTCAGTACCCACAATTTAGCAATTCTCTCTCTATCTCTCCCTCCTTTTTCTACCCTTTTGCATGGCCAATTTTTGTTGAGTTTTTGGTTTAGTATTGACATTAACATTTTCTACCAGTTTTTAGTAAATACAAATATTTATGGTTTAGAGGCAGAACTTAACCTTGTTTAGAGGTTGCTTACATGTTTTTAGTATACTAATTCTAGTTTATGTATCTCAAAATTACAATGGTCAACCTGATACAAAATTTGGAGCAAAGACATGGCCATTTGTTGCTCTGTCTGTAGTGAAAAGCGTGCAGCTCAACGACAATTTGGGGAAAAGTTGGAGCTGGGCAAATAGACAAGAGTTAACATACAGAGTTATCCACCTTGGCAGTTTTTGTTATTCTCTTGTTCCACTATAAGTTCATAGAACAAGTCGAAACCAGAATTTATCTGGCAGGAAAACATAAACCAAACGTGTGCTGGGGAACCATTATTCAGTGACAAAAAAGGCAGCTGGTCACTTACATAGAAAGCAAATTGTTTTAAATTCGTAGGCTATGCATATGAAACAATTTTTGGAACATGTTTGTCAGTAACACATGATCATTGTGTGTGGGTGTGTGTGTGTGGGGGGGGGGGGCAGTGCGTTTTATACGCCCAAATTGTCATCTATATCGGCCCGTCGTCCACAATTGTTCTCGACGCTAAAATCATCATCTGAGTGAAACAGTTTTTATAATAACTTGCATCTAGATCCTAAAGTTACCGTCTACCACCAGAGTCATCGCCCTTGATCTGTTTGAAAAATCCTTTGCACTCGAACGTTATCATCCAATTATATACAGTTATTATGCCGAAACATAAAATCCTATTGATTTTCAATGATTTCATTGAGATGTAAAATCCTCGGTCGAACCAGTGGACTGCATGGTTAGACACATGGCACGTGCGCGCTATATCATAAGGTATGTTGACATTGAGTCAACTGGTGTGGATTAGATTTCCCCGGTTGTACGTGACCAGGACTAGGGTCGCCTGTCCAATCTCGTCGGTTTTCTCCGGGTCCTCCGGTTTCCTCCTACTGCTAAAGAACCCTACGCGCAAGCGAATTATTGAAATAAAATTGAAGCCTATCAAATTTTAATAATTTCTAATAATTACTTCATGTGTATCCCTTAACGTATGTTTTAACGTCTACGTATATTTCGTGGCCTGGCAAACTATCTTTTCTCTTGTCTACTTCTGTGTAACAAAATGTTAAGAAAAAGTTGATTGTCGCACGTCAGTCATTTCAATATACTTTGGTATATTAACCCTAAAGAAAGGAAATCCATAAATGGATTTTTCTGAGTGTATTTAAAATAATCTTACACTGCAGAAATTTTAGAAAATGCTCTATATTTTGTAATAATGAAATCTTCCTTATAATTTAACGCATCAGAAATTTTTTAAGCAAAAAAAATAGCGACAATTCAAAGTTATTTTCAAGAACAGTGTTATAACATCTCTGAATAAAAAAAAAACAGACTCGTATTCTGAAGCAAACAGAACTTCTGGGTATAATACTTAAGTATATTATTATCCACGGCTCTGCCATTCCCCAAAGTTCCTCCTTATCACTATCATCCAGCAAAATCTCAGAAACTAACATGGTTTCTGCGACAGAGACAATAACTCTTCTAAAATTGATGCGCAACTCCGGATTTCGATAGCCACTTGTCTTGTGACTAAACAAACAATCCAAGCAAGTTTGAAGAAAATTCAAAAACGTTATTTATAAAGGTGATATGGGGCATTTGATGGAAAAATCTGAATTTCGATTGTGTCCCAAGTTAGGACAGTCCAAGGATCTCAGCAAAATGTAAAAAAGCGACAATTCTAAAACTAACCTGTTCAGGGTTTCCATAGTTTCTGTGTCAGATTAACTTCAATATAGTGGGAGAAAATTAATGGACCGAACATTGCAAATTGCTTTTAGTTTGAGATTTATTTATTTACAGGTTTAATACTAATAAATAATACAAATTAAATACATTTTAATCTCAGGTACGGCAATGACAAAACAATGTACAATGAATATAAGTCAATAATAATAAATAACATTTTATTACATAATGAGTTTAATTAGATTTGCACTAGTATGGGTCTGCAAGAATTAACTGGGATCTAATGCGAAACGACATGAATTGCATCTACTAGCGGTCCAAAGTATTAAGCGACCAACTTCTTTTGGGCCAAACCTCATCTACTTTGGCCCAGCATTTGTTAATCATATACAGTTTCGTTTTATATAGTGTATGTGTGAAATTAAATACAAAAATATATTTCCGGAGCAATGGTAACGAGTTTGTTGTTACATCATTGTCCACTGTTGGATGTGCTTTAATTGGTCCAGTAGGTTTGCTGGCTGACTTATCAACATAGCTAATAAAACCTCTGGTATAGATTACGTTTTCCGAAAATGTATATTACTCATTTCAATCCGGGTATATGTCTTGGTTCCTAGAGTAAGTCGGTGTTGGTAGCTCGCCTTACAGAACCTTATCAGGAGTGTGATGGGACTGGGGGTAACTAATGAAAATCACCGCTTTACCATAGCAAGGGTATGATTAATGAACTGATACCGTTGGTAACCTTTGTTTCAGGAATACAGGTAGTACATATCGCCGCCTATTGACAACAATAATTACACTGATTGTCTATCATTTGTTTTAAAGGGGTTTTGAATATAAAATGTATATTTCATTTCAACCGCTAGCTTATTAAAAGTTTGTATGAATAGTATACACTACACTAATAATATCACACACTAAGCAATGTTTTCGTTTCGTTTTGTTTTGATTTTCATAAGTCAGTTCATACCAGATCACCTTGAAGAATATTCCCAACAAGTTTCTCAATCGAGATGTTTCCAACAATATTTCTAAAAAATATTCTTTCGACGAGCGTCGATTTTAGACTCTGTAGTTTGGATACCAACACCAATAGACGACCAAATCGTACCATTTGTCTGGGGTATTGTATTTGTATGTGTTCTGTAAGCATCAGGTGAGCTTGTTCTTGTAGATTTTCAACTGTCTTTGTGTCAACTAAACCAGCTGCGTCTGTGAAGTAAATTGTAATTCATATATGTAAATATGATAACTGTATTAAAACACACAATAAAATACTATAGTACCAAACAACTTTAAAGGAAATAAATAGCGTGTTGGACAATTTTACTCAACCTACTAAAAAAAACACGAAATGAAATGGGGTTTAACGTCCTACTGTTCGGCTCCGAACTGGGCTAATGAACACGGGTATACGTCATACAGTGTGCTATGAGGGAAATTTTGCCCGGACAGCGGCACTATGGCCTACTCTTCTATCGAATTCCAACTATCAAGGGATCTTTTACGACTAGACAGCTGTCCTT
The DNA here is from genome assembly GCF_932274485.2 of Patella vulgata. Lineage (NCBI taxonomy): Eukaryota > Metazoa > Mollusca > Gastropoda > Patellidae > Patella > Patella vulgata. The sequence continues at coordinate 15,309,032 of NC_065880.2, read as the reverse complement.
GTCAGGCCCTTCGTCCTGCATCACTGACAATGGGGAACCAAGCCGGAAAGTCTGGATGAACTTTCTCGGCCAATGTAGGGATCGAATAAAAAAAACCAACAAAAAAACCCATATAGATTATAAGACGAAAATAAATCACGGTATTAAAAAAAGTTCAGCTTTCCTCCTAACCCGTGAAATTTAGGGTAGATTATGGTAAATATTCAGTACATTATTTCATGGGCTCGAACTCACGATCGAATTGCTAATAGATCTGAGATTCCCAGTATTATGCTTTAGTATTTTGATATTGATCAGATACAGTGGTATATTAAGGGTTCTCGACATCCGTGGGAAAAACGTTTTTGGCGACCCACACAAGGATGTCATATTTTGTTCAATTGCACAAATGAAGCAAAAACATTAAAATCAATCATATTTAATAACTATACCGAATAAAAATGTTATACATATAGCATGCATAATTTGAGTGTTTTCACTTAGATTGATTACAGAAAAAGGGGCGGGGCATAATTATTTATATTTGTCGGAAGAAAAATTGAGCCTCTTCACACCCCTGTTATATACATTGATCAAATGTCGTAGAACTGAATTCTTGCTGATAACATTTTAAACTTCAGAAAGCATGCATAAAATTGTGACAATTTCTACCTGATTTGAAAAGAGTAATGGCTTTTAGACATGTAAATTCAGTAGAGTCCAGTGCCATTTCTCTAAGTCTAGCCACGGTTTCTGCCATTTTCTCCAGTTCTGACGTTGAGCTAACTTCACCAACAGTCCCAAGTACGTTGAAGGACCTGGACAATCCTGTAATATCTAGAGGTAAACCCCATTGTACTATTCCTAGTAGAAACAGATCTTTCCACGCGGTGGTTAACAAAAGTCTCTGAAATTAATACAATAATACAATATTAAAATTATCAACAGTATCAAGTAGTCAAGATTATTATAAATACCCCTTCGTCTGCCATTTTTAAATATTTAGTCAAATCAATGGTAACCTAAAGTTTAGAAGTCTGCATCAAGTTAGTTTGTTTTGTTGTCACAAACACAATATAAGCTATACACCCACTATCAGCCCCTTTTATAGGTGCAGCCAACCAAACTTATGGCCATTGAATCACTTGCCCAAACAAGATATTTAACCACTTAAATGAAACGGAACTGTGATTCCTGTAAATATTATAATTAAGCGAAAATTAATTACCTGGTCCACATCTGTTAAAATGGTAAATGCAGGAATCTGTTTGACCCAACCAATGATAGTGAACAGTAGACGCGCCATTACTTCTTGCCAGACGTCTCTCTGGAACGTTAAAACTGGAGATGAAAATGCGGATGGTGCTTGGAGTCTGACCATTTCACTGACATCGTTCCTCACATAACCCATCAACATGAACTGACGATTTGTGTTGGTACTAAGGTTCTGAAAACAGTCTTGTTGTAACTGAAACATGTTCTGTGGTGGAGTGTTTGTAACCCGGAGATCCATTGGAGCATCTTGTGTTGCATGACGCGAGGGCCCCATAGACATATCCGGAGCTTTGATTTTGGGTTTGCGTGGACCTCTTTCATGTTGCACGGCTGAAAAAAAGGATGAGTTGTCGTTTGCAAAAGAGTGTCTGTTTGTTCGTTATAGAATACCAAAACGGCTGAACTCATAAATGTGATAATAACCAATTTTCGTACAAGGATATTAACGGTGTTTGGTGCAGTATTGAATGATGAAATTAACAATTAATGAAAATATTATTATGGATGTCAGAAACACTCTAAAACATAAAATTCTTCTCTAGGCTTGACTATTAAACATACATTATACCAGAGCTAAATCTGCCTATTGCAGGTCTTTATTTAGGGTTGAAATGTTATCTAAAATATTAATTAGACGCTAGCATGCGATGTTTACTGGATTAGGATACCATTTGCTGCTCCACTTTGATTCTTGATTTAATCATGAACTGGATAATCGAGACTATGTTTTTTATCTTACCGACTTTAATAATGATGACCGAGGCTAGGCCGAAAATTCAATCGCTAAAATCCCGGTTTAGAGTGGATGAACTTGACTGAGATTTTCAGCGAATTTCCTTTACATTATCTAGTTTTTAACTATTATAGTGAGAACTGTCAGATCTTTATCTAATCTCCCATAATGTATCTTTATCATAGGAAAACTATTTATATTTCTGGCACATTCTTCACTCAAAATCAGGACTATATACGATACTTACCCGTGCAACGCCTGGTAACTAATCTACTTACACAATCATTTTGGAATGCATCGTAGACAAAAAAAAATAGAGATAAAAACTTACCATCCTTATTCATATCAGCATCGAAACATTTCTTCAATCTACAGGATCGGCATTGATTACGATGTGTTTTATCAATGGGACACAACCCTTTCATATCACCTTGGGCCTTACACGTGTACGCTCGATTCTTGTGGATACTTCTCTTAAAGAACCCAGAACACCCTTAAAAAACAACAAATACATATTATATAATATAGTTTGAACGGAAATGGTTTAATAAAATTACATTAATGTTAAATGGAGATATTCTGAAAAATATAACAACGCCTACTATAAGGAATATCTTTTCATGTTATGTGGAAAATACAACCACATTTAAATAATATCAGCTGAAAATATAAAGACAGCCCTTTTTTGTTGGAATATATTTGGGACTAACATATGATTCAATTTTATTTCAATAAATCGCTAACGCGTAGGGGTTTTTAGCGGTGGGAGGAAACCGCGGGACCCGGAGAGAATCCACGAGGATGACCAGGCGACCCTACTCCTTGTCACGCCGCTTGACTCAATGACAGAACTTGTGATCAAACGCGGAATTTATTTATTGTTATATGCAAAAATAGAACCACCGGCACTTTTAGATGAAAATATAAAACCAATCCTACTTTGATGAAATTCCTTTAATTTTAGACGAAAAAGTCCTACTTTCATGAAATTTCTTTGATTTTAGATCGAGTTATAAAACCAGTCCTCATAAATGGATAAATTTATTTAATTTCGGATAAATATAAGACCACATTAAACAAATTTACGCTATATACTCTATAAATATAGCCGAAAGAAAACAGCAAGTGTGAAAACAAATCACTCAAATATTTGCTTCGCACAGTTTCTCTAACTATAGATACCATACTGTTTACCAGAATTTACCATCACAGCTGTAGATACCATGATGTTTACCAGAGTTTACCATCACAATTATAGATACCATGATGTTTACCAGAACTTACCACCATATTACATGTAGGTATAATACTACATGTATAATGTGTACCAACATCGCAGCTATATAGATACCATAATATTTACTAGAACTTACCATCGCTGCTATAGATACCATAATATTTACCAGAACTTACCATCGCAGCTATAGATACCATAATGTTTACCAAAACTTACCACCATATTAGCTATAATACTACATGGTATAATGTGTACAAGAACGTAACATCGCAGCTATAGATACCATAATAATTATCAGAACTTACCATCGCAGCTATAGATGCCATAATGTTTACCAGAACTTCTGTCACCACAAACTTTACAAGGTATATCCAATAATCTATCACCTAAAATTAAATAAGAAACCAAAACTTACAAATGTTATGAATAGATACAATTTTCTCCATGGTGTTGTTATTTGTGCATGATATGAGAAGGTTAAGTCAGAAGACTATGTATAATAGTATTTTATACATTATTCCAATTCAAAAACACGAATTAGATTTCAATATTGGTCTATTTCAATCAATATTGATGTTGTTATCTTACATTGAAAAATAGGATCCGAAATATCAAATAATTAAGACATGATAAACATTTTAAAATCAGTAAACAACCTCGTTTACTTTAAAGTTTAGGACGCCATTTGTAATGAACAAAGAAAACATATCCCACAAGACAAAGCGTTAGTAGTTGCGTACCGTTGACAAAGCAGGTCCATTAGAAATTACTTTATATACATACGTGTTACATTAATATGTGCTTTTAGGTTCATATCTGTCTATTTTGAGGTTCCAAAGTATAGTTTACAACTTTGCTTGACACCACGACAAACCTCTGGCTTAACATATGATTTATAAAACAGTCAAGTTCATATAAAGAGTTTACACCATTAAAGATACTTTAATAACAGATATTTTGGTCCAAATTTTATTCAAATCGATCTCTTTTAATATCTGCTACTTTTAGCGTGTAAGCAGTATATTCGTCATGGTGCTTTGTTTTATACTCGAATGTGCACTGTATAAAATATACTATTAAAAAAAATTAATATGCATTATGTAATATTTAGATAAAGTGCTAGCCGTATATAATAAATGAATTTCGGAGCAAAATGTAGCATAGATTGTTTATTATCTTAGCAACGGTACTTGTCAATCGAGACTGTCTCGATCCGCCATTTTAATTGAATTATTAAATGGCGATCGTCCTTCAATCCATTATCCGGTGATCTAGAGAGTTGATTACAGGCTTGTTATAATAAATGTCTAAAAAATAGTTTATATAACATTTGAAGTCAAAATAAAGACCTGCAATAGGCAGATTTAGCTCTTACGTAGTGTATCTTTAAAGGACGATGTTATTCATAATCACAATATAAGTATACCTCGTATACTTATATTTATGAATTGCGATTACCCCATAAATGTTTTTAAAAAAATTGATGACCTAACCTTAACAGCTCAGTGAAGCTACCAAGCACTTAGAATATTATACAGGGAGTCCCAATAAAAGGTTGCCCTATAGCTTATTGAAGCTATATACCAATCACTGCTTGTGCTAATTTATTATAGTGTTCCAATAACAGGTTGCCCTAAACCTAACCCTAACCATAAATATTGTGGTTATAAAAACCTCTTCCGGAGTTTTTAACATGTCGGCGCACATCATATATTTTGGACATAGAGAGAGACAGAAATGGAGTTTAACGTCCACTTGACACAAATTAGGTCATTTCGGGACTAACAGTGGGAGGAAACAGGAGGACCCGGAGAAAACCCACGAGGCTGGACAGTATTTTGGTCATATCGTATGACGCTTGTGTTATGATTGTTCTTCTGTAAATTAAAACCATACATTGAAAACCCCCTATACGACGGTCGTGTACGAATTGACATTGGGATTATGAAGTGGTTTTGAAATGAATGTAGTTAAATCACAAGCATGAGTGGATTATTGATCGAGCAAAACGTTTTTTATAATAAAACTTTTTACGAATTCGGCCGGGTGGGAATGGGTTTGAGATTTCAACAAATATTATGCGAAATAACATTGCATTAGCCTTTAGTTCGTATAAATTCGCAATATTCTATGTAAAGGTCGATATGTCGTCTTATAAATGGATGAAGCCGTGAGAGATATCGGTGACATGGCAGTTGAAAGAAAACAGTAAAAACAAAACAACAGTATAGGAATGGACAAGCTGTTAGCTAGAATCTTTACCCCCCTCCGGCCAAATCTGCCGATTATCTTGGAATCGGTGGTGCTGTTATCTTTAACCCCTTACATGTGACACTATTAAATTCATTATATTCGTATAGATCGTCCACTGTGAGATACGTTTAATCTTCATATTAGACCAGTGATGACAAGAATTAGTCGAAAAAATTTAATGGGTTTATCATCGATTCTTCAGTGGGAAAAGTTCGCTTGAAAGCCATAAGTTTTCACTTAAATACTCTTCAAGAAAGGCGATTTTCCGATTTTGCAACCTTCAATCGCCACCTTATGTAAAACAATTATCCGCAGGCCGTTGGTTGGCTGTTAAGCCTGCCCCCTGCTTTACAAAGTCGTTGAGAAGTAGTCGCTTACGACAAATCAGCTTTCGAGAAATAACAAATTGATCGTTTTGCTTCTCTTCGGTAATCACACCAAGTTGCTTCCACCAAGAAAAAAAAAGCTTAGAAAGATGCTTTTAATTCTTCATTTCACCCGTCTTTGATGTCATGAGAACTGTTGCCTGTTCAACCAGCTGACGACTCCACGAGAAAGTGGCGCCTTATGAAATATCGATGCCTATGTATTTGCGATAAAAGCCCCCGTCATTGACTTCAATTGCTTGACGGCGGCTATGGAAAAGCAACGCATTTAGCCATCAAGGACATTGATCTGTCAAACTAAAATTCACACGCTTCAATAGGCCTGTAAGACCAACCCGCTTCTTCAAGACACTTGCTTGTGCCAAGCGTTTTGTTCGTAATTACTGTTTACCGTTCTAGTGCTTGGCCGTCGACGAAGACAACTTTTACACGGGACGGGTGTGTAAAGAGAACCAACTGCCGTAAGCTAACAAGTTGCGGTGTTGCGTGACAATCGCTAATCCTTGTTCAAGTAATTGTCAACTTATCGAACATGTTCTGCCATAGTATTATAACGAAATATGGAAATGGCAGGCAGTGAGGTTTGACCGTTTTGTTTAGTTTGCTTAGACATTTGAAAATCACCAGACTGATTTATTTCTGAGCTAAATATCCTATATCCTATATTTATAACCAATAAATTGAAATTGGCTATATATTTCTAAGTAACATACAAAAAAAAAACAAAGAAAAAAAAGAAGAAAACAAGTATCCCCCCCAAAAAAATAAAATACACCCCCCCCCCCCAAAAAAACAAAAAAAAAAACAAATCGTTTTATACGTGTATAAAATTATGCATTTTATTTATTCATTTTTTTATTTATTTATTTTTTTTTTAACTATTTTAACTGGTCAAGACAGTTCCATAATTTCCGCTCGTAAATATGAACAAGTACGATATAGGCGTAGCATCCATTTACACTGTGTATTTATATGTACCTTAAAGAGCACATACAATAATAGCCAGATAATATCTTGACGGACTAGTGTTCAACTACACAACAAACTAACTATATTTCACAACATCGATTCAAAATTAGCCGAAATACATTAATTTTAATAGCCTCTAAATTACACGTTTAAATTTTCGTAAACGGTAAGGATGACGACAAACACACTACACAAAACCGATCTACATTATTTTATGATGATACTGGCACTTCCACTTCGATGTAATTTTGTAAATAAAAATTGTTTATGGGTATTTGTTTAATAAATATAGAATAAATAGATAGTTAATATCCTTTTTTTCGTTGAAAAGGCGTTGATGCAGATGCGTTGTTTTTTTTCTGTATATAACAACACCATCTCGGGAAACAGCCTTCATATTGGCCAACCACACCTTTTTAGCTAATGAATTTATCTAAGTAAAATCATAGTTTTTATGATAATATGATCAGACAATAAATAATATTTATATACACAATAATGGCTATGTCTGAGTTCATTAAAATTATACCAGGTCTAAAGATGAGGACATGGATAAAATCATGGACAATAGATCATAGTACATATCATAAAACCAACATCAAAGGTGTTATTCCTATGTCAAGATATCGGACTGTGGGATTAGGCCAAATATTGTTTTATAAACTAAAATAGAGAAATTATGCTCCGGCACAGAGTGGTTATTGACTGTGTACTCATACCCAAGATTCTGTTTCCCTGAAGAAGTCACGGGATGTTCGATCCACCACTCTTAAGTCATTGAAATAAACAAGAGCAGGTGATATTATTTGACTAATTGCAAAGCTAACTCATTATTTCTGGCCCATTAATGCATTTTATGTTTGCTCTCATATTGTAAACAGTTTTTAGCAAACAAATGAAAAGGGCGATATATATGTAACAATGAAAGCAGAATCGTCTGAAAGTTCTTACCATTAGTTCTATTACACCTTTCAATGATTGCAGACAATTTGAATTCTGATAGAAAAGGAATTACCTTTAATTGTACCGGTGGGTTAACTGATTGGAAGGCTTGTTGAATACCACTGTAATCGCCATCAATATCAGAGAAATACAAAATCACCAGGAAAATTCACCCTGTTGAAAAGTTTTTTTTACTATACTTTCCCCCATATACGAAACCTACGCTGTCTAGCTGACTGTCCGACATTTTAATACCTATATAAATCGACGATTTTAATCGAAAACACTCATACGAAAATTTTGAGAAGTATCTGCTTCCAATTAATAACATTGAATATGTTTATTTGGTCTTTGTGTGCATGCAAGAGTAGAACCGCATTGCAAAATAGTACATTAGCCCAGTCGGACGTTAAACCGCATTTCATTTCATTTAATTTCTTTTGAATATGGCGGTCATTCAGGGCAGAGATTTATTCTCAAAGTAGATAGTTCACTGTGAGCAGAATAGTATGTCCCACCAGAGAGAAATTAGGAATAATACTGGATTCGCCCCATAATCTATCTAAATCACTCGAGATCTTCAATTTTTTTTAATTAAAAATCGCAATCTGCCGAATATCACCAAAAATAACCAAAACAGACAAAGTTTTGCAATATCAGATGCTTGCTTTTACACTAAGACACATTTTTAAAATAGATATTTAAATTTTGTTTTCTCATACTGTTGATATCTATGTAAAACTTTCTATTCATCTGGATTTAACGTATATTATTTCAACTATATAATTTATAGGTTAATTGTTTCCAATTTTTGCAATATTTTCGAGTAATGCGCATTATTTATATACCTAGATAGCACCATGACAGACGTTGTTTTGCTAGCCAACTAATTTAAAGTCCCGATGCGCCAATGTTAAGCCATGTGAATCACTTGAACTACAATATTGTGAAAGATGAATCTCTAATAGGAATATCAGCCCAATAAGGGTTCAATTCCGTTCAGTATATACAAAGATATGTGGAATTGAAATTTCAGCGAACTATGCTGCTCGATATGCAATAAGCTCGCTGCCATTTTGTTGTACATGAAAATTTAATAATAGGCCTATTTTAAATCCGATTGAATCCAAGTCGCGAGGTTATCTTGCGTTGGTATTTAGATTTTGTTTTCTTAATTAAATGTTAAGTAATCAATCTGAGTACACTAGCTTGAGAAATTTGATAATTCAGCAACAAATGAAAATGGCAAATCGTTACTTTAAGAATTATAGTTTCAAACAATATTTCTTCTTTCAAGAAGGTCCATTTTATCCCGTATGGTGTGTAAAACAGACCATTTGGTCAATATTTCCCAAGTTATCGTTTATTTTCGGGGTTTTCATTGTGATCTTTGTGTCACTTTCCCCAATACAATGTCAAGGAAGTTAAATGACCCTTCTTGTCTCAGTTTCCAGATAATCAAATTTTGAATTAGAAGAACTAGATAAACCTATTATCAAATTCAACGAGAATGCACAAAATGGAACCAAAACAGTGTCGGCCCACGAACCACAACATTAAAGACACCGCTTAATTATGGGCAGTTTAATTATCATGTTCATCCAAAGTTTTTTAGGTTTTCCTTTTCAAAATTGGTTATATTATTTGACTAATGGTTTTTGCAGAAGCGGGGAAGGGTTCTCCCCCAGACCATTTTGAAATTTAAATCATAGCAATATAGACAGAAGGGCTAGAAGGGCTGAAAACTCCCGATTATACTACATCATACCGTAAAGCGATATCTGTGAATTTCATGATATGAACTTTAATGTATCACTCCCGTTTACCGCCAATTTCATAAACATCATAGTTAACATTGTTTGCTATACTGGAGATTCAACCACGGCTAAATCTATTTGTTAAGGCCAGCTCAATGTTTGTCAAGGTTATTGAGATAAGGTTAGGGCACGTGATTGTTGGTGAGATTGTAGGTTAGAGTTAGGTTAAGCATTGGGGCTAGTTCCAGGGTTGGGATTAGGGTTGGAATTAGCGTTAGCCCTGTTTACATCTCGTGACCTATGACGAAAAATTGAATTGAGCTGGCCTTATCATTTAGCATTAACCATTCAACCACTGTCGGAATCAAAATATAGGTGCATGTGTATATATATTCCATAATTGTGCTGTGTGGACATTCAACCAAAGTTTTTATGACCAGTCCTCCGACCAGATTCGGAGTCACGCTGGCTCGCTAATCGGGAGGTCGCGGGTTCGATCCCGGTATTGGCTGAAAAAGTTCGTAGGCATTTATCAGCTTGGTGTCCCCTTGTCAGTGGTGCAGGAGAGAGAGCCTGGCACAGAACTGCTGCTAATTATTCAGATGGAATGAAAAACCAAGGTTCCGTGTACGTGGTAGCGTGCACGTAAAAGATCCCTAGACAGTTAAAATCGACGAAGAGCGGGCGGAAACGCCGCTGTCCGGGCCAAACTGCCTCGTAGCACACCGTATGCCCTTCTTCATTCGTCCGGTATAGATGCAATCAAGTAGGATATTTCGACCAGGATGGCTATCCAAAAGATTTGAGTTTATGTGTAGCGTTTTGTTATCTTAGCTGCAGAGTCTACAAATTGAATTTCGAAAAGTGTTCATTTAGTATCATAGTCCATTTGTGTATTCTTTTCAGATGTACTGGCTGAATGAAATTTTTTCCTACAAATTAGTTACCTTGTTCCCTTTGTGTCTTATCCCTAGACACCGGCATATGATTAACTTGTAATGGTAACAGATATTGGGTTCAAGCGAATTTTGTGAATCAAGGTATTTGGTCATAAGATAATGAGATGGGACAATCTAATCTCCCCAAATCCATCAGAATGCACACACTCAAACATTTTGAACCTCATCAGTTACGTCAGCACTATTAGCCCGGACTTCGTTTTTTTTATATTCATTATTTTGTTTTATTAAAAGTAATGTTTGCACTTCGGTATGTTTAAGAATATTGTAAATAAGTACAATTTAAGTAAATTAAGGCCAATAAACAAATTTAGTATTCATATGTATTAAAAGTCGGTTAGATACCATCTTGCCATCGATGTTCTTCGATATTAATGAGTTGTATTAAAAGTTATCTTCGTTTTATTTTAAATTAAACAGTAAACACCAGTAGTAACGATGTTTATCCTATAATCCTTGAGTGGCATTTAGCGATTGAACACATTAAAAACACAAAACAGTTTATATGGAAATACTTATAAACCAGTGATTGTATTTCCATATAAACTGTGTTGTGGGTTTTTTTTTATGTTTATCCTAGTTGATTCTATCTTTGCCTCGATGTCCGTGGATGAAAAAGAATAAAGCTGTCAGTGTGAAATTAATAAAAAGTAATATAAACTAATAGCTAATGTTATGATTGATTGATTTGAATAATTTTTGGTAAGTGTACAGTTAATTGTTTATGAGCTATTTGTAGTCTATTCGGGAAAATTGGTTTGAGAAGTATTTTAAAAGATTAAAAGGAAAGAGTCTGCGGTAACAAAACTGTTGTGATCCAAAGATCTGAATGGGTTAGTTATTAGCTTAATTGAAATAGAAATAATGTTAAAGACAAGTGTTACGCCCTAAACTTGTTGACAAAATACAGTATAAAACAATTTTCTTAAAACGCAGGAGATCTTTGGCTAATGGTTTGATCTTTGTTTTAGTATAGAACATACAAGGGTGAAGAATATTGTCTCAAATAGATTGTATTTTGAAAGATACACACTGGCACAAAGAACGTTTTATGGCATTGTTATACCGACACTTCTTGACTTCCGTCGTGAACGACAACCATTGAACCATTCGAGTGTTTAAATAGCCCCGATCCTTCAGAATTAGACGGAAATGTCTGAGCGACCAAATAATAATAGCGACCTAATCCATTAGTTATTTCAATGACGATTGTTTTATTTGGAATCAAATATATCATCACCTATTTCTCTAATTGATTTGTGAATTTATTTTAAAAACATCGATTTTTATACATTGTTTTTCTTACTTTGCATCCTTTTCTTTTAACAAATATATAAAATTCTTTTCTTAAAATATTGTATTAAGTTTCCCTTGTAAATGAAAACAAATTATAATGTTAGACAATATGACGTCATTATCACCAAATAACTCTGAAACAAGACAATTCATTTTCTAAAAGCTTAAAATGAATTTAAGAGAGAATCGTAAGAGTGATGTTAAGGTTAAGTGTGTATTTGGAGTATAATCTCTTCAAATGTAACGTGTAATCTATAATTTCCTTATCCTTTATCTCACATTTGATTCATATAAATATGGGATCTGAAACATTTGTGTATTATGAAATATATGGTCTTTGACTATTAATTAACGGAGTAGAAGCCACGAGTAACATTTTATTGCTCCATTCTCATAGTTATAGGCATTTTAGAAACGCAGAATTGACTACTAAAATCGTTAGTTATTATGCACGTTAGTTTTGAAAGTAGTAAAATGTAGATCCCGATTTGAACAGAGTCTCAAAAATAAAAGTCTGAGTACGTATAATATTTAAGCGCCAAAATATAGAGGAATGGTGTATTTACCTTGTCTCAAAGTTTCAGCTCAAAATATTAAGTCGTTTGGGCGTGAACGTCAAAACTGCTTATCCGGACACGTAACCCTTTTAAGATTTCGGTTCAATTTTTTTGTTGGGTGACCTGATAAACGATTCCCGTTCCTTTAGAGGTCTATACAATGAATGACCCATGTGCCGTACTTGATAACGAAAGGTAAATTTCACCTACACATTATTTTTATAAAATTAAAGTCTGGTTTTATACAGACACCGTATAATAAAGCTTGGGACACCAGTCTCCATTTCCAGATGAAAACTGGCAGGTTTAAGTTGTTTGAAAATATATCACATATATTGGGTTAGTTGCTCGGCCCTAAGGTAGAGGATTTTGAGGGATTTTATCACAAAATTAAGCAGTTTTATTCTCCAAAATATTATCGGGATTGGCCCTTTAAGGGTTTTTTTTAAATCATAAAAGATTTCAGATAGTCGTTTAATATTATATGCATGCCAAAATATATACCTTTCCAAACCAATAATACATGTTATTTTGTGGTTATGAATTTATTTTAGATTGGTTTATAGATATATCAATTAGAAACAAAAAAAGGCAGGTGGGTGGGGGGGGGCTTATACAGCATAATTAAATGGATTGTCGAGGAGTTATACTACATACAACCTTCTATACTGATATTGTCTATAACCATGTCATATTATTACGCTTTAGAAGAAATAAGGAACGACATATACCCTAAATATAATATTCAGTTCAATAATTAAACGTGCTTTGAAGGATGCAGAGTAAGTAAATGAAAAAAAAAATCACATGGAAGAAAATAAAGCTGTTGTGAACCAAGATTTGAAAAGGATAATTATTATCTTAATTGAAATGTAAATAAATAACTCTAAAGACAAGTAGACCTTAATAGCTTAAACAAAAGTTGACATTATTCTCTTTAAATATATTTTCATTTTTTATAAAGAAAAAGTTATTATATCTTTTAGTTAATGGCTTTATCTTCATTTTAAAATATAGCATACCGTAATAGTGAATAAAGGAAGCATTAAAAGATTGAATTTCCAAGATACAGAATGGTAACCTACTCAAAAACTATGTACAAGACCCAATAAAAATGTATACGCAATTATAATTTAAAACTAAATATTAAAATAATCCTTATTATTTTAACTAAAAGACTTTAATCCCTACCATGTTTATTTATCTTAAAGCAATATGAGATTTTTAAAGTAATATTGTTCGTGGTGTGAATTAAATGATCAGAATTTGAGCAAACATTCTTGATATATATACTTTTCAACCATAAATATTTTCTCTAAACCCATATCCCATATACATTTCAATCCATCCACTGCTAGTGCTATAGTCAATTTTATTATTCTTTTGAAATAATGACAAATTCTTCAATCTATAAAGTTTTCGACAGCATTGATTTTAGAAACGTTATATTAATGACGATATTTTTGCCTATGTCAGAGGCTCCAAAACTTTTATTTTTCTTAAATGTATGACTAGAATAAATATGCATCTATGTTTTCTATTTAGAATGTTTATGTATTTATAATTAGTCTTATTTTATTATTGATCTACATATTATTCCAACCACCTGTTATTGTAATGTCTTGAAATTGTTAAAAGCTAAGACAAATTAATTAATGCGTTTTCTTGCCTTCGGCGTCAGCGTTTAAAGTATATATATACTCCAATTACTAAGAAATCGTCTGGAATTTTGATAATGTTTTCTATAGATAATTATTTCAACAGTCAAAATTATGAAGAAGAATATATAAATATATAAAGAATAGATTTGAAGGAATTATTATTATTTTATTTTTTTATATGATATAAAAACATACAAAGTCTTATAATAAATATATGGATGCAAAGAATTAAATCATATAAGAAAGTTTATATGGAAATACTGTACGGTACGTAAAACCCGAATACAAAATTAATGAAATAGCTAATTCAAAGCGTGGATATTTCCATTAAATACCTATAAAGAAAAACAAACACTAATACCAATTTTTTTTCTAAGGTAACATGGCCCCGAATTTTAAATATCCGCTCTGAAGTAGACTCGGATAAATAACTTGTAGAGCCCTGGGCTAAAGGTACCGTGCCCCCCCCCCCCTCTAGTAATATTTTCGAAAAGAAATGAAAAGGTTAAAGAAAAAGAAAATTTATTTTTACAACGAAAATTAAAATTAATTGAACCATTTGAAATGGATAATTAGGAGTACTTTTATTTTGATTCAGCATTCTGCACTGACTGATAATTTAGACCTTTTATCGCGAAGCAGCACCCACCACATCGGCATGTACGTTTGACTACAGGGTCTGTAGGATATAAGAGAGACGCCCAATTAACTGCCGCCCTGACAAAATCCCCACAATGTCCATAATGTAAGTGACTTTTAGTGTGGGCCGAATGAGGTGTACAGACACGCAGTTTTAGAGCGGAGCATCAAATATTACCAAATCAGAGTAAAATTCTTTGAGCTCACAAACTTAGCAAGTGTTTATTGTACTATATTGCACTGTTTACTTTTCGGAAAAGGACAAATCAATCAAGTAATTTACAAGATATATAGCAGTGATTGCCATGGCACATGTACAAATGATTTTAAAAATATGACAGACTATACAGTGCAAATTATTAGCCTACTTCATACGATTTTTACTTTTTTTAAAACAGCATTTTCTCTTTAACAATAATCGAATACCAATAATAAGTTCTTAAATACATTTCTAAATAATATATCGGCTATAGATCTTGTAATATCCTTTGCTATTCCACTTTGGGGTAACATTAAAGTCGTAAAGTTATAGCGGAATCTTATTTAAATATGAAGTAGTTCAATAAATACTAAGAATAACAATGTTTCCTGACATCAGCCATCCCAATCTCTTTACCCCCAGGCCCCATGAGTTAATTTTTAATAGTTATAATTTTAAAATAAAAAGAAAGAATACAAAAATACAGGCTACTTTGATGGTGTTTAAACTACCGACTAAACTCCGCCTGAGTTTAAAACTTAAAAGATAATCAAAACTACGACAGGATAACAAAGTTAAATAAAAAAGAATGTATATTCCTAATGTATTTTCCAATTTAAAAAAGTTATATAAAAAAAAACTAATTATCTTTTTTTCTTAAAACTTTCTAAAAATTAATTATCAATTAATTATAATCAAGTTTACTTACTTTTCGGTGGAGTTCTGGAGGAGACAGACATGATCGGAGATTTCTTCAACGGTGCTGGTTCTTGTATTGAAAGACAAACGTCGGTCGGTCGCGTGGCGCTGTTAGCGAAGATGTCACTAAAGATGACATTCGGAAATGGGTTTATTTGCTTCGACATCGCTTCAAATTGTTGAGAACCATCACAGGTGGGACTTAAGCAGGGCGATCTGTCGGTAAATGCCGCAGAAAAATGCATTGATTAGCCGTTGAAATCAATAAGACGTTATATGACGACAAATATAACTTTTAATAAAAGGTCACATGAAGAGGGAAGACGTGCTGGTCACTTTCACTAAACGTCACTCAATTTCTTTTTATTGACACAACTAATCAATATAGGTGCCTAGTTCATTTTTCAACTGTAAATTGTGTTCTTTGCGGGTAATTCCATCTTTAAATTTTAACAAAAAACGTAGAAATATAAAAAAAAAAAGAGAAGAAATCTTGATAAAGTTATTTATCGAAATATTTACTGCCACGTGAAGTGATTTTAATAAGAAACGTAAAAGAAAGAAGAAAGAAGGGGGTTGGGGCAATAATTATTTTTTTTTAAGCGAACCCCAAAAGTAATTAAATCATGCAAACATTGGACTGGGGATGAGAGTTGCACATGGGAGGAGAGTTGCACATGTGGAAAACCGTCCAAAGAAAGAGTGGGGGGGGGGCAATAATTAAGTTTTACTAAGCGAACCCCAAAAGCAATTAAATGCAAACAATTGGACAGGAGAGAAGAGTTGCACATTTGGAAAACCGTCCCTTTTAATCTGCATAATATTGCTACATGTCATACTCTTATACAATAAAATTGACGATATAGAAATCGTGCCGTTTTTTTTTAATGGAAACGGTCTCAATCATTTTTAAAGCTGTAACTACAATTATTGTGTGCATCCAGTGGCCCTGAAATGGTATTAGGGTCCTTCGCGACCAACATCGTAATCTATAGTAACAAGTGGGGTTGTTTTATCACAGATCAACACAAATTTACTTTAATTTACTATAATTTTAACATATGGAAGAAAAACAAAAGAAAGCCCTTCACACGTCAAATTCAATAGGAATTTAATTCTCAAGTTCTGATTTTACGTGAATATTAGCAGGACACATAGTACAGTATAGCTGCTGACCCCTTAACATCCCTCTTCCCGGCCCTACTAATCACGCTCAGAGTATTGTAAAAAGTGACCGACACAGAAATTATGTCATAGATATATCCAGAGCCTTATCTATATATACAAGACTTCGGATATATCTATACCACATTTTTCCTTGTCGATCACTACAACCCCCCCCCCCCCAGTTGTTTCGTTTAACTAATTAACGTTGCATATATAGATAGCATTCAGAAATTGCAAAGATGTCAATGATACGAGAGGTGTCCAAAAGTTTCCGGCCTCCTTAAGTAATATGTGATCTAATATGTTATACCTATTTTTCGAATACCCCCCCCCCACCCACCGCTAACGTCAATGAACTTGTTACACGGTACGGTTTCTCCAGTATATTAACAGATGTTTGTTACGTGACAGCGGTTTTGACGCCGCCATCCATATAAAATTTGCGGCCCATGAGGACAGATTTGAGTTGCGGGAAGAATAAGCTAGATCTGGAGGGAGGATCTTGAAGTCATGGTCCTGTGCAGCGCTCATTGCTACTTTCTTTGATTTGATCACGCAACCTGCGCAATTCATTTGCGCCATTTATATAGGAATCCTTCTCTGGACAATTTGTCTTGATCAAGCTCTCAGAGTCAAACTTAACGGAGGCCATGAACTTGCCCCTGGAAGACGTTCTTTTGAACTTTTTGGCGCTGCCTACTTTTTGTCTCTGGGACAAAGTCATGAACGCAGGTTTCATCGTGAGTATAACAATGTCACTCAAGCCAGTACGTTGACCTCTCCAGTATTCCCCGAGAAGTTGCTAACTATGACTTCAGTCAACCTTCTATCACCCAACGGGAAGACGCCTTGTTAATGTGCAAATGTTCATGGATTTTTCGCTTCAGTGATGTTTTGCTTATATCATGTGCAGTAGTTAACTGTCTAACAGTTACTTGCCTGTCCTGCATTATTATGTCGAGAACAGCGTCAACTCTACCTTGGATGGTCACTTCACAAGGCCGACCAGACCATGGTTCGTCTTCAGTGCTGGTCCTACCCTTGTAAATTCAGCACATCACTGTTTGATTGTACTATACGAAGGACCATTGTGTCATGTCATCATAAATTTGCTTTGGCGTAAATTTTCTCAAATGAAGATTCATAATCACGGTTCTACATTCGGTTTTCTGCATTTTAAGAGCAAAAGCTTTTTGATATATATATATATATATATATATATATATATATTTTGTAGTGATCGACAAGGAAAAATGTGGTATAGATATATCCGAAGTCTTGTATATATAGATAAGGCTCTGGATATATCTACAACATGGATGTGACAGAGTCCACTGTATATATATATAAGTAAAATTCAAGTATTAGAGAAAAAAACACTAAAAATTAAAATTTTGGCTAGTACTTTCATCGTTATCAAACGAATCGTCAGGCCATTTTAATGCGTTACTATATATATATATATATAGGAAATGTCGAATGTTTTGCTGCTCAAGCACATGGTCAGATACTTTTCTAGCAACATGAGCAGAATGGTAGAGTTTGGGCGATCCGTTCATGGTGAGACCGGAAACTTTTGAGAAACGCCTGGTATGAAGCGGCTAATTTGTATGCTGGTGCATATATAGTGTCAATGATATGATAATGTGGGTGTTAATGAGAGTTTAACGTCTACTCGACACAAACTAGGTCATTTCGGGACTTCCACATGGTTCAATTTTATTTCAATAATTCGCTTGCGCGTAGGAGACTTTAGCAGTGGGAGGAGACCGGAGGACCCGGAGAAAACCCACGAGGTTGGAGTGGATGTTAATGATCAATGGAACAATAATTAAGATCTGTAGGTATAGTGTACAAAAATTTGTTGGACAAGATTTATATAGATGATTTGTATATAATTATACACATTTAAGTGTATTTTACAATACCATAGAAGGCAATAACGAATTGGGGATCACGTGGCTAAGGGGGTAAGGCGCTGGCTCGCTAGCCTGGAGGTCGGGTGTTCGATCCCTGCATTGGCCGAGAAAGTTCATCCAGATTTTCCGGCGTGGTTTCCCCTTGTCAGTGATGCAGGACGGAGGGCCTGACAAGGACAGCTGTCTAGTCATTCGGATGAGACGAAAAACCGAGGTCCCGTGTAAACATTGGAATGCACGTAAAAGATCCCTTGGCAGTTGGAATTCGATATAAGAGTAGGCGATAGTGCCGCTGCCCGGGCAAAATTTCCCTCATAGCACACTGTATGGCGTATGCCCGTCTTCATTAGCCCAGGTTAGGAGCAGAACAGTAGGACGTTAAACCCCATTTCATTTCATTTCATTTCATTGCAATAACGAATTTGGCCAAATGACTACAAATAAGCAGATCCTGTTAGAAATATTGCCTAAAATGTCGTAGTCATTGTGTGAAACATGTATTTCTGGGTGCAAGTTGTGTTCCTGAGTGGCTTACCTAGTTATTAAATAATAGCTTCACTTCATCATTAATGATTTAACTACATGTATGCCAAAGGGAGAAGATGACCCGCCCTCTCCTCTTATCGAATTTTAACATCGTGTCTTAAAGTTACAGTTTGATATACAAATTTGTTTTTAAAGTTTTATCACATATTTGTTATTACTAATTCACATGTAAATAACTTAATTAAATCAACCTGTCCATAATATCATGTACAATGTATTGGACGTTAAATCTGTAATAAACAACAACATCATCATCATTGTGGACCACTTTAAGGAGACACCAGTCATGGATGTGACAACTGAAGAGAAGTTTAACCAAGGGTTGTTTGATAAATATGAAGTCTTGAAGAAGGTCCTTATCCCCAAGAACTAGTATTACTCCATCATAAAAATTAATAGCAATGGAATACGAATTTTCTTAACTTGTCGGTAAGCAAGACGAGACTCATGTTTTCATTTTTATAATTCCGATAGGATCGTTATACCGCTGCACACATTTTATTCTGCAGTTTTCTCCCGACATAATTTCTATGCCGTTGTTTTTTTTAAATACTACAGTTGTTTGGATTCGATGAGCTATACACCTTAATTATCTAATTGACTTTATTTTTGAAGATCAAATTAATCTCATTTATATACTGCGCTGCGTGTGACTGTAATGTTCTAGAACGTTCTTGTGACACGTGGCGTGGGTGCTCAAATGAAGAATGGCTAAACATCGAAGGATTTGTTATGTGCAACTTTTCAGGGCCCTGTTTCACGAAATTTTAACAAAAGATAAAATCCAAATTTTAGTAGATACTTCAATTTTGAATGGCGAAGCACTAAAATCAATCTAATATTATCCAATCAAATTACTAAAATTTGGATTTTATCTTAGTTAAAATTTCGTGAAACAGGCCCCAGAAATCTCTTAATACAAGAACAATCTCAAGTGCAACAGTTGGTGCCATTCCTGTGCATGTGAACTTCTGTAACTTTGTACCCTTTACATTACCTATAAATGGAATATGTTTATAGAATAAACTTATGTTTTACATTACATTACCGGTATATGGAATAAACTTATTTTTACCTAAAGAATCCTGTGTATATCATGTTCGTTTTTTTTTTAAAACACTAGGCATTTGGCCAAATGCCTGACCAATTCTTTTAGTCTTTTAGTTACATGACTAGACAATTCAGGCATCTGAACAAATGCCTGATCACATTATGCATGCATTTAACCAAATGACCAGGCTTTTGGCCAAATGGCTGATTTGACAGATTCACTGTAATAATGTGGGCTTTTAGACCCATTTTCGTTTATGTTAAGGTTCCAAAGTATAGTGTCATACGCCCTTTAATGGATTGTGGTTTGTGTTTATAATCAAACGTTCGGATTGGTATTACTTTCTGTGGCTGCTGCAACTGGTGATGATGGATGAAGATGGATTAAACGGCACAGTCTAAGTAAATAACATATTTTGTTTTTGCAATATATCTTTTCCTGTCGGATTATTTTTGAACTGCAAGTCTGATGCTAATGGTCTATTTTTAACTGCACACGTCAGAAAGCATATTAACTAACAAGAATCGAAACAATAAGTTGTACAAGACACGATCAGCTAACTTCAATTATCTGCTTGGATTTAGTTAGAAGAGAAAATATCCTGGCATTTGATCCCTTCTTAATCAATTAATATCTGCTCTTATCTAGAAAGCCTATCTAGTCAAATATAATAACGTAATTTAAAATTAGACATCTATTTGACAAAATATCCCATAATCTCCATATTGATTATAGAAAATCGACATTGTCTTCATCAATAGATCGGCTAAAGAGTTTGTTGTCAGGAAAACAGACGTGTCATTAGGCCAATTTGATATCCCGACCGTCATGCAAGCAAGTCAACCGATACGACTTAGGCTTTCAGATTAAATGGACATATGTTTGTTCAAGGGGAATCCATACCAATGAAAAATTAATAATCGACAGTTAAGAAGACAGAAAATATAACTGTGACTGCATGAAATTATTGTTTGATTATATATGGCAAAAAAGACACGGGCGTTTAAAAAAAAACCCGCCTTGAAATGTCGACCGATTTGCTCTTATACAATTTCACAGTTAGTATAGCATTACATGTAGATTTCCAAAATATATTAGTACATTCATATGTCCAAATATGTACATACGTATACTTTGGAGATTTACCTATAGGTGTTTAATAAGCATTAATGCGGATTGGGTTAATCCTAATCCGTTCTGTTTGTGTGCTAAAGAGAAATGGTGAGCAGTGCATGATAACCCTTTTCGAAACTCTGGGCACCCCTTTTCAAATCTGATTTTATCCCACTTACTATATCCCCGGTGGCATGCAGAGGTTTGGCGATACCCGGGGCCAACTCCTTGGGTATAATATGTCCTTCAGAGTAAAATATATGGCCTGGTATATTCACAAAAGATAGTTTAAATATGAAAAACAGATGACATAAAGATTTTAGTCAAATTATACAGCTTGCACAAGAAAAGATAAGGAAAGACCTGCAATAGGCAAATTTTGCTCTTGTATAATGTATCTTTAACGATAATTTCAAACAACGCAACATTAATTTCACTCTTGGATTGGATGCCCCCCTCCCCTGTCAACTCACCCAAAATGTTTATTGCATCTTGACTCCCGGAGAGTAGGCTACTGACTAAGCATTATTTATTAAAAACATAATACCTGTACCGCCAACAGAATAGGCCATTGGTGTATTTCTATTCGGACAAAAAAAAATCGTTTGTACTCAGTAGTCACCATGAGCAATTTAAATTTTATTTATAATATATGCCATGATTGGTTATAGATTATAGCTTTAATTAGCGTTCACTTGGTTTAAACAAGACAATGTTCTTCCATTAAAACCAACAGTTCGATATTAAACTAGTTCTTCTATATCTTATAATTACACCGATGAATCCACTATACTACCTTGACTTATTAATCGAAAATTTCTTTTTTGTTTCTACTCTAAACGCGGTCCATTGTTTTGTATTTACAACAGAACATGACTCCACAAACATAATAGAAAAATATTCGTTCCAGTCGATAATTCATTTATGAAAACGTTATCTGAAAAAATCAGCGGGGTGCCAAAGAGATGTTCGATCGTAGTGAGTCTTGTGTTAGAAGCTGACTAACAAGCTTGAGTCAAAATATCAAAAGGTTGGCGTCAATCTATATAATTGTAAATAATTAATCACTCGTCAAACTTTAACAGTTGATAATAAAAAGAGAGGAGAGAACTTGAAAAATTAATTAGAATATCTAAGACAACAAAATTAGTAAGACCGTGAAGATAAAGGTTTACTTTTCACATCGTTAGCTAATATTACTTAAAGAAAACATGTTAGTTTTAAAGGGAGGGTGTGTATAACCGCATTATCGGCAACGAAAACTTCCTGGCAGCAAGGGATTATATACTATAACCTCTTGAATTAATGTATTTTAAAGGTCTCTTTGGAAACAGGTCTAAAACGACATATTCATGCAATATATAAAGTGATTAGATTCATTATTTTTTGTTCATTGAAATACGTGAACAGCCAAAATTGAACGGCAGTAGTTGCAATTGTTTAGTCGCATTCTACACGTTTTTTGTTGGGTTTTTTTTTTTGGGGGGGGGGGGGGAATATTCGTCGTTTGAGAATCGGCCATTTTTAATAACTTCCGCATTGTCGCGTACTGGGCCTGTTTCACAAAATTTTAACTAAGATAAAATCCAAATTTTAGTAATTTGATTGGATGATATAGATTGATTTTAGTGATTAGTCAATCAAAACTGAAGTACCTATACTAAAATTTGGATTTTATCTTTAGTTAAGATTTCGAGAAACAGGGCCCTGATCTTAAAAGGTTCACTGTGTCTTAAATATTTGATGTTAGAATCCCATAATTTCACAGTAAGATAACAGCATCAATATTTATTGAAATGGACCTAAATTGAATTCTAATTCGTGTTTTTAATTTTTAATATTAGCCTATGGATAATATTGATTGATTTAGAGGTTTAAGTGGTGCGTAATAGTCCAGGATATTTTAGAGCGCGACGGTACCTCTTCTGAATCAACACCTTCTCAAAGCATGTTAAGATTCACCCTCTAAAAATCATTTTATAAAAAAATATAGTTTTCTCCGATGATGAGTTTATCGATGATTTGAATATTTTATTTTATTTTATTTTATTTTATTTTATTTTTTTTAATTTTTATTTGAAATTACCTTTCATTCCGACATTTTAGAATCTAATTTTATGCAATGGCCTCTTTAACATGTCAATTTTTAGGGAAAAAATGTAAAAATCAATGGCTCTAATTAAAAGTTATTTAGTCTATATTTTATAAAATAAATAAATATGAGGTTGTATTGGTCAATCGATGACATGCTGCATTATGTCACGGCAATTTATCTAAGACAGATAAAGATTTTGTGGGATTACTTTTGATTTTGAAATTACCTTTCATTCCGACATTCGAAACTTTTTTTTTTTTTTTTTTTAAATGGAATCTGAAGCACTGGGGCATACATTATATGGGGATCTTCCCGTCGGCGCGAGGATAGCCAATAATTGAATTTCGGGATACATTTGACAATTTTTGGGATGTGAATGCTGCGTACTATGATGTTTACCTAACTATGCTACTTTCCATCTCCCAAATACTTGAAAGGCCTACCAAAAGCGAGTGATTTTCACTTGACATCATCAAAAGTACCAGTGGACAGTGCGCCTTCATATCACGTGTTTAGGTGCATTTTACAAATTGACAATGTAGGCATACTCATAAAACATATGGCCTGGTCTAATACCCCTTTCCTGGAATTTGAAATTCATTTCCATTAATGTTATAAAAATTATAAACGATGGAAGTCGATGAAAATTTTTAAAACCACCAAACAGTGTCTTGATAATACTGTCTACGACTACGAAACTAAATTTTGGTGTAGCTCTACTTACTGTTGCTAAACATAACAAACATGGCGTCCAAAGTAGAATTATTTTTTCGATAATCTTGTTGATATTTTGATTTCTCTGTGTCAGGATATACTGACCATTAATATTTCATGATCATCTATATATTTTGATGGAGCGAACTCTGAATTAACATATTTCTAGTTAAGTTAAGGTTGGTATATATCTTTGTGTAAATTTATCGGGCCGTTGTAACAACCGTTGTTGTGGTTTACTCGTCGTTGGAGTCGGACGGTTCAGGTTAGATTCAGTAGACAAGGTACCGTGTCCAATTTGGCTTGATTCTCTGTGCATAGGACTGTTTTTATATTCTTCATAAAGAATCTATTTTATAACAGCCAAGAGTTGCTTCACTTTTGTTTCATTGATGAACACATGTACTGCTCGGGGCTTTTCAACAATTTAACTCAACTCACGACAACTGTTAGTGTTATTATTTTTGAATTTCAGTTTAAATCCTTGACCCGGTGTTGCCTGAGAAAGTTCCTGGTCATTTGCAGGCACATGCTTGTCTTCAGTAGCCCAGTAACCGCAGAACAGTAGGACGTTAAACCCCATTTCATTTCATTTAAATCTTTGATTTGACGTTCAGTATATATTACATTGCAAAAATCTTAAG
Organism: Patella vulgata; assembly: GCF_932274485.2. Classification (NCBI taxonomy): domain Eukaryota; kingdom Metazoa; phylum Mollusca; class Gastropoda; family Patellidae; genus Patella; species Patella vulgata. The sequence continues at coordinate 15,284,242 of NC_065880.2, read as the reverse complement.
GCTAAGGCGCTATAATGTTGTTTTTGTAATTAAAAAGACCACTGTTTTGAAATAAAGTGAATATTATTACTATTATTATAAAGTACTGATCTCAAAGTCATAGGTGTAAGAGGCAGGGGGGTGGGAGGGGGTGGCTGGCCCCACTAACTTTTGGGCAATCTGACTTTTCGGGTGGACGGGTAAAGTGAAAACAAAAAATATTATTTCATCTAGTTGGCAAAATAAAGTGCGCGAAATCTAATAAAACACCAAAATCTTACTTTTCTTTTAATTGAATATCAAAAATTTGTACTGAATTGACTATGGATCAAAACATTTTGCCAGGAGCCACTCTACTTTGTGCGACATTTTTCGGGCATGACTGTTCTGGCCTGGCTGTAGGCTACCTACTACTGGTTAAGTTTCTAGGATATATGTTTCTGCTGGGTTGCGTGTCGACACCAAATAAAATCTAACTGAATAACTTTTTAACCTCAGTGATAATGTGACAGCTAATGAAAGCTGCTGTTCAATGCCCATTGATGATTAAATGCAAAAATGGATTATCATATCAGCAGTAACAATGGCAGTCAAGTCAAGGCTACAGTGTTTTTAAAATGAGGTTTTCTCGGCCCAAAGTGAAGTAATTTGACTTAAATTTTCAGCATATCCCCCTTACATTATCTATTTTTTAACTATTATAGTAAGAACTGCCAGCACTTTATCTAATCATCCATAATCTATCTTTAAGCACATGCCTACACAACAGAGAAAACCGCATCCACTTTGCTTGACAAAACAGCAATTATAATAATTATTATGTGTGAGCTTGCAACTTGTGGTGAATCTTGATTGACAGATTTGAAATGTAATGGACAGAAAAAGACTATTTCATAGTAGAACTACGTGGTATTTACTCCCAATCTTTAATGCTGGTACATCAATAATGGTCTGTATGTTTAATTTTGATCAATCCATTTCAGTGAATATTCATATAATTTGTAATTGTATCAATCATTATTTTATTTTCAGTTGAAATCTGACTGCTGAAAGATGGGGAAGAAAGGAAAGGGGAAAAAAGGGAAGAAGGGAAAAAAGGGAAAGAAGGGAGGAAAAAAATCCAAAGAACCACAGATGACAACTAAAGAAGCTATTTTAGCTTATCAGTAAGTTTATTTTATGGTTGTTTAAAATTAAGTGCAGGAGGACAGTACCATGCATAAACAAGGCAAGGCTGCAAACAAGACACATTATATACATAGACAATGCAATTTGCATATAATAAACATATGATCAATTCAAGTGAATAGATCTGGGGGCCAGCCATAAGTGTCCACTGCGCTCTACATTCCTGTGACTGTAGTGATACAGGCTTCGCACAAAATGAAAACAAACCAACAGGAATGGAATGCCTGAAAAAAAGAGGGCATATTTCTAAAGGTATTATTTTAGTCATGATCAGCTATGTTATTGTTAGTATATAGAGAATCTCCTACCAGTCTTTTTTGATATCAAAAAGACGAGTAGGAGATTTTATCTATCACCCAATCCCTTCTTACATGCACAAATAGATAAATATAATTCTTTGCTGTAGATTTCACTTTTACTGAACATTACGTCGTAGTGATACATCATTTTTTGACAGCAATTCAACCATTGGCATTGCAAAGTCCTTTATATTCACCCAGTGTTTCCATCAAGGTCAATTGAATAACAATAGTTCATATTTTTAATATAAAAAAAGTTACTTTTAATAAGAAATGAACTGTTCTTTGAAAATAAAAAAAAGTAGTTCCTTTTCAACTGACCAATCAAATTCATATAAAGCGATATCTCCTAAGGAGATATCGCAGTAGATTAAGAAATATATCACACAAGCGATATCTACTGTAGAATGTATTATTGGGTGATAAAGTATTTTATTAAGATATGTTTGGTAAAATATGTAAACTTCCATGTTTTTTTTATAGTGTCACAGAGCAGCAGATCATGTTTGATTTCAAGCACCCTGTAGTGTAAAGTTTTATTATTATTTACAATTTTTTTATTGCAGAATTAATATAATTGAAACTAAACTTGAAGATGTTAATTTTGAGATAAGAGGTTGGGAAGAAAAGAATAAAAGACATGTGGATAGGGTAAGAAAAATGAAATATAATGTGTTTAATCGCACTCTTATTAAACATACATTATGCAAGAGCTAAATCTGTCAATTGCAGGTCTTTCTTTAGGCCTGAAATGTTTTCTAAATTATTAATTAGACATTAATTAACTTATCCAGACCATAATCAACTCTAGATGGCATTGCTAGCCTGTGATCTTTAGTGGATTATGAGCCGATATACTGCATAACTTTCCTTCACGATTTAACGATTAAATGGATAATCAAGACTATGCTGTTTATCGTACTGACTTTAGTAATGATGATCAAGGCTAGGCGGAAATTTCAATCGCTTAGTTCTCGGTTCATAGTGGATCAATTTGAATGAAATTTTCAGCAAATTGCCTTTACATTATCTAGTTTTTAACTATTATAGTGAGAACAGCCAACTCGTTATCGAATCTCCCATAATGTATCTTTAAATCTATTAGTGTATTATTTTGGCAGAGAGAGGTACATTTTTCCATACTTTGTGTGGTGGATAACTGTAACAGGACATAGTGATACATGAATAGTTATATATATTAATGAAAAAGGAATATATTGAAAATTTCAGTTATGAATGTTTGAGGAATAGCGTAGTCTTGATCTTCATATCTACCCTTGTTACGATAATAAACAAAATCTTGATAGTCTGTTTTTAAATTAAATTATAGAATGGCAATGGTGTTTCGATCCATTTAAAATCACAACCATCTGATAGTCGAGGGAGTCCATTATGGCCTTGTCATGAGAATAAATGTCTAAATATTAATTTATATAATCCTTAAGTGGCATTTAGCAATTAGAAACATAACAAAACTATACAGTTATATGGGACAACAATCACTGGTTTATTATACACAGGCACGACGTTTCAATAAGTATTCTCTTATCGTTATCAAGCACCTTGATAATGATAAGAGAATACTTATCGAAACGTCGTGCCTGTGTATAATAAACCAGTGATTGTTGTCCCATATAACTGTATAGTTTTGTTATTAATTTATAAGCTTATAGAATTTGAGGCCAAAATAAAGACCTGCAATATTCAGATTTACCTCTTACATAATGCATCTTTAAAGTCCACACCCACAGGATTGTCTTCTGGGAGTGGGGGTGGATGGCTGAATGGTTAGCGTGTACGCGCTGTATCATAAAGTCTGTCATTGAGCCGACTGGCGTGGTTTCGAATCCCCGGTTGTACGTGACAAGGAGTAGGGTCGCCTGTCCAGCCTCGTGGGTTTTCTCCGGGTCCTCCGGTATCCTCCCACTGCTAAAGACCCCTACGCGCAAGCGGATTATTGAAATAAAATTAAACCATATGTTAGTCCCAAAATGACCTAGTTTGTGTCGAGTGGACGTTAAACCCCATTTCTCTCTCTCTCTCTCTTGTCTTCTGGGATTCTTTTTGTTTTCTTATATATCAGTTTGGCCGTTATTTTCATTTATCTTCAAAATCTCACAAAATAAATATTTATAGATTAGCTCACTTTTCATATTTATCCACTACCATTCAATATTTAACAAAATGACATTTTTGTGATTGGAAAATTTCGGTTTTATTTCTAGAATGATAAACTGAGATCCGAACAAGAATTACTGATTCAGCATTTATTGAAGCAAGCTAAAGATGTAGAAAAGGCTTATGATGCAGAAGAAATCAAAACACGAGATGATGTCATCAAAGCTATGAAGGAAAAATGGGATAGACAGAGAGAAAGAGAAAGGGAATTAACAGGTAGAATTTTTTTTTTTTGGGGGGGGGGGGGGATAAAGACAATCAAAATGATCTAGTCATAATGATAAACTAACAGTTGTCATTTTTCAATCATTTAGAATTTTTCCAAACATGATAACCATTTTTTGTTTGTATTATAAAAAATGTTGAATGCATCTATAAAAAGAAGTAAGGTCTTAATTTGTATTATTCATAAATCAGGATACAAGTCAACATATTTTTAAACCAGTGGTTGCAAGAGATGGACAGAGTGTCCACAAGCTAAAACATTATTTTTCGTACAATCAGGGGCCATAATCCATGAAGTTACGGAACCAAGATCTTTGTTATATACACCTATATTTCAAGTTTCGTTAAAATTGGATAAACTAAAGGTGAACAGACGGACAGGGGCGTCACGAAAATGTGGGCGTATAAAAAAATTTGTGATATAACATGTTAATCAATTTCATTGTAGATATCAAAAGTCAGATAGCAAGGAAAGAGACAGACATTGAAAAAATAAGAAAAGAAGTTGATAATTGGCTGAGGTATAAAAATAAAGGCCAATCTGAACATAAAAAACAGATTGAGATTCTCGAACAAGAGTTACGTGATATGCAAAACAGTTTTGATGAAATGGCAGGTATACAAAAAATATTATTTCTTTGGTTTTGTTTTATGATCTTTTGATCAAAAACTAAATGTCTCTTGTTCTTCTTAATGGATTTTCAGTCCCCGGTTGTACGTGACAAGGAGTAGGGTCCCCTGTCCAATCTCGTGGGTTTTCTCCGGGTCCTCCGGTTTCCTCCCACTGCTAAAGACACCTATGTGCAAGCGAATTATTGAAATAAAATTAAACTATATGTTAGTCCCGAAATGACCTAGTTTGTGTGGAGTGGACGTTAAACCCCATTTCTCTCTCTCTCTCTTAATGGATTTTCAGTTGGAAATCTTACATTTGTATGTTAAAAATTGGGACTCTTAAGATGTAATTATTTTCATCCATTCACTAGTAGAAGAATATAAGAGCTGCAATGTGAATATTGGGTCGGCTTATCAGTTTTACTTAATGATATACATTTATTATCCCACTCCAAATGAAGTTTAAAAAGGGAGTAATATTGAAATGGGCCAAGTTTGTACTTTTGTCATGGTTCGTTTCTGTTACAAACTCAGGAGAAATGAAATGGGGTTTAACGTTCTACTGTTCTGCTCCGACTGGGCGAATGAAGATGAGCATACACCATACAATGTGCTATGAGGGAAATGTTGCCGGACAGCAGTGCTATGGCCTACTCTTATTTCACATTCCAATTGTCAAGGCTTCTTGTACGTGCACGTCAATGTGTTTTCAGAAGCTCAGTTTTTCGTAAAGGCCCTGACAAGGGGTTGCCATGCTGAAAAATCCTGATGAACTTTCCCAGCCATCATCCGACTCGCTGAGCCAGCATGGCTCTGGGCACACTCAGGAACAACTCAAGATATCTTTATGAAACTTTGAAAACACATCAGTTTTTGTGCAGGGGTGTCGGAGGGTGGATGACCAAAGAATCTTGTTGTAATTGATAATTATTTTTTTTTGAAAATGTTTTTTTCTTTCTCAGGTCATTTAAATAAATCTTTAGAAAAAACTAAAGTGGAGATAGAGATTTATACAGATGAAACTTTAGCTAAACAAAAAGATTTGGCTTCAGATGTAAGTAGTGGTTTTATACCCAGTTAGTTCAGAATCAGGAGATGTGATTCAGGGGGAATAACTGCTCTAGTTAAATAATATCTTCTATTTTGTAGAAAGCCATGGAGAAACTGGATAAACATAGTCGACAAGAAGTTCTTGATAATGACTGGCTGAAACGGGAGGTAATGTTTTGGGTTTTTTATAAACTGTGGTTATTGGTTATTGATAGAAATATAAAATGATTTTAAAATTAAATATTATAAGATAGTATTCTGAATTGATTGAACAAATATCACTGGGTTTTTTCCCCGAAGTAGTTGTGTATGATAATTAGAGAGACTTGATTGACATGTTTGTAATATGCATGTACAGATGTTCATATTACATTTTGGTCAAACTTTAAGTGACTCAACCCATTTCCAATATACATAGAGGTTTCTATTGTTGATTGTTTGTCTTTTTGATATTTTAGTAAGTCAATAATAACATTGACTCTTAATCTTTGATTATAAAATGGTCAGCTGTGGTCCCTATTTAACAAAAAATACTTGGTAGTCTAATGAAAATGGGGGCGTTGGGTGGCCAAATGATTAATGTGGTTGAATCAGAAGGTCTGTCATTGAGTCAGTTGGCATGGTTTTGAATGATTCCCCGCTTGTACGTGACAAGGAGTAGGATCACCTGTCCAACCTCGTGGGCTTTCTCCAGGTCCTCCTACTGCCAAAGACCCCTATGCGCAAGCAAATTATTGAAAGAAAATTGAACCATATGTTAGTCCCGAAATGACTTAGTTTGTGACGAGTGGAGTGGACGTTAAAATCTCTCTCCCTCTCACTCTCTAATAAAAATGCCAGCAAAGTATTTATCATTAATTTTTTAAATAATTGTGTTAATAAAGGTAGCAATACATAGCGCTGAGATGGAAAAGATAAAGACAGATGTAGAGAAATTAGAAAAACGTAATTTAGAGATAATGAGTCAATTATTTGATTGTACAATAGATGATCTCAAAATATCAAGGTAAGTTTATCTTTTTAAATTTGAACTCACATTATCTTGACTAAAATAAAACTTTTATACTATAGTTACCTTGTATGATATAATAAGTATGATATAAAGTATGATAGTAGCCTACTATATGGACCAGGAACTAAGTATGACATCATCCCCGTCAATTTGGATTGTGACATCATATTAAAAAACGAAGTCTGTCAATCATGTGCAATTGTTCAAGGAACAAGCAAGGCAAGTTTCATGTCGATCGTACTTGAATCGGTGGAGCCTAATGCTTTTTTCGAAGAGTGTCATCCACAAGAAGATGAATAGCTCCACGAGCCCAGTGCCTGGTCCCCAAAATTATATAGAAATGTATAGAAATCCATGGTGCACACCTTGTTGAGTTTAATTTTTATCCCCGATATTTATTGATTATATTCCTATATGCTTGTTACGAAGTATCTTTTTTTTTTTAGAAATTTTTACTTAACTCAGTTTGAAGATGGTGAGAATTTAGAAGAATCCAGTATATTAGAAATAGATTTAAACCAATTATTAATAAATGAAAGAACTCCCATCACAACACCTCCATCTAAATGCAAGTATTTTCTCATTTATTTAACTGTTCTGTGAAGAGTTATACGCATAAACATGCTAAGAACATGTCTGACCCTGATAGTGTAAAGAGTACAGCTTCTTGAATTTTATCTGGGCCACATCCGAACCTTGTTCAGTATACTTTATCAGGCCGAGTGTAAATGGGGTTAATGAAACAGAAAAGCATTATTGTACTAATGTTATAAACTGTCTTGGTTAAGTAAATGGGTAGATTCAGTTTATGTTAATAAAGTGACAACATGGGTTGCCCTGTAAGATGAGTTAAAGTGACAAATAATGTTACCACCCTGCTGGGTTCAACCTCATTGGTTTAAATTATTATAATTCTCGATATTTTATTTGATCAATCTGATTAAAATACAGATCTATATTTTGTTTCGTTTTTTTTATACTTTCGATGGCCTACACTACATGAAGATCTGACCAGCTATAGTGGAAGGTCGTGTCAGGGGTCATACTAGTAGCTTTTGATCCTATGACGTTAGACATTTGATTAACCAATCAGCGTTGATGTTTCTACTGGGATACCCACAGTTCTGTGCACTACACGCCAAAAACTTGCCGTAACAAACCGTTTCATTTGCTAATCCCTCACATCAACCAGAATGCGGGTATATAACAACAATTCCAAATCCTAGTGTAGTAAAGACAAGTAAAACGAAATTTCAAACTATAAAAAACGAAACAAAATAGTATCTGTGTTTTAATCAGATTGTATTTTATGTGGTTTTCCAAAATTGATTTAGTGCGACCAAAGAGTGCAACACATAGAGCTATAGAAGAGAAGATATTATCGGTGGTAAAAGATGATATAAGTGATGAAGATGATGATGGAGATGATGATGAGGAGGATGATGGTGAAGATGAGATTGATGATTTAGATGATAGTATGTATTACATTTGAATTTTAATATTTCAAGAGAAACTTTTTATTATAAGACAAATCCTCTGGATCCACTGGAATCCTGTTAATATAAAGTCATTATTATAAAATTTGAGACACAATAGTGTAACAATTTGAAACCTAATACTATTTTTTTCATCTTTACGATATAAAAGTACAATAATTAATAGAATTCAAATTCAACTTTCTTCATATTAGAATTATCCTCTTGTCTGTTCACCATAATTTCTTCCTTTTTTTTTAAACAGAAATAAGAGATACCAAATCTAACAATGACTTCTATAAAAGTTTATTTTTTGAAGTGGAAGATTTTAGTGTAAGTATCTTAAAATTAAAAAAAAGAAAGTTGGATACTGTATCACAAAATGTTTAATGTAGTTCCTCTTTATTTAGAGCCGTTCTATCCCCCTGCACCACACCAAACCCTACACCGTCTATGTTAGTTTTCTTTTAGATTTTGGTCTTGAATCTAGGAAGAGGGTTTGAAATGACATTGGCCAGGTTTTGGTGAATATTCTGAATATTCATGGTGTAGTGGTGGAAGGATAACAACCATGACCATAAGTTGGTTACAGTGATATGTACATCGGATAGTTATTTACATGTTTACTAGTATGATACTTCCAATTTGTGTATCCCAAATTCCGATGGTCAAACTCATACAAACTTTGTTGCCAAGACACTGAGAGTCAGTGCTGGATTAACCATAAGGCAAATAAGGCATGTGCCTATGGGCCAGCCAAAAATCCAGGCCACAAAATAATAAAGTAAACTTTTTTTGATAATTATCAGGTGGTGACAAAAATGCTTGCCGTTATTTTTATGTAAATAAATTGCATCCTTCTTCCTCTACGCGCGTTTGTCCTTAAAAGCTTTCTATACTCTGGCAAAGGGTTGACATGATGTTTCGTCCCTTTCGTCACTTTGTTGCCAAGACACTGAGAGTGTGGTAGGGAGGTAGGAGAGTGTGGTAGAGAGTGTTAAGCCCAATGAATATTGGAAGAAAGTTAAAGAGATGGGCAAAGTGATATTGACGTGAAAGTCAGTAGACATAATTGTTGTTGTCTCCCTTCGCGTATGGCTGACTTGAAATGCAAATTTTTCCAAATGAAACTAATTTGGAATTTAAACAAATGGGATATATCTAGTACTTATTCGAACTAGTCATTTTTTTTTTTTTTTTTTTCAAATTTTGTAAATTGTTTGAAAGGAGTTGCTTTGTCAACAATTAGTCTCACTAACTAGAACGTCCAAATTTTGCTGTGGGGTTAGACAAGAAAATACCCTGGTATGTTACAGGGGCGGATCCAGGAATTTTTGCAGGAGGGGGTTTGCCAGGTTCTTGAGACAATGTATCTCTCCCTCCCCCCCCCTCCCGCATTGTCTCTATTGTCATTTTGGTGTATATACATACACATTGAGCTTTTTAAACAGAAATTCAACACCTTGTTTGACGTCAATTTTTATTATGAATTAATACAATGACATTGTGATTCAATTTCATGGATGCAAAGCATTAATTGTGATATCACATAATGCCTATATCATTATCTCGTGCTTTGAGTGCACATCCTGTCCCACATCTGATGATAAAAGATAAAGCACACAGCCAAGAAACTTTTCTCATAAAAAGTGTTGATTTACCCCCAAAAATATGTAGCTGTTACCCTTGTCAGTGGTAGAGGAAAAACATTTAGTTATTTGAATGGGAAAAAACCCCCAACAAAGTCCTGTTTATTTTATTGGTAGATCTCCAGACAGTGGTAAATTGAAATAAGAGAGGTCTGTTGTGCCACTGTCGGGGCTTAATTTCCCTCATTAGCCCAGTTGTTCAGCCATTTTGTAAGGCCCATTTATCACCATAAGTAAATAAAGAAGGAAGCTAGTTTGTAAACAGTTTGAAACTAAAGCTGATCATACCCTGGAGAGTATTACAATGAGATTACTCTGTCATAAATAACTGAACATGACCTGTTATTTTCATTTTTTTTTTTGTATGTGTTAAAATGATGTATTTTTCAGGACTATTTGCAACTTGGACCACTAGAACTAAAACTATTAAATGTTAATGGAACGCAGATGCGACTTCATCCTCAGGGACAGCCAACAGATGAAGAGTTAGCTGCCCTTGATTGTAATCCCGATAACTGGCCTGTCACTCAGCCAATGATCAAAAATGCTACCAATCAATAAGATATGAACAAACAGCAATAAATTGGGTGCATTTAAATGCATGTGGTTGTTTACAAATCATGAAAGAGAATTGATGGATCTAACATACATGTACATCATTATTAGCGGTTTCTCCTTCTACAGTTTAACCATAATGATAGAATTTAAGCTAAATGTAAACCCAAGCTTTTAAAGATCATCCATGTTTTTTTAAAAATTACATCACACTCATTGCTAAAGTTTGCCAGACAAAGGTGACAATCACTCGTGAAGTTGCATGCTATGAAAATGGTTTGAAGAAATTTACAGATATTTATACATTAAAGACAATATTGTATTTGTTTAAAGATAAACAGTATACATGTATTTGCTAAAGGGGGGGGGGTATCTGAATGGTTAGCACCTGCGCGCTGTATCATAAAGCCTGTCATTGAGTCAACTGGCGTGGTTTCGAATCCCCGGTTGTACGTGACAAGGAGTAGGGTCACCTGTCCAACCTCGTGGGTTTTCTCCTGGTCCTCCGGTTTCCTCCCACTGCTAAAGACTCCTACGCGCAAGCGAATTATTGAAATAAAAGACCATATGTTAGTCCCGAAATGACCTAGTTTGTGTCGAGTGGACGTTAAACCCCATCTCTCTCTCTCTATATTTGCTAAAGAAAAGAAAAAATTATGTGTCCCACATAATGCTGTCAGTGAGCACATATTTAGTTGCCTGTCAATCCATTTTTCTACTGAGGTAATCTATGATAAATATGTGCCAAAATGATTTTATTTATAAGAGGTTGGTTGGTTAAACATCTAGTAACTATATGATTTATGTAAGTTAATAAAAAAAAACCCAAACAATTAAATAATTCAGAAAGAAAACCTTTTCTGATCTAAAAAGGAATAATATTATAATTAACTTTAGCCATATGTGATTGACAACAATTAAAAATTCTACAGATGTTGTATATAGTTGTATATATAAAATATTGAATATTATCGGATAATGTCATGAAATACAATCCGCCATATTGAACTGCAATATAAGCTTATTTAAAATCAAAATCACTTTAAAATGTATTTGATTTCAACTGGAATTTTTTTTTTTTTTCATTGTGCAAATAAAATTTATCTGTGTGATATTTATTATTACTTATATGCTGGTATGTCTTATTTATTAAGGGGGGTTTGATGGCCGAATAGTTATCATGTGCGCTCTGTATCATATGGTCTGTCATTGAGTCAACTGGCGGGGTTTTGATTCTCCGGTTGTACGTGGCAAGGAGTAGGGTCACTTGTCCAACATCGTGGGTTTTCTCTGGGTCCTCCGGTTTCCCCCCACTGCTAAAGACCCCTACGTGCAAGCGAATTATTGAAATAAAAATGAACCATGTGTTAGTCTCGAAATGACCTAGTTTGTTTTGAGTGGACGTTAAACCCCATTTCTCTTTCTCTGTTGTTTGTTTTATGCTCTTTGTTTGTCTTGTCAATACTGGTTGTCTAGATAAAATAAACTGTGTTATGCCATTAAAAAAAACCAACAAATAAATGAAATATGGTGTAAGGTACTACTTTTCTGCACTGATCATGAGCTAATTAAGAATTGGTGTGCTATGAGGGACATTATCCCTGGCAAGCAACGCCATGGCCTACTCTTATTTTAATTTCCAACTAACCTGGTTTCTTTTAGGTGGATGCCAACGTGTACACAGGACCTCATTTTTTTGTCCCATTCGAACGACTGCATGCTGTTCCTTACAGGGCCCTCCATCCCGCCCCAATGCCGGAAAACCCTTTGGAACTTTCTCGGCAAACACCAGAAGCAAACCCAAGATCAAATAAACAAAACGAAAAGGAACAAATATTTACATATAATTTATTAACAAACAATTTAGACTATAACTTAAGCATTTTCTGCTTCAGTTTGAGTAAATTAAAACATAATGTAATTAATTCCCCCTTTATTACATGTACAGATATAGTGCTTTACATTTTAATCAAAACAATAAACACCCTTCTTAATTTGACAAATGACAAGTTACACTCTGCTACTTCAAAGGAAGACAAAATATTCATAGAAAATGTCTGTTTATTTCATGATATTCTATTTAAAAATGCAATCTCTAATCTCAGAATAGTTTGATAATAAATATTTCTGAATGTAATATTAAAATGAAATCAAATTAATTTCTATATAAGTAAAAAGTAAATGCTAAATGCAGGCAAGATGTCTTCAGTGTATGCTATGGAGTATTAATAAGACCTTACCTTCAAGACAGCCTATACAATAAGTGTAGTTTAATGGTCGAAAGCAACATTAAGTAATATATTGATTTTGCACAAGGGCGTCAGCCAGAGAGTTGTATCAATATATTACACAATACAGACACTAACCCGCATATGCATTTAAATGAAATGATTATGCTATTTCAATGTTTCATCAAGTATCATTGGTATTTTAAATAAGGGTACATCAATATCAAAATATGTGTATGCCTGAAATACTCAATTTCTTATTTTTGAAAGTAATTTTATTTTTTGTAACTAACCAACATGATCTGGACGCATTAATTAATCTAGTGACCAGAGCTAATAATAATATTGTTGCTAAATCACAAAATAATCACAATTTAAATTAATGAAACATTTATACTACCGGTATATTATATATAAAACAAAATAGTCTAGTATCATGGAAGCCTAAATACTATACATTATGGCTTGCATAGTTCTATCAACTCTAAAACATCATAGTACATCTAATTCTAATCTTTACTAAATATATTTATGTTGTCCTGCTCAATAAGATGTTCGCATATTTCTAAAACACATATGGGGAGTGACCAATCTAATTAAAATATAGATCTATATTTCGTTACGTTTTTTATACTTTCGATGGCCTACACTACAGTAAAGGCAAGTAAAAACGAAATTTTGAACTATAAAAAACGAAACGAAATTGGATCTGTGTTTTAATCAGATTGGGGAGTGACTGGGTTATGTCATGTACTTGGGTAGAAGTTGGAAAAAAACTAATTTAATACCAACAGTAGTCACAACAACCTGGTCAATGGCCCCATCTAGTTTTCAGAGCAACAGAGCAATATAAATTGATCCAGGCTATATATATTACATGTATAATGAAATAAACTAATCTGCCTAGCCTGTGAAACTTTTATTACTTTATAAGCTGGATTAACTTGGTGGCATTAGTAGATTCAATATTGATTAACATCATTCAGAAACAATATCCCTCACCTTAAAAAACAATATATCCTACCCAAAACCAAAAATAGGTTGATCATTGTATTGTTAACATGTTTTTAAGTTTCTAATATACATTTTGGGAATAAACCCCAGCTGGCAGTAATATTGAATTTATGACAATGATAAAAGTTAAGAAATCAATCAAATTAAGCCGAACCACTAAAATTCTACTTTTGATTTGCAACATATGCCGACATGGTGGGACATGGTGCGTGCTAAACAATGTCCAGTGTAAATATTGATAATTTTATTCTAGATGCAATAAACTTATAAGCTTCTATACATATATCAACAAATACATTAAAGCCAACACCTAAAGAAATTCCCAGTTATCTATAAATTGAAGTAAATAATATGATTTTGTTTTTAAGGCACATTATAATAGTACCAATCTTATAAGCCCCCCTTTCCTCCCCCCCAGTCAAATTATAGTAATTAAATTACACATTTATTGCTTCCGTTTTGCCAACACATAACACATTGAATCTACACACAAAGTCACATAGCTCGGACCCCAAGTTCACAAAGCATTATCTGACTTAAAGTAGCTAAGTCCGTAACTCAATATCATCCAAAATCTTCGACATTGAAAACACAAATTTTTTTGCTATTTAAATCAGCATTGGTGTTGTGATCTAACCTGGAAAAGATGGGCTTCTGATATCCAATATTTAAGACAAAATAATGCGTTTCAGCGCTATTTGTAACAAGGTGCTCAGAGAATGAGGCTAGACATATTCCACAAGTCATGTCAAACGGTGATATCATATAATGCGTTTCAGCGCCATTTGTAACAAGGTGCTCAGAGAATGAGGCTAGACATATTCCACAAGTCATGTCAAACGGTGATATCATATTCTTATTTTGGAGAGCATGCGCAATAAATAATATCGGTGTTGACTGGAATAACCAGACGCTAGAAATTGACTTGCGGTTGAGACTTCTGGCGTATTTCGCCGAACATAACTGGTGACAATTCACAGTAAAACGGACACGAATGAATGTGAAACAGTTTATATAAATTCATATTACATTATTATATGTGTTGCGACCCATTTGTGCCAATTTCTAGGTCCAAAATATTAGCGATTTAGCTCCTTTAAGTTAAGAATTTACTCAACTTTCAATCACTGTTTATGACATAGTTTCTTATTGATGTATTTGATACATTATAACAACGAAAGTTTTATAATGATCTATATTTTAGTTAAAATAGTGCGAACAATTTTGAGTAAATTCTTAACTTAAGTCTGAGAATGCTTTGTGAACTAAGGGCCAGTTGTTTGATTGTTTATTACAACTTCACTATATTTATTTTAAAATTTTGTCAGAGGCTCATGACCAACAAATATATTGTTGTCTTTAGTGTGTGGATGCTTTTCAAGACATTTGTTATTTTGTCCTCACCACATGATTTTTCCGTTGCGCTATTTATAAGGCTAAAACAATCTTCATTTAGTGCTTTAATCAAAGTGGATAAAGATATAAATCTATGTATCGATAATATACATAATAATAATATTATCACACATATTATACATATTATTTGGCAATGATAACAATATTAACAAATGAATAACAGTATATATAGAGTATATCTGTAGGCATTTACACTTTAAAAATTAAACACCTCTATTTTTATGTTGGTTTTTTTTTAGGCATTTTCAAATTATTTTTGTGAACCAACAATTTCACACTCGGCAAACCTCAACAGATTTCATTACTCTACATCTAGCCTCGGCTGTATGACGGTAAGTGATATGTACCTACGCCTATACAATTGCAATGCGGCACCGGTTTACTTATTAGGAAAACATGACGCTTTTAAAAAGAAGTTATCAAAATTGTGTTGTTGAAGCCTGTTTAGAATTTTCAGTGCAAAGTTGCCCTTGTTTAAAAAAAATCAGATAAACTTGAAAGAAAAACAGCTTCAGACTTTGAAATATTTGTATGATAAAACATTCTTTAAAGGCATCCTCATGGGCAACGCAGTTGGTAAACTGGGAACTTGAAAGTAGTTCCAATAGTGGACTTCGTCATACAGCCGAGGCTAGATGTAGGGTACTGGAATCTGCTGAGGTTTGCCGAGTGACAATTTCAGTTAAAATTTGAGTATTTTTGTCATATTTGACAAAAGAACCTGTGATTTAAAGAATGATGTAAACTGTATTGTTTTTATATTGGAGATAATCACTTCTTAAAAAGTCGATGTCATCCAAAGTAATTTGAATGCTTGCAGTGTAACCTTGTTATCTTAATTAACAATACATGTTCATAAAATAATAATAATAATAACAAAATATGATACTAATGAGATCTATACACCATAAAATATCAAGTGTCCAATTAACACCTACCAATGTTCATTTGGTTTCTCATTATCTTTTGTTGAAACCAAACTATGAAAATGACAATAAATCTGAGCAAGAAATATAGATTAATAATGTTTTTTGTCTTTTTAAATTCATAATATTCTAAACTCAAATCATTATTTCAAACACCTATACAGGATCAAAAGGTGACAAATTTAACACTAAATATTTTGCAGTGTTTCATACCATCTCAATTTTACAAGTATTAAATTATAATCATATTTACACTTATATTTTATATATTTGATATGAGGTACATTAATCAATTTTTATTATGCTTTAAATTATATAACTTTAAAACAAAAATACTGAAGGAATAATATGCATTCTTATAGTGGCATTTAGGAACTGGGTGGATTAATAAACTACATATTATATTAGCTTGATGACATTGAGAGAATACACTTTGAAACCTCGCCTAAATAAATCAGAAGTATGGGTTATAGTTTATGAATAACATGTAATATAATTTGTTACTTCTATTGGATTTATTATTAATAATTTAAAGGGACGGTGATGGGTATGTAACTAATTATGCAATGCAATAGACTATTATAAGCTATACTATAGAATAGTAAAATAAAGTTATAAACTGATATTAGTATATAGATAATAGGCTACATATTAAACTCTCTTAGTTTTAGATTTTATTATTTAATTCAGTAGGCTTATATTTTCATCATAAATTAAAATATAGGTTGGTGCACAAGTGGATTATAATGGTGGCAGCCTCCAACCGGAAATATTTTTGAAGAACTCCAAGAAGAAAGCTGAAAGAAAACGCCAAATCCCGGAAGAAAAGTTGATATGGCCCCTCTTAGACAGGGAAAGCCAGGTCCTGTGCAGGGTCCCCTGGATTGGAGAAAAGGGCCCCCTTGACTCCAGTTTAAGCCAGTAAGGGTTCGCTTTTTGTTTCCAATTGGAAGGCACACAAATCTTCAAACAAATTTCACCTACAAATACTTATAATTCAGCTTTCACAATTGAAGTAACCTCAATCTTTTTGTGCAAAAAACGTTTATTGCCCGGTAATCATGGTGAGTTCAGTAAAACCTTGCCAAAGAAACTTTGTGATTTGAATAAGCTTCCTATATTCCTATTAACACGTTTCACCTCTGTATACACAGTGAAAATGACAGATGCTTTACGTACAATCAATTTGTCACCCCTAGTTTTCCCTGTGGTGAATATAAATGAAATGGGGTTTGACTTTCTACTTTTCTGCACCAACCTTGATATAATGAAGATGGACATACAGTGTGCTATAACATCAATTTTTCGTCCCATCCTAATGACTCAATGCTGCTCCTTGCCCATTGACAATGGAGAAATGATGCCGGAAATTCCCAATGAATTTTATCGGCCTGTAGAAGAATAGCTAAAAACAATCCAGTGTGGGCAAATTATCCCCCACCCATTGTATGGCATATTCCCGTCTTCATTTGTCCAGTTGGTGAAGAAATGCAGGATGTTGAATCTAATTTAAATTTTTTTTTGTCAAAAAAGTGCTCTATATCTCATCTAAGACAATGTAATATTTAAATTTTTCTAGGAGAGGTCGGCCATACGCCACGTCGCTAGGGCCCTTTGGAACTACCATTCTCTTAATCTGCCCCTAGGTTGGCGACAAATTTTTTTATTTATTTTGTGAAGCATTTATCATCAAATCTTTTGACTAGGCTTTAGAATCTGTCCGCCACTCATGACACACATATAAATTCAGCATTTATCTGAATATTGAATCAGAAATACACATTTAATAGTTAATGTTATTTACTGAACCCAATCTCAGAATCAGCAAAGTTTTCCTTATCTCTGAAACAATGTTTGTTTGAATTCAATTATCTTGCATGTTCTGAATGTCATTTAGCATTGTAAAAGAAAATTTGTCACGCCATATTTCTCATTCACATTGTAGGCACAAGATGACAAATCTGTCTACATAAGAATACTTTTTACTACCAACATTTTTATGGTGAGGGCCAATCTGATTAAATTACAGATCTATATTTCATTTCGTTTTTTTTATACTTTCGATGGCCTACACTACATGAAGATCTGACTGGTTGTTGTGATAGGTCACGTCAGAGGTGATACGAGCGACTTTTGACCCTATGATGTCAGACATTTGATTAACCAATCAGCATTGATGTTACTAGTGGATTACCCACAGTTCCGTGCAAAACATGCCTAAAGCTCGCCGTAACAGACCATTTCATTGGCTAATACCTCACACCATTCAGAACACGTCAATGATATCAACTCTTCCAGATCCTAGTGTAGTAAAGACAAGTAAAACGAAATTTTGAACTATAAAAACGAAACGAAATAGGATCTGTGTTTTAATCAGATTTGATGAGGGCTAAAATAATGAAAATATCTAACATTGAAGAATAAAGAATTAGACCTATGTTTACCAATTAATTAAAGAGTCTTTTAATTTTCATAAACAGCCAACAGCAACTTACCCTCTAAAAGCTACTATAAAACAAATTTATATGTACATCAATTCCATGTATTGTACATTATTTAATAGGCCTATCCAGTGATATTTACATACTTTCTAGTTTAAAATAACATTCATTATTAACTCTAAAATTAATATCTCATACATACACTCTATCTTCATTCATCCACTTATTCCTTTCACCATAAGATTAAAAGGTAAAAACAAAAATAAAATCATTGGAGCTTTTAACTTCAATTTCACAGTTTTTTCTTTATGCTCACAATAGTCACCGATCATTCCAGTATAGATTATTTACACAGAGTTGTCACCCTTTAAACCTAATAATAAATGACATCATCACATAAGCTGGCCTACGTCGACCAAGATATGCGTATATAATGATCTATAATAAATATCCACTACATTATATTTAACACTGTTTAATCCATCCATTTTAAACCTTTTCACGGCTGTATTCAATAGTTTCGATCTGTAAGAAAAACAAGGAAGAAAATTGCATTACTGTAATTAATGGCGGTTTATTTTTTAATAAATAACGGCAACATCAATAGGATTTGCCTGGAGGCTTTAATATTTCAACTGAATATATCCGTGTTCGGTTATTAAAACCAGACACACAATCAATTTGATAAATATTTCTACTGGAAAAGAAAGACGGTGGCTCCATACTTGAAAAAAAAATAATAAATGGGTTGTCGTACAATGAAACATACCCCCACAACAGCTATGTCATCTGTGTGGTCCATAAAGATTTTTTTTTGTGTGTGTGGGTGTGTGTGTGTGTGTGTGTGTGTATGTGATGGGATCATTTACAAGACACTTAAAACAAAGGACAACAACCCATTAAATAATTATAGGAAATAATCAAAACTTGATCAGATTCTAGTTTTTCCTGGCAACTAGATGATAACTTCAGTCGATTGAGATAATTAAAATCATTGAAAATCAATAGGTTTTTCATCTCATTAACAGTGTATAAATTTCATTTAAGCAGATGATAAGACTTTGAAAGATTTATAACAAGATTTTTCAATTTTCATAGAATTCAAGGACAACAACTCTGAATGTAATTATTAGAAATCACTGAAAATATATAGTCTTCTTCCAATCATGAATATAAACGCTTTGTATAAACTTAATGGCAAATGAATGATAAAAATAAGCTCTAGATGGTGCACAAGATTGTTGAAAGTGATCAAGGCTTTACTCTGACAGTAATTATTAAAAATTGTTGGAAAACAATATGATTGTTTGTCTCATGAACATAGATATTATGTATAAATTTCAAGTCAATTGGATAATTACTTGAGCCTTTAAAGTGTCCACTTACAATGCTTGTGGACAGCATAGTGGAAACCTTTCCATACATGACTTCAAAGAGTAATTACACTTAAAATATATTGATATTTCAATATTCAAACAATTGTTTGAGAAACAAAAGAGAGAAAGCCATGATTCTACGGTACCAATTAGTTCCAGTCATGACAAAATTGCAGTATTTAATATAAAATAGAATTAATGAAAGCATGAACTAAAATAGCTTTATGCATGGTTTCTTGTGTATGAATCATACATATACAAGATATCATCAATAGAGCACTGTTGCCTAGAATGACAGACTAGACTTCTTATCAATTATATTCTATATAAACTGGTTTTATACAAATTTTAATACTGGACCAAACCCGAGATATATAATTTATCAGCTAGATAAGGAATCCTTAATTATGGGGAAATACATATTCATGAATGACAGGAAGAAGTGGGTTTAGTTGTTCGGAGGTATAAAAGACAGCCTTGGAGATTGGTTATGTTTATAAAGAATCATGTGACAGTTTTAATTAAACAAGAGTAGATAGAAATACTGCTGTTTTCAGTGAAAAACATCATCACACATTAGGCCATATAAAAAAAAAATATTTTGGTCCTCAGACAATCCTTCCAAAAAATCTGATGTGGGAGGGAGGTTTTTTTTTTGTATTTTTATTTTGTCATCACATTTGTGTATAAAAAGTTTGCTTCAAATCACTCTCAAAAAATTTTAATCTCAAGAAAATACTACTACCCCTGCCACAAGAATCTTTTTTTTTTTAGCCTTGTTGATTTAGGGAGAATCCCATTGAGTTTGTATTTGTCATTACTCACTGTCTATTTACCATCAATATAAAAACCTAAATTAATTGTTGGATTATTCTGTCATTTAATTGCAGTGTCTACTGGACATAATTTAATTCTCTCAAAGTTGTCAGAACCGTTAGTCATTAGATTAACACATAAGAAACACTCCTTACGTCACACAAGGTATACTATTACTTTTTATCTTGTTTGCGCTTGTTTTATCTTGTTTTTCAGGGAATCCAGTATTTTTCTAGTAATACTGGATGTCTCTACTTTGAACTACTTTCTATATAAATGTATACCAAAATTGCCATAATTTTATTGGAAATAACTACCCGAATGTATCTTTAAAGTATAAAAGCTAAAAGAAAGTGGGATGTAATTTGATATATATAGCTAGGTAATCATAGAATCTCAGACAGAAATGTGGTATAAACACAGAAATAGACTCACCTTGTAACCCATGCAGTAGGTTTCCTCTTCGTATGTTTAATCATTTTATATCTAGCAATATTTGTAGGAGGACGAGTAATCTTTAAACCCGTATGTAATATTCTGAAATAACAAAAGATAGGTTGCCAGGCAACGAAACATATGCCCACAGCAGCTAAATCGTCCGGGCAGTCAACAAGTATTGTCGCATATTTTTACTTTTTTTGGTAATGAAACATTTATAATACACTAAAATCTGATTAAGAGTAACAACTCATTAAATAATTATCAATCTGAAGTCAATCGGATGATAACTTTAGCCTCTAGAATGTCACAAGATTTTTCGGAAATTATCGGAAATCGTTGAAAATCGATAGGCTTCTTCGTCTCATGACCTTAAACACTGTGTATAAATTTAAAGTCAATCGGATATTAACTTTGACCTCTAGAGCGTCCACAAGATTTTTTGAAGTGATCAAGGGCCATAACTCTGGCAGTAATTATCGGAAATCGCTGAAAATCAATAGGATTCTTCGTCTTATGACCTTAAACACTGTGTATAAATTTAAAGTCAATCTGATATTAACTTTGACCTCTAGAGCGTCCACAAGATTTTTTTGGAGTGATCAAGGGCCATAACTCTGGCAGTAATTATCGGAAATCGCTGAAAATTAATAGGATTCCTCATCTCATGACTTTAAACACTGTGTATAAATTTAAAGTCAATCGGATATTAACTTTGATTTCTAAAGCGTCCGCAAGATTTTTTGAAGTGATCAAGAGCCATAACTCTGGCAGTAATTATCGGAAATCATTGAAAATCGATAGGCTTCTTTGTCTCATGACCTTAAACACTGTGTATAAATTTAAAGTCAATCGGATATTAACTTTGACCTCTAGAGCGTCCACAAGATTTTTTGAAGTGATCAAGGGCCATAACTCTGGCAGTAATTATCGGAAATCGCTGAAAATCAATAGGCTTCTTCATCTCATGACCTTAAACACTGTGTATAAATTTAAAGTCAATTGGATTTTGACTTTAACCTCTAGAGCGTCCACAAGCAATTGTGGACGCCGGACCGACGAACGGACGGACAGGGCGACGACAATATTGAAATGTGGTCGTATAAAAACACCACAGATAATTTTTATTTTATTTCCATATATCCAACACAACATACACTCGGTCCAGGGTTCTTAATCCATTTGAAGTAATATTCCTGAATAAATCGTAGTCTTCGTTTACTCTATGAAACGTTCGTGCTTCATCATTCGATCTAAAATATTAGCATTTTTCTAGGATTGCCAGTACCAGAAAAGATTGTAGCCAAAATAAGCTGATACGGCACCATGACATTTCTTCATAACACAATCTGTCTATCCAAACTGTCCAAAAAGTTGATGATAAATTTAGCATCTAGAACTCCCACAAAAATTTTCAGAGTGATCAAGAACGATTAATTTGTAAATAATTATTTAAAATCATTAAGGGGCATTGTATAAGATTTAGATAAAGAGCTGACAGTACTTGTTATAATAGTTAAAAAATAGATAATGAAAATTTCAATCAAATTACTTCATTCTAAGCCAAGTAATCAGCGTAATCTCAATTGTCATTTCTACTGATAACAAACAAAGTCTCGATTATATGTTTTTGAATCAAATCATTTTGACAGTTTTCACTGTCAATTCCATTTGAATCTGTTGAAAATTTTTAGTATCCAATGGCATCGAGAATTAATTACGGTCTTGATAAGGTAATAAATGTCTAATTAATAATTTATGTAACATTTAATTAAGGCATAAAGAAAGAGAGAGAGAGAAATGGGGTTTAACGTCCACTCGACACAAACTAGGTCATTTCGGGACTAACATATGGTTTAATTTTATTTACATAATTCGCTTGCACGTAGTGGTCTTTAGCAGTGGAAGGAAACCGGAGGACCCGGAGAAAACCCATTTCGGGACTAACATATGGTTTAATTTTATTTACATAATTCGCTTGCACGTAGTGGAAGGAAACCGGAGGACCCGGAGAAAACCCACGAGGTTGGACAGGCGACCCTACTCCTTGCCACGTACAACCGGGGATTCGAAACCACGCCAGTCGACTCAAAGACACACTTAATGATACAGCACGCGCACGCTAACCATTCAGCCATCCAACCCCCCTAAGGCATAAAGAAAGACCTGCAATAGGAAGATTTAGCTATTGAATAATGTCCCTTTAAAGACAGTTAGTCTTGTTTGTCTCAAGAAAACACGGTGTATCAATTTGAAGCCAGTAAGATGATAACTGTAGAAACTAAAGCATCCACAAAAGTAATTAAAGGGGAAAAAATCGATAAGATTCTTTGTATCACTAGTGTAAACAATGAATACAAATTTCAAGAATATCAGATTTTAACCGACTACGCAAGAGTTAGACATTTCGGAACATAAAAATATTGTTTTTGTTCCTTTATGTCCCATATTACCAATTGTATGCTCGGTAGCCTGGAGTTTGGGTGTTCGATCCCTGCATTGGCTGAGAAAGTTCATCCAGATTTTCCGGCGTGGTTCGGCCTTGTCAGTGATGCAGGACGGAGGGCCTGACAAGAACAGCTGTCTAGTTGTTTGGATGGCATGAAAAACCGAGATCCCGTGTACACATTGGCGTGCACATAAAAAATCCCTTGACAGTTGGAATTCGATATAAGAGTAGACCGTAGTGCCGCTGTCCGGGCAAAATTTCCCTCACAGCACACTGTAAGGTGTATGCCCGTCTTTATTAGCCCAGTATAGGAGCAGAACAGTAGAATGTTAAACCCCATTTCATTTTAATTAAATAAAGGGGTGTTCTATTTCTAAAAATAAAATTCATGGGAGTGATGACTTTACATTGTTTACAATACAAACATTTTAAGTCATTATAAGTCATTAATTCAAATCCCTTTTGAACATTTGATTCTACCAAAATTATAAATTTTGGGAGTTTTTAATGCAATTTCTGAAGTCAATATTTTACTTTCTCTTATCTGTTTAAAACATGAATAGATTAGCAGATACTGTATATAAGAATAGTTTGGGATCTATAAAGATGAATGAAAAAACTGAAGGAGACTGTATCATGCAGGCTATTGGATTAGTAATCGTTTCCGCCGAGAAGAATGTTAAATGAATGAGAATGTTAAAGATGAATGAAATAATTGAAGGAGACCAGGTTAAAAATCTACTGTCTGTCTTGCAAAGTTCCTATTGAAAAACCTGACCACAATATAATTCATTTCTCTCTTTAAATTCCCAACAGGGATAAAAATTTTGAATGTAAAATTGTAGGAAAGGAAACATAAAGCAGGTATAAGCTCTCACAGGCTTTCAAGAAAGTGTATGTCATTAGTCGAATACTTTTCTTCACAAGTGGTGGACATTTCTCTCTCTCGCTCTCCATTAATGTCCACCACTTGTGAAGAAAAGTATTCGACTAATGACATACACTTTCTTGAAAGCCTGTGAGAGCTTATACCTGCTTTATGTTTCCTTTCCTACAATTTTACATTCAAAATTTTTATCCCTGTTGGGAATTTAAAGAGAGAAATGAATTATATTGTGGTCAGGTTTTTCAATAGGAACTTTGCAAGACAGACAGTAGATTTTTAACCTGGTCTCCTTCAATTATTTCATTCATCTTTAACATTCTCATTCATTTAACATTCTTCTCGGCGGAAACGATTACTAATCCAATAGCCTGCATGATACAGTCTCCTTCAGTTTTTTCATTCATCTTTATAGATCCCAAACTATTCTTATATACAGTATCTGCTAATCTATTCATGTTTTAAACAGATAAGAGAAAGTAAAATATTGACTTCAGAAATTGCATTAAAAACTCCCAAAATTTATAATTTTGGTAGAATCAAATGTTCAAAAGGGATTTGAATTAATGACTTATAATGACTTAAAATGTTTGTATTGTAAACAATGTAAACTCGACACAAACTAGGTCATTTCGGGACTAACATATGGTTTAATTTTATTTCAATAATTTGCTTGTGCGTAGGGGTCTTTAGCAGCGGGAGGAAACCGGAGGACCCCCGAACGAAAACCCACGAGGTTGGACAGGCGACCCTACTCCTTGTCACGTACAACCGGGGAATCGAAACCACGCCAGTTGACTCAATGACAGGCCTTATGATACAGCGCGCACATGCTAACCAATCGGCCATCCATCCCCCCACACTGATCTGACCTGCGACAAATTGAATTCTAAAACATTTTTTTTATGTATTGGAAAAATAAATAAAGGCGTTTGACGTATTTAGTGTAAATGGGTATTAAAATGACTAAAATGCAGCATTTTCTCCGAAGCAGTAACGTCTTATGTAAACAATGCACGCGCCATTCAGCCAATGATTGACGTTGCGTGCTGTGACAGCAGGTGTTAAGGCAGTCATCTTTGACAGAGATTTATCACTAGACTCGTAATTCTCTGTGAAACAGATTGCCATCCCCCCTCGACATTAATGGTGATAATCATCTTGAGATATGTAGTTAAACCCATGACATAATTACCCCAGTCAAGGAACCAATGGGTGACATGAAGTCAAAGGAAGAGAGAGAAATGGGTTTAACATCCACTCGACACAAACTAGGTCATATCGAGACTAACATATGGTTCAATTTTATTTCAACAATTTGTTTGAGCGTGGGAGGAAACCGGAGGACCCGGAGAAAACCCACACGGTTGGACAGGAATTCGATATAAGAGTAGGCTGTAGTGCCTTTGTCCGGGCAAAATTTCCCTCATAGCATACTGTATGGCATATGCCTGTCTTCATTTGCCCGGTAGGAGCAGAACAGTAAGACGTTAAACCCCATTTCAATTCATTTCATTTATTACACTAAAACGACTTAATTTATTATCAGACAATAAAACACATGTTTGGTTGTTCTTTTGAAATTTGTCATTGCTGCGAAAAAAAATGGTAGTGGTACAGACCAACAAATCATCATAGATTGATAAAGACATTTATAACACATGTGATCTTTGCTCAACATCGAAAGACATTGAAGGTACGCTGACAGAAATAAGTATCCCGTCTGCTACATTTTTCTCATCAGATGGAGGTGACGGTTGGCCACCATCCAGAAACTAGTCTTGGAGAACTTAATAATAGAATCTTGAAAGACAATCCATTTACATTATAATTCATTTCTATACACGTCAGTCTGTTAGTTGAGCCTGCCAAGACGGGTTTCCAATTAGCGATTGTGAGGATCGATCAAGGTTGTCTTAAATGATCTTCAATCTACAACATATATCAGTTCTGTTACCATGTACTCCCCATCATACGTCCATCATTACACAACAAGATGTGATGAGTCCTAATTTCACAGATCACGTCTATCAAATAGTCTACAACGTAACTGATGATGTCCATGCACGCTGCTTTGTTAGGGTACGCATGAAAGCAGTCTATCAAATGCAAACACAAAATGATTAGGGCTTACAGAATTTGTTGCGAATAAAAAATAAATAGTATACCAAATTAACTCAAAAGAAATATCACATGAGCTAGCAGTCGATTAGTGTGCTTACTGAAATTATTTTGAATTTGAAGCGATTAAAAAATTAATATTGAACTAAATTAACTCAATAGAGATGCTACCTGGACTAGAAGTTATAAGTGAAATTCAATGAGGAAGCAGTTTTTTGTTCTGTTACAGTATTCCATAAAGAACCTAGAATTGATGTCAAAGTAATACTATAGATCTTCTCTTTGTCATTAATGTTAATTCTTGTCTTTTTGTTTGGCTAAATCCTGTCTCTATAATTTATTCCATTCCCCAAACACTTCGACCAGATTGAGAACAACATAAAACTTAATTTGACAATGTCTTATTGTAAAGCCTGTATGAGGGACATTGTGAGATATATCCTACTCGTCTTTTTTTATATCAAAAAATATCCACACAAGTCCATAAAGTAAAAAAACCCAAGGCTTTGCCAAGTTTTTTTTTACTTTATCGATGAGTGTTGTTATAATCTTTTAACAACCAACAACCACTGTAGTACTAGTAAAGTTGTTTATTTCAGTGACATGTTATACAAAGAAGACATGTGAAAATCGATATAAAATACTAACAGCTGGCACATTGGACCTATATGTCACTATTTAACATACACAAATTAAGTCAATTATAATTAGAATTCATAAAAATGATCAGTAAGTTGAGTATTTACAATAATAACAATGTCTATTCGACAGTGGCGGCGCCAGGGGGGGGGGGGGGGTGCCCCCCCTATTAATCTGGTCTGCCCTCTGTTTGCCCCCCCAATAAATTTAGAAAATAAAAAAAAGTATTTGTGATACATTTCGGTAATCAATACCTTCTACTGTGAATAAATCCCACATCCACATTCAGTCATAAACTTTCATGTTGTAGAGCATTTCCGGCAGTCTATTTTTCAAAATTTTCTTGGAAAGGCCCCCAATGGACTTGCTACTTTGGCGCTCACAAGGGGAATTCGTTGAGGTTCGGAAGTCCTCTCGTTTGACATTATGTTCTCTAGTCGGATAAACTAGTGATCAGGCGACGGACGGTATCTGGTCAGATCTATTTATCTCGACGATCGGTGCCTGACAGAACACTGTAAGACAGCATTTCCGGCAGTCTATTTTTCAAAATTTTCTGGGGGAGGACTCCCTACTTTGACGCTCGTGAGTGGGCTTCGCCTTGATTCGCAAGTCTGTTCATTTGACACTTTACCTCGTCGTTCAGTGCCTGAAATCCTTCTAGGCTGCATTTCCGACAACCTGTTTTTCAAAATTTTCTGGGGGAGGCCCCCTACCTCTAGTTGAAGCTCGTGCCTTTGCCCCCTTAACCTTGGACTTTGCCCCAGCTTTGTCCCTCCAATCACCGACGGATGGCGGCGCCACTGCTCTTTGAGCTCTGGAAATTCCTTCTAATATCAATTGAAAAGTTTGTTTCTATGCCTTAGGTCAACTTGAGTCCAAAATTTAGCACATTGACGTGGTAGATTGTTCATGAGGTATCATTATCTTGCATTTGTGAGAATTGTAAATCTGATATCGCTTTATTAAACCAGTATTGTCGCAGATCGCTATATAAGGAACAGTTTAAAATAAAATGTTTTTCATCTTCTGTACAGTTATGTGCACACATTTAGCAGATTCGATCTTCAAGCTCTTCACCTATAAACTGCCCTGTCTCAACACGAAGGGGTAAAACATCACATCTAAACTGCGCCAGAATTGACCGTTCATTTCTGGGCAGATTAAGGACTAAGTAATTCTCGGTTTTAAACTCATTTTTAAAGACGGCATAGGTTTTGAGTTTGGGGGAGTTGCTTAATTTGACCTGCCATGACTACGCTACATCTCGTTGGTAGGCAGACGAAGTGACTTATCGTCAATAGGTTATGGTAGGAAGATACGTCACTTCGTCTGCCTACCGACGATTTGTCCACATCTTTGATTTTATTATGGGGGGGTTGGATGGCTGAATGGTTAGCGTGTGCATGCTGTATCATAAAGTCTGTCATTGAGTCAACTGGCGTGGGAGGAAACCGGAGGACCCACAGAAAACCCACGAGGTTGGACAGGCGACCCTACTCCTTGTCACTCAAAACCGGGGAATCGAAACCCCGCCAGTTGACTCAATGACAGACTTTATGATACAGCGCGCACATGCTAACCATTCGGCCATCCAACCCCCCTCCAAATAAAGGTGTTCTAAAATCATTTATTGCTATTTTGATCTTTTGTGTTGATAGCTAGTATATTTATAGATCCTTACGCACAAGCGAATTATTGAAATAAAAGTAAACCATACGTTAGTCCAGAAATGACCTAGTTTGTGTCGAGTGGACGTTGAACCTCATTTCTCTCTCCTCTCGCTTTAATACGACACCTTGGTGCAGAACTTAGCGAAGTTGGAAATATACTGACAATAATTTAACAACTGGGATGGATATAATCTGTTTAAATGGCGATGTGATAGTTTGTGATTCCCTCGGAGATGTGTGACGTTCACAAATAACAGAACAAGGTTGACAGAACAATCAGTTAAATGTCACTCGACTTCTATAATGACTTGTTCATGTGATTTCAGTTACAGAATTCTCTTATTATTGAATTACAACCTGACCTTCTTTTATATCAGATCCAGTCAATTTCTACACAAATATATATTAAGGAAGGACTGAAGCTGTGATTCAATAAGAATAGAATTGTGAAAACAGTGGTTTGATAAAAACACAACAACATGCATGGGGCTTATATTGCATCAAACTTAAAGTAGCCAATTCTCTAACTCAATATCACCCGAAGTCTTCGACATTGAAAGCACAAATTATTTGTCAATTTAAATCAACACTGATGTTGTGATCTTACCGGGAAAAGATGGGCTTCAGATATCCAATATTTAAGACAAAATAAACATTTTACCATTGGTGCACAAATCGTGTACCATAATGCGTTTCAGCATCATTTGTAACAAGGGACTCAAAGAATGAGGCTAGACATATTTCATAAGTCATGTCAAACGGTGACGTCATATTCTTATCTGTAGAGCATGTGCAATAAATCCCATGCGTGTAAACTGGAATAACCAGATGCTAGAGATTGCCATTCGATTAAGACTTCTGGCGTATTTCGCCGAACATAACTGATTAGAATATACAGTAAAAACAGAAACTATTGAATGTAAATCAATTTATATACATCTATATTACATTATTATATGTGATACGACCCATTTGTGTCAATTTCTAGGTTCCAAATATTAGCGATTTAGCTCCTTTAAAGAGTGCTTTTGGGGTCTTCAATATGACTACACACTTTAAATCAGTGAAGTGGAGCCATGGTGACTAAGTGAATAGGGAAAGAGAGAGAATTGGGGTTTAAAGTCCACTCAACACAGACTAGGTCATTTTGGGACTAACATATGATTTAATTTTATTTCAAAACTTCACTTGCGCATAGGGGTCTTTAGCAGTGGGACCCAGAGAATACACACGAGGTTGGACCAGTGAATAGGGCTCTGACTCAGTAACCAGGAGGTCCTGGTGTTAGTTGAGAAGGTGCCTTATTAGGCTTTTCTGACCTGGTTTCCCCTTGTCAGTGATGCAAGGATGGAACGTCTGGTAAAGGAATAGTGAGGGGATCACGTGGCTAAGTGGGTAAGATGCTGGCTCGCTAGCCTGGAGGTTGGGTGTTCGATCCCTGCATTAGCCGAGAAAGTTCATTCAGATTTTCTGGCGTGGTTTCCCTTTGTCAGTGATGCAGGATGGAGGGCCTGACAAGGACAGCTGTCTAGTCGTTCGAATGGGACGAAAAACCAAGGTCCCGTGTACACATTGGCGTGCACGTAAAAGATCCCTTGGCAGTTGGAATTCGATATAAGAGTAGGCCGTAGCGCCGCTGCCAGGGCAAAATTTCCCTCATAGCACACTGTATGGCGTATGCCCATCTTCATTAGCCCAGGTTAGGAGCAGAACAGTAGGACGTTAAACCCCATTTCATTTCATTTCAAAGGAATAGTGACTACAGTCGTTTGGATGGGTTAAAAAACCAAGGTCTTGTGTACACAGTGTTTTTGTATGTAAAAGATCCCATGACAATTGGAATTTAAAATAGGATCTGGTTTCTCTATCCAAGCAAAATCTTGCTCATTTCACACTGCATGATTAATGCCTGTCTTCATTAGCCCAGGGGGGTTTGGATGGCCGATTGGTTAGCACGTGCATGCTGTATCATACGGCCTGTCATTGAGTCAACTGCCGTGGTTTCGAATCCCCGGTTGTACGTGGCAAAGAGTAGGGTCGCCTGTCCAACCTCGTGGGTTTTCTCCGGGTCCTCCGGTTTCCTCCCACTACTAAAGACCCCTACGCGCAAGCGTATTATTGGAATAAAATTAAACCATATGTTAGTCCCGAAATGACCTAGTTTGTGTCGAGTTGACGTTAAACCCCATTTCTCTCTCTCTCAATAGCCCAGTAACTGCAGAAAAGTAGGATGCTAAACTCCATTTCATTTCATTTACATACATAGATGTATGACATGTTGCAATAAATCTGCCCAGCATATTGTTAAATGTACATGTTACACTTGTAGAAAATACTTAGCCTACAATCTCATTTGAGAAAAGGGTCACCTAAACTTTATGTTAGAAAATAAACACGCAAATGCCTCTTTTGCATTATTAGCAGAAATGGAGAAAGCAGTCATTAAGTACCTTGGTTACTACGAATATAATTCAAGAGCATGGAGAGCTTTTTATGCATTATAACAGTAGTCAATACAGTCATCATTATTCCAGTTATTTACGCAAATAAACCCAGAAATCGATTCTCATTTTGACAATCCACTTTACCATAATTTGTTCAATCAATTGTGTATCAAGCTTTTTTTTTTCTCCTTTGTATCTAGTTCTTAGAATAATCAATCTTCCTAGTATAATTAGCCATTAATGGCCATATTTTATCTGCAAGAATTATGCCATCATATGCAGGACAATGGAGTGTGGTGGCTAGTCCTATAGCAAAAAGTTACCACTACACCTAACCCCCCTTCTTTGTTTTGAGGGGGTGGTTGGTTGGGGAGGGATCTTTCATGAACTAAGACCTTTATCACTCAATTGATAATTTTTAGTTTTCGATTTTTTGTGCCACAAAGCCAAAAAAAACCCTCAAAAAACATAACATTTTATTTATTAGATTAAATCTGAAGACGATACAAGCACTGCTTCCCCGGTTGTACGTGACAAGGATTAGGGTCGCCTGTCCAACCTCGTGGGTTTTCTCCGGGTCCTCCAGTTTCCTCCCACTGCTAAAGACCCCTATGCGCAAACTTCAAATATATATCTTTATTATATATATTATTACTGAGATCAATTTTCTGAACACAATCTCGGCGAAAATGTTTTTTTCCTTGAAGATAATTCTGAGTTACGTACCATAATGACAGGAATTTTCTTTTGTAGGTGGAATAACCTACTCATGAAATCCAACTGTATTTTCTGACACAAGAGTGGCATTCATAGCTTTATAATAATACAGCTGTAATGAACCGGTAGCCGTATATATAATCAGGGCAACCCTTGTTTTCGGTTATATATTCCTTCATATATTCTTTTGTGTTGTGTTCTCGGGAGCTGCGGCGGCTCGGTGAGTAAGACACTTGCTTGCGAGTCTTGAGGTACCGTGTACACATTAGCGTGCACTTAAAAGATCCCTTGACAGTTGAAATTGGATATAAGAGTAGGTCGTAGTGCCGCTTTCCAGGCAAAATTTCCCACATAGTCTGTCTTCATTAGCCCAGTAGGACATTAAACCCCCATTTTATTTCAAGTTGGTAAACAGCTTACTGAATTCCTTTTGTGTCTTGCCTCATGCTTTATTTGTCCTCTGCATATAACCCTAATAGAGTTTAGCTCTCTCATATAAGCTACTTCCAATCACTGTCATCTACAATACCAAATATATCTGACGGCCGTTTACGCCATGCCAATAACTGTCACTTTACAGGACACTGACTTTATTCTTCAAGATCATCAGTCAGAGACCTGCTAGGGCAATTATTATCCTATAAAGTTCTCACCATGGTTAATAAATTCTTCAACATACATTTCTCAATACATTAATTCTTCAATTCAAGCACCATTTCATGTAGCATTTCCAGTAAGTAATCAATGGAATAAAAACATGACTTAATTTGCAGACCACAAAAAAGGAATTCATGCTCAATGATAATAAACAAATTGTAGTTTAAAGATCTATGCATTATGTAAGATTTAAATAAAGAGCAGGCCATTCTTGCTATGATAGTTCAATAATAGATAATATAAAATGAATATATTGAACATTTTATTCAAATTGCTTTTTTTTGAGCAATGTTATCACTGTTTAAAGTTTTGACAAGATGTGGCATAGATTATTAATTATCGTAACAACAGTACTTGTTAATCAACACCCAGCCTCGCTTCTCCATTTTTAAATTAAATCATTAAATGGGAACTGTGTTATAATCCATTCAAATCTCTGCCACCCAATGTTCTAGAGAGTTGATTATAGGCTTGTTATGTGAATAAAAGTCTAAATAATAGTTCATATAACATTTAAAGCCAAAATAGGAGAGAGAGAGAGAAATGGGGTTTAATGTCCACAAACTAGGTCATTTCGGGACTAACATATGGTTTAATTTTATTTACATAATTCGCTTGTGCGTAGGGGCGGAAACCGGTGGACCCGGAGAAAACCCACGAGGTTGAACAGGCGACCCTACTCTTTGTCACGTACAACCGGGGATTCGTAACCACGCCAGTTGACTCAATGAGAGACTTTATGATACATCGCGTGCATCCATCCCCCCCATCAAAATAGGAAGATTTAGCTCTTACATAATGCATCTTTAAGTTAAGCGGAACTCACCTGTAGGCCATATCATCATCTTCTGCTCCCCACCCCCAGTACATGTTAGAATAACCATTAACTTGTGTATAATGTTCAATCCTCATACTTAATACACCACCAACTAATAGATCATACTTTAATCTGAAATATATAGAGAGAATGTATATATAACTTATTGAAAACAGACTATAGAGAATTAAAAGCAATGGAATATCCTGTAGACACATTCTACAAAATTATTTCATGACTAACACAAAGGCTTATGGCAATAAAATTGTATTCCAACTAGACCTGTTTCAATTCGCTACAAAATAAAAGTAATGTTTTAATTAAGTGCGAAGTATTTTATGAAGTGGGTATCTTCTGTTAAGATTTAAAATTTCAAAGAGTTTCGATGCCCCAGGGTAGAAGACTACCCTACTCCTCATCATGTACAAGTGGTGAATCGAAACAACACCACTTGACTCAATGACAGACCTTATGATACAATGCACACACATTAACCATTCGGCCACCCAACCCCCTGATTTTTGATAGACTATGTAGTTGGAAGGCAACCTCTTGTACGTATAGTACCCTTTCCACTTCAGCAATCCCCGCTTCCACAAACATCAATATAATAATAATGCCTGTCTATATAGAACGACTGTTTGATAACATTTGAATAAAGTTTTAAAGGTCATAGCTTACTATCTCTAATATCTTGAAATGGCGACTGAATGATGAGACAACATAATACCAGCAATTATTGAACATGTTACATGTATGATTTAATACCACAGGGACCATTTATTTAATGCATTTCTGCCACTCATAAATTTCCATGAAGCATGGCGTTTAGAACATACCACGTTTTTGCCAGAAATCCCTAGTTGTTATAAAACTTGCCAGACGTGACATTTTTTCCCAATATTTGATCTGTCATGTTTTTACTGCATTTTAAGCACTCTGTTAACCTATACCTTTGTGCTATTTCTTTTTATCATACTAGTAAAGAGAAGCAGACGCATTTATTTTATAAAACCAGATCTGTGGTCGATATTTTTACCAGGATCTAATTATGTAAACTGTATCTAAATAAAAGCCTATTAAGACATGAAAATTGTCTGTGTGGTTTGCATTTTAATGAAGGTTCAGACTGGGTTTTTTTTTTACAGTTGATGTTTTTATCTGTTTGAAACATGTTTCACTGCCATTATTATATGTTTTAATGTGTTCTTAGTATAGAATCATTGCTTAAACAGGCATTATGTAAGAGCTATTTCTGCCTATTGCAGGTCTTTCTTTGGGCCTCAAATGCTATATAAATTATCAATTAGACATTTATTAACATGACAAGACCATGGCTCCGATTTTATGATGATTAGAATGGTTCAGCCATTAAATGATTTAATTTTATAATGGAGAAGTGAGGCTAAAGCTTGAATGACCAGTATGGTGGTTACGATCAACGCACACGTCATGTCGTAACTACAACCATTAATAACTTCACTCAAAATAAAGTAATTTGAATGAAATTTTCAATATACATGTATTCTATTTTTGAAATATTATTGCGAGGACAGCTAGCTCTTTATCTAAATCTTACATTATGCCCCTTTAAGAATGGGGAGACATTGTTGATGAGTGAGTGAGTGATGTTGGTTGAGAAAGTTCCTCAGAGATTTATCCAGTCTTGTTTCCCCTTGTAAGTGGTGAAAGATGCAAGGCCTAGCAAGGAACAGTGTCAATTCAGATGGGAAGAAAAACCAAGGTCCTGTGTACACATTGATGTGCATGTAAAAGAACCCTTGGCATGGGCGTGGATTTAGGGGGGGGGGGCCCCCCCTTAGAATCGGAAAGGGGGGACGAATAGGTCTCTGCCCCCCCCCCCCCCCATGATTTTGATCACCAGGACAGATTTTCAGGTTTATATCCACATGAATGTCCCATTCTGAAGGCTATCTAACCACTGCCTTGGGTCTCGTTACAGTAATTCATGTTCACGATATCTTCCTCCTTAATTGTAGGTAGTCAGTTTTACCATATCGTCATCATATTACCCCTAATTACAGCTTTCATCGAGATAACACTGGTAAACTGTTCGTAATTATTATTTTGACTTGGTAATGAAAGGTTCCATGGTTCGCCCGTCCCCCCCAAAAGTTA
Organism: Patella vulgata; assembly: GCF_932274485.2. Taxonomy (NCBI): domain Eukaryota; kingdom Metazoa; phylum Mollusca; class Gastropoda; family Patellidae; genus Patella; species Patella vulgata. The sequence goes on along the minus strand of NC_065880.2, from coordinate 15,248,823 downwards.
TGACAAATCCACGCCCTTGACCCTTGGCAGTTGGAATTTGATGATAAGTGGGCTGAAATGTCTCTCCTTGCACACTGCATGACAAACTGCTCATGTCCCCAGGTTCACTCCCAAAATAACCTGAGCAGAAAATCATCATTACTGAACTTAGTCAAGGTATTGATGTGATGAATCTATAGGAAGTATTTAAACCATACACCACAGGAGAGAACAATTTAGGTGTCCCACAGCATACCACATATTTAAATATTTGCTACATTTGTTAAATTTAAATGAGGAAAAGGGTCATTTGGGTGTCTGGCCCATTGAGACTTTAACAGTTCATTAATGTCATGTATTTATCTCATTTCAGGACAGAAGTTAAAGTAGAGTAACAACCTCATTGAGGATTTCTCATTAGCACTTCAAAAGTTCCTCAAACCATTCCATTATTTGTTCAAAGCTACCAGCTACTCCAACCCATCAATGAATTTCCTGCAGGTTAAGAGTTCATTGTTCCTGAAAAATGTGCCTAATGTTTCATATTTGGTAACGTGATGATTGTAGCAATTATTTTCACCTTGGTAAAGTTCCAGCAAACACCATTACCAATAAACATCAAAACTCCCAATAGAATTGGCCTATTATATATTTGATTAGATTGATAGACCATAAATATTCTATTATATTATAATATGTCAGTGGTAATATGGTGACACAGGCGATTTGAACGGTTATTTTCATTATACCACTGAATCTGTCGTAATTCCCTTGATGGTTACACTATATGTCTCGTACAGATGATATTTTATGTTCATCGACTCTTGTCTATTAATCAATAGTGAAATTACTTATCTTAAGGTTAAAACTGGCAATTCATCAATTATTTCCCCTGATACATGGAAATAAGTCTTCAACAAAACCGTACAGAAAAGAATTAAGCTGGTCCATTGGGCAATACAATTAATAATATCAGAAATATGTAATAAAATAAGTAACAATAAAATGGAAATGACAGAAGTGCTTTTGATTGAACCATTCACGAACTTCTGGATGCTGTCAATGGGCCTTTATGTTTTAAAGGACAAAGTTGAAACAAACAAGATAATTACGAACATTAGCAAAGAAAGGATTTCAGAGATATTTTCATTACAATGCTTTATTCAAAACTGTGATTTTCTTAAAATGATTTTCAGCATCAACAACCTCATATAGATGCGCATTGTACGTTAATCACAGGCGTACAGGCCAGGGGGGCAATGGGGCAGGGGGGCAAGGAGGCAGCTGCCCCCTAATTTTCAGGCAATTTGACTTTTCTGGCAGACGGGTCAAGTGAAACAAAAAAAATTATTTTATGTAGTTGGCAAAATAAAGTGCCCCAAATCTAATAAAACACCAATTTTACTTTTCTTTTTATTGAATACCACGAATTTGTACTGAATCAACTATGGATTAAAACATTTTGTCTGAAGTCACTTTACTTTGTGCAACATTTTCGGGCATCGATTATTTTTTGTGAATGCAGCTGCAACAGTCTGATTGAATGGTTGGAATTCAGGTCAGCATTGAGTGGGATTTCGGTTACAAAACCATTGGACAACTTTGCAGTTGCTTAACTCACGGGCTAGAATAGCAGAAAAACGCATTTGCAGTCGTTTCATTTTCAAAATTTTCTCCAGGATGGCGATGGCCCCCATACCCCGCAATGATTGGTTGTTTGTTTTGGATCCGGGTCAGCCACTTAAGGTAGGATATATTGGACCACATTGAAGTTGTTGTATTCAAGGGTTTGAATAGCAGGAAAATGCGTTTGTGGCAGTTAAATTTTCAAAATTTTCTCCCGACGAGCCCGTTTCCGTGAACTGTAAACGATTGATTGGAATTTGAGTCAGTCACCTAAATAGGCTCATTAGTTGCTGTATTTATGGGCTAGAATAGTAGGAAAATGCCATTGCGGTCGTCAAATTTTCCCAATTTTCTATTTTTATTTGGGGGGGGGGGGGAAAGGGGACTAATCCGAATTTTTTCAGACATTTAGAGTTCTGACCCCCCTAACAGTCATCCAGCCCATATGCCTATGACGTTAATTAATGCATCTCATTATTCAAAAAGTTTCTTTGGATCCATAAATCAGAAAGATAATACAAGTGAACTAATCAATAATTACCAATAAAATAAGCCTTTTATAAAATATGATTCACAGACTCACTAGACATTATACAAAAATCAAATAAAGATGGAAGTAGAATCCTTTTAAATCATGTGCATGGAATTTGTGCTTAAAAAGATATTCCTGGGGTGTATTCATATTGTAATTTCCTTTCAGAATAGAGAATGTTAATGTGGTTATTTGAAGTTTCTCTCTCAAAACACCTCTTTAAAATCTCATACAGTATGTACAAACATTTTGAAGATGTCATCATGAGAAACAGGGTTTCTTTTTATCTTGTCTATATTGTTACTTCATGAAAATCTCTCATATGTCTCAATTGTCAACTTTCAAGATGAAATACATATACAGTTTAATTAAATTTCCTTCACTCACAGACTACATCAGACGACAATCAATATGAAGGCATATTGCTTTTGATTTGAAAACATTATTGAAAATAAGAGTCTATTCTAGCAATCAGACATATATGTCATCAATGATCTACTTTCACTATGAAGCAAGCAGTAGCATAAAGTTAGAGCTAATGTCAATTACGCTTTTAGATCTTCATTCACTGTCATGGTCGCCATATATAGATCGTGTCAGCCTACTTCCGGTTGATTACTAGGTTAAAAACACGAGAAATTGTCCTTAATCTACATGAACATTTGGCATTTTAAAAAAAAGCTCAAACAAAAGTCATTTTAGCTTTCATAATAATAATCGCCAGTTGCTGCTTAAAAGCTGAAGACATCACTTAAAAATACATTATGGGAGATTAGATAAAGAGCTGGCAGTTCTCACTATAATAGTTAAAAACTAGATAATGTTAAGGGAATTTGCGGAAAATTTCAGTCAAATTGATCCAATCTGAACTAAGAATTTAGCGTAGTCTCGATCATCATTACTAAAGTCAGTACGATAAAAAAAAAATAGTCTCGATTATCCATTTTTTTTATTTAATCATGAATGAGCGTTGGACAGCAGATCGGATTATAATCCAATAAATATCGCAGGCTAGCAATGCCATCAAGAGTTGATTATGGTCTGGATAAGATAATTAATGTCTAATTAATAATTTAAATAACCTTTCAGACCTAAAGAAAGACCTGCAATTGGCAGATTTAGCTCATGTATAATGTATGTTTAAGTTGGACAGAAAGTTAATGCACCATTGGTGTTGGGCCACTGATATATGGGTGAGATTGATAAACGATCTGTATAAAGTGGGACAGACATTGATTGAAGCATGGTACAATGTTAAATCTACCGTGGCCTATATCTATTAACATCAATTAAAGAAGATGGAGAGTATAAGTTAAATGGATTGGACTGGGGTTCAATTCCTCTCAATAAAATACTTTTGTTGTTTCAAAGACTATTAAGTGGCATTTTGTTAACTGGGATTGATTGTAACAACTGGAGTTCAAGTCCTCTCAATAACATACTTTGGTTGTTTCAAAGACTATTAAGTGGTATTTTGTTGGGAACTGGGATTGCTTATAAAATGCTAACAATTTCTGTACTATTTTTATGTGAGAAACCAGGATTTCAAAATAAAACAGGTTGAATTAGACTTGGTCTATCATAAGAAGTGTAGTAGTTTAAACATACATTATGCAAGAGCTGTTACATAAACTATTAATTAGACATTTATTAACATGAAAAGACCTTAATCAACTCTTGATGCCATCTTGTGTGTCGGATTATCACTGGATTTGAATCTGATCTGCTGCTCAATGCTTATTGATGATTAAATCCCAAAATGGATAATCGAAACAATGTTTTTTATTGTACCGAATTTAGTAATGATGATCGAGGCTAGGCCTAACATTCAATCGATAATATCTCAGTTCAGAGTGGAGCAATTTGAAATTTTCAGCATATTCCCTTTAGAATCTAGTTTTTAACCATTATAGTGAGAACTGCCAGTTCTTTATCCAATCTTCCACGATGCCCCATTAAGTTTACCATCTGCTTTCCAAACATTTTATGACCACCATCTAGACATTATTGTAAAATATAATATTTCTGTTATATCTATTTCATTTATATTTATAATCTGGAACTGTACAATCTGTAAGTTTATAGTTGTGGAGGCAACATGGCAGAGCATGCATTCTCTACTTCTGTCATCCCTATTAGGATACTGATTATTTTTACATCCTTCCGCCCTGTTGTTTTTTTTTTTAAAGTATCTAAGTTTCTAACTCAATATCATCCAAAGTCTTCGACATTGAAAACACGAATTATATGTCAATTTAAATCAACATTGATGTTGTGATCTTACTGGGAAAAGATGGGCTTCTGATATCCAATATTTAAGACAAAATAATCATTTTACCTTTGGTACACGATAATGCGTTTCAGTGTCATTTGTAACAAGGTACTCGAAAAACGAGGCTAGACGTATTCCACGATTCATGTCAGACAGTGACGCCATATACGTATCTAAAGAGCATGTGCAATAAATACTATCGGTGTAGACTGGAATAACCACACGCTTGTGACCACCATTTTATTGGGACCTCTGGATTATTTCTGACTTCAAATTAGAGTAAAAACGGAAACGATTGAACGTAAATCAGTTTATATACATTCATATTACATTATTAAATGCGTTGCGATCCATTTATGTCAATTTCTAGGTCCCAAATATTAGCGATTTAGCTCCTTTAAGTCCAATAAGTATTAACTTGATTTTGCTTTATAATGTTTATAATGGATTCTTATATAAAATTATCAACCTGTTTGAATCTATATTATGTATAGTAATTTGTTTTGGTAGACAATTGCTAATATAAGTAAGATTATAACTAAGTACACCATCAATGTCATGTTGTCATAGACGTCAAATAATTATCAGCTCTAACACTCTAACCTCAATCATTACATTGGGGATTAGGATTACATTGAGCTTCCTTGTTGGCTTATATATCAGATTCCTGTAAAAACAACAAGGAAATAAGAAGAAAGAAAGAAATAACTGTGTCTATAAATATCTTTCTCAATAAACTTACTAATTACTACAATGTTTCTATTATACATGTCTGGATGATGAACACTATACTCGGTAACCATTTTGAAATAATTGATGCTAGACGGTGGCTACAATTAGTATAAAGCTAGCAATCCTATATATAAATACCTATAAATCATACAATGTACATTAACCTATTCAGGTTCACATATATCGGTGTAGATCAAAGAAAAATAAATATATTCTTAATAAGGATAAAAGATTAAATCAATCATAAATAATCAAAGAGAAATGTAGGTTAGAAACAGCAAATGAGTACATATCCTAACTGACTAATTATCTTTTTGATTAGAAAGAAAAGAATCGATGTATACGACTAATCAATGTTTTCTCTTGGGTTCTCTTCTCTTTCATTTTACTTTCCGACTACATCTAAACTAAACAGACAGATTATTCACACAAATCATCCATCTATCAACACGTTACCTCAATTAACTTGTACCAGCATTGCTAACTTTGATAAAAGGCCTGTGGCCCTGCCATAACACGCATTGATTTCACAAGTTTGAATTAGTTTTGGCTTCCTGATAACCTTTCCATAATTAATAATTTCATGACTTTGCGTGTTGGACAGTTAGATGACAGCATATTATCATATCATCTCTATGGACCCGTCTTCATTATCCCAGTCGGAGCAGAACAGTAGGACACTAAACTAGGGCCTACGCTAAACCCCATTTCATTTTATCTCTGCATATATGGAGTTTGAATTTGCTGTACTAGTTTCTTTTATCATTCTTCTTAAAAAAAAACACCTTCAGTAAAAAGAATTTCAAGACACTCATTTCATTCATTCAGTTATTTCATCGTAATTTAATGTTGATTGAACATAATTCAATGTTGATGGAGAGAGAGAGATAGAGAGAGAGAGATGGGGTTTAACTCCCCTTACACCAATGTTGATGGAATGTAATACAATGTTGATGGAATGTAATACAATGTTGATGGAATACTATTCAATGTTGATTTTAACATAATTCAATGTTGATTTAACATAATTCAGTGTTGATTTAACATAATTCAATGTTCATTTAAATATAATCCAATGTTGATTCAAACATAATTTAATGTTAATTTAATGTAACCCACAGTTGATTGTGACATAATTAAATGTTGTTTTAAAAAAAAAAAACCAAAAAAACAACAACAAACATAATTCAATGTTGTTTTAAACACAATTCAATGCTTAAATCTATTTCCAGGAAAACTCACAGTAATCATTTTATCAGAAAAATAGACATATGGTTGAACACCATACTTTTAAAAAAAATATCTTTCCTTCCTACAAATTCATCCACAAATGTGATAATCATTTTATCAGAAAAATAGACATATGGTTGAACACCATACTTTTAAAAAAAATATCTTTCCTTCCTACAAATTCATCCACAAATGTGATAATTATCCCTAGCTCAACCAGATTTATATGGTTTGTTCAACCATAGAGTATGTCGATTGAACAAGATGCACAAAACTTCAAATCATTTGAAATGGGTATCTCAGTGAGTGAGGGAGGTTCTGGCTCATTTCCAGCCTGGTTTCCCGTGTCAAAGGTGCAGAATGGAGGGCCTGACAAGGTACAGTGTCTAGTTATTTGGATAGGATCATAAACAAGGCCCTCTGTGTACACATTGGCGTGCGTGTAAAAAGATTTCAAATAATAGCAGGCAGAAAGGCTGATGTCCAGACAAAATTTCCCTTATGTTATATAGCACACTGCATGGCATATGCCCGTCTATATAAGCCAAGATGGTGCAAAAAACTAAACCCTATTTCATTTATGAAAAAGATAATGAAAACTGAAGCCAGGCCATGGGACAACATGACAACATCCATTAGTTAGTCCTTCCATTTAATTTAACAACACTATGTTACAACGAAATTTTCAAATTGATCCAAGCCACAAGTCTGACTCAGAAAGAGTATTACATTGCTTATAAAATAAAATATTAATATCCATTAGCCAAGTTAAAAAAATCCATAATCGGAGACATATTTAATATTCTAAGAGTAATGAAAAGTTCTACTACTTATATAACAGACTGTGGAAAAATAAAGTGAATCTTGAGGTGATATATTAAATGCCAGACATCTACGAAATAAACTTAATTTACAGGTCTAAAGAATTCATTACCACTTTTAACGATGGAAAAGGCCAAGTCAAACTTCTTCATTCTGACTCATTTGAAAAACAACATCCAACAACTTTTTTCAGTAGTCAGATATACTCATTAATAAATCATTAGGGTATTTCCTACAGAGTTTTCTTGACACAGTCTTGATTTTATGCAATCTCTAGACAATGAGATGCTTTTTGATGGTAAAGACCGCTACTTTTTTTGTCTACTTTTGTTCGTTCCATTCTATTTTGTTTTAGACAAAAAGTAAAGTACTGTCAAATTTGGTGACCTTCGGATATTTAATATTGATTTCAGGTTCCAGTTGTAGCAGGGATGTACATGTAAATATGTGGTATCCTGCGTGACTGTATATCTGGTGACCCCTAAATTCTGCTGTCCTATTTTGTCTTAAAATATCTTTAAACATACAATGAAATTTTCATCCATACATTAATTTGTGTTTTAAAAATTTATGGTTCATTGAATTTATTTTTTAAATTTTTAAATGTGCAATGCAATTCTTTTTAATGAAATTTTTGTTTTAATAATTATCATATTTTTTTTATTATTATTATTGTAAAGCGCGTTGAGATTTTATGCCATTTTTATGCTGCTATGTAATGCACTATAGAAGAATAAACTATTATTATTATTATTGAGTTTAAATATAAAGAGTGTTCTCTACTGACTTGGGGGGGGGGGGGTAGGATAGCCGAATAGTTAGCACGCGCGCGCTGTATCATACGACCTGTCATTGAGTCAACTGGCGTGTTTTTGAATCCCCGGTTGTACATGACAAGGAGTGGGGTCGCCTGTCCAACCTCGTGGGTTTTCTCCGGGTCCTCCGGTTTCCTCCCACTGCTAAAGACCACTACGCGCAAGCGAATTATTGAAATAAAATTAAACCATATGTTAGTCCCGAAATGACCTAGTTTGTGTCGAGTGGATGTTAAACCCCATTTCTCTCTCTCTCTACTGACATGGTCGTGGAGGATTCCCTTTAGCTCACCCGGTAGAGGTGTATGGATTCTATGCTTAAGGTCACCTTGGAGCATCCTATCACACAGTATACATTCTGTTTACAAAGATATCTTGTATAAAAAACTGACGATCAGAAACATTAATATGAAGTATGCCTATATCTCTCTTAAGCAGAACACGCTTAACAATAACTGGATTGAATTTACTATTTGTTATTAATTTAATGTGATAATTTTGTCGTAATATTCTGTCTGAATGGCAATAACCTAGTCGTTATAGCTTATCCCTTCACTTGTTATTAATAGTGGATAAATATGGATCCAACGTTCATTTATGCCAGAAAATTCTGTTAAGAGCCAAAATAAACTACGGTAAATATCAAAGCATAATCATTGCTTGAGGCATATCCAGTGAGCTAATACTATACCCACTAGCAATGATCAGAGACTAGAGCTGCTTCTAGTTTTAAGTAAGCCTGATGGCTGATATGTAACTCAAGTCAATCGATTTCCAGTCGGACTTGATTCTTTCAAATCATAAGTATGTGTCGACTACAACATCTGTCTTAGAAGTCATCAAACAGACGACTCAATATTTCATATCTATAGACATTAAAATCAAATGACCTAATCAGCAAGAAACATGAGGATATTTCTTTTTATCAGCTTGACATCTACCGTAAACAGTTTGAAGCAGTCTGTATCTATTCTATTATGTAAAATTTTCAACCAAATAGAATGTGAAGGTGACTTTCTAACATCTGTTCAAGAAAAAAATCACTCAGGACTGTTTTCCTTATTTATTTACCTGCAAAATCGACATTTGACAATAAATTATTCTGAATCATTGAAAATATTATGATTATTTCAATCTCTTTATACAAAGGCCATGTTTCTTGACATTAGTTCTTTTATCTTTAAAAATCATTAATTTATAATAAACCCACATCTGACACCAAATGTCGATCAATCACCTAATAAAGGTCACTGAACATGTAATATGATAATACATCAATGTTTTATCAATACACTATTTTCTTTAATTAAAATAATTGTCAGATCTATTGTTAATTGCGCACATAATTTCAACTTTTTCATTTGAGATCTGGTCAAATAAAGATAGGCTGCTGCCAGGCAACAGACCATAATACGTCCACAGCAACAAATCATACAAGCTGTCCATATAGGTAGGTTGTCGTCTTATGGATCTTTTATTGGTTACTTGAGCATTTAGAGCATTTACAAGACACTCAAAAGTTATCATGGGTAACAACCCAAAAAGTAATTATTGAAAATCATCAAAATTTGATAGGCTTCTTTCTTCCATTAACATCAAGAACACCTCAATCAGACAACTTTAGCAGCTAGACATCTACAAGCATTTTAAAGTGACCAAGTGACCAACATAAAGATTGCATAAAAATCTCAGTTAATAGGATGGATGATAACTTTAGTCAAGGACAATAACTCTGTAAACAATTATCGACAGGCTTCTTCATTTTATGAACATAAACACTGAGTATAAATATTAAATCGGTTGGATGATAAAATAGTTTAAAATCAATATGATTCTTTGTCTCATGTATAAATGTATAGTCAATAGGAAGATATTTACAACTTTGCGTTCACAACAAATTGGGGACCAATGGATGGATGAGTGATGACCGATGAACGGACAGACAGACCAACTGACATACAAACAAACGGCACACAACAACCACATTCAATATGACTGTATATCTTTTCGGAAATAAAGTTATATTCAAGAGATGGAGAACATATTAGCGATATTAACTGATCAAGTACCACACCTTCAACATGTACTGAAATAAATTATTGATTCATTATTGATTAAGCTTACATCGCATTGCACCTATAAGACCAATTTTGGTCCATAAATATAAATCATAATAACAAGCTCTAATCATTTAATATACTGACTGCACTAATTTATATCCCAGTTCTTCATAAAAATCATGCAATAACTCTTTTTTATTATTTTGAATGTCTATAACAAGCTACATGGATATTTAATTAGAAGCAAGCAATTAATCCATATAAAAACAGAGACATTAACTAATTAATCACAGAGCAGATTTTTCTTTTAAAACCATTGAAATCTGAGAGTGTAAAGGTTACTCCCTTGTTGAAACAGTACATGGTAGGTATTTGAACGATCAATTAATATAAATGGGTGTACTTGTTGTAGTTAATAGATCTGTGGGCAACCTCCATTAGATTAATTACTCCAGGGGGTATCAGTTTCTGATTAATTGTCACACATGCCATGAAATACGCCTATTAAAGCAGTAACATAGCTACATGATGGCCAATATAGGTGGATAACAAGATCTTATTGGAGTTCGGTATTAATAATAAAAGAAATCTGGACATAAAAGCGTAAATTAATTGGCTGTGGTATAGTAGACAATGTTGGTACCATGAAAGTTGTATTATTGGTGTACTAAAAATGATTGGGTTCTGGTACATAAACTTCCTGCTGAGCTCAATATTAATCTACCTCATGCACAACCTCTACTTTCACTTTGATTCATTTCAGATATAAATTAAACATACATTATTGCAAGAGCTAAATCTGCCTATTTTAGGTCTTTATTTAGGCTTCAGATGTTATAGAAATTATTAATTAGACCTTTATTTACAAGACAAGCTCAAAATCAACTCTGTAGACACTCGGATGGCTTGGATACAGCTTGGATTTAAACAGTCATCTATTTAAAATTAAATCAAGAAATGGCTGACCATGCTAACATTTACCGTTAGACACAGACGTCATTACCGGAAACTGGTGATGAAAGGCCTACCAAGCGAGGGTACCATAGCCATTGAGAATGTTATTTGATAATCGAGAATATGTGGGTGGAGTTATCGTCTGTCAATCAAAGATCGGAAATTCTTGTAGACGGTGCGGACACAGTTGATGCCTATTTCTAGTCCAAACTTCCAACTGTGACAACTTCGTTCAGAATAAAGTAATTTTAATGAAATTTTCAATATTTTCTTTTTTTATCATCTATTTTTGAATTATTATAGCAAGAATGACCAACTCTTTATTAAACTCTTAACTAATGTATCTTTAATCTACCTCATGCAGAACACCTACTTTCACTTTGATTTTTTTCAGATAGAAATTAATGACAATATTACGGTCACATTCAGTAAGCCAAAATTTAAACTAATTTTATTGAAGCCGGTTTCTACTTATTCTCTCAAAACAAAATTCATTTGTATAAAAGTCGATAAGCCCAAGCAAATTAGATATTAAAGTAACATATAACACTGATTTTCAGCCCATCAATAACATCTGACCTTCAGACTGTGAAAAGTCGGTGATGTATATGATTGAAAAAGCTCTCATTGTGATAATAGCAAAAAATTGTTAAGTGAAGGAAGTTAGGCCATTACCTTGAGGAGAACACATAAGATGACTATTTCGTTATCAGTTCTAAAGATCTTACAAACATCTGCTAACTATAATTCTGTGCTGTCCTACAAGTTATTTTGTTTAAATAAAAAACAAAACAACATCTGCCTATCTATTTTATATCATGAAATGAAATCTACAAGCAAATTTGGCTGAGGCTTCAACACTGTATAGGTCTTATGTCAAGTCTTAGACCAAACAGTGCTCTTTTGTCCTTGTGCCATGATGTGTTACCCTGTATATTAGTTTCGGATTGTTGGTGTGGGGATTTCACATTACACCATGCTCGCACAATTGTTTCCCTGCTGGCTCCTGCCCTATCGTGCTGAAGCATGTCAACAGTTATGACGGCTTCTGAAACTAAACCAGTCCATTTATGAAAGACAGAGAGAGAAATGGGCACTCAACACAAACTAGGTCATTTTGGGACTAACATATGATCCTATTTTATTTCAGTAATTTGCTTGTGCGTAGGGGTCTTTAGCAGTGGGAGGAAACCGGAGGACCCGGAGAAAACCCATGAGGTCGGACAGGCGACCCTACTCCTTGTCACGTACAACCCCCTCCATTCATGAAAGACAGTGTCTTTCAATGCTACAAGTAGTACTTTATTTTTATTTTATCGCCAAGCCCAAGGGACAGCTTTTATTAATTTAATTAAATTACAAAATATGACATGACAACTAGCTAAAGATGGCTGTGTGTGTCTCTTTAACACAAACAAAAAACTAATTTAGTTCTAAAAGAATTTACCACTCATCGTAAAATTTCTCGCCCAAATGACAAAACCAAGAGGAAAATCCATTGAAATCAATTTAATTGAAAAATCCATCCAAGCGAACTCAAAACACATTATAGATTTGTGTTACATGTTCGACCCATCTTGACGTGCTTATTTGTAACGATGTGATGAAATCACGTCAAAACGGTAATACACTGTAGAAAGTAATAACATTCCGTTTACATTATCAACATGATAGGCGATAGCTACCACTCAAATAAACTTTCAATTCACTATGTCAAATGAAGTTGAAATATTATAAGCCTGAGGGCAAGAAAAGCTTTGCTTGTCTGTAAAGTTAGATTGCTTTTGATGAAATAAATATCCTGAATAAATAGAAAATTTGACAACTATTTATCTTTCGCTGGAAAAGTGTGATTTCAAAATATCACTAAACAGATTAACGACAACATTTCGCAGTTGGACCTTCCCTCCACTTGGATGCATACCTCCCTCCCCATCCCAAGGTCACACATTTTTGTTAAATACTTTTTTTCTTCCTTATCTAGCAATGTATCTTAAATTTTGATAATATTTTTCATTGTCTATTTGTACCTAAATTTGTAGTAACCATATATGAAATACAGGTAACAACAGTATGTAGAATGAGGGTGGAGGGTAGCATGTGCGCTGTATCATAAGGTCTGTCATTGTCCATTGAGTCAATTGGCATGGTTTTGATTCCCCGGTGGTACATGACAAGGAGTAGGGTCGCCTGTCCGACCTTGTGGATTTTCTCTGGGTGTTCCAGTTTCCTCCCACTGCTAAAAGATCCCTACGCGCAAGCGATTTATTGAAATAAAATTCAACCATGTGTTAGTCCCGAAATTACCTAGTTTGTGTCGAGTGCATGTTAAATCCCATTTCTCTCTCTCTCGCATGTATAATGTACATGGTAGGTGAATGCCCTTCAGAGAACTACACTACAGTTCATCATTGCAAGATTTTACGCCTTTATATAACAAGGTTAGCGTGAGATGTTTTAGTTGACCTTAATACGACCTTCTGATTACATCACATTGAAAACTGACAATTTGCGTAAAAATTTGATTAAAACAAGCCAATCAGATTGAAATCTCGATAGTAAACGTGCTATTAAATTGAAAAATGTTCAGCCATTTTGATTTCTATGACAACAACGTACTCTAATTAGAATATTGTAATAGAAAAAAAGAGCACTTAAAGTTAAAGGCACAACACACCATACATATGTATATCTCAAAAGTAAAAAAAAAAATATGTGTACTATTTTAATATAAAGTCTGTTGATGTTATATATTTTATTTTATGTAATTTAACACATAGGAGTACAAAACAAGGCAACAGTTCATAAGACTGATGTCCACTGCTTTATTTTCCTGCTTGTCAGTGATGCAGGGCGGAGGGCCTGACAAGGAGAGCTGTCTAGTCATTCGGATGGGACAAAAAAAACTGAGGTCTAGTGTACACATTGGCATGCACGTAAAAGATCCCTTGACAGTTGGAATTCAATATAGAAGTAGGCCGTAGTGCCGCTGTCTGGGCAAAATTTCTCTCATAGCACACTGTATGGCGTATGCCCGTCTTCATTAGCCCAGTTCGGAGCAGAACAGTAGGACGTTAAACCCCATTTCATTTCATTTCATTTCCACTGCCTTAATCCCAAAATAAATACATGTGGATGACACTTGCATATTTATCTTTTGGTAAATAATTTAGTAATAAAATTGCTTATCACTCCACTTAACCTGAGCAGAAAATGCTCATTATGCCACATAGTCAAGATACAACCTTGGTATATATATATATATATATATATATAGTCAGACTATTTTTATCATATTGGAGTCTGGTTAAACTTGACAATTATCAAACAGTTCTCACCCTGTTTAGTCTTGATGATACAGTAATATGACATTTATAGCCTGACTATTATCAAAGGAAACCCACTTTAGATGTGAATGACAGGAAAGCTAAGATGGCGGAAACACCAATGTTAAAACTATTTGATTTGTAATGTTCTAAAACAAGCTTAGGGTTTTCCTTTCTGAGGAAAAGTAAAGCATCCCTGCTTAATCTATTTAATAAAGAAATGTATAGAATATTATAAACTAGACTAATATTTTAGGACATAAACTTCTTTGATTAATGAAGGTCCAAATAAAGTATTGAATTGTACTTGGGCAAGATATATCCAATAAAATGTGATGGGTTCACTAGTCCGCGGGTTCACTAGTCCGCCGCTATAAGAAATACTATAAATATGGGTATCAATAAACCTAATCCAACACTAACCCTAATAATAGAAATGGGTGGACTAATGAACCCTAACCCTAACTCATCCCTTATAATAGATATCGGTGGACTACTGAACCCTAACCCAACCCTAACCCTAATAATAGATATCGGCGGACAAATGAACCCGCGAACTAATGAACCCGCAGACTAGTGAGCATTCCCCAATAAAATTTTTGTTTTGAAATATCAAGTGTAAGTTGGTTTGTTTAGTACTGGTAATTATAGTTTGCTTTAAACTGTCAACTGTGGCCACAAAATGGACTCTATCTGTGGACCTAACACCTTAGTGCGTAAGGCACTGGCTCGCTAACAAGGAGGGTTTGATACCGGCATGGTTTCCCCTTGTCAGTGGTGAAGATGGAACAAAAAACCGAGGTCCAATGTACACATTGGTATGCATGTAAAAGAACCCTGACAGTTGAAATTCAATATCGTCATATCGAGTAGACTGTAGCGCCAATGCCCAGGCATTATTTCCCAAACAACACACTGTATGCTTATGCCCAGTCTTCAATAGCCCAGTCAAGGCATAAAAGTAGGTTGTTAAAACCCATTTCATTGCCTAAAATTTTAAATGACACAGATACCCATTTCAAAACACAAACAAACCAAATTTAATTAAATCATCACTCCTATTTTTACTTGTGTGCTTTAGAACATGAGGCTTGTTATGGAGTCAAGTGTCATGGTTTAGATCCCAGGCTTGTATGTGATAAGGAGTACACCCTCCTGCCTAACCTCAAAGTTTTTCTTGAGGAACTCCTGTAATATGTTCTATATTCACAACTACACTGTTCATGTCTGGACATTTGTATATTAAGAGCTTGTGAGATGGTTGAATAAAACTGAAGTATCAACAAATTCTTTTCGTTTTGACAATTTTAAACTCTACTTGGTTAATGATCCCCACTGTTTGCAACTTATATACATTATGTCCACCAGTTTTAATAAGAAAATGAGTTTAATGTCCACTCGACACAAAGTCATTTTGAGACTAACATATGGTTTAATTTTATTTCATTAATTTGTTTGCACGTAGGGGTCTTTAGCAGTGGTGGGCCTAAAAACTGAGATCCCATGTATACACTGACACGCATGTAAAAGATCACATGGTAGTTGGAATTCAATATAAGAGTAGGTCAAAGTGCCGCTGCCTGGGCAAAATTACTCTCATAGCACACTGTATGGCGTAAGCCCGTCTTCATTAGCCCAGTCGGAGCAGAACAGTAGGACATTAAACCTCATTTCATTTCATTTCTTAAGCAGTGGTAGGAAATCAGAGAACCCAGAGAAAACCCACGAGGTTAGACAGGCGATCCTACTCCTTGTCACATACAAGTGGGGAATCGAAACCATACCACTTGACTCAATGATGGACCTTATGGTGCAACAAACACATGTTAACCATTCGGCCACCTGAATTATAAGCCTGGATTATTTTCCTTTAAAACTAATAGTAAGATGATGGCCAAGCCTAGACATAAGGCACCTGTCACAAACTTTGTCCAAGTACAAATTATCACACAGTGTATATATATATATATATATATATATAAGGCTGGACATAAGGCGCCTGTCGAGGACATGGTCAGACACAAATTATAACACGTCATGTATTATAATAAGCACATTAGGAGATAATTTGTGTCTGACACAGTCTATGCCAATGTGTTTTCTGTCCAGGCTTGATGATGGCATTGACACTTACTTGTAATCCATTTCGTCAATGGCAACACTCATATGTCTGGGTTGAGATGGACATGAGTAGAGATTTCTATCATCTTCAGGTATTAAATCCACATCATGAAAGACAACACATTGAAAGTCATATTGTTTTAAGGCTTCCTTAAAGGCAGCGTTCATTATTCTTCCTTTATTAAAAGTTCGATTTCCATGCTGAAACAAACAAGAAAAATAATCGTTTTAATATTTAAAAAAAACAAATAAAATTCATTTAGCTTACTATTTCCATTCCATACAAGAGAAATAGAGAGAAATGGGTTTTAACATCCACTCTACACAAACTAGGTCATTTAGGGACTAACACGCTTGCTGTAGTGGTCTTTAGCAGTGGGAGGAAAACAGAGGACCAAGAGAAAACCCAGGAGGTTGAACAGGTGACTCTACTCCTTGTCAGATACAAACGGAGACAGACGTTATGATCTAATGCACTGTGTATTAAACTCACATGAGAAACAGAATTGGTACAAACAACTGATGATATATGGATATATTAATATTATGGAGGTGATTATTTTCTAAAAATAATCCTAGGATCTTCAGATTTTATCTGTTCTTATGCTCAAACAGATTTGGATCTGAAGGATGTAAGTTAAAGGGGACGGTTCTCACTATAATAGTTAAAAAATAGATAATGTAAAGAGAATATGCTGAAAATTTCAGTCAAATTGCTCCACAATGAACCAAGATTTCAGCGATTGCATTTTGGGCCTAGCCTTGATCATCGTTACTAAAGTCGGTACGATAAAAAAACAAAGTCTTGATTATCCATTTTGACATTAAATCATTCATCACAATATGTATTAAAAATCAGTAAACACCACAGGCTAGCGATGGCACCGAGAGTTGATTATGGTCTGGATAAGTTAATTAATGTCTAATTAATAATTTATATAACATTTCAGGCCTAAAGAAAGACCTGCAAGAGCTAAATCTGCCAATTGCAGGTCTTTCTTTAGGCCTGAAATGTTATATAAATTATTAATTAGACATTAATTAACTTATCCAGACCATAATCAACTCTCGGTGCCATCGCTAGCCTGTGGTGTTTACTGATTTTTAATACACAAACCAAAGCAAGAAAACACTGTTAAATGAAATCAGAGTTTACATGCATACAGATTAAAAAGAACGATTTAAACCAGCCATCTTGGAATTGTGACATCAATTGATGTGCAATTGTCCAAGGAATAAGCAGGCTAGCAACAAGAATAAGACGAGTAGTGGTTGGGGACCAGTTCCTGCTCCAAAAATTGAATAAGTTACATATATGAAATCAGCATTTACAAGGAAGTTTTATGAGAGAGATCGAGAGAGAGAGAGAGAGAGAGAGAGAGAGAGAGAGAGTTTAAAGACCACTCAACACAAACTAGGTCATTTTGGGACAAACATATGGTTCAATTTTATTTCAATAATTCACTTGTGCCTAAGGATCTTTAGCAGTGGGAGGAAACCCGAGGACCCGGAGAAAACCTACGAAGTTAAACAGGTGACCCTATTCAATGTAAAACCAGGGAATCGAAACCAGCCAGTTGACTCAATGACAGACCTTGTGATACATGATACAGCACACATATGTGCTAACCATTCAGTCATCCAAGCCCCCAGGAAGTTTTATGGGTTTGTCATAAAATGACTGGGGCCATATAGTGTTACCCTAGTCCATCTGTTGTCCTGTGCTCTTCCGACTTCAGTTATTCAAGTACCTTCCCAATCGACCAACATTAACATGTATGGCCATTGGACATATTTTCAGATCTTTTTCGCAATACTTCAAGATATTGAATTGAAAGCTGGTATATGTAGTTGTATATGGGTAGTTACTGAAGAAACTCTTAGTTCTAATAGATAAAACATCCCTAGGCAACTAAAAAGCATTGTCTGAAAAAGCATTAAATTCATCCATCTTTGAATACATTATGATTCATTCCTAGCACAAGGCATATACAATACATAGCAAACAATTATCGGTTAAGCAATTAAATAGCTGATTATATATTAAACACAGCTGTGTCTGATAATTCATGTATAAATGAAGATGTTTATCATGTTTATAAATATTTAATAGATAAAAATATTGTTTGTGGTGCCGTGAATATATCCTTTCGCTAATTCTAAAGATAAAATTCAACAATAACCATCCATACAATCCCATTTTACCGTTCATTAAAATTAAAAATGTATTTCGTCAATGTTTGCGAGCATAAATGTTTGATTGTAAACTATTCAAACTATTTGGACCAGAACAAATATAGTTGTTGCTAAAAATATGAAATGTTCAAGATATTTCAAACCAAGCGTAACAGAATGATCCTGTCGGGAATCGAATACACGATCACATACATCTCTACCGAGTCCCAAATGAGGTGGGATTGGATGGCCAAATGGTAAGTGTGTGTGCATTGCATCATAAGGTCTGTCATTGAGTCAACTGGCGTGGTTTCGATTCCCCGGTTGTACGTGAAAATGAATTACTGAAATAAAATGTCTGTTCCAGGTCATTTCTTCCATTTTTTAATTAAAATGGCCAAAACTTTGTGACATCCCTGGAATTTTCATCCCTTAGCCTAAATGACTAGAAGTTTGATACAATCCAGTATTCTCTTGAAAATTTCATATATTTCAACATTGCCACTTTCTCAGAACATAAACATTACGACTACGCCTACGGTAAATGGAACACTTGCATATCGCATTAGGGTAGACAAGTGCTAACAAATTGGATGCATTCGGTTAGAAATGTCTAGTGAAGGAGAATTCGCCCGTTTGTTTCGCGACAATAATAGTTATTAAGGTTTCACACCATATTGGGTTGTTTTTTTCGGATTAATACGTTATTTTTTTCGGATTAATATTAATATGTTGGTTTTTTTTCGGATTAATATGGTTTTTTTCTGTTTCCACCTTGCTTATTTCGGAGAAAAATGCTTATTGGATCACTTGCAGTTACTTATATGGCCCATATTTTAGAACAGTGTCTAAAATAATCTGTGATTAAGTATAATCAGTAACTACATGTAGCTAATTAGAGATTAGTAGTTGACTAAGTTTGGCATTCTCAAATGTCAGATGAACTAATCTTATACTAGAATTTCTCTTCATCAACGATTAAAATTAAGTTATAAAATTTGATTGTGATTAAACATTTAAATCACTGATTTAATATAATCATAGATTAAAGAGCTTTTGTTTATCATTGATGAAAGGGACAAGTTACAGGAAGTAGATTACAGAAACATATGTTTGAGAACCGTGTTTCCCACCCTGAGGTTTAAAGTGATCAGTAGGGGGTTAGCAAGGAGAAAAGGCGGGTCCGTGAAAAAAGATATCCAAGTAAATTAGAGCATGAAATTTTTGGTATTGTACTGGGACAGTGAATTTCGGTAGTTGTTATCCGTCGCATTTTCCACAAGCGACCTAGTTGAGTTCACAATGCAGAGGTGTGGAGGTGTAATTGTCTTCACTACAACAGAAAATTCTCTTGGATTAACATCCGAATTTATCATTATTTGTCGATTTTGTATAAACTTGCAATATTTCTATTTAAAGGGGGTCATCCTGGATTTTAACAGTCTCAGAAACAAAAGTGTACGTATGAAATTTAAGCACCAAAATATATAGGAATGATGTATTTACCTTGCTTCAAAATTTTAGTTCGATATATTGAGTCGTTTAAGATTTCGGTTCAATTTCCCCGTTGGGTGACCTGATAATCTATTGCTGTTCCTTTAGAGATCTATACAGTACATGACCCAAGTCACGTGTTGTACTTGATAATGAAAGGTAAATTTCACCAACACATTATTTTATAAAATAAAAGTCTGGTTTTATCCAGTCACCGTAGTATACAGCTTGGGCCACCGGGCTCCATTTCCAGATGAAGACTGACGGGTTAAAGTTGTTTGAAAACGTGTCACGTATATTGAGTTAGTTGCTCAGCTCTAAGGTAGAGTTTTAAGGGCTTTTAACACAAAATTAAGCAGTTTTATTCTCCAAAATATAATCGAGTTTGGCTCTTTAAATAAGATGACCAGACGTAGGCAGGTCACCTGGAAGATGAAAATGTAATTATCATTTTTAATAAAGTTGTTCGCATCGCCCCGCTTGGCACGTCATAATATAAACATAAAATGTGTCCATTTTATGTTTCGATGGAATGTTTTGCCATTTAGATACTGCTTTTCCAATTTCTATACATAACTGAGTGCCAATTACTTAATATTTCATGAGATATATTAAATATAATATCGTTTATTATATATAAAAACATGAACAGTATATTTGTAATTATCAAGCTTAATACCTAAAATACAATTATTGTGTTGGCTCCACTTTGAACTTAGCTGTTTTTCATTTCTTACATCTCTTTGTTTGAAATATTGTGTGAATATATGAAACTGAAACAAAGAATGTAACAAACTCTTTTAATGCAACAAATTGTATTTTTTGTTTTGTTCGTAGGAAGGTTGCTAGTTGTAGGTAACATTGAAATATTGTTCCAGTCCCTGCAGAGGGCGAGCTATATCATCTCAAACTTTGGTTTTCATTAAATTCGATTTTCAGAGAGTGTTGGGTATCCGGCCAGTACCAAGGTATCATTAGTAGTAGAAACTTAAAACTCTTGTGTGTAGGAGCCACCTGAGTGTTCCTACTAATGTCCAAAATTTTGTCTGTCCAAATCAATTATTGTCCGAATAGCAGATCATGTAAATTTGGTTCCAAAATTGCCCATTTTTAGCTTATTTTTCTATTAAAATATATTTTTCGAGGTCGGTATTAACTAAAGGCGTTTTTGTGAACCGATTAGATTAGACCGATTAGCTATTATACGAATTTGTGAACCAAGTTGATTATGCTAATCGTTACATTTGTGAGACGATTTAACTCAACTGATTAGGCAAATCGACCTAATCGTCCCAGGAGGTGTTTAGGCGATTAGATTTGACGTTTTCAAAATGGCGGAATGTTCGACATCGTAAGTAATTTTTAATGCTTATTGTTGTTTTTCTCCATAAAAAATGTTTTTTTAAAACGCATTTGATGTGTTTAAAGTAGCTAAGTCTCTAACTCAATATCATCCAAAATCTTCAACATTGAAAACACGATTTATTTGTCAAATTATATCAACATTCATGTTGTGATCTTAACGGGAAAAGATGGGCTTTTGATATCCAATATTTAAGACAAAATAAACATTTTACCATTGGTACACGAATCGTGTACCATAATGCGCTTCAGCCCTAGTTGTATCAAGAGACTCGAGGGACGAGGCTAGACACATTGCACCAAATCAAACGGCGTATGTAAACTGGAATAACCAGACGCTAGAAATTTGCACTCGCTTGAGACTGCTGGCTTATTTCGCCGAACATAACGGATTTGAAATTGGAGTAAAAACGGAAACTATTGAATGTAAATCAGTTTATATACATTCATATTACAGTATTATATGCATTGCGACCCACTTTTGTCAATTTCGAGGTCCCAAATGTTAGCGATTTAGCTCCTTTAATGTTAACTTTATAGTCCACAAGAATGTTAGATCACCTCTGGCTCTAAGCAATTTTAGGCCCTCTGGGTGCCAGCAGTGTCACTGTAATCTGTAGGTAACTTGGACTACACGTGAAACACACGCCCCCCTCGTCATGTTAGCAGAGACAATTTTTTTTCTGATCGGTGTCCGTGGTGGCAGCCATCTTACCAAATCATAATTATCAAATTTCACATTTGTGGACCATAGCTAATCAAATCGAAATCATACCAAATCGTACTAAAAATTAAAACCTAATCTAATCGACTCACAAAAACGCCTTAAATCAATCTAATATTTTGTGGGGCTGTATCTGGGTACTAACCCATCTCACAGAAAAAATTTGGTCCAAATCCCTGACCAGAGGTTTGCCACCCCCTGCATGGTGCTCTCACGGACACACTCTTAAATTAAAATATCCACTGAAAAGTTGGAAATTGGATTAAGAGCAAGCTATATTGCCGCTGTCAGGGCAAAATTTCCCCTCATGGTCATAGCCCACTGCATGGTGCATCTCTATCTCCATTGCAAGACAACAAGGGATGACTGCTCTGTAGCATGGGTGAGATTACTACCAAAGTTGCTGATATCATAATATCGTGATATTTATACAGGAATTTCATGCTCAGTGTTTTAAGTTATTGGTAGATGTAAATATGAAATGAAATGAAATGGGGTTTAATGTCCTACTGTTCTGCTCTGAACTGGGCTAATGAAGATGGGCATATGCCATACTGTGTGCAATGAGGTACATTTTGCCTGGACAGTGGCACTACAGCCTACTCTTATATCGAAATCCAACTGCCAAGGGATCTTTTACGTGCACGCCAATGTGTACAAGGGACCTCGTTTTTTCCTCCCATCTGAATGACTAGACAGCTGTCCTTGTCAGGCCCTCCGTCCGATGTAAATATGAAACACTACTAGCACAATAACATTGAAGAATAACATACCAAGTCTATTTGTTGGTGTCTTTTTTTTTTTACTCAAACATTCATTGATGCTTAACAAATTCAGTGCATATGAGTTGGAAATTTAATCTGACAGGTCTTTTTATAAAACCAGGAAAAAATATTTAATTTGCTTCTTATTGAATTATGCTTGTGATTAAAAAAAAATCAACCATTTTTAAATCCAAAATCTAAATAACCAGACAATAATTTGAGCAACTGTTAAAATGACTCACATTATAGGTTGATAATCGAATTGACGCCAGTTGCACGTTCCATTAATTAAAAGATAATAAATGACATTTTAAGTTTATTGTCATTTTCTACGGTACGAGTTTGGCTGCTTACATAATTATGAATTAATCGAATATCCTATTATTATCAAGTGCAACACGAAACACAATACATGCGTTCTCGTATTAAAAATCTATCAAACTATGAAGTGATGTAAACTTCTCCTTACATGAGCTAAATCCCTATTCTTTGGCACCTAGGAATGGACACAAATGGGTTGGAAGGCATATATAATAATGTAATATGAATGTATATAAACTGATTAACATTCAAACGTTTCTGTTTTTACTATAATTTCTCATCATAATTTCTCATTTTATGTTCGGCAAAATACGCGAAGAGTTTAAATTGAATGAAAGTCTTTGACGTCTACACCGGTAGTATTCTCCTGTGGGGTATGTTTAGCTTCGCTATCGAGTCTCTTCATTACAAATTGCACTCAAAAGCATTCTGGCACGTGTTTCGTGTGCTAATTTTTAAATTTTCATTATGTCTTAAATATTGGATATCAGAAGCCCATCTTTTAAGGGTAAGATAACAGAGAGAGAGAGAGAGAGAGAGAGAGGGTTTAACATCCACTCGAAACAAACAAGGTCATTTTTTGGGACTAAGATATGGTTTAATTTTTTTTATTTCAACATAATATTTATAAATAGCATCAATTGTACAATATACATGTAGGTAATTATAAAGAAACATACTTTAACAACAATTTTGGGTCTAGTGCCCAAGATGCCATTAAAAATTTCCATAATTTTACTTTTTCAGGAAAATAAATGCAGGTCCAGACAAGACATCTAGAAAGCGGGTGGACTGTATATGATGGTGAAACTATTCTGAAAGATTTTGGTAAAGACTCGTTCTCTGCCTCGCTGTGGCTTTAGTTAGATCATACAGCTGGTCACTCTCTCTTTCTAGAGAATTTAAGCCTGGTAATTTGGATTAACTTTGCATGACATTTGTCCCAGACAAGTGGTGATATGAGATATTGAGAGAAATTCCCGAATAATAGTTATAGGGTCAGATCTAAATATTAAGGTCATCTGATCACAATTGTGACCTCTAGAGTTTTATTGGCCTTTTAGACTGGATTAAACCATGCCAAAAATTGCAAATTGTCAAAAAAAAAATGCATGATCGGGATCAACTACTTTAATGGATATTGTATATTTTACAGTGCTTGTGATTAAAAGAGTGAAAACGTCCAGAAAAATCAATGTTAGTCCATCCGAGCATTTATGAGCTAAGCAACTCATAAAAAACACAAGAGTTTATAACAAAGGGGAATAACTCTGAATGATATTATTGGAAGTTGTTGAAAATCAAATTGGTTCTCCATTATACTATTTCAGAACGACAGTGTAATAATTGTAACCTATCAAATTCCAACAAGATTTCGAAATGGAGGTGATTATCGAAAAATATACATTATCCACGTCAATGTGACAGACAGCCCATATCAAATTTAAAGATAGGTTGCCAGGCAACGAAACATACGCCCACAGCAACTAAATCGTCCGGGCAGTCAACAAGGGTTGTCGCATATTTTTACTTTTTTCGGTAATGAAACATTTATAATAGACTAAAATCTGATTAAGAGCAACAACTCACGAAGTAATTATCAGAAAACTATTAGAATTTGTTTGGTTTTTATAAAGTTCTGCCCCATGCTAACGTTTTGTATGCAAAGCTTTTAATATCATGGATTTTAACTGTTTAAGTCATAAAAATTCATTGAAAATCAATATACTTGTTCGTCTCAAGATCTTAAACTCTGTGTATCAATCTGAAGTCAATCAGATTATAACTTTAGCCTTTAGAGCATCACAAGATTTTGCAAAGTGATCAAGGGCCATAACTTTGGAGGTAATTATCGGAAATCGTTGAAAATCAATAGGAATCTTCGTCTCATGACCTCAAACACTGTGTATAAATTTAAACTCAAACAGATATTAACTTTAGCCTCTAGAGCATCCACAAGATTCTTTGAAGTGATCAAGGGCCATAACTCTGGCAGTAATTATCGGAAATCGCTGAAAATCAATAGGCTTCTTCGTCTCATAACCTTAAACACTGTGTATAAATTGAAAGTCAATCGGATATTAACTTTGGCCTCTAGAGCATCCACAAGATTTTTCAAAGTGATCAAGGGCCATAACTCTGGCAGCAAATATTGGAAATCGCTGAAAATCAATAGGCTTCTTCGTCTCATGACCTTAAACACTGTGTATAAATTTAAAGTCAATCGAATATTAACTTTCGCTTCTAGAGCATCCACAGGATTTTTTGAAGTGATCAAGGGCCATAACTCTGGCAGTAATTATCAGAAATCGTTGAAAATCAATAGGAATCTTCGTCTCATGACCTCAAACACTGTGTATAAATTTAAACTCAATCGGATATTAACTTTAGCCTCTAGAGCATACACAAGATTCTTTGAAGTGATCAAGGGCCATAACTCTGGCAGTAATTATCGGAAATCGCTGAAAATCAATAGGCTTCTTCGTCTCATGACTTTAAACACTGTGTATAAATTTAAAGTCAATCAGATATTAACTTTAGCCTCTAGAGCGTCCACAAGCAATTGTGGATGCCGGACTGACGGACCAACGGACGGACGGACGGGGGCGACGACAATATACGACCACATTTCAATGTGGGCGTATAAAAACAATACATAGATTATTGTAGACTCATTACAGCAAGCAAGAAATGTGATCCACGGGCGGACAGGGGTTAGGGCAATATATGAGGACATTAACCCAGGTTAACAAGGTGGACATTACTATTTTCTCTCTGGGGACACCATATCATTAGATATCTCAACTCATGTCTAGTTGACTAGCAAATCTATTTAGTTATTCTAGTAATCTAATAGAGTGGGGTGGTTCTTGTGATTATTGTCGACTGATATACCGCCAATATCGATTGTACAATCGAACAAAAGGGTAGTATCCGTTTCTTCTTTTCAAATTTAAAGACTAGTTGATGACGCTAATCAATAAAACTCTGGTCTTTAAATTGGTTGCCTGCTTTCCATCTCAGAATTTGATTTTGTTTCACATAGGGTTTGAGGGAAAAGAATACATCCAAACAAGTAAAGTGTTTGTTATCCCACTCTTTCATTAGATAATAGTATTGCTCTAGAAAGAAAGGTTAAAAAGCTCAAGGACCACCAGTTTGAATCAGCTGACATTGGAGTACAAATTCTTTTTATGGTAATAAAACCTGTCTAAAGATCTGTCATATTGTTTTGAAGATATGCAAATTTTTCTACGCCCACGTTTTAATGTCGTACACTACTGTCAACCCTGCCGGTTCGTCATCAACTTTTCTTGTTAGCACAATAAAGGCTAATGATTTTCCACAAGTTTCGGTAACTTCCACAATTATTCTCCTTTCCCATGAAATCATGTTAGCAGTTTATAGCTACAATTATTAATCAACCCTTTTGAAACATATATTGGTTGCCTGTCCTATTAAAAGACAGAACTCTATTGATTTTCAACCACATGAAATGCTGGTTGTTTTTTTTGTTGTTTTTTTTTTTAAGTTTTAAGCTCATCTTGGACGACGGGTATGTGTATGTTTCATTGCCTGGAAATCTATGTTTATAATCTATGGGAATTTGTTCACCAATTTTCCCATTTATTTGTGTCTGAATAAGACACTCATGTGGTCAGTGACATCTTTCCGGAAATTGACAAGTAAGACTATTGGTTATATATTAGCTATTAATCTTCATAATACGGGGCTCTTTGCACGAGTAGGCCTACTATAGTAGCTAGATGAATACACTGATCGGTTGTTTATAGTATCAGGCCAAATATATCAAGATAACAAATTGTAATCTAATTTTAATTACATTGGGCATATACCCCAGTTATCCAAAAACCTGCAGCTGTCTAGGCTAGTGTTCAAATCTTTTTAAACATACATTATGCAACAGCTAAATCTGTCTATTGCAGGTCTTTCTTTGGGCCTGAAATGTTATCTAAATTATTAATTAGACATTAATTAACCTATCCAGACCATACTCAACTCTAGATGGCATCGCTAGCCTGCGATCTTTAGTGGATTATGAGCCGATTTACTGCATAACTTTCCTTCACTGTTTATAACTGTTTATCGTACTGACTTTAGTAATGATGATCAAGGCTAGCCGGAAATTTCAACCGCTTAGTTCTCGGTTCATAGTGGATCAATTTGAATGAAATTTTCAGCAAATTGCCTTTACATTATTTAGTTTTTAACTATTATAGTGAGAACTGCCTACTCATTATCGAATCTCCCATAATGTATCTTTAATTAAACCCAAACAATTCGATTAGAAGTCTCTTTGGAAAAGTGTCAGTGATTACCCTAATATATGAATATATCATGGGATGAATAAATGGGGTTAACGTCCTACTTTTCTGAAGAATATAATCTCGAACGGCTTTATTTTTAGTTATTACATAGCCTTATTCTAAGTACTAGATGTGTAAGTGTCCTACCTGTTGCGTAAATTATCCATTAAATCCTATTTTACTTGTCCAAAGGGTTCAAAAATATTCTTAAATCCAAGTCACATTTGAAAAGCTTTACTCAGGCTTTTCAAATCATTTAGTTGAATTTTTCCAATTTTTTAAATTAGGTGTGTTAAGATGAAATTTGTATCATCAATTAATTGGAATATTGTAAATTACATGTACTTAGATGGCTTGGTTTCTAGGTTTTATTTTCTTACCAGTGGCAGCAAAGACCTTATTATAGTAATTTGCAGGCCTATTTTTCAGTTAGCAGCCTACCGGTACTTAAATCAATTATACGTCATCCACCACTATAACTGCGATTGGCTCCCGTGGACATGATAAAAGTTGGTAACATGTATGTATGTTAATGATAACCGTGTGTGCGTCCGGCCACTGACTACACCAGCCGTAATTGTAGGCTATAATGTTATATTTCTGAAGACATAGCTGAGAAAATATACCAAATAATACATGACTAATAGAAACCCATGAAATTAAATGGGGTTTAACATCCTACTTTTTAAATACACAAGAAACAAAGCGATTGTTTTATGGATAAAAGTATCTCTTGCAGCAAAAATTCTCATACTTCCGGTCTCAAAGGTACAATGTTAGTTACATAACAAGGTCACGCAAATAAAAAGAAAATATTCCCGAACGCTCGAAATAGACAGTACGAGATATTGTTTAGTGCGTGACCCTAACTAGTATGGCGTTTAATAACGAAAACAAATCAAAATTTACAGTTAGGAAAAAAATGTATTAATTTATTCAGATCACGCCACATCTTAATCTGGAATTGGCGCCATACCTCTGGTTATTCTTATATTCAAACAGCGCGTGAGACAACACTATATGCCGCGTGTATAGATACTATGGATGCATAGTAACGCAAAGTATCTGATAGACACCCAAATACCATAATATATCTTCGCCACTGAACATCTTGGGAATCCGATATACTCTGAAATCGATACAAATATACATCCCAAAGTCAGTCGTTTGAATTATAGAAACGATTCTATTATGATCTAGCATCTTATTCGACCCCGACGATTTTAATACATGACCTTCGTCGATTGCCCGGAGTGAAAGTCTTGTATCGGATAACAATGCTATAAATCTAACCCAGCTGATATCAAAAAAAAAGGCCGTCAGTATGTCGGTTATAAAGAATATAAGATTTATTGAACGAGGCACCCAGTTCTTGCCATCATTTTTATACAACTCATATTACACATTACACATTAAAACGGAAACAAAAGCGAAGAGAATACGACCTATTAGCGATAAGAACAGGGCCCTGTTTCACGAAATTTTAACTTAGGATAAAATCCAAATTTTAAAAGTAGATACTTCAGTTTTGATTGGCCAAGCACTAAAATCAATCTAATATCATCCAATCAAATTACTAAAATTTGGATTTTATCTTAGTTAAAATTTCGTGAAATAGGTCCCAGATTTCATAACGGGAATTTAAAACGCTACAGTGTTCGGATGAGAGAGAGAGAGAGAGAGAGAGAGAGAGAGAGAGGTGGGGGTTTAACGTCACTCGACACAAACTAGGTCATTTCGGGACTAAATGGTTTAATTTTATTTCAATAATTCGCTTGCGCGTAGGGGTCTTTAGCATTGGGAGGAAACCGGAGGACCCGGAAAAAACCCAACCGGGGATTCGAAACCACGCCAGTTGACTCAATGACAGGCCTTATGATACAGCACGCACGTGTTAACCATTCGGCAATCCAACCCCCCTAGTGTTCGGATGGTTTCGGGGCTTATTTTAAGATTTTATTGACGAAGCAAGGTTTCCGGAGACAGAGGATCTTTGATGGGTATTTCCTCTCTTGGGTTCCGGTACAAAATTTCAAAACGTGACTCACGATTTCCTAGACATAACTTGTTAGGTTCAATTTAACTTCTTCCTTCACCTTTATCAGCTCTACTATGTCAGAATAAACTTTCTGAAATCGTGACCAATTAGTCGTGACCAAAACAAGGGCTCACCAGAAGTGAAATAAAAACTTCCTGAATTATCACCAGGCTTACACTAAACAAACGGTTGCCATACACGATACGCTGAGATTTTGTAAGAGATGGACAGGGAACAGTGAAAATCGATATAATAGGGTCACCCTCTCATTGTCCTAGTATCTTATATAGAATATGAACCCGTAGCTTATATCGCGTTTACAAGCTTTTTGGAAAAGTTTGGTAACTCGAAAACGGAAGGCCACGAACGCTGAATATCGATGGGGTTTGTCGTCTCATGACCCCAATGTTTCAAAATAAATTTGAAAAATAAAAACACGGTTAAAACGATATAGCCTCTATCGCTTCTTCAAGGTTTTCGAGGGGGCATGACCCCGGAACAGAAGGTCGCGGAATGATGTTTATCGATAGGATTCGTGCTCCACTGTTCCCAATTTATCACACTAGATAAAGCTCACAAACTTTGTCCACTTAATTTGTGCAGTATGTAAGGCCATAACCAAAGCAAAAATTGAGGCCTAAATTAATGTGAAACTGTGGCCGTATAAAAATTTACATAATTGACAGTTTTGTATTTATAGCCGCGTATCGGTATCATTGGCAGTAAGAATACGTCTAAAAGCAAACGAGCGTTGACTGTAACCTGCAGCTGAATACTTGCGTCATCAACAGCTTTATCTTGAGACACAAAACACGAAATTAAAACGAAATCAAACGCAGTGACTGATGATCACAATGATTGCTAATGCACACTTGCTAAATTCCCTCATGCAATCTCTTCAGATTCACAAGGATAGATACCATCTTTTCAAAGCTCAGATTTTAGATTCTCGAAGCATGGATTTTTCATTTCGAGGCACGGCAAATTAAAATAGGCCCTGGATTGTTCGTTCATCACCTTGAAAACTCCACAATCTGGAGTTTTACGTTTGAAAATGTGAATTTTACCCCGGGGGGGGGGGGGGGCATAATCCGACATTTGGATCTGAGAAGCCGAATATAGGGCTACTGAGTGTTCTCTTAATAATTCATTGTTTATTTATTGATGGTTTGTATCGAAATCCTTAATCGATCTATACGAAAGGGTTGCCTGACAAACCTCCATCTTATCTGTTCTATTACAGGCTACAATTATAATAATTGTTGGTTACACGATTTTCTCATTATGGTCTTCTGAGATTGACTTAAATAGAAACAGTACAACGATTTTAGTACGCAGGTCATTAAATGCTGCTAATTGAAACCCAAGAAAATATATCTTTGTTCATTTTCGATCATTATGTAGGTGTTGTTTTTTTTTTCATGTCGGTTTGCGAGATCTGGGGCCTGTTTCACGAAATTTTAACTAAGATAAAATCCAAATTTTAGTAATTTGATTGGATAATATTAGATTGATTTTAGTGCTTAGCCAATCAAAATTGAAGTATCTACGAAAATTAGATTTTATCTTAGTTAAAATTTCGAGAAGCAGGGCCCAGGCCGGTTCAGGACGTTATTTCCACACGGACAAATTTATCCATCTGGGTTAGGGTTTGGCCCCCATGCTACAAGTACTTTAGTTGCCACGTTCTTTTTGATGCAATAATTTTGCTTGTATATATAGCATTGTATCCACCTCGCATTACAAGAAAAATGTTTAACTTTGATAAAAGCAGGACTCTCTACAGATCATGGTAAGCCACAGATCTTTTCCACGCAGTCGACCGTTGCGGGTGTTAACAGAAGGTCGTGAGCCAAATAGTTGACGAGTGGAGACCGCGGTGGCTCAGTAAGACACTCACTAACCAAGAGCTCTCTCGACATTTGTCAATGGTGCAGCACGGGCAAAGCCCAGTTTAACCGGAGCGGGGCCCTAGGCCTGACTAGAATAGCGGGGCCCCTAACGCGACGAAAGATTATTTCATATCCTTTTTGAATGGCACGCATGCGTAACGGTCTGTAATACAAGAATAATTACATAATATCTGATCACATACGAAATCTATTCAGTTCCGAATGGCATACAATACGCGGAAATGGCATATAACTTCACAGAGAAGGTTGAGGGATAGCTCAGTCTCCGCCCTCGCGCCGCTAGATCGATTACCGTGAAATTTTCTGGAATTTGATTATTTTTTTCTCTCTTTTTGCCATGAACCGCGGGGTCCCCTAAACTGCGGGGCCCTAGGCCTCTGGGCCCATGCCTAAGCTGCACGGGGTCCTGTGACTAGTTGTTCGGATTGTACGTAGGTGTAAAAGAACCACTAACAGTTGCAATTCGAAATAATAGTCCACCGTAGCGCCACTGACTGGGCAAACTGTCCCTCATAGCCCGTTTTCATTATCCCGGTTGGTGCAGAAAAGTAGGACGTGAAACTCCATTTCATTTCTTTTCTGTTGACCAATAAGCACTGGACGGTTCTGTAAAATGAAATTTAGATTCAGGCCGTATGCCCTTTCTTCATTAGCCCCATTTCATTTCAGTTGACAAACTAGCACTGAAATCTGGATACCATCTATTTTTTTTTCCAATAATATATATAAGTTTGAATTTTAATACTGGAATTACCAAATTGGCGATTTCTGTAAATGTCAATCCTGACTAGAACTACTAATCTCCCAACTATTTGAAACAATATGAGACTAAAGACGGTGATTACGTAAAATCTCCTCTTAGTTTCACAATAGTGGCTCTACCGAAGGCCATATTGACGATTTGATGAGTGCAAATTGTTTTGGCTTTGATCAATTTGTAGAGTAATCCCTTTTTTCATGCATTCATTTTCCTTAAGGGCAACACTTCTAATTTTCGCGCGATTCTTGCTTGGGAGCCACTGACTGAGTTGGTAGACAATAATTGCCAATGATAGCGTATAATGTATAAAGTAGTATGATGACGACTATTATCTCCGTAGTAAAGACATATTACAGCTTGTTCAATATCAAACTTGACAGACCGTTCGCCACATTTACGTCCATTTAGCCATAACCTCACATCATAGTCCAAGTGACAGCGTTTTCAAATGTCAACACACTATATATAAATAACAACTCTGGGCCCTGTTTCTCGAAATCTTAACTAAAGATAAAATCCAAATTTTAGTGGATACTTCAATTTTGATTAGCTAAGCACTAAAATCAACCTAATATTATCCAATTAAATTACTAAAATTTGGATTTTATCTTAGTTAAAATTTCGTGAAACAGGCCCCAGGTGATGAAACTGCCGTCGTTTTGGAGGGGGTTTGACGAGTTAAATTTGAAATTGATTGGAAGAAAAGTAAATAAATTAAATGCACTTCAATCATATTAAATTCAAAAGCAATGAAACCTTAACCACGAACTAAATTAAATGTTAATCAAAATAGCCATATTGAAATTTTAAACCGCCAAATTTGTTAAATTGGCTGGCAACCAAAGTGGCGTTTGCATACAATAAGCCACTTAACTGGTCTAGCTTAACTTGTCAGTTTCTAAATTAATATGTGTATTTAACAATTAGTACCGTATGGTTAAAGAACATATTTTAACACCGTGTGGTTCAAGGAGTATTTTAAAATATCGTATGGTTAAAGAACAATACCGTGTGGTTAAAGAACAATACCGTATGGTTAAAGAACAATATCGTATGGTTAAAGGCTGATTCATAACCATTTTGATATATTTATTTTTTGCGATATCTTGTTTCTAATCTTGTAGCCTAAACAGTTTATGATATCTTTACTTATTATCGTTCGGTACCCCATTTTTGCTCTCTATGTTGGACCCCTTTCCCAAAATGTAAACTTAGTTCGGACGAACATAATGTTGACTGATATGTAACAATCCTCATTATATAATTTCTATTCACATGAATTACTTTTGATCCAAGAACAATATTTATTGATTTTATTTCGTTATCAAATATGACATATATAAAATACTTCTTTTTTCCTGTAACGCCCCGAGACTCGTGCTAAAATTAATAAACTGGAAAATTTTTGAAGTGTGTTTTTTTTATTATCATGGGGGTGCCATTGAAACAAAAAAAATACTGAAATGTACCTAATATAATATAATCTGAATACAGGACGAGTATATTGATTTGTTGAAAAATGAAATGAAATGGGGTTTAACGTCTTACTCTTCTGCACCTAACCTGGGCTAATTGAAGACGGGCATACGCCATACAGTGTGCTATGAGGGAAATATCGAATTCCAACTTCCAAGGGATCTTTTACGTGCACGCCAAAGTGTACACGGGTCCTCGGTTTTTCGTCCCATCCGAACGACTAGGCAGCTGTCCTTGTCAGGCCCTCTGTTCTGCATCACTGACAAGGGGAAACCACGCCGGAAAATCGAGATGAACTTTCTCGGCCAATGCAGGGATCGAACACCCGACCTCCAGGCTAGCGAGCCAGCGCCTTACCCACTTAGCCACGTGATCCCCTGATTTGTTGACAAAGGTTTATATTTCAATAATAATTCTGCGGTTAAACGTTTCGGAACATTTGGTCGGTCACTGATTTGGTTTCACTTTATATAACCCCAACCACGTTGGTTTTCTCCGGGTCCTCCGGTTTCCTCCCACTGCTAAAGACCCATATGCGCAAGCGAATTGTTGAAATAAAATTAAACCACATGTTAGTCCCGAAATGACCTAGTTTGTGTCGAGTAGACGTTAAACTCTCTCTCTCTCTCTCTCTCTTCTCTCTCTCTCGCCCCTCTCTCTCATCCGAACACTGTAGCGTTTAAAACTCGCATACAGCCGCCCCAAACAAACGTTTCTCATGTGAATGAATTACCTGATAAGAACCACAGACCTTTTATTATATTAGAACGTCCATGTAAGGGCAAAGGTTGATTTTGCTTATAGAATTCTGTCAAGACTAGAAATATAGGGGGTTTTTTTAGCATGAAGGTACAAGATTAAGATAAATTGTATACGGTGTCGGTCAATCTGATTAAAATACAGATCTTTATTTCGTTTCGTTTTTTTATACTTTCGATGGCCTACACTATATGAAGAAACGAAAAAGGATCTGGGTGTCGGCAAGTGCCGTATCTCTTGGATACACACATTTCTAATAAAATTCTAGCCAGTACTTCAACATCTAAAATGGCTTATATTATAAAGACGTACAGAAATCCTGTCTGAATTTTTATTTATCTATGGTTTTAGACAAACTACACACCAAGAGAAAATAAAACATATAATTATCTTAACTTAAAGATGGGTTCCCAGAAAAGTATTTATCGGGTGGTATATTATTATATGGAAAGTAGAGATATCCAATCTAACTAGAAAAATACTGGATTCCCGGAAAAAAACACTCATGGAGCGTATACAAGACAAAAATGTAAGGGTTCCCCTAATCGACAGCCCGACGATTGGGAATTTCTGCACGCGTGATGTCAAAGGTCACACGCGAATATTGACCGCTTGATGTACAAGTTGATAAACTTTATGAAGAGTTAGACGTACAACACTTTCTGACATAAAAATGACCGAAAAAGACGCGGGTAGTGGATAATCCGAGAATTTAATTAGGATTCGATATTTGTAATAAATAGTAAGCGATTAAAGACAACATCGTCTTATGTATGCAATGAATTCTCCTCTGACTTCCAAGAGAGGTAAGTCACGTGACGTAAACATGACCTGGTTTGATCGCTTTTTTCTAGTAGGGCATTCCTTCGCAATTACAATGTTTGAGAAGGATCTGAAGCAAAATTATGACAAATTAATTAATTTGAATATGTTTTTAGTCCATATTTTCCATTAAATCACCCAGTTTGTACGCGGGAATGTATCTTTAACACAATTAATTGTTATGGAAATAATCACTGGTTTTATTCTACAAACACGACGTTTCGACAAAAATCCACTAATCGTTATCAAGCATATTGATCGTAATGCCACTTAAAGATTATAATATAAGTGTCTTACCTGTTCAACGACAATAATCCTAAAATCTAATTCTTGTCTTTGCAATACTGGAAGTAAATGTGACAATAATACTGTTAAATGGGCTAATCTATCCCTGTACGGTATAATAATCGCCACTCGATAACGAGCAACACAATTTTTAGGACGCCATACACCTCCTGGTAGAACTTCCGAGTTGTTTTTCAATATTTCGTCTAAATCAACATATTCTTCTGTAAGGTTTATTTTGGCCAAAACATTTCCTTCTGTAAAAAATATAAAAAGACATTGTATACTTCAGGTGATAAACATTTTAAGGGGTCCGTTGATAAAAGTGGGTGTCTGTATGCAAATCAAACGATATGTATAAAATTTTCAGATCAAAATATTAAGGAAATCGGATGTGATCACTAGATCTGTTTAACGGCGGTTACGGTGCTCTTTTAAAGAATTTCACAGCAGCATACAGTTTTGTCCACATTCGCATACCATGGCTTGGTACTTGAAGTTTCGTAGACGTTCTGTTACCCCACATCTTCATCTTACTGAAACCTTATGATTCCGACTTTCTGACCTTCAATGGGAGTTGTCATCCCGAATTGATGCTAGACTGCTTCTTCCTACCTGTTATTGGGCAATTTCCGGCTTTTTATACGCCCACATTTTTATGTGGACGTATATTGTCCTCAACCCTGTCCGTAAAGCCGGACGTCCGTCAGTCCACAATTTGTTTGTGGACACTCTACAGGTCACAATTGTTATCCGATTTTGAGGAAACTTGAAATATAGGTTTATCTCCCAATTAAAGATCTCGGTTCCTTTCGATATTGGCATGTATCGGATCGTAACTCCATGGATTATGGCCCCTGATTGTACGTAATATCACGTTTTTAGTCTGTGGACATCCTAGAGGTTACAATGTTTATTTTATCCGATTTAGATGAAACATGAAATATATGTTTATAACCCAACTATTTCGGTTCCTGCAACCATAATGAAGGTTGAGTTCGAATTTCACGAAAATCGAAACGAAACTACCCGACTAAATGGCCGCTCCATGTACGCAAATTGTGTAAAAGTATGTAATATGAAGGTTGTAGACCTCCTAGGTCACGTCCCAATCTTTGTCCGATTTTGATGAATCTTAATATGTATCTTTATATCCCAAAAACCTCAGTCCCTTTCCATATTCGCCCATTTCAGACCATAACTTTTTGGATTATTGCCCCTGATTGTATGAAAAATCACGGTTTTTTTTAGCTTGTTCTCTATCTACATGTATCTCTTGCAAAATGTGGGCGTATCTTGCCTAGCAACCGCTGTTTTCCTCTTTGGTTTGTATATTCCCAACGCGCCGGTGGCCCCTTTTAGGACTGCGTGATCTATTCGTGTAAACGAGGTCCCATACATCGAGCAGCCAGTTGTAAAGAGCGAAAGGACTAAATGACTGGGTATTCGAACTCATACAGATAGGTTAGCAATAATGCATTCTCTAAAAAAACGTGTGAAACTTTGTTAAAAATTAAGGTCTAATGAAAGTAAGAAATTTCTACTAACCAACACAAGCTATAAATGGACAGATTAAACATATTCTATTAACAGATGTGCGATATTCTTCTGCTTATTGTTTGCGATACTCTTCTACTACTTTTGTTTGCAATATAATTTATTGCGGAATTGGGACTTAAAAAATCAACATCTATAACAAGATGACGTCGATATTTCTGGCATAATAACACACAATGACGACCTTTATTTTATGGACTTCAATAAATGACATTTTCAGCTTCTTTTTTGTTATAAAAAATCTCCTATTACT
This sequence comes from Patella vulgata, assembly GCF_932274485.2. Classification (NCBI taxonomy): domain Eukaryota; kingdom Metazoa; phylum Mollusca; class Gastropoda; family Patellidae; genus Patella; species Patella vulgata. The sequence continues at coordinate 15,211,323 of NC_065880.2, read as the reverse complement.
GATTCTGTTGATAAAGACATGAGCGTTGGCCAGGTTTCCAACCGCACACACACGGGGACGGATCCACAGGGGGTGTTTGGGGGGTATTTTCCACCTCTTCAAAAAAACGGCTGCGTATGTTACATATTATGAAAGAAGGGTTCAACTTTCCACTAGGAAAGTAGAATTACGCGGATCAATTGGGTATGGGATGCAAATTTCTGTTCACGATTTTCGTAATAGAATTCGGGTTACTGCGCTGCGCACTGATGACGTCATTCGGCGTTTTACACGATCGATCCCATTGCTGGAGCCACCCATGATACATTAAAATTTGATTGTATTTGTTGAAGTGCACATCGAAGTTTGTTCTAGTTATCTTAGTTATAGGCCAGAAGTTGGGCCATTTTATAGCTGCAATTTGCTGTGAGATTTGAAGGTAAAAAAAAACGTCGTAAAGTTACCCAACATTCGTCTATTTAATTAAATGTGAGTACACGTCAGCCACAACGTTCGTATCTAGAACATGCTATAAATATTCGAAACCTATTAACTCAGAATAATCGAGGCGATAGATCTGTAGACACCGAGACCCCTTCTTGAGTATAGTATACGTCTTGATCATCGGCTTTCCTGGCAACGGTGATGACCAGGATAATAAAGTTGTACGACGCCAAATGGAAAGACAGTGGCATCACAGGAATACCATTCTATGGTGTTCTATTTCAGCCACGTCGTGCGTCGCCTTTTTCAATGTTAAGCTATAGGGAAAAAAGCGACGTCGGGAGAATTCATTTGCAGTTTATTTGCCGTTTGGTATTTTATCTTCAATACATTGATTTATGCTGGACACAAGGAAATATCATGAATATCCTTTATATAACAAGACATTTCTATAATATCTATAATGAAAAAGGCGACGCGGGAAGTGGCCGAAATAGAACACCATACCATTCGCCCTATTCCACTAGATACGCGTCAGATGTATGATACTGACAGAACAGTATATTACAACATACTCAGACAATATCTTTATCTAATATATTACAGAACTTTTTATCGATTGTACTGGAACATTAACACATTTTTAATTCTTCTTTGTAAAGTGGTATGTTTTTGACATTATAAAATCATTAATGATTGTGAGAATAAAGTAATCATTATCGTTTATAAGAATAACGCCATGCTTAGTTTGTATGAAATCGAAAAGTCTTAAATGTTGCCGTTCTTGTCTATTTGGGAAATTGCAGGTAAAGGTAAAGTTACACTAAACGATATCATTGAATATAACTATGACAACACTTTGGACTAAGAACGCCTGACTGTGCCATCGCCTGCTTGGCCCATGGGCGTATTTGCGCATGGACCAATCAGACGACGACTTAATTCGGCACATCAATAAAAACTAGTATGTTGACAATGCACTCGTACGCCTTGTTTTTCCTGGATCCATCTCTTTCACACCCTCGGTTCCATAGAGTGGTGGGGGAGGGGTGCATTCAAATTGATCATAATTAATAGATTCATGTTCTGTTGTACCAGCATGTTGCCTGGGATATACACGGTTTATATCCAAACGAATTCCGCATTCTGAATGTTCACATCTGTCACACCCGGAAAGGCCGATTTTAGCTGACCCGATCTGACCTCACATCTAGCCAACCAAGAGATCTCCTGTCGCGGAAAAGAATGTTTGTAACCAGTTACAAAATAGTCAACTGAGAAGGAAATGATTTAAATTTTCATAAAAAGTTACGCTACCAAATAATTAAAACCTAATTTAAAATATTAACCCAGATACTTTCCAACAACTAACTCGTACTCGCTGTTGGTATGAAGGATTTATATTTTCATAAAAAGATTCACTACCAAAAAACCTAAAACCAGAACTAAAGTATTAACCCAGATACTAAATTTTGAAGACTTCAGAATCTAGCCACCAAATTATCTTTAACACTGACAATTAGTATTAGCTGTAGTGTGTTTATAAGCAGTACTGTGGTAGACGAATTTATGTTTTCTAAAAGACAAAGATACACTATAACCAAAAACTAAAGCCAGATACAAAATTTTGAAGACTTCAGAATCTGACCACTTAAAGATACATTATGAGAGATTAGATAAAGAGCTGGCAGTTCTCACTATCATAGTTGAAAATTAGATAATCTAAAGGCAATTGTTGAAAATTTCAGTCAAATTGATCCACTCTGAACCGAGATTTTAGCGATTGAATTTTCGGCCTAGCCTCGATCATCATTACTAAAGTCGGCACGATGAAAAACATAGTCTCGATTATCCATTTCACGACTAAATCATGAATGGAAGTCGAACAGCAAATCGGAACCTAATCCAATAAACATCGCAGGCTAGCGATCACACCGAGAGTTGATTATGGTCTGGATAAGTTAATTAATGTCTAATTAAAAGTTTATATAACATTTCAGGCCTAAAGAATAAAGACCTTCAATAGGCAGATTTACCTCTTGCATAATGTATGTTTAATTATCTTAACACTAACCCGTATTCACTGTAGTGTGTTTATAAAGTTTTAGACATATTCTGACAAGTGTGAACATTATTATCGAATATCTTGAATTAATATTCAAATTATCACATAATTCTGTATATGCTCATAGTTTCTAGCGATAGGTTCCCCGGGAATTCTCAACACCAAACAATAGTTGTTGTGCTATATATCAATAAAAAAACTACTGAGATTCATCTAGTAATAATCGATCACCCATTGTGTATGACTTTCTAAATTTGCGCCTTCTGCTGTAGCAAATGGGAAGCTTTAAGTGGCGGATAACGATATCCTGTTGAAGGAATTGAGTTGAGATTCTATTACTTGGCTATTCTAATAATCAATACACCAAACTGTTCATAACTTGATCAGTTGTTGTAGGATTTGATCTTTTTCACAGCGCTATATTGGTTGATTAATGGCTGAAAAACAACAATTTAAAGAGAATATTTGATCTGGTGAATCAATTATTTATATCTGCATATCTTGTTGTTATTATAGTCTTTTGCTTGTTCCGACGTGTGTATGTTAATAGTATTTGTTCTAAACATCAGAGAAATGAACCATGTTTAAATAACGTCAATCCACGAGTCATTTTATTTTAGACAAGTTGAAAAAAGAAAGACTATGTAAATTTCAACACTAATGTCCACCAATTTTCTCTGCTTTAAATACACCGTTTTCTTTTTCTGGGATGACAAGCTGAGAGGGGGTATTTATGTGTTTATGACAAAAATTGAAGTATTATTGAGATAATTAGATCTTTATTATAGATGTTGGTTTGTTGGGTGTCTGCTTCCACTCAAGTACTTCAGTGACTTAAACCATCTGGTATTTAATATTGGTACCGGTGTATAGCGAAATGCCGTGGTGTATTGCGAAATGAAACGGTTTATGGCGAAATAACATGAAATGAAGTGGTGTATAGCGAAGTGAAGTGCTGTATAGCGAAATAAAATGGTGCATAGAGGGAAACGCCATTGTCGCTGAGCACGGTGTACGATGCAGGGTGTTGGATTGGTAATGTCGTAAAGAAAATGTTACAGTCGTAGCAAAGTAGATTTGTGGGTGGATCGGGATTTTTTTTAAATGGGATATTGCACCGATAGTGGCAAACAATGGGTCCCGAAAAAAGCATCAGTGGTTCTCACGGGTCCGTTGAAATTCGGGGCTAGTGGTGTTTAAAATTTGACCCATTGCAAATTATTATCCATAGTGGGACTTAATAGGCGAAGGCCGTGATGTATAGCACGCTATGAACAAGAAGACCGATGCAGGAAAACCCACACGAATGACTTGAGGAAAAGGGCGTGTTACGTATTGTTGGGTACAAGCTGGTTATTCTATGTATGGGAGTTGTAGGATAATACTACCATTGTCGTTGGATACAATATATAGTATATATGACTAAAAATAAAACTATAGTTATTACTATTAATAAGTGAAATTAGAGACGACCTTCTAACAGGTTATTATGTCAACGTCAGCCATGATAATTTGTCAACTTCTGAAAAGGTTAATAGAAATTGATTTAACCAAAGTAACCAAGAAATGGTTATTGCGAGTTTCCACGAATGATAAATCAATACAGCATTTAATGTAAGTGTATATGAATTATAGTACAATCGACCATAAGGGCGATTCAGATTCAAATGTCCATAAATAAAACGTAACGAATCTATCGGCATAAAAACAGCTGCCATTCAACAATACTGAGCTAAAGCATCTGTGTATTAAGTCTACTGGTATTTATGGAACCTTTCACTATCTGGCAAATATGTATATATAATTTATCCGTATTTGAGATCGTTCATAAGTCATAGAGACTATTCAAATTTATTGTAAGACTATTAATCGCTTTTTAGGTCATAAGAAATACCATACTTTAATAGCATAAAATGTGTTGTGGAACTAGATGACATAATTTACCTCTAGGGAACATATTTAAAGAATGAGCGTGTATGATGTAAAAGCAAATTGAACGATGGGGTTTTAGAATTTAACAGCTTTTGTAAAACGGGGGAAACTATTAGCTACCCTGATGGTCTGCCTAACACATTATATTTATAAAGACAGCCATACCATTAAAACAATATAATTACCACCACCCCCTACCCTTGCTGGTTGTTAACAAATTTAGTGCCGTAGTAACCACGAATTCCTGTGCCAAGTTCCAAGTTCCACACATAATAGAATTACACAGAAGATTACAAAACTGAACAAATAACATCTTTCACATTTTATCAGGGTTAAACATACATTATGTAAGAGCTAAATCTGATTATCTCAGGCCTTTCTTTGGGCCTTAAATGTTATCTAATATCTAAATTATTAATTAGACATTAATTCACTTATCCAGACCGTAATCAACTTTCGATGCCATTGCTAGCCTAAATTATTAATTAGACATTAATTAACATATCCAGACCATAATCAACCCTCGATGCCATCGCTAGCCTGCGATGTTTACTGGACTTGAATCGATTTTAAGATGGATGATTTAGAGTCAAAATAGATAATCGAGACTTTGGGGTTTTTTTTATCGTACCGACATTAGTAATGATGATCGAGGCTAGGCCTAAAATTCAATCGCTAATATCTCGGTACAGAGTGGAGAAACTTGACTGAAATTTTCAGCATATTCCCTTTACATCTCACCGACCATAATAAAAATTGAGCTAGACTTAACAAATAGATTTAGCCGTTAGGGATGCCGTTATTAACCACAGTAAATCATTTACGCTTTTCTTTGTATCATTCTTTTAATATATAACGAATTACCATGCTTATTCTAATAAAAGTAATTTGGCAGCGATATATAGGTCTTATATACATGTATATATAGTCTGCCAAGAATCTGGTTCATAAAAACTACAGAATCGGGTAACCATGGCCAATGTACTTTCGGTACAAAGTTCAAAGTCAATAGTACAGTAGATAATGAGTATATGCAGTATATAACGAAATGAAATAAATGGGGTTTGACGTCCTACTTTTCTGCTCTGGCTGGGCTTATGAAGACGGGCATACGCCATGCAGTGTGCTATGGGGGGAATTTTGCCCAGAGAGCGGCTCTACGGCCTACTCTTTATTTCGAATTCCAGCGGCCAGTGGTCCTTTTACTTGCACGCCAGCGTGTACACGGGACCTCAGTTTCAGTCCCATGAGACTAGACGCTGTCAATTGCCAGACACTACGTCCAGCATCAATCACAAAGGGGAACCATGCAAGAGAAAATCTCACTGAACCTTCTTGGCAAACACCGGGGGGGGGGGGGGGGGGTCGAACACGGGACCTCAACCGTTATGTTTATTCACTGCATGCGATACAGGGGAGTGTAATATTGTATATTTTTTTAGAGAGAGAGAGAAATGGGGTTTAAAGTCCACTCGACACAAACTAGGTCATTTCGGGACTAACACATGGTTTAATTTTATTTAGCAGTGAAAGGAAACCGGAGGACCCGGAGAAAACCCACGAGGTTGGACAGGCGATCCTACTCCTTGTCACGTACAACCGGGGAATCGGAACCACGCCAGTTGACTCAATGACAGACCTTATGATACAGCGCGCACGTGCTAACCATTCGGTCATCCAACCACCCATATTTTTTTTTAAATTATCGACAGTGTCTGACACTGACTGCATGATTCATCCCACCCGATAGACTTGACTCACGCACTTCTTAATGCGCTGCATATAGTCAGGAACCCTGTGACATCAGACACTTTGACAGAATGGCATATAATTACTTTCTTATTATGCAACCTGTTGAAATGGTTTCTATTTAACAATGTGGCATGTTTAACTAGGCTATTGACATGGTTACCATACTATATAATGTAAGTTAATTGTTAACAGTTAGGTTACATTTCACTAGAAAGTATATTACATGGTGTCATTTCCGTTCATGACTTCCTAGTATTACATACAATCAGATTAAAATTAAAAATTAGACCACAGTTTCATAAAAGATAAGTTTATAATCCCAACCTTTAAAGTGCTAATAAGATTTCACATATAAATATGTATACATTAGATTAAATATCCATATCAATTTCAAAACGATATATGGATTATTGTAGCCCCTTAAAGTAGCTAAGTCTCTAACTGAATATCATCCAAAGTCTTTGCCATTGAAAACAGGTATTATTTGTCAATTTAAATTAACATAGATGTCGTGATCTTACCGGGAAAAGATGGGCTTCTGATATCCAATATTTAAGACAAAATAAAAATTTTACCATTGGTACACGAATCGTGTACCATAATGCGTTTCAGTGCCATTTGTAACAAGGGACTCGAAGAACGAGGCTAGATATATTCCACTAGTCATGTCAAACGGTAACCACATATTCTTATCTGTAAAGCATGCGCAATAAATACTATCGCTGTAGACTGGAATAACCAGACGCTAGAGATTGGCATTCGATCAAGAGTACTGGCGTATTTCACCGAACATAACCGATTAGAAATTACAGTAAAACCTGAAACGATTGAATATAAATCAGTTTATATATATTCATATTACATTATTATATGCGCTGCTACCCATTTCTGTTAATTTCTTGGTCCAGAATATTAGTTATTTAGCTCCTTTAATATACAACCTTAGTCAAAAATGAGCAAATAAAAATTGAAGGAACTAAACGAAACAATCACTTTTCCTCCTCGCTCTTATTTGCTTACAGGAAATCATCATGAGACGAGTTAAAGATTTTACCAACTGCTAAGTTATAGCAATCGCCATGAAACGCAAAACAGCAACAAATCACATAACAAGGAAACAAACTGTCCTACAAGCATTAAATAGTTTAATTAAGGATAGTAATAATACGATTCTGTTGGCACCCGATCTACTTGAAGGGAACTACGTCAGAACAAAATATCCACCATTTAGCAAATGCGAAATGGTTATATATTCAAATTTTATATTTATTTACGCCACAACAAAAATATCCACTATTCATCTGTGGTACTTTTGATGCCGATATCGATTTTACCAGGCCCGGATTATGGGGTGTGTGTGTGTGTGGGGGGGGGGGGTGTTTCAATCAGGGGTCTCCAAAATTAATGGGTCCATCAGATTAGCTCTAAAACACATTTGGTACCATAAATAATTATGCCATTTATTATGTTGTATTTTGTTTGTGCCAAATAAATCCATCTATCTACAAAACTGACCTACAGATTACATTTGCGTGATTGTGTTGTACAGAATCAGAATATGACCCCTTTTCACTGTTTATGAAAGAACTCCTTGAGAAAGAATTCCTTGACATTTTTATTCAGGGCACCCTTACAATTTTAATCCGGTCCAGGATTTTACAACCGGAAACTATGGTAATATGGTATTATTTGTTACAATTTTAATCTAAAACACACCGGTAGATATCTAGCATTAAAGATACATTAGATTAAGATAAAGAGCTGACCATTCTTCTTGCTATAATAGCTCAAAAATAGATAATGCAAAGAGAAAATGTTGAAAATTTCATTCAAATTACTTCATTCTGAGCCAAGTTCTCACTGTTTGTAGTTTTGACAAGATGTGTGCATAGTGGTAACCAAGGCATTGGTATAATCGAAACTTAGCCTCGCTTTCCCATTTTTAAATTAAATTTTTAAATGGCGAACCGTTTTAATCCAGTTAAAATCTCGAGTATCCGATGCCATCGAGAGTTGATTATGGTGTTGTTTTGTTAATTAATGTCTAATAAATAGTTTATATAACATTTCAGGACTAAAGAAAGACATGCAATAGGCAGATTTAACTCTTGCATAATGTATGTTTAATCTCGTTTTTCTTCATAATTTGAATAAAAGTGTTACTTCAAAACAGTTACAATGGTACATTAGGTTTTCACATTTTATTGTTATAATGTGACATATATGTAAGCTAATGAGAAAACAATGTAATTATAGGAAGATAAATAGATAAGTATCTTGGTGATAACTCCACATGTGTCGCAGTAGGGTATTTGTATATAGTTTAATAATAAGCACGAGAGGAACACATGTCAGTTAAGTATACAGTACATAATAATATATAAACACTTGGTTTTAATAGGAAATACATACCATATGTAATATTATAAACCTTTCCCACCATACAAATTAGAAACCCAGAAACATTTTTGTTTTATTATAGACGAATTAATCATCCTGCCTTTATAATTCAATAATATTCACAGTTTGTGATCAATCTGTCGAGATCGGGTTTTAAAAGGTAAATACAATGTCAATTTAACGGGTGGAAGCGGACGTAAAATACAACTAACTACTACTATTCAATTTAACGAATTAATAATGGGCCTTGAATCCGTCGTTAAACCACATCTTTTACGTGCACGCCAATATGTACACGGCACGTCGGTTTTTCGTCCCACGACTAGACAGCTGTCCTTGTCAGGCCTACACGCAAAACAAAACCGATAAGCCTGCAGACAAGACAAACTATATAGACATGGCTGGGAGGGGGGGGGGGGTAGCCGAATCGTTAACGCGTGTGCGTTTGACATTGAGTCAGTCAAGTGGCGTTTGTGCATGACAAGAAGCAGGATCGCTTGTCCATACAGTAACGGTTCTGCCCGTCTTCATTAGCCCAGTATAGGAGCAGAACAGTAGGACGTTAAACCCCATTTCATTTCATTTCTTATCTATTATTTGTGGTGCCGTGAATATATCCTTTTGCTAATTCTAAAGATGAAATTTAACAATACCCATCCATACAATCCCACATTACAATTCATTAAAAATTATTTCGTCAATGGTTGCGAGCATAAATGTTTGATTGTAAACTATTCAAACTAGTTGGACCAGAAAAAATATAGTTGTTGCTATATTTTCAAGATATTTCAAACCAAGCGTAACAGAATGATCCTGTCGGGAAACGAATACATGATCCCATACATCTCTCCCGATTGAGATGGGGCTGGATGGCTGAATGGTTACCGCATGTGCATTGCATTATAAGGTATTTCTTTGAGTCAACTGGCGTGGTTTCGATTTCCCAGTTGTACGTGACAAAGAGTAGGGTCGCCTGTCCAACATCGTGGGCTTTCTCAGGGTGCTCCGATTTCCTCCTACTGCTCCGATATCCTCCTACGCGCATACGAATTATTGAAATAAAATTGAACCTTATGCTGTGCAGTCCCGGGCCTGTAATGATGCAGGTTTCACGCAAAATGAAAAAAAAATATATTTACAAGAAAACCTAACAGAAAAAAATGCGACCGATCTTGACGGTGATCGTCTCTTGGATGGCGATAGTGAGTCTACTATTGAACGCCATGAGTTAAAACGTCAAACAATTTGAACAATAAGGGCAATAATCCGGATAGAATCTCGGAAAATGATAAAAATAAAAAAAATAATAAAGTGTAGTTATTGGGGTTTGAGGGTGCGTGTAGTGTAGCTGATGGGGAATGGTGTGAAGGTAGCCACCAGTTACTGCAGTATCTGGATTATGGTGACAATTCCTTCACTGGGCCCCACTAAGAGCTTTATTTTCCAGAAATCCCCGAAGAGGGTCGTTTAACCTCCACTTTTATATCGCATATTTCAATAAAATCTATAGCCATTAAATGCCAACTATCCAAAGACAATCAAATTCTCTTTGAAAGTACGGAAAAATCCAGGACATATATAAATCTATATTATTCAATTTATCTATAAGAGCAGATGATCTTCTACTGTCTAGTCATTCAGATAAGACGAAAAACCGAGATCCCGTGTACACATTGACGTGCACGTAATATACCCCTTGACAGTTGGAATTCGATATAAGAGTAGGCCGTAGTGCCGCTGTCCGGGCAAAATTACCCTCATAGCACACTGTATGGCGTATGTCCGTCTTCATTAGCCTTGTTTGGAGCAAAACAGTAGGACGTTAAACCCCATTTCATTTCATTTCATTTTTACTGTTGAACAACAGAAAGTATCAAATACTGGTTCTCTTGTAATTACTAAAATAAATCTGTTAATATCTCTTTCTGGACTCACGTACGCCGTGGAATTTTTTAGCCTACTAATAAGACGTGGGGTCGTGTTTAAAACGTTGAATATCAGGTTCCGTGTAGATAAAGCACTTTATAGTTTATAACTTCTACTTAGTTAGTCATGTAGTGACTTCAGTTAACAACAGAATAGACTATTGTTTATTATTCTAGTCATAACTTATGTAAGCTTATACATTAACTGAAGTATCTATATTCAGCCTGCCCTTGATGCATTTAAATTATCCATTTGTCGAGGGGTTTATACCCTACTAACTTACATCAGAAGCAAGGTATTTTACGTAACCCTATTTACAAAGAAATGAAATGGGGGTTTAACGTCCTACGTACTGTTTTTCTCCGAACTGGGCTAATGAAGACGGTGATTACAAAGATGTTTGCATTTATAGTGTAGTGTGAAGTAATACTTACGTAAATTTGGAGGTTCCAGAGCACAAAATTTCTTAATTTTCACACGACGTCTTTTATTATTTACAAATTTTGATTGATTCCAAGTCAACAACACATTATTATTATTATTATTAACATTTGTATTATGATTAATATTATTATTATTATTCCTGCTATTAATTAAAGATATATTGCTTCGTATATGGGTATTTTGTAATGAATTAGAAACACTAGTTCGTCTCTGGTTCTCATCACTGTTATCATACTCGTATAATTCCAACTCGCGATCGGGGCGGTTTTTACTAGAACGTAACTCCATAGCTTCGTTTGTAGCCCTGAGAATCATATTCACGGTTCTGCTAGCAAATACTTCACCCCGCAAAAGTTCATCATGCCTCTCGATACTCGGCACATTTTGTCTCATTAAGGCAGCGATGCTCTTTTCAAGTTGCCTTAAATCCTGCCTATTTCTGTTACTATGTCTAGGTCTTGCTGCTCGTTGAAACCGTCCATTAAACTTGTGGTGCACCACCAATATTTGGGAGAGGGTAATCATTACCAGAATTACGCATAGAGCTAATATAACAACCTCTCCCGATACAGGGGGGTTATTCTTGTGTCGCTTGTTCATTTTGGTTCCTCCTCCCTGCCCTACTACCGTTCAAATGGTTTGTAGAAGGACCTAGCCATTTTATAACACCATTCCAAATCAATTCACTAACAAGCCACATTTTTTAAGCGCAAGCGTACACATAAGTCCTCACCGAACACATGTTTACAAATAACTGTAATATATACCAGAAAGCAGCCTCGCTTTCAATAACGGTTGAAGACCGGAGTTACTAATCCGACTGAGATGGGAAGCATGGCCGTTAAATAAAATGTTTCTTCTGCGTATATGATTTAAATGAAATATTGAGACAGTTGTTATCACGTAAGACTAATTTAGCTGTCATCCATTCCTATTTGTCGCTTTAATAATGCTGTTATGGTGCTATTAAACAGCTACATCCCACTCAATCCAAGAGCTTGATAATGATTATATCTCTGCTGCACCAATGTTAAAAGATTCTATATACATGGTTATTATAGCGCCTTTGGGTTATATAGTATAATATACTACAGATATTTCCTTGTTACTATAAATACTTCAATACTTTAGAATTGACTGAAGGTTCTTCCTCATTGTTTGATTATGGGAATATTAAAATGTCGGTGTACATTAAGCGGACAGCTTGAAAATCAATTCCACGCGTTGACCTAAACTCGATGGGAGCCATAGTAGGAAGGAATCACTGTCTTACTGGCCGAGTCGATCAAAACTTGAATAGCTCACATTGCCTAAATCAATACAGTCGCTAATGTGAAATATTAAGCTGTTACCATGGCAACAAGACCCGCCAGTGGTTTGTGTAACGCTCATTTTCGGAATTTTTCACTGAAATTATGTAAAGAATTAACACTATTTAATTATTGAATGTAAATTAATATAACATTAATATTATAGTCAGTAGTCACAGTATAAGAAGAAATTGATTTAACACTCCGTGGCTTGGTGCTGGGACTACTTATAACTGGATCGTGTAACTGTAAAATTAACACTGTAATATTAACGAACCCCACGTGTACTTAAATATGGGTTCCTTTCAGTATCATTTTGACAGTTATATACACAAATTGCGTAATGTGTCATAATAATTTAATAAAGTTTTGAGATAGCGGTGAAATACAGAGAGAGAGAGAGAGAGAGAGAGAGAGAGAACTCGACACAAACTAGGTCATTTCGGGATTAACACATAGTTCAATTTTATTTCAATAATTAGCTTGTGCGTAGGGGATTGTAGCAGTGGGAGCAAACCAAAGGACCCGGAGAAAACCCACAAGGTTGGACAGGCGACCCTACTCCTTTTCACGTACAACCGGGGAATCGAAATCACGCCAGTTGACTCAATGACAGACCTTATGATACAGCGCGCACGGTGCTAACCATTCGGCCATCCACCCCTGGTGAAATACAGACAAGGAAAAACAAACTATAGCTATATAAGCATGGTTTATGATATTTAAATAAAACTTATACAAGTTTGCAGGCTATTGCTGCGTTTTTATTATACCTAGGAGATTTAAAGGCCAATATTACAAGTGATAGAACTTGTTGAACACATTTCAAATATAATTTTAACACAAAGATCATTGCTACGGTAGATGAGTAAGGAAGATTTGAAGAAACGGGAAGTGACGTAAAAAATGGAAAACGCGAGTTATCCTTATATATAATTGACTGAAGTAAGGAGCGATATCAAATTCGCGGCAGATTTTCAGCCCACAGCAAAAAGCTGTTATGTTAGACTGTGAGAGGATCTAACAATTCATAAAAAGAATTGGGAGCCACGGTGGCTAAATGGGTAAGACGCTGGCTCGCTAGCCGGGAGGTGGCGTGTTCGATCCCTGCATTAGCCGAGAATATTCATCGGGATTTTGTTACTTGGTTTCCCCTTGTCAGTGGTGCACGACGGAGAGCCTGAGAAGGACAGCTGTCTAGTCGTTCGGATGGGATGAAAAACCGAAGTCTCGTGTATACATTGGCGTGCAAGTAAAAGATCCCTTGGCAGTTGGAATTCGAGTAGGCAACATTGCTACTGCCCGGGCAAAATTTCCCCCATAACACACTGTATGGCGTATGGCCGTCTTAATTAGCCCTAAACCCCCTTTATGTATAAAAACAATTGACTGTCACGAGAAGAAAAGAAAAAAAAAACGTGCGTTACCTCGTTTTTGTTAATTAAGTCGAGAATGAATAAAAACAAGCACGGACTTTTTCTATTTTTCTCGTTTTCTCTTTTCTCAAAATCGACCGTGAATCTGTTATCGCTTGTTTATACAACATAGAAAGCAATAATACATCAATACGTCCACAATATATAATGTTAACCACCATTTTAACCACAATACATGTATATGATTATAATGTTAACCACAATATATAATAATAATATTAAATAACTGTTAAATTAAACGGAAACCAGGGTCTGTATTCAAAGGTTTTCTTCAAGTTAAGTAAAAATACTTAATTTTTCCACTGAGTGTGTTAAGTTAAATCGGTATTCAAAGGCTTTATTTTACATATTATATACTTGATTATGTGAAAAACTTAACTGCACGCTTACATTATGGAATACTCAAATTCGCCAAAAAGCATGAAATTTTAACCCTCCACTGCTAAAAGTCACCAATTTCTATCATCACGTGCAAGTTATGTCCCCTTAAGAGGACCCCTTTACTCTATTAAAATTTTAGTTTACATTACTTGGAAAATGTTTGTCGAGATATTATATTGTAACGCATGAAAAATAGTATGATTATAATTTATGATAAATTATGATAGTATGCATCCTTTGCCGGAAGGAGTTGTTTTCCTAGATTTAAAAAAAAAATTCTATTTCAATAGATTACAATAAATAGTGGTAGTATACTGGTGGATATTGTTAACTTTATTATTTTAAGAATAGAAAACAGGATATTAGCAATACACAAGGACCCTTGGCTTTTAAGTTAGACTAAACAAATCATTCGGTGTTGTTTATTAATCGGTGAATCACGTGGCTAAGTGGGTAAGACGCTGGCTCACTAACATGGAGGTCGGGTGTTCGATCCCTGCATTGGCCGAGAAAGTTCATCCAGATTTTCCGGCGTGGTTTCCCCTTGTTAGTGATGCAGGACGAAGGGCCTGACAAGGACAGCTGTCTAGTCGTTCGGATGGGACGAAAAACCGAGGTCCCGTGTACATATTGGCGTGCACGTAAAAGATCCCTTGGCAGTTGGAATTCGATATAAGAGTAGACCGTAGCGCCGCTGCCCGGGCAAAATTTCCCTCATAGGACACTTAATGGCGTATGCTAGTCTTCATTAGCCAAGTTTAGGAGCAGAACAGTAGGACGTTAAACCCCATTTCATTTCATTTGTTTATTAATCTATCATTTGAGAATTTCATAGACATTGTGGAAGTACACCTTAGATTCTCAGAGGCCTGGCGTTGACGGTACATTGCGTGTATGAAAGATGTGTGTTACATTATTTTTTACCCTAATAAATACCACCGATTAACTTCAGATATGTATACATGGGAATGCCTTGCACAAAATAAATCATGCCTTGCTTCTCGCTGTAGTATACATATTTTCTGAAATCTACAACGACATGTCATCACAAATGAATTTAACGCATCAAACTTTATTATACGAACGTGATAAATGATCGAAAAAATTATCCTTGACCATCACATGTCATCACAAATGAATTAAACGCATCAAACTTTATTATACGAACGTGATAAATGATCGAAAAAATTATCCTTGACCATCTCGGTGGTAGTAACCTTATAACTCAATACACATAAAAATTCTTATCACAGATCGTAAACGTCATATATCACTGGGTGACTTGGATCAAAGTCGACATTGACTTGGATCACTGGATAATTACAGTTGCTGAATGTGTAACACCACTGGATATTGGATGACTGGAGAGTGGGAGTTACTGGCTAAGTTCCGTCACTGGAATATATAATTATTTACTTATAATGAGATGCTATACACAGAAATACATCCGCTGGGTAGATATTTCGTTGGACGACTGAGATCACTGGATGAATAAATTCGTTGGATCACGGAAGTTACTGGATGACAACAATCGCTGAATAACTAACGCAATTGTATTATTGGATTCTGGTTTAGTGAACCTGCTGGGTGACTACAGTCATTGGAATATGTAATTATTTACTTAATCAACAAGTTCGACCCCGTCTAGCAGTGAGAGAGAGAAATGGGGTTTAACGTCCATTCGACACAAACTAGGTCATTTCGGGACTAACATTAGGTTTAATTTTATTTGAATAATTCGCTTGCGCGTAGGGTTCTTTAGCAGTGGAAGGAAACCGGAGGACGCGGAGAAAACCCACGAGGTTGGACAGGCGACCCTACTCCTTGTCACGTACAACCGGGGATTCGAAACCACGCCAATTGACTCAATGACAGGCCTTATGATACAGCAAGCACGTGCTTACCATTCAGCATTCAGCTTACTCCGCGAGTCGTTCTTTCGCCCACCCCCTTTAACGTAATGCTCAAC
Organism: Patella vulgata; assembly: GCF_932274485.2. Classification (NCBI taxonomy): domain Eukaryota; kingdom Metazoa; phylum Mollusca; class Gastropoda; family Patellidae; genus Patella; species Patella vulgata. The sequence goes on along the minus strand of NC_065880.2, from coordinate 15,195,285 downwards.
GATACCCTCAAGACGCCCTATCTAGATGCAACGATCGAATTAGTAACATATGTAGATAAAAGTACGATTTGGAGGGTAGTGAGATCTTACGGAGCCCTCGATAAGTTCGTGAATTGACCAATCGACTGGAGGGGGGGGGGCAAAGTTTATGAGAACAAGACAGTTGAAATGCTAGTATGCAAAGAAAATGGCTTAAACATAATGATCCCGCCCAAGAATGAGAAAGGTGTCGAGATTAAAGATGTCACCAAATTTCTTGGAGTAATCGTTGATGTTGATCGATGTCTAAAGCTATAGACCATACTTATGATGGCGTGTCGTTCTCTCTAGTGCGATCTGTATTACTACGGCTCTTTATTCATCATGAACAGAACGCCAAGCTTCTTAAACGTCATTCAATATAAAGCTATTTGTATTGCGACTGGAAGAACGTCTACGGGAAGGTGGAGAGTTGCCACCCTTGACCTTGACCTTGACGTATTAGATGTTTGAAGCCTTGAATCACTCCAATTAACTAAACTTGCATTCTGTTGTTGTGGCATGCGTGGAACTGATACGTGTGGCAAAAGTTAAAAACAACATGTTTACATAGTTTAGGACTGGCAGGTTGGGTTGTAGACACTTGCCAGTTATTTCCAATGACCATCGAGTCTGCTTTTGAAGCTGTTCACAGATGGTGCTCTCACCACGGCTTCCGGGAGGTCATTCCACATGTTGACCACTCTCTGAGAAAATGTTCCGCTGCGAACATCTAGCCTACAGCGATGTTTGTTGATCTTAAGACTGTTCCCCCTTGTTGCGCGGTCACTAGTGATCTCAAATTTAGGTCGATCTGAAACGTAGATCCCATGGATATACTTGTACAGGTCGATCATATCACCTCTGTTTCTGCGATGCTCCAGAGTGGGTAGTCTCAGAGTCGCCAGTCTCTCAGGGTATGGTTTGTCTCTCAGTGTTGCCAACAGCTTGGTTGCTCGTCGTTGTACGTCTTCCCATCACAGGGTGATTTTCGGCCAGAGTGTCAAGGAAACAGTCCGTGAATTGAAATTGTGATCTCGTAATTAACAAACACGATTTGCTCCAAAAGTAGATAAAAAGAACAGCCCATCTGAAGCCTGTCATTTTCCTCTAGCACACCAGGATAGCAACTGGCCTTCCGATGAATGGGACCATATTAAAAAGGGAGGATCAGGTAACCCTAACACATCATTCTGTGCATCTAAAGCATAATATTATTTTAAAATAGCAAATAATTTCTGGCCTTAGTTGACCTACCAGACATAACTTTGTAAAATATATTTCAGTTTTTTGATTCAATCAAATATAGTTGATACTTAAAAAAAACACCTTCAACAAACATTATATTTAAACGTTTGGAATCGATTTATCACCCTAAACAAACTATTTTCGCGGCTTTGTTTAATCAGCCACTATTCATATGAAACTGGATCTTTGATCACAAGCACGCCTACAAGAGGGTGGAGAGTTACCACTGTAAAGAAAAAAATCATAACACGGCGACAAATCCCCTACCTTGTTAGCATGTTGATTCGTCAAAGACTCGAAGAGAGAGTTTCGGCCAGGGTGCCAAGGAAACAGTCCGTGAATTGAAATTGTGATCTCGTAATTAACAAACACGATTTGCTCCAAAAGTAGATAAAAAGAACAGCCCATCTGAAGCCTGTGATTTCCCTCTAGCACACCAGGATGGCAACTGGCCTTCCGATGAATGGGACCATATTTAAAAGGGAGGATCAGGTAACCCTAACAAATCATTCTGTGGATCTAAAGCATAATATTATTTTAAAATAGCAAATAATTTCTGGCCTTAGTTGACCTACGAGACATAAAACATATTTCAGTTTTTTGGTTCTGTCAAATATAGTTGAAACTAAAAAAAAAAAAACCTTCATCAAACATTATATTATTTTAACGTATGGATTCGACTTTAAATTAAAGAAAACATATTTTCTGTCACATACATAACGGAAATGGGGTTTGGAATATCAGCCGATTTATTGCATGGGAGAATGTTGTAATACGGGGAGGTCCCTTTTTTAATTTCTATATTAAGGAAGTTTATTTTTTCAGTTAATCTCATATTCATTATCATTAAATATCTGTTCTGTCCGTTCAGCTGATTCTGACTTTACGCAGATTCATAAAACCCATTTACATTACAAATTTTAAATATGCCAGGCATTAGGAGGTCCTCCATACCCTCCTTAAGGACTCCCTGCTTTGGTGCACGTGAGTGGGCTACGTCGAGGTTCGCAAGTCCATTCGTTTGACATTTTACCTCAACGATCAGTGCCTGAAATACTGCCAGGCTGTATTTCCGGCAGCCTGTTTTTCAAAATTTTCTGGGGGAGCCCCCCTATCCCTAGTTGAAACTCGTGCCTTTGCCCCCTTAACCTTGGACCAGCTTTGCCCCTCCAACCACCGACGGCTGGCGCCGCCACTAAAAGGATAAAGCACAATTATGACACTTTTCTCATAAAAAGGGTTGTTTTACAATTTTTTTATGTAGCTGAGCAGAGGGGGGGGGGGGGGGTTGTGGCCCCCGCCCCAAAACCCCCTCTGGATCCGCCCCTGCAATATCTGACGGCTTTGCCCCTACAACCACCGAATGCTGGCGCCGCCACTGAAAGGATAAAGCACAATTATGACACTTTTCTCATAAAAAAAGGTTGTTTTACAAAAAAATTTATGTAGCTGACGAAAAGTTCTATTGCCAATGCGTAACCGGGAGTTTTGGGGAGTTTCTTTATGTGGTTGATTATCCAGTATCTTTGGCCAAGTCAAGTAAGAGTTGCGCCCCTTTTCGCAAGAAATCCCACAATTTTTGCATTAATATAAACAAACATGAATCGAGACGACGAATTAGAATTAATTTAAAAAAACAAAACAAAAAAACAAACACAAAAACATAGAAATAGCCCATGGAGTAAGACATTTTACAATAAAAAAATTAAGAGTATTGGATATTGAACTGCCTATGCAATCAAATGGATTTTCTGAAATGGCATTTTTAATTGATTTCATCGGCGCCAATATCTTGTTTTAAGACTAGTTACCCCCCTTTGTAAAAGACTGGTTAATCTAGCCAATGACCTATTATTCTCAAATGCTGACAACGCATCCAGACTTTAATTTAACCGTGCCGTGATGAAAAGATGAAAACCATTCTGAGACCACCTCTCTTCGGTTAGCCAAACTGGCACGGTTCTCAGTGCGGCACGCCTCTGTTTGACCCGTTTACACTACAAAAAAATAAACCGTGACGTTCTCGGCACCGTTCCTGACACGGTTAAAATTTGTAATATAAACGGGGCTATATGTTATTTTACTGGACTTGCTTGCTGTAAATTTATAGTTGTTGCAAAAACTTCTTGACTTGGATGGCACCATTTTAGTGGAAGAGCTTTTAAAGTCATCCAAATCACTTAAATCACACAAATTAGTTCAACTTATTGTGGTGGGTGCGGGTGGGTGGGGGTGTTGATTGGCCGAATGGTTAGCACGTGCGCACTGTATCATAAAACCTGTCATTGAATCGACTGGCGTGGTTTCGAATCCCCGGTTGTATGTGACAAGGAGTAGGGTCGCCTGTCCAACCTTGTGGGTTTTCTCCGGGTCCTCCGGTTTCCTTCTACTGCTAAAGACCCCTACGCGTAAGTGAATTATTGAAATAAAATTAAACCATATGTTAGTCCCGAAATGACCTAGTTTGTGTCGAGTGGACGTTAAACCCCACCTCTCTCTCTCTCTCTCTCTCAACTTGTTCATAAAACAAGTCAAAATAATACCCCCCTCCACACACACAAAACACACAATTTTATCTGCGCTATGTGAATGTTTATGCGTGATCAACACACAAAATCGAGTAAATCTATTTGTTAAGGACGGCTCAATTTTTGCCAAGGTCATTGAGATGTAAATAAGATTGTAGGTTAGGGTAAGCATTAGGGCTAGGTCCAGGATCAAGGTTTGGATTAGCGCTAGCCCTGTTTACATCCGTGACCTATGGCGAAAACTGAGCCGGCCTTATCATTTAGCACTAACCCACAAAATCTTTCACGACTGGCTCGTAAGTCTCGTAATCATTTCCGGTTTCTATTACCCCTTTTTATATGCCCACATTAATGGGGTTGTTGTCCCCCGCCTTTCGAAGAAAGCAGGGGACTATTAAATTGGGTTCGTCCGTCTGTCTGTCTGTCCGTCACACTTTTTGGGACACAATAACTCTCCTTCTAATTGAGCTAGAATGTTCAAACTTGGTGTAGGTGTTTATTAGGTCAATGCCTTGATGGAGTTCGAAGATGAACATTTTCTGCTTAGGGTAAGCAGATATAAGCAATATGATTGGTTGATGCCTTGGGACACGATAACTTAGTTCTATTTAAGTGAAAGTGATGAAACTTGGTGTATAGTTTTATTACATCAATACCTTGACTAAGTTCGACAATGAGTATTTTCTGCTGAGGGTAAGCAGAGCGATAAGCAATTTGATTGGCCGAGACTTTGGAACACAATAACTCTCTTTATAATTGAGCTAGAATGTTCAAACTTTGTGTAGGTGTTTATTAGGTCAATACCTTGACTAAGTTCGACAATGAGCATTTCCTGCTTAGGGTAAGCAGAGTGATAAGCAATTTGATTGGTCGAGACTTTGGAACACAATAACTCTCATTTTAATTGAGTTAGAATGTTCACACTTGGCGTAGGTGTCAATTGGGTGAATGCCTTGATGGAGTTTGAAGATGGGAATTTTCTGCTTAGGGTAAGCAGAGATAAGCAGTTTGATTGTTTGATGCTTTGGGACACGATAACTTTGGTTCTAATTAAGTGAAAGTGAGGTAGAATGTTCAAACTTGGCATAGGTGTCTATTAGGTGAATGTTTAAACTTGATGTACATGTAGATGTTCATTAGGTGAATGTCTTGACTGAGTTCAATAATTAACATTTCGAGCTGAAGCTAAACAGAGCTAATCGATTTCATTTGTCGATGGTTTGGGACAAGATAATCTTGATTCTATCTGATAGAGAGTGATGAAACTTAGTGAAAAAAATAAATGTGCGATTAATTAATATGTGTCATCTATTTATTTTGCAATTTCGGCGGGGGACATCAGTCTCACTGTTGGATTGTTCATTAAGGTATAAGGAAGAACCCTAAGCTGTTTCCAAAACTTTCGAATCGTAAACGCGATACCGGTCAAGTTCTAGCTAGAACATTTTTAAACTTTGTAGGAAAGACATTAAAATAAAGTATACGGCATTATCTCCCTTCAATGGTGGGAGAAAAGTTAACGTACGGCTAGAGCAAATTCTTAAGGCCAACTCAAGATTTCATCAAGGTCGCTGAGATGTAAATAAGGTTAGGGTATACATGATTGATGGGGAGATTGTAGGTCAGAGTTTGGGTAAGCGTTTGGCCAAACTTGAAGTTGGCCTTACGAAATAGATATAATCCGCATCAAACATTTAGAGCCACTCGAACTACTAGGCTAACATTTCAGCGCGTCGGTTTTGTAAAAGAATGACGCCGGTTTCGCGTAGCTATTTTCAGTCTCAAGTGAGGGGTGGGGAGGGGGTGGGGGACCCACGTTGTCTTTTTTTAAGTGGAATTTTAATACAATGGTGTACCATGTTATGGGAGACTTATGTTATTCTATATTATTAGCCATTGCGATCGTAAGCTCATTGTTGTTTGGGCCATAAAAAGTTAATATTACTATTATTACTCTTTCATGACACCTGGCCACTAATTAAATTTGATCAGGTTTATATTTTTACAGAAACCAAGTGTACTAAGGTGGCAAAGAACCGATGGTCAACTCAAGAATTCGAAGAACCTATGCCAATATATATGCATGTCAGAATATATATCTTAAAGGCATAGAAGCGATTTTCATTTGGTTGTTTTGTTTGCTGTTTTTCTTGTTGGTTTATCGTTTTGTTTTGTTTGTTGTTTTTCTTGGTTTGTTTTGTTTGTTTTTTTTTGGTTTGTCGTTTTGTTTTGTTTGTTGTTTTTCTTGTTGGTTTGTTGTTTTATTTTGTTTGTTTTGATTGTTGTTTTGTTTGCCGTTTTGTTTTGTGTTTTTTTGTTGTTTTTTTATTGTTGTTGTGTTTGTTGTTTTTTGTTGTTGTTTTGATTGCTGTTGTGTTTGTTGTTTTGTTTGTTGTTTTGTTTTATTAATGGAGGGTGGAGTGCATGCTGGGTGTATTTCCGAAATCTCCCGTCATACAAATCAATATTTGATTGGGGCGGGGGCATATATACATTATATATTATAAAAATAATGGTTTTATATAAATTTTGAACTGTAACCTAAAACATAATGCATGTATTTTGTTCTGATCAGTATTTGGGTCAATGTGAACTTTTACATTTATTTTGTCAAGAGAGGGACAGAGGGGCAATGGTGTCGAGGTTGACGGTTACGGCATTGCGAATAATATTATTATTATTTTTTTTTTTTTTTTTTTTTGTTATTTCTGAAAATCACCAATAAACTTAATTGTCAATGATGTGGGGCAATTCGTAATCTTAAAACGAAATCTTGGGTGCGAATAGAGGATACTGGTCTGGTACCTTGCGAATTAAAACCATAATTATTATTCATGAAATTTAACAATGGTATTTATTTGATGTGGTTTTATTGAAAACTGGATAAAAAAAATAACACAACATACCTAAACGGGGTGATAGCACCAAACAAATTTTCATATATCGATTTCTTTCATCGTTTGCCTTTTATAAACCAGTGCTATGGTCTGGCTAACAAATGGGCTTACATCCACGTTGGGTTTTAGGAAATCTATGTTCACAAACACGACCCATGTAATACACAATATGATAAAAGAAATAAAATGTTTTTTTAAATCTGAACATTTCTGGTACCTGTAACATAAAATATATCATCATCAGTCAGTAATATATAGGGTCGGATCTACATGTAGAGAAACCCTAGGCTATTTCACTTACAGAGCCCCTTACCAATCCTCCGCCCTCACGACTAGAGGAAGATAACTGCGTTTTAAACACAATTGAGCAAGTGACGGATGTTTACGACTACATTGCGTGTAAGAAAGACGTATTATACATCTTGGCCAGATACCCCCGTAGATCTGGAGGGTTTCAGCATGTCAAGCCTATAGGTGTACCCGGCACTGTCATCGGTATAGTTATTGGATAGATTAATAGAGGAAAGTGGCATTGTGGCACTCAAAGAATGAAAGAATGAAATTGGATTTACGTCCTACGGCCAGCCCTGAGAAAAATTGTCGACCATTAAAACAATAGATATGCATTGTCCGTCAATTTTACAGCACCCCAAGAGAAGACTTCCCGGCCCCCTCGTTGCTCTGAGCTAGTTATGGGCCTGCCTACGGCTTGACACCAACTGAATACGTCGGACAGCAATTGAATTCCAACTGTCAATGATTCTTGTGCGTGCACGCCAACGTGTGCACGGGACCTCAGTTTTCCGCCCGATTCTCCGTCATACCACCGCCAAGGGGGGGGGGGGACAACGCTGGAAAACCCGGGGAACTTTTTGGCCAACACCGGGATCGAACCCTGGACCTCCTCTTTAGTGAGCTATTAAATTAAAGAGCCGCCTATTATGTCCAAAATATCTATCAAATATACATTAAGAAATGAAAACACCAGACGATAATTTAAATGCAAAACAGCGCTTGGTAAATCTTCGTTTTTAATTTTACGTTGTGTGTGGGTGAAAAACATGTTTGAAATTTGCATTCTGTTATCTCTGTGGCCGTCAAACAATACTATTTATTTGTGATTTAATATTTCATAACCGCGCATCAGGACTATATAACTAACATTACCAAACCAGTTTAGTTGTTACTTAAAGTACTCTAATGATATACGTCATAAATATTCCGGAATATCCTTTATCCAAAATTTCTTATTTCGCCATGGTATAAGAAGGAAAACCCAATATAAAATGTGCACATAATCTAAGAGCACTACAGTACCGTAAGGCACATCATTTTACTCACATAAAATAAAATTGGTGAATGTATGCAACCTACCCATTGAAATTACCATCCATAAGTTTTTGATAATTATTTATTAATAAACATGTATTTGAACTTAAACCGCATTATTGAGGCCTTCAATACCCGTTATTTTCGGGATGACTGTGGGCAGTTCAGTATACGGTTCACTGCATATCGGACATATCGGAGTCCCATCGGAGTCCCATCGTTTGAATCATTTTGTGAAATAAATTCATCACCTGATGAGAAAATTAATTTAAAAAGATGAGAATATTATGTTACAATATAAAGATTAATTTGATATGAAAATTAATGAAAATGATAACAATATTTTTATTATAAAGATTAATTTGAAATGCAGTGAAATGAAAATTAAAGAGCATAAAAAATGACCCAATCAAAATTATATAGTACTGAAAGCTTGTGTTTACTATATACACTTTACAACAATTCCACACCAATCCGATTTAATTTTTTGGTTCAATCTTTGAGGTTGGTGACCAAACTTAGACACGACCCACTACGCTGATTCCACAGTGAGCTGTTAGTGAGGCCAGGGGTAGGTCAGAGCGTCCAAATAAAATTTAGTTGATACTTGATGAAAACCATCGTATTACATGTAGATCGGAGACAGTCTCAAGTATCCTTAATCCCCAATCTACATCTGACCTTTCGTCATACTTCCAGTTAACAATATAAAATTTAGAAAACTGAAATAATTTACCTTGGGATCCATGACCCAAAGGAAATAAGGGACATTCCGAATGGTCGATGTACTCCACATGTAACAAAATAAATATACGATAAATAAACGCAACTGTGACCAAATTAAGGCCATTAATACCCAGTATCTAACGGTTCGCTGTAGCCTATATCGGGATCCATCGGGGTCTCATCGTTTGAATCATTTTGTAAAATATTTAATTAAATTTAATAAGTGCTAAGAACAAAGGTACCCCCACAACATATGTTATATCTATAACGCCTAAAATGAAAAATGTTTTTTTGTAAACTATAATAATGAAACGCTACATAAAATAATATTAATATTTATTATTACAACAAAGTGTACATTAAAAGAGTAAGTTGTCATTCGTTCATCAATGATTGTGCTATTTAGCAACTCGCCGATATGTTTAGACAAAGGGCGTGAGGCAAAAGCTATATTTTTTGATATAAAAAAGGCATTTTACAGGGTATGGCGTCGTGGCTTGACACGATTAACACCACAACTTGATTGTCCAGCCGCACATAATTCATAATGCCGAGTGAGATTGGTTGGGCGCCCACGTCGATTGGTGGGGTGCCTCATCCCGGAGGGGCGCCCATAATGCCGAGATTGGTGTGCCACCCACGACGAAATCTACCATAAGAAAGCCAACTGGACATTGTAGGAAATTTTCCAGGTCAAATTCACGATGGGGATGAGATTGATTCAAACCCGCACCAGGCGTGATAATCTTCAAACTTCAAACAAGTCGCACTCTAACCCGATTCCGAACTTTTCGTTTTTCTCATAAATTATTATAGGTACGCTAAAGGCATATTCCTTCCTTCAAATTTTTATATCATAATACGCCAATATCGCAAATTCAGCCTCAAAATTAAAATTTTCGGCCATTTTCATAGTTCCTTTCCCCCAAAAGGAGGCCCGGTCAAGTATAGGTACATCGGTGCCCACAGAATCCATTGTCCCCCAACAGTTTTGGTCTAGCTACGGGCCTGGGGGTGTGTACCTGGAGAATAAAATCATCAACGCACGTTTGTTGGTTATTTAGAATGATAGACACATATTATAGTTGGGACACATAAATTAATATGCAATTAAAGCAGTTAAATTTTTTCTGATCTTTGATAATTGTGTGTTCAATTTATGCTTTTACATTAACAAGTCTTGTAAATTTATCATCAATTCTATTATTTTGACTCGGGTCACCATAGTTGTGGCTTTGGGGGAGCACGGCTGGTTTCGCGCCATTTTCCCAGTACTGTCTGAATCTGACATTCACAATGTTAAGCTCGAAGACTAAGGCTATGCTACTATGTTCAGAAGAGTGACCAATTTTATTTCCACTGCACACTATACATAAACAAAAGGCATAGCGATAAATCTAGGACACACCAAACCCCCAATAGACTGTCCGGCCAGTGGGGTTAGGGCACCTGCAGATTTCGTCAAGGTCACGAGATATAAACCAATGAAGATTAAGCTTCAGGGTCCTTAGGCCTGGAGGGACCCCAGAAGCAACTTTAAGTCTTCTGTCGTAGTGGGGCCATCACTACACAGAATAGGGAAGTTTAGGGGTGAACAGCTACCGTGATATAACTGGTTAGGGCTCGTGATTTTTGGCGAGATTGTAGGTCAGAGTTAGGGTAAGCGTTGGGGCTAGATCCAGGGCTAGCCCTGTTTACATCTCGTGACCTTTGACCAAACTTGAAGTTGGCCTTGTGTGTGTGTGTTAGTTGTATTTTACGTCCGTTTCCACCGAGGTGATATCGCAGACAATAACATGTTATGTATACAAGGTGCAATAATTTACAATGTGATAAGTGAAAAAAGAGGATAATTAGGTTTTTATATATATGTACAGAAGACAATAGATAACAGGACGAGACATGAGATAACAGGTGCAAAAAATAAAGAACTGCCAGTAGACATTTACAAACAGACGAATTTGTGACAAAACAGACATGAATGTGGACGAACATTTAGACAAGGACAAACATTTGCAGACATGCACACAATACGGACATTTGACAAAACAGAAATAAATTTGGACGAACATTTAGACATAGTGTGGAGCATTCTTCCTTCAATTTGGTTTTGTTGTCCGGTATGGTAGATGATTTCGTCTTTATTTCTGTTGTTCATTCCTTTGTTGTTGGTTCTCTGAAGGAAGAATCCTTCACTTTAAAAGAAAAGAGAGGAAAAAAGGGAGTATCTGGTCTTATGGTGATTTGGGTTTTTTCGTTTCGTCTGGTAAGGCTTCAGTAGGGGTTTGGCCTTGTGAAATAGATCCTGTTTTATAGAGATGGAGGTGGCTCCACTTAACGTTTGCCCTAACTAATAGTTATTTTAGAGGTTCTCGTGGCAGTTGGAATTTGAAAACCAATACTCGGAAACACAGCTATCCATCAAAATCCTCTCCTTGGTGTCTGCATTTGACTCAAGTTGTGTGTCGACAAGACGTTAAACAAAACCCAATTCCATGGCAACACCGAATCAGCAGATATACGTGGCTTATCAAATAAAATACACCTGCCGCATATCCTTCGAGTGATACCCGTACTAAGCCTAATATATATTGCATTAAATAACATCTGTTGGCTGAACTTCATCTGCGCTAACAATGTCACGGGTTGGATACTCTCTTTAAAGGACAATAGTGTTGTCAATCATTATCACATAATTTTTATGTGATATAGAACTGGTTAAACACGTTCCATGTATAATTTTAAGCTTTAACGTTTCTGGAGTATTGGGGGGGGGGGGGCACTGCGTTCGTTGTCACAATCTCAACAATTTTAAAATATCTAGGGTTGTGGTAATTCTTTTTTTTTTTTTTTTTTATCTTTTCTCGAAATTTAATTGAGTCATACCACCCATTTCCCAATTAATTAAATATTTAAACTCAATTAGACTGCACGGTATTTTTTTAGTTTAAAACACTGAAATCTTTCATAACTATTTGTATTGCTTTATCATTTATATTATATAAATTACTTGATTTGTTAATTCTACTTTAAAATTTTAAGTAAATACTTTCTCTTGTCCATAACTATATTCTAATGTATGGGTCTACTATCACGCACTCTGCAGAAGTTCGATTACAACAAAGGAAATTTTTTCGGCCATCCTGACACTTCTCCATGAACTTCCACGTGATACAAAAGAAAATCTATCATATACATTTGTTCAGGAACTACGTAATGCATACTAATTGTCAAGTTACTGCAGCATTCTGCTTTCTGGAAAAACAAAGTAAAGATAATATAATTTCATTTTGAAACAGGGAACCGCGTTTGACTAGGTGCCCGCTTTGGGTTGGTTCTTTGCTTCTTTTTAGTTACAAAAAAAGACAAATCTTAGTCCGTGAGCTAGCAAAGATTTAATTAACATCTCGAGTACAAAAGGTTTGTGGAATTGGATCGTGACCCCGCAAAAAGCAACTCTTTAAGTCATGCTTTTGGCGACACCGCCAGGGAGCATTGTTCACATTGCGGTCAAAAGTGGTTTTATAACAAATCGCGATTATATCCATGAAACCTGTGTCAAAATGTTCCTTAGGATTCCCAATGACTTTGGCATTTGGGAAGAGTTGTTATACAAGACACAGCAAATGGCGGATATACAAGTAGGTTGAATAACCTGCTCTAAATGATAACAAGTTGTTGAATTCCTACTCCTTTTGTTAACACAACAAACTTAAATCTATCTGTAAGTGAAGCAAAAGCTTAGTAAACGATTGAAATGAAAATTTGCATGGTAGATTAGCCCAATAAGCTATACAGCGTGAAACCATAATAAGTTAACCCCAAATGTGATCTATGCTGTTTGCAGAAGCTGTATTATAATCGAGCGTGGGCTAATACACAAGACAACAGTTCCAAAGCCCACAAATAATCCACCAAAGCCCACATTCTGTACTATAAGGCATTAGAGGAGGGTGGGGTACTTTGAAGTTGAACAAAACTCACCGTATAGACTTTAGCCAGAGAATATGGGTAAATCCAGTTATGTAAATGTGTTGAGAAATATTCACTCAGATAAACAGGGTGAAACCGCTCTTTTCCATACTGATCCGCTGAAGAATTCACATGATTGACCCCAACATTTGTTACACATCTGCCTATATCCACGTCCTCAGCCCACCCAACAGGACATAACGTGTTATTAGGCAAACCTTTCGTCACTACTAACTCTAAAGCCTGTCTACTGAGCACATACCCAGCACCTCCACTCATATAGCCATTGGGGATGATCATCTTGAACTTTCGTCCTATAAACAGCGGGTTGTTTGGATTAAAGGAATGTAGCATGTATCGTAGATTTTCTACAATTATATAGGTATCGTCGTCGGCTTTCAAAAACCAGTCGTATTCCCGCCCGTATTTTCTATATAAGTATGAGAGACTAGCGTATGTTTTGTTGGTAAGATGATGTTTGCCTTCAACGATATTAAGTTTTACCACAGGGAAAGTTATGTTTTCAACACCGCTTAAGAACACATATTTATTACAGTGAGGGGCCCATGTTTCCTTCACGGCCTTAGCTCTTGTTTGCAAATGTTTAGGTATTGTCATAATCCAACACAATATTTTCACGTTATCTTTCAGATCTACAAACTTTTTATCCATTTCTGTGAAAATAAAATAAACGTGTACTTACAGATCGGCAGTTCAGAGCATTTTGGTCAAACGAACAGGGTACCAATATCTGTGTAACCTAATATATTCAGATATGGATGTCTGTCCGGATCCAGTTTCTGCGTGTGGCACCTGAAACCCCAAAGAGGGTGTCCAAAAATGGGCTGGATCAAACATTGGGGATACCAGATGAAACCAAAATGACATGAACATGTAAATCTGCACCCGATTAGATTTTATTACATACTTCGAGAAAGTATTTGTTGAGTAATAAAACCTTCTAGTAGTTTATCGAGGGCTGGCCGTCCTTACCACACGGTACAAATATTATCACCACTAGAAGCAACAAATTCCAGAACAAGCCAGAACTCATACCAAAATGGCCGCTTTATACAAATGGGTAACCCGAACCCTAACCCTTTTAAGAGAAGTAAAAACTAAATTAGACCCAAGTTCAGTCTTTTAAAAAGGGTTAGGGTTCGGGTTAGTTATCCCCAAAATTCTAATTTATATAAAGCGGCCATTTTGGACTCCGGAAGCACCCGAACCTCGATAAACTACTAGAAGGTTTTATTACTCAACAAATACCTTCTCGAAGTATGTAATAAAATCTAATCGGGTGAAATCTCATTGAGTACAAAACAGGCTTTGCCAGACAAATTTTCCACGGTATAATTCCTCTGCATATACCCCCACCCCGACGTCCCTAAAGTGTTCCAAATTCTGAGCTAGATTAAACATTGGAGGTACCACATGAAACAAAGTTGAATTGTTTATTTTAACTTTGTTTCATGTGGTACCTCCAATGTTTAATCTAGCCCAAAATTTGGAACACTTTAGGGACGTCGGGGTGGGGGTATATGCAGAGGAAAATTTGTCTGGCGGAGCCTGTTTTGGCACCTTTTCTGTGGCTTCAGGGGTCACACTCTGCAATGGACCCCGGCAGACATCCATATCTGAACATGGTAGGTTACACAGTAAACGTTCTGGTATTCAGATTGTTCGTTTGACCAAAGTGTTCTGGGCTGTTGATCTTTCATTATCTTTGTCAGATGTTATACATTTTAATTATATAAAAGAAAAAAATTAGTCAGCTATGTAAATTATATTTGAAAATTTTAAATTAGTGAAAAAGAGATCATGAATTTCATGAGAGATTTTGTTTAAAAGTTAATATTTAAGAAGAAAAGTTCAAGGGAAAATGTTGATTCAAGTGTGAAAGTGTCAAGTTTAGACAAATAATGTTGGATTTGAGGATAAAAGCGTGAATGGGTGATGGTGCGATGGTGCAGTTAAAATGATCAAATGTGACCCGTTTGGTCCTCCATATTTATAAAAAAAAATACATGATCTACTTACCAAAATAATTCCTGTTGCTGTTGTGGTTTTCATAATGGTGTCTTGTTTTAATATCTTAAATATAGCAACAATGAAACATCGATAACAAAGTGCATATAGAGCAATATTATGCATGCAATTTAAGATATTTACTAAAATGTATACAGATGGTTAGGCCCGGTAAGAATTTTGCCAGGACAGAGAGAAGGCTAGACGAGGACATATACTTCGAAATATAGCACCAAATTAATGTTTATATAAAGTCAAGCTGAGGTTGTAGCTATTTTGTCCATATCCCTCTAACACCACTCTTTTGATAGCATAATGTTTAGATGGCACTTAAGCGAAGGAATTACAAAAAAAAGACAATTTCAAAAAATGAAGCACCGACAAAAATCTTATAGCGAAGTTAAAACATCAGGGGGTAGGGGTGTTTTGGACCTGGATTTCACTAGTTACATTTTGCTTGGTTTAAGGAACCAAAGGGCCCAATTTTAACTGTTCTCAGAATGCCTACCAATACAATATTAATACCGTATCCGATTGAGTGTCGTGATTCAAACCGGCAGAGCTATCGACTTTTTTGAAGCGCGTCGCCCCAATAATAAGATTGGTAAATTACTGGAACCTGTTCCCGGTTTATAAATAAAAGTACTATCAAATGAAGTTCATCTGGAGAGGCCGAACATAGAGATCCACTGGGCTGTACAGAAAACGGAAGGGTGCCTCCAGAACAGTATATTAACATCAGTGACATCTGGTACTTTACATCCGCATTTGTCCGTTTGATCAAAAATTACGACAGTAAAGATATCATATCAATATTCAATGCTAGAGATGCTTAAAGTTTGATATGTTGAGATTTAAAAAAAAACAACAACAAAACATCAATATATTATTCAGGTTGTCTGAATTGATTGGGGAACAGGCTTAGCCTATGTAAAATCCCTCTCCCCCACCACCCCCTTCGTTTTTCAGAGTTTTTGGGCCTAAAGAACTGATAGTCTGAATGCATATTTAAGTTTACATGTTGAATGGCCGTGTCTCCGCAATTAAGATGTTAATTTGTCTCTTACTAGCAACTTCCAAATTTGAGAACATATAAGATGGTGCTTAGGTATATTGCTGCATATTAAAGATACATTATGGGAGATTAGATAAAGAGCTGACAGTTCTCACAAAAATTGTTAAAAACTAGATAAAGTAAAGGGAATTTGCTGAAAATCTCAGTCAAATTGATCCACTCTGAACCGAGAATTTAGCAATTGAATTTAGGACCTTTCCTCGATCATCATTACTAAAGTCGGTACGATAAAAAAACATAGTCTCGATTATCCATTGTTTGATTTAATAATGAATGAGCATTTGGATGCAGATCGGATCCTAATCCAGTAAATATCGCAGGCTAACGATGGCATCTAGACTTGATTATGGTCTGGATAAGTTAATTAATGTCTAATTAATAATTTAGATAACATTTCAGGCCTAAAGAAAGACCTGCAATAGGCAGATTTAGCTCTTGCATAATGTATGTTTAATAATGGGGAAATACAAATTGACCCTTTTATCACAGAGCTTCTGTGTTTTAACCAACGACAATACTATAAATTAGTATATCTTGTTATCTTGTAAACATTTTTAAATTTGGATGATCATTTAATTTTGACTTACCAAACAACTTTTCGGGATAGAAATTGAGAACCAACACAATCATCACTGATAACAATAGCAGAAATAGCCATTTCTTCTTTGACACTCTGGACATTGTCTTATTATTCTTCTTTATAATACGCTATAAATAACTGTCTGTCCATATTTATAATCATCTCCACATGAAGATGCTTTAATGAGAAAAATATTTAGTTACAGCACACACCATATCGTTCATTTTGAAACTAATATAGGAAAGATTATTTTTATAGACTAATTACGTGTACACTGTTAGGGAGAAGCATTTTGCTCGGATAGTGACTTTTCCGTCGACTTTTCCGTCGCTGTTTCTTCGATTTC
This sequence comes from Patella vulgata, assembly GCF_932274485.2. Classification (NCBI taxonomy): domain Eukaryota; kingdom Metazoa; phylum Mollusca; class Gastropoda; family Patellidae; genus Patella; species Patella vulgata. Next base: position 15,178,538 of record NC_065880.2, on the reverse strand, counting down.
CGACTGCCAATAATTCTTGCATTCGTACACACAAGACGCATACGTCAGTTTTTCGTATCCTACCATCCGAACGACCCGCACATTTTTTTTAATCAGCCCACCAGGCGCTACACCCCTGACAAGTAAGAACCACAATATAACATTAACATTGTATGATGAAGGGCATCTGAGGGACATTTTGCCCAAGCCGCGGTTCCATGGTATACTCTTATTCCCAATTCCAGGTCTCAATGGTTTTTTTACGTGCACGCCAACGTGTACACGCGACATCGGTTTTTCGTTCCATCCGAACCACTAGATGCCGTTCAATCCCTCTATAAACAAATACCCAAAATATTTTGCATAGCTTCGTTCGGCAGTAATTATTTAATAAATTTTGTATGGGTTATAATTATAAAATAAGAAAATAATATATATATATAAGTAAAATTTATGTTGGCGAAATGAAACTACATAATTTTTGTGCTAACGTTTTCACAACCGAAGTTGCTCTTCGGGCATTTGAAGATACATTCCCGCGTACAAACTTGGCGATTTAATGGTATATATGGACTAAAAACATATTCAAACTAATTAATTTGTCATAATTTTGCTTCAAATCCTTTTCAAACATTGTAATTGCTATAAAAATTAGATAAAAACAGGTCATGTTTATGTCACGTGACTTACCTCTCTCGCAAGTCAGAGGAGAATTCATTGCACACATAAGACGATGTTGTCTTTAATCGCTTACTATTTATTACAAATATCGAATCCTCATTAAATTCTCGGATTATCCACTACCCTCGTCTTTTTCCGTCATTTTTATCTCAGAAAATGTTGTACGTCTAACTCTTCATAAAGTTGATCAACTTGTACATCAAGCGCTCAATGTTCGCGTGTGACCTTTGACATCACGCGTGCAGAAATTCCTACTCGTCGGACTGTCGATTAGGGGAACCCTTACATTTTTGTCCTGTATACGCTCCATGAGTGTTATTCGGGGAATCCAGTATTTTTCTAGTAAGATTGGATATCTCTACTTTCCATATATACCAAAATTGCCATACTTTTATTGGAAATAACCACCCGATATATACCTTTCTGGGAACCCATCTTTATTATAACATTAATTATAAAGTACTGTTACGCCTCTCTACTTTTACCAATGTTCCAAGTTATTTCTAATGATTTTTATGAAAACTGAGATTTAGACATTTTCATTAAATATGAAGGTAGCCTAACTCACCTCTTCATTGCCATATTTTCAAAAACACGTTCAGTTGTGTAATTATTTCAGACTAACGTCTTAGACAAATAAAAAGTATAGTATACTTTCACGACGAGTCAGTCCTAAAAGGAATGCACAGAACATCATTTAATAACACATGACATGTTACTGAGAAGTTTCTTTCTGGCTACGTTTCGACGAGGGTTCTCTCATCTGTATTACTCTTTGATTGATAAAGACAAGAGAAACCTCGTCGAAACGTCACCAGAAACATACTTGTAAGAGCTTGTACTCCATGTCATCTGTTATTCTCATTCAGTCACTAAATACCGATTAAACAATATACGCCATTTAACTGTCCACAAAATTATACTTTGACTTGCCATATGTTACACCAAAATTGATCGACCAGACAGGTATATTGGCATAATTAGCTATATGGTTAAAGAAAATGTGTTAAACACTAATGCTTGCGTTAATGACTTCTAAGAAATAGTCCATGTGACAGACCTCGGATTTCGGAGTATCATTACCAATTTGATGAATAAATTCAACCATGATTTTCAGTTAGCCTGGTGCCCGAAGTGTTCAAATTTGGCTGATGGACTTCCGGTTCACTTTGCTAAATGCCATTTTGGCGGCCATTTTTAAGAATGGCCGCCGTTTTTTCATTGCAATTGAGCGCGTTAAGGAAACCTTCATAACTCTTTCACAGATTGACCTATTGATATGGAATATGGCTCAAAATGCTCGCAAAAACATTCTACAGCTGCTGTTATATGACACATGTTGGTGAATGAATCATATATTTTCCAAATCAACAGATTATTCTGAAAAAAGCAACGTTTTGGCATTTTTTTTCAAGTTTTATTTTATAAGTTCACTACCAAATCATGTTCAGGGTAAATTTAGCCAAATTTTGTGTGTGGTCTTCTTAAGTTATTCATTTGGCATAAATAAATACGCTCCGTGACCCAGTCTGTACAGCTGCGGTGGTCGGAAACTCAACAAAAGTCTTGAGTAGACTGTCAATTTTAAAATGTTGAGCCTCGGCGAGTTAGGGTACTAACCATGTGAACGTTTATTTAGGGTTGTCGCAATCGCAACAATATTTGGGGACCGGTTGTTTCTGAAGAAAAATTTGTCACTGAAGACGATTTTGATATTATGTCACTTCTGTGACGTCATTTTCGGTTGAATCCGTCCGATTTCCAAAATGGCCGCCAAAATTTAACGAAAAATAAATTTCTTGTTAGGATGGATGAGTATCACGCAAAGCAAGACTTGTGATATATCATATATAGGGTTTCCGTAGTCATTGTACTTTGAACTGATCTATAAAATTAGTTTCCCAAAATCCAAGATGGCGAAAATTCAAAATGGCAGTCAAAATTTGATCGATGCCTCGGATAATCGTTATTTTACAGTTTGATATGCCCTGTAATATGCCGCTTAGGGGGTTTTCGATGTCACAGAACATAAATACAACCTCTAAAAAAAGGGTTTCCAAAATCCAAGATGGCTAAAATCCAAGATGGCGGCAAGATTTTCCCTAAAATGAATGATTTTTCAGATAATCGTCATTTTTCTGTTTTGTACGGCTTGTAATATGTCCTTTATGGGGTTTTCAGGATCACTAAACTTAAATATTACCTCAAAAATAGATTTTGGATAAGGTAGATGATTGCCCCAAAAATAGATTTTTAATATCGTAGATGATTGCTTAAGAACAAAACGGGACAATTGTCAGTCTTTCTATTGGCTTTGCTTATTATAAATTTGTGTAGTAGTTTTTTAGGGGAGGATGGAATTAATTATACTAGATCTCGTAAATCAGAAAACAAGATTTAATATTATTCCAGCAAAGCTGTATGGAATTTTAATATATCTTTGCAAATATATCTAGTTGTTAAGAATTACCTATTCTGTTTGTTCACAAATGGGCCGAAATAGTGGCTCAGTGGGTAAGGCTCAACAAGGTCCGGAATTCGATCCCTGTGTCTGGGCAAATTTTTCCTCATTTCACACTGTATGACAAATAGCCATCTTCATTGACCAAGTTAGAACAGTAGGACGTTAACCCACATTGCATTTCATTTCTGGTCCACAAATCGTAATGTGATAGATTTTTACTTTGAAGAGTCTGACAACCTTTTGTGGTATCATCTAGAATCTAGACAGATGGTATCATGGATTCATATTTGTAAATTGTGAAAGTGTAAAGTTCTAAGTTTAAAAATGATAATTACAGAGATAATTTGAAATACATTTACGACTAGGCATCCCAAAAGCCATGGCTCACGATTTCCTCTTTGTTAATGTCACAACCATCCACCTCATTGGAATTACTGTGACAATCGCAACTACTGTTTTTCTTCAGCAACGTACACTAGCCAAAGTACAAGTAGAAACAGGAGATCTCGGCAGCGACAATGATGATATCATTTTAATATCATAGGCCTGCCTAATGCGAAAGAGGAAATTGGTCGACATTATTTTTGTGATGCCTAGTCGTAAATGCATTTCAAATTATCTTCGCAACGATTCTTTTTAAACTTTCAACTTGTTGTGAAATGGATCCGTCGATACGATATCTAGACTATACCAGAAAAGTTGCCAGTCATAGAGTCTTTGATGAAAAACCGGTCCAGTTGTACCATATAACGAAAAAATGCGAAAAGTACCGAGATAAAAATCTGAAAAGTACCGAAAAATGCAGACAAAATACGGAAATTGTGATAAATACCGAAAAAACTTTTTGATACTAATTACCGAAAAAATTCGAAAAACCCAAAATATCGAAAAATCAATAAATAACTAAAAAACAACACTAATTACCGAAAAAAAACCTAAGCCACACATAAAAATTGCTAGGTGGGTCAGACTAGACCATGCATAAAAATGGGGGGAACTGTAGGTTACGCATTAAAATTATGGACACTCTTAGGTGGGTAATGGGTCAAGCAAGATCAGGCATAAATATAGTGGTACACTTTCAGTCAGGGGCGGATTGGGGCCGGGAACCGACCCGGGCTCCCGTGTCGGAGCTGCCCCTTTTACTTACCGCGGAGCACGGACGGGGGTTCCGGGGGCTCTCCCGCTGGAAAAATTTGAAAAATGAACCCCAAATATGCGATTTTGTGGCATATCTGATTATAATCTTTGTCAAAAAATATATCTTATAAATCGATTAATTTAGGCCAAAAGCCCGATCTACAAGCAATTTACAACCATCAACCTGTGAAATTATCATATCGTCATATTATTAATTAACGTATTATCATTGAATCGTCGGAGTCAAGAGAATTTAACTGGTTAAAAAATGGGACTAGTTGAAAAAATTTTGATCATTTGATTAACCAGTTAGGAATATTGAATAAGTAAAGTAGGAATATTTTCATTGTAAAATGTCCCATTTTTGTTGCCGGGAGCGCTAGTTGATTCCTCCTGTGATGGGATTCGAAATCCCCATTGCATGATTCCGAATTCCGGCCCACGCCCAGCACACCCGGCCCAGAAAGTCTATTATACCAGCCCATTCCAGACTCCAGTGATGGCGTGGCGGACTGTTAAGGCCACCGGCCACATAAAACATGATCATCGTCGCTCCATGACCGGTTTTTTTTAGACGAATTGGACAAAAATATTTTTTTCATTTTTTGTCCGACCGGCCCTTCGGGCGATCGCATGGCCCAATCAGCGCCTGCATTCAGTTGGCCATTGATCACAATATGTCCCGCATAAGACTAGTTGGGCATTGTAGGTGGGTCATGGGTCAGGCATTTAGTAATTGAAGCATAATCAAATAACACACTATTCTACCCCAATTAAAAGCAGAGTTATTGTGTTCCAAAGTCTTGACCAATCAAATTGCTTATCGCTCTTTAGCCTAAGCAGAAAATTCTCACGATCGAACTTAGTCAAGCTAATATCGCCCTGACTTCATTATAACCAAAGTTATCGTGCCCCAAAGCATCAACCAATGAGATAGCTTATCTCTGTTTACCCTAAACAGACAATGTTCGTCATCGAACTCCATCAAGGCATTCACCTAATGAACGCCTACACCCAGTTTGAACATTCTACCTCAATTAGAATGAGAGTTATTGTGTCCTAAAGTCTCGGCCAATCAAATTGCTTATCGTTCTGTTTACCCTGAGCAGAAAATGCTCATTATCGAACTTAGTCAAGGTGTTGATGTAATGAAACTATACACCAAGTTTTATCACTCTCACTTAATTAGAACTAAAGTACTATCGTGTCCCAAAACATCAACCAATCAAATTGCTTATCTCTGCTTACCCTAAGCAAAAAATTCTCATTTTCGAACTCCATCAAGGCATTGGCCTAATAAACACCTACACCAAGTTTGAACATTCTAGCTCAATTAGAAAGAGAGTTATTGTGTCGCAAAAAGTGTGACGGACGGACAGACGAACCCATTTTAATAGTCCTCTACTTTCTTCGAAAGGCGGGGGACAATAAAATGAAAAGAATATGGTTATATATATATATATATATATATATATATATATATATATACAAGAGCAGTGTGGACCCTCCAATGGGATGCAAAATCAGCTAGTATGGGCAGCTGTCCCAAGCCGTTAGATAAACAAATGCACATAGACAGGTATAAACTGTAATTGATAAGCACAAGAATAAAAGATCAAACAATTATTTAAGCGGTATAATGAACCACGAGCAATAGGCCATAACAGTAAAAACATGATAACGACTTGTGAAATCTTGTTGAAAAGACGCAGTGAAATAAACTATAGTAATTGTTATCCATAAATAGTGTGTTATTTGCTTATAAAAGACATATTACAAGCTACATCAAACAGAAAATCGATCATTTTACGGAAATTCTGACCGCCTTTTTGAATATTCAACACTCTGTGTTTTGGTTCATTTTAAGTTCAGTAATCCCATTCAATTGGATATTACATGTAATATCAAACTGTGAAATAACTATTATCTGACAAATTGGCCATTTGAGCAACTTTTGGCCGCCATTTTGAATTTCTGCCATCTTGGATTTGGGGCACTCATATTAGAGATTATTTTTTTATGATCAATGTTTCTGATATCTTGTAAATCACTTTAGTTGACCAAATAGATAATTTGGCTTATATGGGTCTGAACAAGATTTTTTTTAGTAAACTTATGAACAGACATCATGAAAAAAACCCAAAAATATTGCTGTTTTCAGATTAATCTTTTATTTTGAAACCGAAAGCATTGATTAAACAACATGAATCATATACCAGCAGATTTAGAATTGTATTATGAACATTTTGAGCCATATTACATATCCGTAGGTGAACCTGTTGAGGAGTTGTGGAGGTTTCCCTGACTTACACTATTTCAAATAAAAAAATGGCGGCCATTTTTAAAGATGGCCGCCAAACTCATATTTGGTAAAGTGACCCGGATCTCCATCAACCAATTTTGGACACTTTAGACCTAAAGCTAACTGAAAATCATGGTTAAATTTATTCATCAAATTGGTAATTAAAATCTGTCTGCCACATGGACTAAAAGTGTCATTTTAACAGTCTGCCAGCTGTATTGACACGCAAGGGCCGGAAAATCAATATTAGCATATAAATAAAATAAAAAATTTATATGATTACATGTACATTATTGACAATGATTTGGACAATGGACATAATAACAGAAACATGACTAAAAGATAAAGTCGACTTTTTACTCAGCCAACTTATACATGTTGATAACCCGGCTGTGGAAAATATTTTCGAACCCTCTGGACAATTAAAATAGGATGTAATGGATAATTTACACAACAGGTAGGACACTTAAACATCTAGTACTTAGATAGAGATATTATTTATTTTCTGGAGCTTTCAAGCCAGCAAGAGTGTTATTGTCCCTTTAAACGCCTATCCCCCACACTCGGTGTTAATGGTGATATACCTTACTGGTAGAAAGCAAGAAGTTATCGTTGACAGCATCAGGTATAAGCCAAAATATCTTCGCTAAGGGGTCTCGGGCCGTAACTAGCTCAGAGCAACGAGGGGGGCGGGGGTGTTCTCGGAGTTCTGTAATATTGACGGACAATGTATATCTATTTTTTTATGGACCAAAATTTCACGGGGGTGGGGGGCGAAACTTTTTGCAGGCGCCCCCACCCCCCTAGTTACGGGTCTGAAGGGGTCCCACAAGGACCAGTACTCGGCCCACTGCTTTTTACTTCCTACACCACACCAGTTGCAACGTCATGATCTTGACCATCATATGTACGCGGGTGATACCCAATTTTATGTGGAGGTAGATGCTAACAACAAAAACCTGTGGGGGTAGATGCTAAAAACAAAAACCTGAAGAAACCAGAGGCGTGTATAGAGAAACTCCGTAATTGGATGATGTCTAATTTCCTCAAGACGGAGGCTATCTTCTTTTCAAAAACAAAACTGTCTTTGCACAAATCTGTGCTGGTTGGTGATGTACATATCGAAACTACAGACTGTGTCGGTAATCTTGGATTGCTCTTTAATGTGAATTCGAAAATAAAACATGTATCTACCATCTGCAAGAAAGCGAACTTCCATCTTTATAGGATCGTCAAAATCAGAAACTTTTTGAACACTTTGAACACTTATACCACGAAATTGCTCATCAGTGCTTTCCTAATATCGGCACAAGAATATTCAAATTCACTTCTCTACCACCATATCTCATCCACCAACTGCAGTCTATTCAAAATTAAGCAGCCCGAATTGTCACAAGAACCAACATTAGAGAGAACATATAACTCCAATGCTTGCAAATGTACACTGGCTACCTATAAATTACAGAATATATTTCAAAATAAACACATTCACCTATAACTGCCTCAACAATCATAATTCTCCGACCTACCTTAAAGATTTGATTCATCTATATATTCCTCAACGTTCCCTTAGATCATCTAATGAACTACAACTCTAAGCACACAAAAACACAAAATTTGGAGAGAAAGAGCCATCTGTTTCGCCTCCCTCCACCCGAGGATCCTGTGTGTTGTTAATCTCTTTCATCTTGTTAATTCCCTGTAATTGTTGTTTTATCTGCTAAATGTGTAAATGGTTTCTAATTGTTATCTATACTAAGCAGCAAACGAAACGTCAGGTTGGTATGTTACTCTGAATATTTTTATTATAATTTACGACCACATCTCTAACTTTACCTGAGCAATAAGGCTCCTTCCCAAACACAGAATTGAACCCAGGAAATTTTCTCAAAAACGCAACCTGACTTCTGAGATGGTAATGTGTTCTCCATGATTTTCATGTTACTCATGCTGCACGTGCTTTTCACCGGGATCAGCCCTATAAAATGCACCCCATACCTGGTTGAACTATTCACACTACAACGTCAGCAGCATGCCACGACTCACGACAGCTAATAAAACCAGTAGCTTGGAAGACTCGACGCTGGCCACACTGCCCAAGCCCTTGCAAATCAATGTTCGGACCATCTACAGGCTTCAGCAACGCTTTCGGGCCACCAACACCACGGATGATTGCCCCGAACTGGTAGACCAAGGGTTACCATAAGGCGACAAGACCGCCATGTTGTGCGGCAGCACGTGCAGAATCCCTTCACACAGGCACCTGAGACAGCACGTCAGACAGTGGGAACATACGGAAGACCTATCAGTACCGATACAGTGCGTCGACGTTTCACCAGAGAGAACATCCATTGCCGTAGACCTTACGGTGGACCGATCCTCACTCCTCGCCATCGACGTAAACTAATGTGTCAACATACTGTTCACAAAAAATTGCTTTGCTCCATTTAGTAAATCGTTTTCTACAATGATTTGATTAAAATGACTTTCTGATTTTGAAATCGTACTGACGTTTTTTTTGTTTGCTGTTTTCAATATAATATATATATTGCACGATTTATTGGCTTGATAACATTTGTCTACGATATCGCCCTTGGTGGAAGATGATGTAAACCCCCAGGAATGAACGAACAATGCTTGATAACGATGCCTGTGTTTATCGAAATGTAGCATATTAATAAATTCAGAAGTAATTTATCCATATAGCTGTTTTAAACTATGTTCAATTCTTAAAGCTGTCGAGTAAAGATGACATTTCTTTGATGAATTGGATCATATTTGGCATATTTTACGGGTTTAAACTATAACATCACAACAATACAATGTTTATCATGTTTAAGTCAGGGGGTGTCGTATTCATATATTTTTCATGACTTTTACATATTGAATGTTACGCTTGAATTATGAACAATACGACAAAAAGAGTTTAGTAGGGGAATTTTTATGAGGAGGATCCAAATGAAACAAAACTTAATCACATAATATACACATTGACATTTACAAGAAAGTTGTATAGATATTTAAAGTATTTTGTACATTTTGTGTATTATAAATGGATTTCAAAAAGTAAACATAAGTGTTTGTGTTTTAATTTGTACATTGTTTTATACAGATAGAATCTTAACTAATCCTAATAATTGTTGTAAATAAATAGGAGTTAGGGCCTACTATGTAAATTTGGGGGGGGGGGGCAAGTATATAAGTATATTCAGACACCCCCCCCCCCCAATGTGTGACGCCCATGCCACCGAGGGCCGGGCTTTGCAACCCCCCCCCCCCTTTTCTGAAAATCCTGGATCCGCCCCTGTGAAGGAATTATTACTTGAATAGCAGTTAGAAATTAGACGATAGCACGACATTAACAAATTTAGTATCTAATATATGGCCATAGTCGTTCACATTGTTGTGCACATGGAAGAACTGTGGATCAATGGAATTCGGTAAAGAGTATTTGGAAACAGCCTGTGTGGCCAAAATTTTAATCACAGCTCATTGCATGCATGTCTTCTTTAACTGGGTTGATGCAGAAAGTATTAGAACATTAAATTTAATTTTATTTCTTTTTTAAAACCCACATCTGTGTCGCTATCTTTTCACCCTTAATCCTGTCTTATCAAAGACAGAGAACTAATTGTATTTAATTCTTCCAATTCATCTTGTTTAATTTGATGAAACAAGATAATTTATAGGTCACAATTTGGCAATTTTATTGCAGCAATATCCTTTATTAGTGCATTAATCCAATTTGTAAACAGCACCAATACATGATTTTCTCTGGTGTGGAAATTGCCCCAGATTATAAACTAATTATATCCCAGTGCCTCCCCTAGTTGACATTTATCATATTTTACTTATTATTTGTCCTCAATTCTGCAAATTTTCCCCACCCTGAGGTGAATCAAGCATATTGTGTAATGTAATTTGCGGCTTTATTACATTTATAAATCAGATTTTTGAACAATAGACACAATAATGAATGATTTGATTTTGGCAAATGTGCAAGAAAATAAGATTGGGATTGAGTTTTGTTTTTTATGTTCTTTCAATGTAACTTTGTACAGATGAAAAGAAAGTCACATATTGGCCAATTGAGCAGATTCAAAAATGGAGACTGAATACTGCTGATTTCTAAATTTAGTTTAAATTATGAACATGAAAGATCACTGAACCTACAAAAATACAACAACAAAATTTGGAAAAAATATTTTACTTTTTATCAAATTCAAATATATAAATACTTCAACTACATTATTTACAATTCATATACATATATATATAATACTTAAAGTGACAATACCATTATCAGTATTCAGATAATTCTAGTAATATAATAGATACATGGGCTTATAACTCTTCTCTATCAATTTATTAATTTCTATATTTCAATCTGCCAGATATGACATTTATATGACCTGATAGAACCCCATTTTGTCAGATGTTATATGGATTGAAATTCATTGAATCCATCAGTTATACATCGAAAACAATTGCATAAGTTAAAGCCAATGGTTAAGACAACAGCAATAAAAACAACAATGGAATGCTCTTAAAACTATCAACAAGGTAAGTAAAATATTGAATGAGCAATAACGTAAAGGAATGAAAACATACAAGAATGTTGGAACATTTTCAAAGGAAAGTATATATAAACATTCCTGATAACATGAGATTAAGAAGAATATCACAAAATATATCGATATAGTTTGGAATTAATGAGGTTTTAAAAAACCCATTAGAGTTAAGACATACACAAGTATCATTAAAGTTAGTCTTAATTATATACCCATTAATAACAGGAATTACCGGTATATAAAATGTTATATCCTATATTATCACATGAGTATATTGGAAATTTTCAGTTTAGGAAAAATATAGGAAACTTTCTACTTCTGTGAATATGACATGGCTTCACTTTGTCGAATAGTAGGTTGAAAGTGAATGAATTTTAAGAGATTAATTAATTTGAACACAATAATGTGGATACAAAATCAAGAACATTTCCAAATCATTATAGCCATATTGCCTCCAAAAAACATGTATAATAAATTCTTGACTTCATGTGTTATTTCAAATCCATAACCTTCTCCTACTACAGCATGCCAGGAAGCTCCAAATTTTTTATCCATTGTTTCTTTTATCATCTTAGCTGCACTCTGGAATTAATAAGTAACAATATGATAAGATCAGATAATTCATTACAGCAACACTAAATATAATAAGTCATAGGCACTCTTCAATTGTATGGATAAAGGTGTTGACACCATTGTGTGACCAGCCTGTTTGGGGGTGGTGGGGGGGTGCATTTATCAAATCAGTAACAAGTAAAAAATACTATCTTTGATATTCTTTCTTTTTGGATTTAAATAAACGGTGATATACAGTTCAACAAAGCTGCTGACCCTCATTTGAGATAATTGGAATACTTTGCACTACAACATTATGAATGCTGAATATCAGTTTACAGAGATTTAATGAATTGACAATGTGGCATCCTCTGCAGAACATATAAAGCAACCAGTGGCACCAATGATTGTTAGGTAATATCATTTAATGGGCCTCTTTTTAATCTGATTGAATTCAAGCCAATGGTGCAGGATGGAGGGCCTGACAAGGACAGTTGTCTAGTCGTTCGGATGGGACAAACAACCGAGGTCCCGTGTACACATTGGCATGCATGTAAAAGATCCTTTGGCAGTTGGAATTCGATATAAGAGTAGGCCATAGCGCCGCTGCCCGGGCAAAATTTCCCTCATAGCACACTGTATGGCATATGCCAGTCTTCATTAGCCCAGGTTAGGAGCAGAACAGTAGGATGTTAAACCCCATTTCATTTCATTTCCAAGCCAATGGAATTACCTACGATATTTTGGTTTTGGTTACAAATTAAAAAATTACAAAATCAAACACAGCATGTTTTGTTGAACGTACAACACTTTCGTCACATGGGCTTTTAACATTTAGCCCCTATTAATTATTTAAGAGCTGTGGTTGAAATGTTGATCAACCGTTTAGAACTTTGACTGCATTGTCATAGGCCTACTGCCTTCTGGTACAGTAGAAAATGACTTGCATGTTTTGTCACACATGTGGTGCTTTTCTGTTGAATCTTGGAAAAATAAAAACTGAGTGTACTTTTTATAAATTAAGCCTTGTGATAAACAGCTGAAATAATAAATTAAGCAACAAACCTCATTATTTGATGAGAATTTTTCACAGGCTGTAACACATAATTCCATAGCTTCTGTTTTCATTTCATCGTTCATATCAGAGTGCTGCAATTTAATTTTGAAAGTAAGCTTTACAATCAATAACAATCAACTTGGTCACTAATTTTTACAGGATGTCAAGATTCACATAATTCCACATTTATTCACTCTCCAACCCATCACAGATTTTTTTTGTCCCATCCATAACAATGAACAGAGTGCCTGTGATCAGAAGGCTTTTGCAAACAAAGATAAAGAATAACTCTTGAATAATTAATTTGTTGCATATATGTCCAATCCATCACATATCTGTCACAGTGTTTGTTTATGTTGCTGCTGTGCCATAATGACAAATATACCATAGCTATTTTACCTTTATTCTATTTTATTACTAATAGGCATGTCAGTTAAACTAAATTTTAGTAATTGAGATATATATCAATGTATTGGTACCCAGGTTAGACAGTGGTCTAGAATGTCACATCAAACATACATTGTAATCCAAAAATGCTCAGTAATTATTTTTTCCAAAAGAAATTGTTTTGTTGGATATCAATTTTAAAAGGTTGAATGTATTTCAATGTATTGAAATAACCAAAGCTAAAATGTATAAAATCTTTAAGTGGCATTTAGCGATTGGAAAACACATTAATAGAACACAATTTTTATGGGAAACAATCACTGGTTTATTCTAAAAGCACGACGTTTCGACAAGTATCCTCTTATCGTTATCAATAAGAGGATACTTGTCGAAACGTCGTGCTTTTAGAATAAACCAGTGATTGTTTCCCATAAAAATTGTGTTCTATTAAAGCTAAAATGTACTCTGAAAATATTATCTTTGGTGACTTGGTCCCATCTGTCTCGATGAAATTACCCTGTACCGGTAGTTAAAATTCCCTTCAATTTAACAACAATCAGAGTTGATTAAAGTGATAATTGCATATTTTTTTTACAAAAGTCAAAACATAATTATTTCTATAATAAATAAGCTTATCTATTAATTAACAGGTTAGTAAAGTAGGTTATCCACAAATCAAATTCAAAACATTTTATATTAGTAATATATTATATAAGCTTATTATTAATTTATTATACTATAATTTATAGGCCTATACCGGTGTATACTTCTCATCTGATATTCTAGATCATTTCAAACTCAAAGACACAAAAATCACACATATGAATTGAATGATCAACTTATCAAGTGAAGTACAACTTACTTGAAACTTGAACGGGACAAGGCAGTCATTTTGTGGATGGGAAGAGTCATTTTTTGTGGATGGGAAGTGCCAATTTTTTAAAATTAAAGATTGCATGACCTGGTTTTAGCGCACACAAACCAAATCGCGACTTGAAACCTACCACATGCAGTAGTCAGACTAGTAGTAGTAGTCAGACAAATCTGCGCGCAAAAAAATTGACAATGCTGGAAAGTTGCACGTATATTTCTACGAGTATATCGCTAATACTTACTCTAATTAACGGGTATGTGTGGACTCTTTTTGATTCGGCATCTACCTTCTTCTCCTCTATTACTTCGGTCGCCATTCTTTACACTTTCCAGTGATACAAACTGTGCAAATTATTCAAAACAACCCCCTTTGTATTTGTTTCAAATGGTTGTTGGTAACCATGAAGAATTACGCATGCGCTTTAAAAACGGAAGCGGAAGTTTCGGGCAGAAACACATGTCTGCAAATTGTAAACAAAAATATTTCATGTTAAACTTGCTTTAAGTTTTTAAGAAGTTGTTAAAATGAACGACACACTTAAATGTAAAATGAGTATTTGCACAAAGGCTTTAGAGAATAGAATATTTGGGGAAAATGCTTCTGAAAGCCTTTCAGCAATAGAGAACCTAGTCAAATTGTTTGATGTAGTTGGAGATGAAGTGTCAAGTAAAACTAAAAGTGGGCCAACTACTACCACACATGATGAAGCTCAAGCTATTACGTCCGCTCTCTCCAATATTTTACAATTTAGTGTATCATCAGAACAAATCCTTGGTCAAAAGGAGTTAAATGATCTCAAGAAGTATACAAGAGAAACGTTGTTTCCCCGGTGGATCGAGGCTGTGTTGAAAAATGTCTCTGTCGAAACAAACAATAAATTGAATGCATCAGATAAACACAGATTCGATGCACTCTTATTCAGTCTGGTTAAACAGGGGCCATCACTTCAAGTATTTATGATTCTAAACACAGCCCTTATTAATTCATGGTAAGCATGTGGGTTCTTGAAAATAGACAAATATATATACTATTCAAAAAAAGTAGGGGATATTTGATTTTGGGGGCATAATACTAAAATATGCAAATGACTACGAAAAAAGTCACTATAGAACCTAACAGAAGAAACATTTCCAGTAACATGTGACGCCCAAACGCACCAATAGCTACCGCATGGAATGCATGTGATGCTTGGGATCATCATGGGGGTCCAACCCAAGATTTGCACGACTCTGACTTTGAATGTTACAGTCATTGTGGCATTGAATTCCAGGGTGGAAACATCAGTTTAATTGTTTTAGTGACCAGAAAACAAATTTTGATATGCGTCGGCTTACCCAAAATGAAAGGTTACGTGCCCTTGGCATGCTACAGATCGGCACAACACAGGCGGTTGTGGCGCGGACGATGAATGTTTCTCAGTCTGTCATAAGCAGGCTATGGTCCAGATACCGTGATACACAATCTGTACAGGACAGACCACGCTCAGGTCGACCAAGGGCGACAACTCAAGCCCAGGATCGATTTATCCGTACCTTGGCCTTGAGAAATCGTGTCATCACAGCAAATCAGATCAGCGCTCGTCTTCAAACAGACACTGGTGTGAGAGTGAGTGGCCAGACGATTCGGAATCGACTGCATAGGGTCACCTTCGCGCACGACGTCCTCGCGTGATCCCTTGTTTGAGAGATCATCACATTCAGGCAAGACGTCGTTGGTGTAGGGATCGTCAACACTGGGATAATCGACGCTGGAGCAATGTGATGTTTTCAGATGAGTCAAGGTTCACTGTTGATTTTTTGGACAGACATAGGAGGGTGTGGCGTCGTCGAAACGAGCGCTTCCAAGACGTTAACGTCATCAGACATGATCAATTTGGGGGTGGTTCTGTTATGGTGTGGGGAGGCATCACTGTTGCTGGAAGAACGGCTTTACATGTTGTTGCAGGGCGTGTTACAGGCCAGTACTACCGGGACAACATCTTGGCAGTCCATGTTGTGCCGTTCGCACGACGTCATGGCCGCCGTTTCATCTTCCAGGATGACAACGCAAGATGTCACAGGGCCAGGATCGTTACAGGTTACCTCCAACAACAGAACATCACCACATTACCTTGGCCAGCACTGAGTCCCGACCTCTCCCCCATCGAGCATGTCTGGGACATGCTTGGACAGAGGTTACGTCAACGTCAACAACGTCCTGCCAATGTCCAAGAACTTGCTGATGCGTTGCAACAGGAATGGGACAATCTGGACCAAAATGACCTTAGACGTCTCATTAGGAGTATGCCACGTCGGATCAATGCTTGTTTGGCAAACAGAGGAGGATTTACCCGTTACTGACTTGGTTGTGATGCTGTGGTAACTTTGCTGTTTGACCCTGGGTATCATTTTACCCTTATAATGGCCAGTCTGTGCCTTACTTAGTCTAAGGATCATTTGGAATAAATCGATGAATGTGAACTTCATTTCATTTTGTCATTTGTTTCTTCGTCAGTTTCATTAGGTGACTTTAATAACACTTAAAAATCAAATATCCCCTACTTTTTTTGAATAGTATATATACTGGTAAGAGACAGTCGACAGCCGTTTCATTTTACTTTATTTTACTAGATAGGGTGCCAGTTAATTTGTCCACAAGCAAAGTTGTCCACAATGAAGTCGTCCACAAGGCGTTGGTTATGTCGTCCACAAATAATGGTTAAGTCATCCACAACTATTACTTGACCCATACACAACTATTAATGGTTAATTCGTCCACAACTAATACTTGACTCGTACACAATTTAAATGTATGAAATAAATAAGTTTTACTGTTTTATTGTTGTTGATTACCGATTACGACCAAGATTAGTTCACTGCCATTTTTGTAATAAAGTATGTTCGTATTGTTTGTTAATTGGCTTTATAATTTTAGATTTTAGGTCAGTTCACCGGTGTTTTTGTAGTAAAGTGTATTGGTATTGTTATTTAATTGCCGTTATGATTTTAAATTTGAGATTAGTTGATCAATGTTTTTGTAATAAAGTATAGGCCTACTCGTATTGATTGTTAATTGGCGTTATGATTTTAATGTTTAGACAACATTTGATTGACTTGATATGAAATCTGAATATAAATTATTCGATGGATTGGATTAACGTTAGTGATAGGATTAGTTTATGATGTCTAACATAGTAGATCTTCTTTATAAAAAGGTATTTTACAATTACATTGAAAGATTAATCACTCACCAAAATACATCACAGACTCCACGTATTATCAAGTGTTTTTGGTATGTCAATGAATTCCGTGCAATTTTCGCTCCAAATTTAACTTAGTTAAACACCCGTAGTATGCAATGCCTTATATGGCATGGAACCGGATACAGTAACAAAATTCCCAAAATTGGCTGAGAAATGAGAGCGATCTATTGTTATGCATAGTCATCGGAAAATTTCATATTCGCTGTGAATTTCAAATGGAGTTGTGACTAAAGTTGTTCTTGTGTATAGAAATGATGATTATTATTAATATATAGCTAATAATGAATATAGTGACAAATGAATGGCCTCAGTCTTATTTCTATGCTTATAGAGAATAGTTCGGCATATCAGTTGGTTAAGTATTATGGGAGGTATCAAAATTACTGGTAATTGCACTAATTGTTTGGATTGTCTTCTGTTGTTTGTTATTCATGAATGCGACCGCTCTAGCTTGGCGATAGTCTACCAATTCAATTGAGAAATAAGTCTGTATTATTTTGCTATATGCATAGGCCATATTATCTTAGGTGCAGTTTGATATCAAACAAATGTCTCATATTTTTGTGTTTGAAAATAGAAGCTTACATAAATCTAGAGTAAAACATATTTCTTATTTATTTTCAGTGCTGGATTTTCACAAATGAAGTTCATATCACTAATGGAATCCTTTATCAGTGAAAAACTTCAGTCATTATTTCTGAAACAATGCCTAGTTGAAAAGAATTCCACCAATACAGCATTTGATCAGAAACAGAACTATGTAGAGTGGGAAGAACTGATATCAGCATTGTCTTCTTTTCCAGATAGGATTGCTGGAAAACTTCAAAACCATAACAGGTATAATCTTTATTAACAATAATGATAATACACATGGCCTGTTATTGTCTTTTACAAGTGGACCTTATCGATTTTTGAATAATTTTGTATGCTTTTTAATGAATTGCATACTCCTCACAGTGTTTCGTTTGATTAGACCTAATCCCACTTAACATTGCTGTAAAGAAAGCAAATTTCTGTTCCACTCAACAGCTCAAGTATCAGAAGCCAATCAAGCAATGGCCATAGATGGATTTCTCGGTCCATTGTTTCAGGAATATGAATGAGATGTGGTGTGTTTTTTTATACGCCCACATTTTCATGTTGACGTATATTGACATCGTCCCTGTCCGGACGTCCATTCATCTGTCCGTCCATCCGTCCACAATTTTTTGTGGACACTCTACAGGTCACAATTATTATCCGATTTCAACGAAGCTTTAAATATAGGTTTATCTCCCTAAGATCTTGGTTCCTTTCGATATTGGCATGCATCGGACCGTAACTTCATGGATTATGGCCCCTGATTGTACGAAAAATCGCGTTTTTATCTTGTGGACCCTATAGAGGTCACAATTTTTATGTGATTTTGTTGAAATTTGAAATGTAAGTTTATAACCCAAAGATCCTGGATCCTTTCGATATTCGCGCATGGCCCCTGACTGTACGAAAAATTGCATTTTTAGCTTGTGATCCCTCTAGAGGTCACAATTATTATCCTATTAAAGAAAACGTGTGAATATATCACCGTTACACCGTAATGATGGTTGAGTTCGAATTTCGTGAAAATTGGACAAAAACTGGCGGACAAAATGGCCGCCCCTCGTATAACTCAAATGGTGTAAATATGTGGTATATCAAGGTTGTAGACCCTCTAGAGGCCACAATTTTTTTCTGACTTTGATGCAACCTTAAATTTATGCTTATATCACAAAGGTCTTGGTTCCTTTTGATATTCGCGCATATCAGATCGTAACTTCCTGAATTATGGCCCTTGATCGTATGAAAAATTGCGTTTTAAGCATGTGGTCCCTCTACAGTTAACAATTTTTATCAAATTTAAAAAAAAAAACGTTTGGATATATCACCGTCACACCCTAATGATGGTTGAGTTCGAATTTTGTGAAAATCGGACCAAAACTGCCAGACAAAATGGCTGCCCCTCGTACGCTAATAGTGTAAAAATATGGTATATCAAAGTTGTGGACTCTCTAGAGGTCACAATTTTGATCCGATTTTGATGAAACTTGAAATGCATGTTTATAACCCAAAGATCTTGGTTCCTGTCGATATTCACATATATCTGATCATACGTTCCTGAATCATGGCCCTTGATGTTACAAAAAATCGCTTTTTGTTTAGCTTGTTCTCTATCGATCTCTTGAAAAATGTGGGTGTATCCTGCCTGGCAGCCGCTGGTTTAGATAATTTAGTGATAGGACAACATAAGTATCTGCACTATTATGTTTTACTTCGAGTAATATTTAATGTAGAGAGAATAGAGATTTCCTCATCTGTAATAAAATATACCAGTCTTTTTAAATTAAATGTATTCTTTTTTTTCTATTTTACTACAGTGACAAGTTTTTACCAATAAATTACATAGAGTTGCTAGGCAACACAATAATAATTGTTTTAGAAGAAGTACATAGTTTACTGAAAAGTGATCAAGACTGTAGTCTAGAATTTATAAGTAGACTGATAGGCAAACTTTGTCTGACTGGATATGCTGGTTAGTTTTATCTTTTTGTTTGTTTCAATTATGTGGTCTATCACACAATTTCTTTCAAGGTTGACATCATTTGAAAGGTGAGAATAGAAATGAAATGGGGTTTAACGTCCTACTGTTCTGCTCCAACTGGGCTAATGAAGATGGGCATACGCCATACAGTGTGCTATGAGGGAAATTTTGCCCGGGCAGCTGCACTATGGCCTATTCTTATATCAAATTCCAACTGCCAAGGGATCTTTACGTGCACTGCAATGTATACACGGTCCTCGTTTTTTTTTTTTTTGTCCCATCGGAACGACTAGACAGCTGTCCTTGTCAGGCCCTCCGTCCCGCACCACTGACATGGGGAAACCACGCTGGAAAATCCTGATGAACTTTCTCGGCCAACGTAGCTATCGAACATGCGACCACCAGGCTAGCGAGCCAGCATTGTTACCCACTTAGCCGCTGTTGCTCCCAATGAATAGAGCTAGTTGTATCAGATTGCAGCAGTTTAAGATTTGCTTATATTTCAGACACATAAAATCTTATGCTGCAATCTGATATAACTAGTTCTATTCTCACTTTTCAAATGATGACAGCCTCAAACTATTCTTATTCATGCTGAAACAAGTGCTTCTGTTCATTATATTCACTGAGGATTTTCAGTACAGATATATATAATCCGTCTTTAGTAATAGATTATTAATTCAGCAATAATTACACCAAAACTATGAAATAAATATTTTAGAATGGTAAAGTTTAAAATCATACGAAAAATTTAGGACAACTGTCAATATTAAAAATTCTTGAATTAGAAGACTTGTATCCTATTGCAACATATTCCTTTAGTGGCACAACAAAGCAAAACATGTGCTAATTGAATGTAAACAGTTATTATTTAATTAAGAAGAGCCAAGAATTAGTGAGACACAATTGAAATGAACCACTCGCGAGACAGTGCAGTTGAAAGGTGATTTTTTGCATGACTGTAGACTTAACATTTATTGACATAATAAAATCAACACCAAACCATGAATTCAAGGCTATAACAACTTTACAGTATAAAGCAGGCACAAGGCGTAAAAATCAAAATTCTGTTACAACGTTCAGACAGAATAGTGTCCGCTCTGATGACATCTTCAACGGTAACTAAAATATGAAATGTTTTTTTTCAGATATATTATGGAATAGTATGATAAGTAGATTATGTGTATTTGTGAAACAAAATTATATATGGTGTAGGATATGTGAACGAATTGTAACCAGAGTACCAGATAAATGTATAGAATGTGTTATTGTACCACTATTACAGAAAATACCATGGTAACATTAAAATTTATCTTAATAAAATGTTACTGTCAATTTCTTGCATGTGGGCCTAATATATAATGGCTAATTATTTCTAGAATGTTTAAACTACCAGTTATTAAAAAATTAACACTCTTGTTTTTCACAGGGAGTGGACCTTAAACCCCATCTCTCTCTCTCTCTCTCTCTCTCTCTCTCTCTCTCTCTCTCTCAGACTCTTGTGAATGCAATTCTGTAAACAAAACATTCAATCCTAAGTGTATACATTAAAGTACATTAGCAATACATACCTAATGATTTACGATAATATAAATTCAAATACTGTAGACATTGTTCATTGTTGAATTCTGGCTACTGGAATTTTGGTCCCAAATTTGACTGCGGACCCACCTTCAACATAGTGAAGATAGGTCATTAAGTGTTATAGAACAGTGCCTTCATCTTACAGTCCTGCCTTTGATAGACCTATATTCAATATGAGTTATTTCATTTGTATGTTTATTGTAGAAATTCATACTTTATCGGTCAGTTCTTTCTGAAATAGAAAAACCTTAGAATTTATACAAGATTAGATTTTGATCTTCAGATGTAGTTGAATTAGTTGGGTATAATAATGATATATCTTATATCTTAGGTATGGATTGGTGGATAAATTTTTAGGTGATAGTATTTTAACCAACAGAAAGATACATTATTTATTATGTACGAAACTTCTTTTTCATAGATATTTTGATGAAGTAAGTACATATCTATTTATATATGTATTTAGACTTGTGTATTTATAGGGCAATAGTTGTCACTCACAGCTGTACGTTAGATCATAATGTGTTTCTTTTTTTAAATATTGATTCAAAAAATATAACATACAGGTACATCATACAGTATATTACATTATAGGGTTTATCATTGCATCATCTGTACATTTAATTATGTCATACAATTTCAAATCATTTATTTTACATTCATTTATTATTGCCAGTAGATGTTTATCTTTAGCATTGTGTGCAGGGGATACTTACTTCTATTGTTCTAAAAGTGTCCTGTTTTATTGTTATATGTAATTATATTTCACTTGGATTTCCCTTAAGATGTGTTATCTCCCCTTAAGGAGGTCAGAGTCTTGACATTATTAGCAACTTGTTGGGTACATCTTAAGGAAAAATTTTAAGCCGTTGAGCAGTAGATTAAAGTACTGACCCTTTCCACGAAGTGAAAGGATTAATGTGGTTTTTGGTATGGGGTGGGGGGGGGTCGAAGTGGGGTCTGCCATTGTGTCAAGAGGCGTAGCTTCAATACCAAGCTTATGGAGAATTATTTGTTTCTGTTTGATGGCCTTCAGTTTACATTATTAAAAATTTTAATATAATGGAAGACAGAAAAATTTTAATCAAATTCTATTGGTTTCAATTGACATTGAATATCAAATGCTAAAAATTCAGTTAAAATAGCCTTGAAAAACTAGTTAGATACAGATATTTGTGTGAGCACAACATTTGACTTCTTACCTAAAATTTGCCAAACCACACAAGTCCTTTACTTTTCTGTATTTCTTAGGATGTTTAATGATGTGCCTTTTCCATTTGTATTCTCAATTATATTAAATTTTTTCTTGTTTGTCATTCTTGCTTACCTTTATAGACACAGCTGGTAAGAAATGTTTTAGGATATCTGGCCTCCTCTCGTACAAGACGTTTGCTATATTTGGAGGTAAATAGAATTTGCTCATTGTTTATAGCTATTACTATATATGGAGCAGTGCTTTTCATATGCTCACACATAGTTTGGGGATATAAAGTTGTCGCCTCTGTTAACGCGGAGTTTTCGCAGGATTTTTTTCAATCTTGGTATGAAGCACCATACGAAGATGATCCCTGTGGATCTTAATCATTTTCTGATCTTCCGTGTTGTTTTCCTCCCACGCACAAGTGGATCATTGAAATAAAAACTTGAACCATATGTTGGTCCCAAAATGACCTAATTTGTGTCAAGTGGACTTAAACCCCACCTCTCTCTCTCTCTCTCTTTGTTTTAATATATTGCTATTTTTATAGTATAATAATTATATTACAGACAATGAAGAATTTATTAAGTGTATGGGGTGATGGTAGTGCTATTAAACATACATCATATTCTCAACATCTGTTTATATCTAGAGCTTTAATGATATGTATTGGTTATTTAAATGAAAAAGAGAAGTCATTGTTGAAGGAAGGTAAGTAAACTATGTTGATTATTAAGTCTCACTGAAAGATACATTATGGGAGATTAGATAAAGAGCTGGCAGTTCTCACTATAATAGTTAAAACAAGATATTGTAAAGGAAATTTGCTGAAAATTTCAGTCAAATTGATCCACTCTGAACTGAGAATTTTAAGTCGTGATTATCCATTTCTTAATTTTAAGTCTCGATTATCCATTTCTTGATTTAATCAGTAGATATTGCAGGCTAGCGATGACATCGAGAGTTTATTATGGTCTGGATAAGTTAATTAATGTCTAATTAATAATTTAGATAACATTTCAGGCCTAAAGAAAGACCTGCAATTTCTTGTATAATGTATGTTTAACTTTGATATGAAATGAAATGGAGTTTAATGTCTTACTTTTCTGCACCGACAGGGCTCGTGAAGACAGGAACTTTGATATAAAAGAGAGCCAGAAATGGTGTTTAATATTTGTCTGTGATATCTCAGTGGAAGGGTAGTTTACTATCCACTTTATCTGCATGCTACTGACAATAATATAATGTTCAAGGTGACACTATTCCTTGTTAGATACAATCAAGGAATTGAACTCACAGCTTGGCATTTATTCACCCATCCCATCTAAATGTTATATTAAGACCAAGAAATTCTAAGATACCTTCAAAGTTATATGCCTTCTTTAATACAGATCATATACAATAGCCTGTTATCTTGCTTTCAATGTACGTACTGGACCACAATGGCTGACTCTTTATGTGGGTTGAAAAAAAAATCTATCAAATGATACTGATTTCTTTTTAGAGTTTGTAGGAATTCTAATGCCAGCAGTTCAATGTCATATTGGTAGTTCTGATATGAAGCTACGTAAACTTGGTATGGTAGTAGCAGAAACGCTAACAAGTACCTTAGATCCTAAAGGACCAAAACTACACTTTGAGGTGAGTTATATTATTATGCATGACACTAAGACTATAGCGGGGGGTTGGATGGCCGAATGGTTAGCACGTGCGTGCTGTATCATAAGGTCTGTCATTGAGACAACTGGCGTGGTTTCGAATCCCCGGTTGTACGGGATAAGGAGTAGGGTCGCCTTTCCAACCTTGTGAGTTTTCTCTGGGTCCTCTGGTTTCCTCCCACTGCTAAAAAACCATATGCGCAAGTGAACTATTGAAATAAAAGTGAACCATGTGTTAGTCCCGAAATGACCTACTTTGTGGACATTAAACTATCTCTCTCTCTCTCTCTCTTTCTCTCTCTCTCTCTCTAAGACTATAGGGGTGCAGGGTACATATCCAAGGTATTAGGACATTTTACTTGCACGCCAATATGTACACGGGGCCTCAGTTTTTCATCACATCCGAACGACTAAACAGCTGTCCTTGTCAGGTTCTCTGTCCTGCATCACTGACAAGGGGAAACTTTGACTTGTGCACAACGTAATTGTAGAAAGTACATCTGTATAAAATAACCATTTTTGCATAGACAGAAGTTTGCTGAGGATGGTGCATGGAATGCAAAATTAATCTCTTAATTTCTAAATTCACATTTTCGGTGTGAGTTCTGTTCTCGTCAAGTAGGTTGATAAAAAAAATTATCTGTGTGGTAAGCAAGATCATTGGGAAATAACTGGTTCTAGTAAGTAAAACATGATTGGATATTTTTCTCAATTGTATTATGACTATGTTATAGTTTGAGAGAGATGTAGAGGTGTATGATTTATTATCATATCTTCATGTACCTGAAGATACAAGCACACAGACACCAGAAGCAATACCAAGGTTTGTTGTCTGTTCTATAGCCCTGATTAGTTAAGAATCAATAGTAAAACAGTTCCCCTTATTTCATTTTTAAGAATTTTTTTCTTTGTTTCCTTGCTTCTGAAATCCAAATCAAAATTGTTGCTGCATTTAGCTTAACTTAGTGATTTAGTTAGTGCATAATGCAGTATATGCTTTTGTATTCTAATGAATCAATGAAATCGTTGACATTAACTTGATGTTATCATTTGAAGAAGATCATAATTGTGCAGTTCTAAATCTTATTCTTTGTTTCCTTAAGTCATAGGATCATCAGATATACGAATAAATAATTCAATGTATTATAATTTAAACCACAAAATACACAAAACCAACACATATATAACATTAATAATAATAATAGTCTATTTATACTGCGCAATATCCATGCATGAGCATGCTCAAAGCGCAGTCCAAAAATGATCACAACTGTCACAAAGTGAAATGCCTTCTTAAACAAAAAGGTTTTAAGTCTGGATCTAAACACAGCAATATCTGGAGAGTTCTTTATTTCCAGTGGCAGATCATTCCACTCTGTTGGGGCTGAGTAGGAAAAAGTTCTTTGACCAAAACGGGCTGTTTTAGGCTTAGGCACTACAAGGAGTTTCTTATCTACTGATCTGAAGGTCTTTACAGGAGTATAGGATTGCAAGAGATCACTCAGGTATTTTGGGGCAGTACCATTTAAACATCGAAATGTATAACAGAGAATTTTAAGTTTGATTCTGTAACTAACAGGAAGAAAATGAAGTTCTTTGAGAATTGGTGTTATGTGACTGTAACGAGGAGCAAGAGATATTATTCTAGCTGCTGTGTTCTGGATCTTTTGGAGTCGCGAAACAAGAGAAGTAGGAGCACCAGCCAGTAAACTATTGCAGTAATCTATCCTGGAAAGAATCAACGAGGACACCAGTATCTTAGTCGAATCAGCATTAAGATATTTCCTGATGCACCCAATGTTCCGTAGAATGAGATAGCACACTTTAGATATATGGTTGATGTGGGTTTCCATATTAAGATTGCTATCAAACATCACTCCAAGATTTCTTATACTATTTGAAATTGGAATAGAGAAGTTGCCAACATGGACATTGGTTATACCGCATAGATCACGTCTAGATTCAGGACCAAGAAGTAAAGCTTCAGTTTTCTCATCATTAAGTTTTAATTTATTTGCTGTCATCCACAATTTAATTTGTTCATAACACTTTGAGAGTTGGGAATTGGTTGAAGCAGCTGACATTCAAACACCAAAACTTGAAGAAGAGGAACTTTGTAGAGAGGTATATAATTATTTAATAAATTTGATTACAGATTAGAAAAGAAAGATATTGAACCAGTAACATGTAAAACAACAGATAATCCAACAAATTTAACAGATGACCAAAATACTAAACATAATATTCAAACAGACGTAGAACTTGATAGGTAAGTATTGATAGATAGACATCTTGTTTCGGGGGAAGGAGAGAGAGAAATGGGGATTAATGTCCAGGTCATTTTGGGACTAACAGCTGGTTCAATTATATTTTTATATTTCCATAATTCGCTTGCACGTGGAGGTCTTTAGCAGTGGGAGGAAACCGTAGATAACCCAGAGGCTGGACAGGCGACCCTACTCCTTGTCACGTACAACTGGGGAATTGAAACCACACC
Source organism: Patella vulgata (assembly GCF_932274485.2). Taxonomy (NCBI): domain Eukaryota; kingdom Metazoa; phylum Mollusca; class Gastropoda; family Patellidae; genus Patella; species Patella vulgata. The sequence goes on along the minus strand of NC_065880.2, from coordinate 15,151,796 downwards.
AGTTGACTTAATGACAAACCTTATGATACAACATTGATCAAAACATTATAATCATTCTAGAGAATGAGATGAGCCAAGAAGAATTTTTAGGTGAACTAGTTTTAGATCAGGGTTTAAAAGCTGGTTGTCTGCTTTTCGAATCTAGTTTTTTTTGAGAGGTGACAAGTATAAAAAAAAAATCCAATTGTCGTCTGCGACAACCAAGGCAAAACTCAGTGTGTACGTAAAATAAAATCTTTTAATTCTCCCGTCAATTTTCTTCAATCTCTGGTATGTTTTGGAAATTTATAAAGCTTATAATACGAGTAGTGAGTCTAGTTCTTATCATGCCCTTTGACTATTGTTGCTATGACTATGTGGTGCCATAATGTATTTGATTAACCAGTTTACTGAACAGTAGGTCTATACAAGGATCTGTTGGGTTTATTTGAAACTATGTATTTTATTCAGGATGTAATTGTGACCATAAATTGATGTTATATATTTTACAGTGATGATGATCTAGAACCATACGATATGTCAAATGATGTCAAAGTGACAAAAGTGAAAAATCCCAAATATATCCGAGATTGTATGGAAGGTAATTTACTTTATTTCCTTATTAGATCGTTAGATCGTAAGGTCTGTGGTTTCGATTCCCTGCGTGTAAGTGACGAGGTGTAGGGTGCCTGTCCAACCTCACAGGTTTTCTCTGAGTTCTCCGGTTTCCTCACACTGCTAAAAACGCCTACGCACAAGCAAATTTTACAAATAAAATAGAACCATATGTTAGTCCTGAAATGACCTAGTTTGTGTCGAGTGGACTTTAAATCCCATTTCTCTCTCTCTCCGCAGACACTATGTAATGGTATGAAAATAATAATATGGATTCGGGAGCCATTTGCAATGAATAAAGAAAAACATATCTATGGTGGCCCATGGTCGCAATAGCGTTTTTGGGGTTATTTTTTGTATTTCATTTAAAATCATAAAAAATAAAAGTAAAAAAAAAGAAACATTTTTTTTTCTTTTGTTTTACAAAATAAAAAAAAATCTTTTTAAAATTTAAGAAAAAAAAAATCTTTTTAAATTAAAAAGAAAAAAAAATCTTTTTAAAATTTAAGAAAAAAAAAATCTTTTTAAAATAAAAAAAAATCTATATAAAAAAAATTAATAAAATATTTAAGATTAAAAAAATCTATAAAAAAAATAACATTTTAATTAAAAAAAAAAAATAAGTGAAATAGAAAAAATCAAAAAAAGAATTCTGCACGTGGCCCATCGTCGTAATAGTGTCTTGATTATCCAGACTCAGTATAAAATCAGCCTACGACAGCTATCATTCGACTCGAGTGACCAGAAATACCTCGTGGCCCATTGTTGCTATAGTGTCTCGATTATCCTATGTGGCATAACTCGAGCGACAAGAAACGAGTTTGTAGTTATCTCCCCTTCCGAAAGGAAAAAGGTAAACAGACATCAACACGTGAAACACAATTTTTCCACCCATGACGTCTATGGACTTGGATATATGTATTTATACATATGCAAGTCAATAGAAATGTATAATTAATAGACTATAGAAGCCTAGCGTCATTTAGACTAGTTTATCCAGTCTAACTAGAACTAGGCCTACATACATAATGACGTTTGAAGTCATTGACTTAAATGACACCATTCGGCCTACTAGTGCGCAAGGCCTATTCTCCCCTCAAAAGGCTTATGTAATGTTTTTAAAACACTTGGTCTCCCTGAGGTCGAATTTCAAAAGTAGTTAACAACTTTGAAACTAATCCTCGAAGTATAGGCCTACTACTACTAAGTAGCCGTGCGCGCTGTATCATAAAGCCTGTCATATCATAAAGCCCGTCATTGAGTCAACTGGCGTGATTTCGAATCCCCGGTTGTACGTGACAAGGAGTAGGGTGACCTGTCGTTCAGATTATCCTGTGTGGGATCTATGAAGAACGTATGGTATAGACTCGAGCGACAAGAAACCAGTCTATAGTTACCTCACATCAAGGCACAAGTAATTTTAACTAAAATCTATTAAAATTAAATTTTAAGTTACAATCGATCTTCGTGAAACGCATAAATTTAAAATTTCACTTTGATTTTAAAATCTGTTAGTGATTTTAGCTTCAGTTTTTGTGAAACCCCTGCTCTCCCTGAGGTCATCGCTAGTCCCCCGCTACGACCACAGGAACGGGTAAGAGGTGCGAAAGTGCGATGGCGGACAACATCAATTTCAAAGACAAAATAGAGCATGATAGCCTACGTGGACTTCGTCTGGGGCCTGTTTTACTAAGATAAAATTCAGATTTTAGTATTTGATTGGATAATAGATAATATTAGATTTATTTTAGTGCTTAGCTAATCAAAATTGAAGTATCTACAATTATGTTGACGTGAGATAACTACAGACTCGTTTCTTGTCGTTCGAGTTTATACGTTCTTCATAGATCCCACACATAATAATCGAGATACTACTGCAACAATGGGCCACAAAATGTTTCTGGTCGCTCTAGTCTAATGATAGCTGTATACTTGGTCTGGATACTCAAGACACTATTGCGACGATGGGCCACGTCGGGAATTATTTTTTATCTTTTCTTTTTCAATTTTTTTTTTTCATTTAATTTTTTTTTTAATATTATTTATTTTATTATTTTTTTTTTAAATATATTTTATTTTTTTTTTTATATATATATATATAGATTTTTTTTTTCATTTTAAAAGATTTTTTTTTTTTCTAAATTTTAAAAAGATTTTTTTTTTTTTTAAATTTTTAAAAAGATTTTTTTTTTAATTTTTTAAAAAGATTTTTTTTTTTAAATTTTAAAAGATTATTTTTTTTTATTTTGTAAAAAAAAAAAATGTTTCTTTTTTTTTTTGTACTAATATTTTTATTATTTTAAATGAAATACCAAAAATAACCCAAAAAACGCTATTGCGACCATGGGCCACCATACATATCCCACAAGACAATGCGGAAATAATTAGTATTGACTGATTCAGAAAGGACAAAATGATAATAAAATGGACTAAACAGGCATAAACAACTGTAGTTTAATTTGAACTGTTCACATATTTCACCAAACATAATGAATGAATTAGAAATTACAATAATTATTTTAAAAATGAATATAAATCACTTTATTACATTAATATAATTATTTAGGCCCAATTTCGGCTAAATGTAGCATAGACTGTTTATTGTCGTAACTATGGTACCAGTTCTTGACAATCAAAACTTATCCCCTTTATTGTTAAACTCTTAAATATGTTCTAATCTACTTAAAATTGGAGCCATCTGATGGCCTACAGAGTTGATTATGGGCTTTTCATGTTAATAAATGTTTAAATAAAAGCTTATGTAACCTTTGAAGTCAGAAAAAAGACCTGCAATAAGCAGATTTAGTTATTACATAATGCATCTCAATACACGTTTGTGCAGGTTTGATATGTTCTGATGATGCAGAGAGAGTAGAGGCCTGTCTTTTTAGTGCTGAACAGTTAATTAGAAAATCACCTGATGGTCTTAAAGAGGTTTGTTTCTCAATACTTTTAACCTTAATTGTATGTAAGCAATAAGCCTTCTTATTGATGTCCAGATAATTATTACACAATCAGTTAATTATTCACAATCAGATAATTATTTTGCAATCAGATAATTATTTCACAATCGGTTAATTTTTTCACAATCAGTTAATTATTTTAAATTTAACTTGTTCTTTTAAAGCTACTCTGATTTCAGAAGATCTTCTGTGTTTTCTGCAGAAGAGAACAGTTAATTGTTGATACACAGGACATAAATCTATGCAATATAATTACGGTTTCGACTATGCTTTTCTCGTCTTTATCAACACTAATAAACACCAGATGAGTTGCAGTGTCCTGTATATTTCCATGGATTTATAAAGATGTCTGGATATATGTGTTCATTGGAAGAAAGTCCATCTCTTCTTGGAAGAGGAAAAATTATATTTATGTTTTATAACTTATTATTTTTTATAATGTAGATTGCAGCAGAATTTAGTAAAATATTGCTACATTTACAAAACAATTTTTCAACACGTGGTTTTGACGCAGTTAGATTTGGTGCCATGGTAGCTTTAGCTGTTGAATGTCCCGTTGAGGTAGGCAACTTTTTGAAAACCAAAGTATTGGATTGTTATCGAAATAGACTAAAGATAATTTTATTTAAAATGGCTATATCACATTGATTTGGGTCAAAAATAAAATCGTAGATTACAATTTGTCTTCATTGAAAATCTCATGACTATAGATTTACAGATAAATCCCGTGTTTAGATGTAGTTGACTTAGTTCTTCACTGTTAACACAATAAGCTAGAATTTGAACTAAAAGATGAATTCCAAAATTGAGATAGCACATGGTACATTAGAGTACCAATTCAACACTTTATTTTGATTTAAATAAAAGTCTTAGCTCCTTACTAATTATATATATTTAAAATTACTTGAAGTGATCAGACAAAAATTTATATTTTTTTCAAGGTGGCTGGTTACCTCAGCAGTCAATTCTATGAAAGAAATTACAACCTAAGACAAAGAATGGATATTCTAGAGGTATTACATACTATTACCAACTATTAGTAAATGTCTACAAATGCCAGACATCAACAATAATTAAACACACAAGCAATCAGTGTGTTTGTTCATAAGAATGATGAAGGGCAAAAGCAAACTACTCCTCGGTGATATTTGTAACAAGGCTATAATTTCTACGAACAAAGTTCTCATATTAGATTAACGTCCTTATTTCTTCTAACTGTTATTATTATAGGTTCTCTCTGCAGCTGCTCAAGAATTAGCCAAACCAGTTGATAAAAACAGAGTCAGGTCAGTAATCCAAAGTTTTAGCAAATAAAGTGAGTTACAGCTACATATTGTAATACCCTTAAAAAGGTATTTGAAATTTAAAATTATTAAGTTTGTGGATTTTATCCCGACTTTTTTCCTAAATATTTTAAATAGGCTATAACTTTAAGTGAACTCTTTGACACCAACATAAAGATATGGCTTCCACTGATGCAGAAACTTACCATCAATGAGTGTTGTATGCAATGAGAATAGAGTGAAGAATGGCATGTCATAATTAAAGATAATACTATTTATTTTATGATCAGTAGTGGAATACCGCGTTTTATCAGTGAAATAAAAGTGTTATTCCACTGGCTAGATGTTTTTACCTAAAATGATTGTAAAATCATAAAATAAATAGAACATTTGTCGTTTTGTCGTGAATAACATATTTTATTTCATCTCTAAGCAAGAAAACGTTTATATTTTCACTCATGCTACGCATTCGTGAAAATATAAGTTTTCTTGCTTCTCGATGAAATAAAATATGTTATTTACGACAAAACGACAAATATCCTCTATATATTCAGTAATTAACCATTCTATCTTTCCAGCCACAAATACATTGAATTTATATTTCAGGCAACATCAACCAGTAAAAGAAATAAAACCAGTTAAAGAATCAGACGATTGGAGAGAAATTGTAGAAAAACGTATAGAGGGTAAAACGAGGCGCTTTATTAAAGGTCGCACACAACCAGAACCTGCACAAGTAGCCAATCGTTTTGCTCCTGTAGCCGGACACTTTTTCTTTCCACTGCTGAACAAGGTTGACAGGTATTTGTGTTGTATTAAAAAAAAGTATAAGGGTGGTTGGCGATATGAAACAGGATTTATGCAGAAACATGTATAGATTTATGTTGATAAATACTCATTCAAACTGCTCCATATTAGGTGCCCATCAGTCATTTTTTCTTGGAACTGTAATAAACAACCAATCTGGCTTTTTGGGTCCTGAAGGAAAACATGTATGGTTTATTATTTAAAGTTCATTAGTTGCAACAATTATTGAATGATGATAATTTTCAGTAGCTTAGCATGTTATTGCATCTTCACGTTATATAAAGACTGACCTTGTACAACATTTTGAAACAATACTGTCATTTATAAACTATAACAGTTAATTCATGAATTACTTATGTTAATTGTGTTTTATGTCTGTTTTGTAGAAGTCAACCTAGTTTTGATTTATTAGGAAAAGAAACTATTGTATTAAGAAAGCTTATATATTCACTTGGTATCATTCTCCATTCGGCTTTACATGTTCCAGTAAGTACTAATTACCGTAAACACTGTTATTCTAATTCTAATCCATTTATCAACATCTAAATAAAACCATAATTATATAAATTATGGGCTAGACTGTGTTTAAAAGATAGAATTATATGCTCTTGAGATACATTAATGATGATAGCCAAAATAATTATCAACTAATGTAAACTTCAAACGGACATAACTTAATAGCTGATCGATTTGTTTCATTTTTGGAATAATATGCTTTGTATTTAAATATTTTGTGGCAAGTCGCTCCTTTAAGATGTTCTGAATTATCTTAGGTCCGTGTAATCTGTCTTGATAAAATTACCTTGTTAGTATCAAATTGTTCTGTATTTGATTAATTTTAATATTTACTTCAATAAGCTATATGCATGTGTTCGCAGGTTTGATCGGTAAACCTGTGGTGGACATATAAAAATGTATATTTTTGGAATAATCTTTCAGTTAGCTACACAAATGTGTGTAAATTTACTAGAGTTCATTTGGGCTTTAAGATATCATTCAGATAGGTAAGTAGTTTGTTTATATTATTTTGGATATTAAATTGTTCATGACTTAATCGATGCTAAGAGCTCTTTAAATTGATTGTTTTACTTTTAATTAAGATAACAAAATCAAAATATCAACTATAGATAATCTCCCAGCTTGGATTCAGTCAGATTAAAAAAGAGGCCCATCAAAGATTTTAGCAAAGATTATGGCACTGGGGGCTTTTTTTGACCATTGCTCTGCAAAAGATGATAAAAGTGTTGACAGAGTTTAAATTTATCAATAAACGATTTTTGGAATGATATTCTTTTAAGAGATTCAACTTAAACACATGCAGTTTACATGAAATTAAAAATTCCTCAAATGACGATCAGAGACTTTAATTAGAAACAGGAAATTTACGTGTACCACATTTTTTTATTTCAAGTGTTAAGGATTCCTGTTGTCTGATATCTTGTATTTGAAGTAGCCAACTGATAGTCCCAAATGCTTGTTTTATCCCTTTCAGAATTTGACACAAACATGAATGTTAGAAAATGTTGGAAAAAGAAATCAATATCGGTTATTTGTATAGTTTATGTGTTGTTATTTTCAGCTGTATTAGACAAGCATTACTATATGCTACATCCATGGTTATACTAGTATTACCACCATTTTGTGTTTTAACTGATTTACAAGATGTGATGTTAGAAACAAAATCATGGTTACAAGGTAAACAATAATACAAACCAATTTAATCATGTACAATATATAAGTCAACTTAACATTATTCAAGTCATATCTATTTCTTTCTTGTGTCTGGAGTAATTAGTTACATTTAGTTTCAATTATTTGTTGGTTTCTATAATATTAAATAAGTTTATGTTATATTATTATAGAAACTATTGATAATGATACTGATATGGAGTGTAAAAGGATGGCGTTACAAGCTTTAGTTTTATTGGAAAATACTATGCAACAGGTAATTGCAACAGAAATTTGTAGCTTGTCGTGTTATTTATCAATATATTTCTTTGTGTGTCAGAGAGAGCTCACAAAGTTGGGCAGGTGACACGACTTCTTGTTACGCTCATGCTTTGGATCGAAACCACACCACTTGACACATAAAGATAAACATTTTATATGGTGCCTCAGTTTTACAGAGAAAATTTCACTTCCACCATAAAAGTAAATATTACATTTAAAATAACCATTAAAGATACCTTCCCACGTGCAAACTGTGTGATTTGATGATATATTTGAACTTAAAACATATTCAAACTAACTAACCTATCAAAAACATGCTTCAAATCCCTCTCAAAACATTGTATTCCCCGAGGAGATACCCCAAGCTATAAAAAAATCTATTTTTAGAAGTCATGTTTATCACCTAACTTGGTTGAGGTAGGGCCCATTTTCAGAAAGTATTTGTCATTACTTACTGTCCATACATATTGAGACCAAATAAATTCATGAATTATTTTCTGTCAACTTCTTTTTCCACCATTTAATTGCAGAGTCTTACAATCTACTGAAAAATGACATAAAAAGTGATGATGCATGTATTTCATGTTTTTTGGGGTTTTTTTTCATCAAATTCTGCATACAATCTACTTTAATGACTCTTTGTAGCTATGATGTCATGTAAAATATAATTTTTAGCATCCTATAAAGAGTTGATGCTCAATCAGACAAAAGGAAGAAGTGGGGTGCTGCAGAAAACTATATAAAAAGTTGATAAGGTTAAACCAGATATTTATTTAAAAGAGTTTTAATGTTACTTAATAATATGTGGCTTATTGTCATCTTATTTTTTATTTTCAGGGTTTTAAACTCGATCTGAATGATGGTAGAGCATAACAACCTTACATCTATGATTTTACTTGAATGAATGAATGAATGAACAATTAAATTTGATGAATCAAATGATTACAAACTTCTCGAACTTGAATCAAATACAGTGTATTTACAAACTTCTTGAATCAAATATTTACAAATTTGTTTTGTTTTGGTTTACCATTGAAAACTGAACATTCCACAATTTACAATCAAAGGACTTTGTTCAGCAGTGGTCCAAGAATGAGAATTTGTAGCACTATGCAGTGTGTTTTTTTATAGAAAAGGTGCCATAACAACCTAGGTGGAAGTGGTTGTTAACTAGCAGTAGCAGTAGTATTTAAGTGCAAGGATATGATGGGTCACTGGTCCGTGCCACTAGTAACACATGCGATGTAAATATAATAAGACTGGATGACTGGAAGTAATTGTTGTATGATCTAGCCAGTGATATTTATGCCTAAATTAATTTACATGTACCAGTAGTGAAATTACAGTCATTGTCCATAAACAAGTCCACTGTTGACTACACATGATGATTATTTTGTATATACACTATGTACACTTGGAATACAAGCTAAAGGACTTCAAAAGTTTTATCCATATGATGGAAGCTTGAACAGATTTTGTAAATTTGTAGGTAATCCACGGGACCAGATATATGGTTTTTACCTTGAGAACTTCACTTTTCCACATAAAGCAAGGGGTCTCTTTTTCACCGAAGGTGTTTATTTCTATCTGCATTGACCAAACCATACCATGTTCACATTGTTTTAAAGTGACATTTTTACATACAGGACCGGTATTGATGTAATGATATACGCCAACTTCCACCATTCTCTCTCAATTAGAATCAAAGTTATCGAGCTCCAAAGTCTTGACCAATCAAATTGCTTATTAATCTGCTTAACCTAAGCCAAATGCTCATTATTGAACTTAGTCATGGTATTGATGTAATGAAACTATAGAAGCAAAGTCATCCTGTCCCAAAGCACCGACCAATCAAATTGGATAAGCAGAAAATGCTCATCATCAAACACAGTCAAGGCATTCACCTAATAAACACCTACACCCGACGCGTTTTTTTAAAAAGTATTATCTAATAAGCACAGTTAACTATTCGTAACAAAACACAACACAAGGTATATATGTATATAAGTACTTCTGTATTAAGTAAGACGTTCCTTAACACATACAGGTCACGTTTTCAAGGTATCCTGTATGTGTTACGAAGCGTCGTTATTAAATAATAGAGAAGTACTTACAACCATATATACCTTGTGTTTTGTTATGAAATTATTATTTTGTCGTTTGTGAATCAGCCTTTAGTAATTACTTTCACATTGTGTTGTAGGATATTTTTTATTTGTTTATTACAAAATAGCTCCCGAAACCATAGGGTACACGACTCGTGTACTGATTATAAAATGTTAATTGTGTCTTGATATTGGATATTGGGATCCGATAGTTTCACGGCAAGATAGCATCATCAATAAAGATTGAAATTGATCAATATTGAATTCTAATTCGTGTTTTAATTTCGAATACTATGGAAAATATTGAATTAGAGACTTAGCTCCTTTAAACCCTGTGATTGAATGATCTAAAATTAAACAACCCCCTTTAATAAGATACGTCGTCTCGTTGAATTTATAAAACAAATGATTCCGTACTTAATTGTTTTATTTTATTACACTGGGGGATACCGAATTGAGTTGAGCGGGAACTAGTACAGACCCCAAACACAGGGTCCGTGAGAGGTTGGGGGGCAGCTGGGACATTTGTCCAGGGGCCTAGAGGAGCCCGGGGTATGCTGAGTAATATATTATAAAAAAAAATGTTGGTATAAATTAAGAAAAAGATACACTGTTTCTTGATCGTAAAGTAGAAGAAAATCGGTAGCTTTTCTGAAAGTGGGTGGCGTGGGTAGGATTCTGTCAATCCACTTTTTGGAAAAAATGGTGAATTAAAAACTATAAGCCCCGGCCCGTACTCGTTCCGCTTATGGCTCGCGTCTCATGGTCAGGGTATCCGGGGCCCCTTCCGTTTGAATCCAGTTCAACATGATTTTGGGTATTGGGGGAAAAAATTAATAATATGTGATGAAAAAGAAAAAAAATTGTTTTTGATATTTTGGCGTCAGATGGTCACGGCCTTTTATACGCCTACATTTTCATGTGGACGTATATTGTCGTCGCCCCTCCGTCCGTCCACAATTTGTTTGTGGACACGCTACAGGTCACAATTCTTATCCGATTTTGACGAAACTTGAAATATAGGTTTATCTCCAAACGATCTCGGCTGCTTTCGATATTGGCATGTGTCGGATCGAAACTTCATGGATTATGGCCCCTGTTTGTACGAAAAATCACGTTTTTAGCTTGTGGGCCCTACATAGGTCACAATTTTTATCCGATTTTGTTGAAACTTGAAATGTAAGTTGATAACCCACAGATCTCGATTCCTTTCGATATTCGCGCATATCGGACCGTAACTTCCTGAATTATAGCCCCTGATTGGACGAAAAATCGCGTTTTTAGCTTGTGGACCCTATAGAGGTAATAATTTTTATCCAATTTTAAAAAAACGTATTATTATATCACCGTTACACCCTAAGGAGGGCGGAGTTCGAATATCGTGAAAATCGGCCCAAAACTGACAGACAAAATGGCCGCCCTTCGTTCTCAAATGGCGTAAAAATATGGTATATCAAGGTTGTGGACCCTATAGAGGTCACAATTTTTATCCGATTTTGTTGAAACTTGAAATGGAAGTTTATAACCCAAAGACCTCGGTTCCTTTCGATATTCGCGCATATCGGACCGTAACTTCCTGAATTATGGCCCCTGATTGTACGAAAAATCGCGTTTTTAGCTTGTGGACCCTATAGAGGTCATAATTTTTATCCGATTTAAAAAAAAAATTATTATATCACCGTTACACCCTAAGGAAGGCTGAGTTCGAATTTCGTGAAAATCGGCCCAAAACTGACAGACAAAATGGCCGCCCTTCGTTCTCAAATAGCGTAAAAATATGGTATATCAAGGTTGTGGACCCTATAGAGGTCACAATTTTTATCCGATTTTGTTGAAACTTGAAATGTAAATGTAAGTTTATAACCCAAAGATCTCATTTCCTTTCGATATTTGCGCATACCGAATTGTAATTTCCTGAATTATGGCCCTTGATTGTAGGAAAAATCACTTTCTTTTCAGCTTGTTCTCTATCTATCTCTCGAAAATGTGGGCGTATCCTGTCTGGCAGCCGCTGGTTTTTCCATTTGTTTACTTGTTTAAAAAAAAAAAAATCCAGTCAAATCGTGTACATCTGATTATTATTACATCAGTATTGGGTAATTCGACATGCCAGCTTGCACGGTTGCTCGTATAGTACCAGAATGTCTTTGCAACTTCATCTGCTGACCTTGGAAGAACGAAAAGGGTAACAACACGGGTCCGATATGTCCGATCAAGCAACCCCACGTCGACAACCGTTTGGAAAGATATGGAGTCGAAGCATGCGGTTCTGTGTAGACTATCGCCGAAGACCGCTTTTGCAACTAGTATAATACAGGCTTGTACCAGTTTACTGTTAATGTCATTCGGGCTGGTTAACACCCCTTCAACTTTCCAGCGACTTGTGGAAGATGTTCTATGTGGACTTCAATGGGTCGAATGTCTATTGTTTATGGATGATATAATTGTTGAAACTGTAACTACCCAAGGATCACTCAAAAGGCTAAAACACGTATTTCAAAGACTCTTGGAAAATGTCTTTTCTTTCAAACTAAAGTCCGATTCTTGGGGCACATCGTTTCGGACGTCGGAGTGGAGACGGGTCCGGAGAAAAGAGAGGAAATTCGGGATTGGCCGATATCAAGAATGTTAACCGGTTAGGAAGTTCCTTAATTGGATTAATTGTGCTTCTACTATCGGAAATTTATTTTGGGATTTTCCATAACACGACCTCTTCACAAGCTAGTTGAACAGAGAAAACACGCCCTATTGCAGAAAAGGAAAAATAACTCTACCGGATGCGGGTGGAGGCAGACCACCATAAAATTTCATCATCTCGGTACCGAGGCAGGCCACCATTAAATTTCATCATCTCGGTACCCACGAATTGTAGTTTGTCTATTTATAGCAATTCCCTCTCTCTTTTTTTTCTCCCCTTTAGCATGCCCATTTTTGTTGATTTTTTGGTCTAGAATGGACGAAGAGGGTTTGAATTAACATTTTCTGCCAGGTTTTGGTAAATATTCATGATTTTGAGGCGGAAGGATAAGAGGGTTATCAGGTTAGCGACGGCGATATGTACGGCAACTAGTTACATGTTTTTAGTATGCTTCTTCAAGTTTGTGTATCTCAAAATTTTGGTGGTCAACCTCATACAAATTTTAGTGCAAAGACATGACCATTTGTTCCTCTGTCTGTAGTGAAAAGCATTCAGCCCAACGAAAATTTGGGGAAAAGTTGGAGGTGGGCAAAGAGGCCAGAATTAACATTGAAGTCAATGGGGAAATTAATGGTGGTCTGCCTCCGGGTGCAATCCACAACCACTTTCTTGTTATTAACGAAAACTACTCAATTTTACACGAATACTGGCAGAGGTTACAAAGCTTTCCTGGGATTGGCAAAAGATGAAAATCACTGTCCTGGAATTGCGGACAGGAGATGACACGTGCAATCATATGTAATGCCCATTATTTGAAGAATAAAACACTGTATTGCTATTGTTATGTTTCTTTTATATTTTAATAAAAAAGAAAAGAAAAATAGATGCACCTCGATATTTTTTATATTTAATTCCCGTACCGGCTTTCAGTTCATGTCAGCATGGACCTTAAGTATTATAAGGTCCATGATGTCAGTAATATTCCTCAATAATTACTATCTCCGTTTGTACGACAGAAAATGAAATAGGCCTAAAATATTATTTTAAAATTCATCGATAGTTAAAATCATCCATCAAAAGGCATGGCGATCGACCTCAACGTATTTTCAGGTCTTGTTTGCTATTCGCCCACGTGTTAAGTTTTCGCGCCAAATTTAACCATTTTACTATTTTTGTAGTATGAAATTTAATGAAAGGCGTATGCAGACCCGTGGTGCCTTATGTTGTAATCAAAGCTAGTATTTTCATGCGAAACCACGGGATAATGCCGTTATCGCCGAGAATTTCAAAATGGAGTCCTAGCAAAAGTTGTGCTTCATGGATTAGCAGAAAATACGTTAACTGCTGTTTATAAATAGCTAATAATTTAGAGCGCTTTCGGGTTTGGTAGCCTATATAACGTTGGACTGTTGTTGTGTAAGGCACATTTAGTTGTCAGGTGAATGTTTCTTTGGGTTGGAAATTATAATTAAAATAGCGTGATGACGCGACCACGTGCGCGAACGATTCTTACGAAAGAAAATGTATAGGCCTAACAAATTAAAATATTGTGTATTGACATCGGTACGCGGAGCTAATTAATGGGAAGTAAATACGAATTAAACATGAACAAATTTCTGACAACTTTTTTTGAAATAAAATACGCAGTTGAGAGTGGGATTACGTAGGATTGATTAGGGCAATCAAATACGCACCTAGGTTGGTATTTAGGCGAGTGGTGGAGCGTGAGAGCGACAGCACGCTTCAAATGTGAAAGCCTATGGAAAGTCTTTTAGTGTAGAAAATTAAACATCATTTCAGTTATGCATTATGGATCAATTCCGTCAGTATGAAGAGAAACTTTAAATTTGAGGTTAATGTGTGAATTATATCATAAAATTGAAGTGTCTTTGACGCAAATTAACCAAAATTGTTTTATTTTTGCATGTTGTGCAGACAAGACAAATAAATTATCTAGCCCAATTTTTGAAAATTCCAACAGATGGGGAATTGTTGGAAAGATATTTTCTGAAAATTTGATGCCAATATCTTCAATAGGTGCTGAGAAATGGTCTTCGGTCACTTCTTTTGCAAATTCTAAAAAAAGGTGTTAGGGGAGAGCGGGGCTAGTTCTCACCATTTTTAATAAAACCAGCATATCTCGATAACGTTGAAGCTAGTACGTTTCCGTAGACTATACATGTACTAGATTAAAGACAGTGGAGTTGACTAATATACAGCATACATTAAAGAGTTTTATTGCCAAGCCCAGGCGTATACAAGTAATTTCATCTCAAAGTCACCATGTCCGAATGGGTGAACATCCCCCCCCCCCCCGGTTGGGGAAAGTTCGCCCGGAGAAATAAAAAGACATTTATTTTCAGTTATTTATCTATTCAATGAAACTAAATTTGCAAAAATTTCTTCATTGCCTCTCCTGTTAATTGTCCTCTCGACGTCCGTCTCTAACTTTCCACCCAAATTTTCGTTGGGATTAACACAGATGGAACAACATGGATTAAAATTGCAATTTAAAAGTTTTTATGAAATCATAGATCAGATGGTTTCACAACACTAGATAATCGAGTACATTTGAACCGCCACTTCCGCTCCGTGATATCCCGTACGATGGAAAGCGATTTTAAATTATTATTTGTTTATGTTATTTCCCTATTTTATGTAAGGACTTACACGTGTGGGGATAGAGATATACGCTTTATAAAATAATGGTTTATCGAATATCAAATGAGTGACTTTACAGCCTGCGAGATTTTCCAACACTGGATATTCGAACAAGCTTGAACCGACCGACCACTTCCACTTCCGTTCCGCCATAGCCCGTAAGAGGGAAAGCAATTATTTTTTGTTTACGTTTTTTCCCATTTTAATTTTTATGTAAGTACTTACAAATGAAAATGCATACTTTGCTGTCATCCTTACTTTTGAACAAAGAACTCTTGATTGAGATCTTCCTTTATCATTAGAGCCAAGTATCTTTTGGCGGGACCAGATAAACTGACAAGACATAGTGATGGTCGATAGACGATGGCGTGTTTTCTAAATCTCATTCATTTTGACTTTTGAATGATTGACATCTTTTTGTAAACTGATTTTGACTAAGGTATTGCCGTGCTATGCTGATCTTACATGTTGAGTTGAAAATAATGAAACAGAAGTAATATGGTAAAGGGCTTTACTGGGCCTGGGACCCTGGGAGTATCAGTATGAATAATGGACTAGAACTTAGAAGTAGAAGCGCTGATTAGAATAGTCTATGACATGTATTTTTTTGCATCAAAACACCCACGGAGGACGGTTAGAGAGTAGGATTTGTGACCTAACGGTTGCAGGTTCGAGAGCCGAATTGTGCATCAAATTCTTGTGTCCTTGAATAAAACACTTCATCCCTGTATTCCAGTCTACCCAGCTGTAAATGGGTACCGGTAGGATGGTGTATGTATTACACAAAAAACTGTTGCGCTCCTTGAAGCAGCATATGTTAGGGCTCATTCTAACATTTAAAAAGAGTTCAGGGTAAAGGGAGGTAATCGGGCTTTACATGTATCCTAGAGACCGGGATAGTAATTGTGTCGCGCTTTGAGCATAAACTTAGTTTGTGGATATAGCACATTATAAATATGCACATTATTATACATAAACAAAATATACCAAAGATACTGCAATATAAGTAATGCAAAATTTAAATATCTTATTCTCCATGCAGAGGTCTCTTCATATGTTCACTGTCCTTTATTCTACAAATGGTGCAGGCCAATATATTTATTTTAAGGATGCCCTCCTGTACCACATACATGTAGGAACTGTGCCATTTGATGATATAGTTGGACTGAAAGCTTATTCAAACTTATTTATCTATCAAAAGCTTGATTCAACTACTTCCCAAATCATTTTAATTTGAAGAAAACAACCACACGCAACTAGAATCGACATGATTGAGGGAGAATCTAGTTTTAGCTTATATTTTTCATTAGCTGCTGTTTATTTACCATAAATTTGAAGCCTGTGTAAATTCCTGAATTGCCCTCTGCCAACTTCTTTTTCTTCCATTTAATCAAAGAGTCTACTGTCTTCTCACAACTATTGACTGTTATATCAACACAAGCGCTCCTTACGTCACTCAAGGAGATAGCCAGCCTTTTTAGGGATACCATCACATATTTATTTTGTTCTAGCACCATAGGTGTTCTTCATGGAAGCTGTATCTTTCTAGTAAGATTGGGTGTACCTACATGTACATTCCATATACCAAAATTCTTATCTAACATACATTTATTATTATTATTGTCCCCCGCCTTTCGAAGAAAGCAGGGGACTATTAAAATGGGTTCGTCCGTCCGTCTGTCTGTCCGTCTGTCTGTCCGTCTGTCCGTCCGTCTGTCTGTCCGTCACACTTTTTGGGACACAATAACTCTCTTCCTAATTGAGCTAGAATGTTCAAACTTGGTGTATGTGTTTATTAGGTCAATGCCTTGATGGAGTTCGAAGATGAGCATTTTCCGCTTAGGGTAAGCAGAGATAAGCAATTTGATTGGTTGATGCTTTGGGACACGATAACTCTCTTCCTAATTGGGCTAGAATGTTCAAACTTGGTGTATGTGTTGATTAGGTCAATGCCTTGATGGAGTTCGAAGATGAGCATTTTCCGCTTAGGGTAAGCAGAGATAAGCAATTTGATTGGTTGATGCTTTGGGACACGATAACTTTTAATTGAGCTAGAATGTTCAAACTTGGTGTATGTGTTTATTAGGTCAATGCCTTGATGGAGTTCGAAGATGAGCATTTTCCGCTTAGGCTAAGCAGAGATAAGCAATTTGATTGGTTGATACTTTGGGGCACGATAACTCTCTTCCTAATTGAGCTAGAATGTTCAAACTTGGTGTATGTGTTGATTAGGTCAATGCCTTGATGGAGTTCGAAGATGAGCATTTTCCGCTTAGGGTAAGCAGAGATAAGCAATTTGATTGGTTGATGCTTTGGGACACGATAACTTTAGTTCTAATTAAGTGAGATTGATGAAACTTGGTGTATAGTTTCATTACAGTAATACCTTGACTAAGTTTGATAATGAGCATTTTCTGCTCAGGGTAAGCAGCAATTTGATTGGTTGATACTTTGGGGCACGATAACTCTCTTCCTAATTGAGCTAGAATGTTCAAACTTGGTGTATGTGTTGATTAGGTCAATGCCTTGATGGAGTTCGAAGATGAGCATTTTCCGCTTAGGGTAAGCAGAGATAAGCAATTTGATTGGTTGATGCTTTGGGACACGATAACTTTAGTTCTAATTAAGTGAGATTGATGAAACTTGGTGTATAGTTTCATTACAGTAATACCTTGACTAAGTTTGATAATGAGCATTTTCTGCTCAGGGTAAGCAGAGCGATACGCAATTTGATTGGTCGAGACTTTGGAAAACAATAACTCTCCTACTTTGATTGTTAGACTATAAGTAAAGATATACTGTTTGATTGTTCAATACTTTGTAAAAGATAATTTGTGATAAATTTATATGTGTCCTCTAATTATTTTCCTATTTCGGCGGGGGACATCAGCCTCACTGTTGGCTTGTTATTATTATTATACATGTATTGGCATTGTTAGAAACATAATTATACGCCATACAACATTTAATGATTTTTTTTCTTCTTATTTTACCACAGGTTAGAAATATAACAGAATGGCATCTCAGTTTGGTGCTGCTAAAAACCCACCATGGGCTAGGCCTCCAGCAGGTAGAGTTTAATAAGTACTTATGTAATACCGTAGTATGAAATGCTATCAACAAATAATTTGTGCAATAAGATATTCTAGTGCACAGTTATTTTATATCTTTATAGCCAAAATTATTTGGTGCAACCTCAAAACTCGATTTTGAATTAAAAGTATGATTTTTATATGGACTGAAAGTGATTCGTAAGCTCACACTATCACAATGAATATAGAAATAATCATGGGAATTATTGGTTGTGTCAGTTAGTTAGAACATGAAAAGATAGGCTACAGAGTGTACATTATAGCTAAGGTTATTTACATCATGCTTCATGACTAAGTGATGCATTACTCCTTATTGCAAAAAATATTTAATTTATGATAGAACAGGATTTCCCCAATGTAGTTGTCCCAGCTATGTGGATTAGAGTCAAGTGCTGAACGGTGATGTAGAAACAAGTTCGACCGTCGGACTACTGTATATTAATAGAATTCCATTTCTTTTAGGGAGCTATTTTAGTGGTACAGGATATAAAAACAATGTTTGATTTATAGCAATGGAAATATGTTAAAGATCCCCTGAAAGATGGAAATCAAATAAGAGTAGGCCTCAGCTCTGCTGTCAAGGCAAAATTTCTCTCACAGCACACTTCATGGTGTATGTCTGTCTTATATTTCTTTTAATTTTCAGATTACATGAATGCTAATCAAGCAACTTCAATGACACAAAATCAACTTTCACAAGCTCAGCAACTTGGTAATACAATCATGGTACCTGGTAACCTTGGTAACCCAACTGTGTACAGTCTGGGATCAAACAACCCATCATTAGGTACACAGCAATATAATGCTGCATTAAACGCTGTAAATCTACAACAGCAACAGGTTGGTAAAGTTGAATGTAAATCTATTTGATACATATAGGTAGCTGCAACATTTCATTTTCAAAACCTTATATCCTGTATTCCGGGCTACTCAGCTGTAATAGGGGTACCACTTGGATAGTACTAGGTAAATTTAATGTAGCATGAAAATTTTGTATTTTGCAAAGAAATGATTCTAAAGAATATGAGAGCATGTTCTGTATCCTAGGAACACTAGCCATCTTCATTAGCGCAGAACAGTAGGACGTTTAACCCCATTTCATTCATTTCTAGAAACAGGGTAATGAAATGCAAGTCGAAAATTGACCCCAGAAACTGGACGATAGATGTCAAAATACTTTACTTTGCATTTACTTTAAAAGTCCATTATAGGTATCATGTTTGGATGAAAATGACAAGAGAAATTTTACAGTACAGAATATTGGGATTTAATTCTTCCACATTTTGATGCATAATATAAAGTTTAATTTGATAAATTGATTGCAGGCTGCGAATGCTTTGCCTCCACCTCAAGCTGTTTTGCCTCAGCCAGGCATAGCCACTCCTACATCATTAGCTTCACATCAGGTACCTACTGTCAGCTACCCAGCACCACGTGTTGCTCAACCACAGACATTACCCCAGGGGATGAAACAAAGAGTATTTACTGGTACGGTCACCAAACTTCATGATACGTTTGGTTTCGTCGATGAAGAAGTATTCTTTCAGATGACGTAAGTATTTGATAGTATGTTGTCTATTTATGACTAATAAAAACAAATGAACAATGCCATGATATATATCATCAGGAAGAGCATATGTTTATCTAGATATACAGAGGCGGATTCAGGGGGGGCGCGAGGAGCCCTTTTTTACTGCTGAAAGTGCCTTTTCTCAGACCCAAATATGTCCGTTCCCAACCCGTTCCAGGGATCCCAAATGACTCAAACCATCGATTCAAACACACCAGTCTGGTCTAATTAATGCTTCCACTTTCAAACGAATTCTTGTTGTTTAGCTGACAGTGCCCTAATCCTATAGAGTGACTATAGACAGACATCTTGTGGAATCGGCGGCGTATACACTCATGTCCATCACCGACATGCAACTTGATGTAGCATTGTTTCATGTGTGGACAGTACAAAGTACAAGTTACAAGGCTTAAATAGTGAAGTGGCTAGGGAATAGATTCGTCTTTTTTCCCATCATAATGCCTCGGTCGCCCTGACAATTTTGGAAGGGTCCCCCCCCCCCCCCCAAAAAAAAATCCCCTCTCAGCGGCGTGCCTCGTCTCCGCGGTCAGCCCCCTCTTTTCAAAATTCCTAGATCCGCCCCTGCTATAAGTGTCTGCGTATTTCATAGAGGCCAGGAATCTGCTGGAACCTCAATTAGAATATAATGAGATTCCAATCCCAGTAAAAGTTGAGAAGAATCCCAGGGTTTTTTTTTACCCCGGGTTTCAATTGGGAGGGGTAGTGCCTGTTAGGCTGACAAAAAATGTTCAGACAGGACGAAAACTGATGGACCGATGTACATATTGATGAAGAATAATTGAAGCATCACTGTCAATGCTAAAACTGGTCCACGAGACCATCAAGAACTAACGAACTTCAGAAGGACCAAAGTATTGTGTTCTGGTCTGAGTAATAATTATGTTTAATCCATCCTTGGACTGTGAAATAAGGAAAGAGTGTCTGTGATGGTATCATACTGTGTTTTATTTTACAGGAGTGTGAAAGGAAACCAGCCTAAAGTAGGTGAAAGAGTTCTGGTAGAAGCAGCTTTCAATGCTAGTATGCCATTTAAATGGAATGCAACCAGAATACAACTTCTTCCTGGACAGGTTTCTATTATTTATTTACTTTAATAAGTCAATCCTTTAATGTTATTGGGGAGTTGGTTGACCGAATGGTTAGCATGTGCTTACTGTATTATAAGGTCTGTCTTTAAATCAACTGGCGTGGTTTCAATTCCCCGGTTGTTGGGTTGCCTGTCAATATGTTAGTCTCAAAATGACCTAGTTTGTGTCGAGTGGACTTTAAACCCCATTTATCTCTCTCTCTCTCTCTTTAATGTTATTAAGAATGGAGTTATAAAAATCAAGTTTAGCCTCGATACACAGAATGAAACCTTACCAGATTTGTGTAGTTCCACAGCTTGCTATTATTTATATAATTAAACAACTCACTTGTTTAATGTTATTTCGTCTGTTATTAAGAATGTATTTAATAAGAGTTCTGCTTGGTTTCATCTGCATGACACTAAACACTGGAGTCTAATATTTATGCATATCTTTTAGGACAAAAATATATGTGATATGAAGTTATTGCATGTTATATTTTCAGCAGCCACAAGGAGTTAATGTACAGCCTACAATGAAGAGTAATATAGGTATGGGTCAAATATTACATTCCAATGTTAATGCTAATATACAACCTACACAGATGTCAATGAATGCTGTTCCACCACCTCCCTTAATGTCACATGGAGCTAACGATTATAGAAGTAAGTTTAATGTTTTCATAAAATTCTTAAAAGATTGGTATTAATCCACAATATGCATACAAAAATATCCAAGAATTGGAGATATATGGTATATGATTATTACAATGGACACATGAAACATGAAATTTATTGCGATTTCCCATAAGCCAAATCAGTATATTTAATTTATAAGTTAAGTGGTATATAAAGAAGGCTTTTGGTAAAAGCTACAAATTGCTCATTTGTCATAGTTCAGGAGATAAAATTATAATTGTTGAGTAGCCTAGTTTTAATATGGAAGCTAAACCTTGTTTACCAAAAGGCTGACATTGAGTCAGCTGGTGTGGTTTCGATTCCCCGGTTGTACGTGACAAGGAGTAGGTTGCCTGACCAACCTCGTTGGTTTTCTCAGGGTCCTCTGGTTTCCTCCCACTGCTAAAGACCTCTCTCTCTCTCTGGTTTACCAAAAGCTATGGCTATGCTAATGATTTATTTATTGCCTTCAGGAAAGTAATTCTATTTAACATAAATAAAATGTGGCATGTAGATAGAGCAATTGGTCTTACTTCCATTTTAATGATTACCTCCATGCGTACATTGTATTTTTGCTTTTCGGTATACAAGAGAGATTTTTACATAATGTACAAAGAGAAATAAAATTAATTGGATTTCTATTTAAATTTTAGGAACTATAATCCTACATTTATTTTCTTTTAATTTTCCCCAAAGCTCTAAAAAATAAAACTTATTTTTTATTGGCTTTTTTTTCTAGGTGGTATATTATCTAGCCAAGGATCATCATCTCGAATGGGTCCGAATCAACCTCCAATTCATCGTAGTGAACCAAATAGATTTAGTTCTATGAAAGATAGAGAGAAACATGCTGATCGAGAGAGAGAACGGAGAGATAGAGATCGAATTCGAGATGTCAGGAGGAAAAGATCACCCCCTCGACATTCTAGATCGCCAGTCAGAAGTCCTCCCAGAAAACGGGCCCCCAGCAGCAGAAGTACTCCAAGATATGTTGTACAGATTCCCAAATTATCATTAAACTTGTAAGTTTATCTTCTTCCTCTTGTTTAATTAAATATAGTTTGATCTCTAACTTTCTAGGTCGAATTCTTCTCTTTCACATATAGCCATATGTTGATCATTGAATACCTGCATTTCATTTTGTTTCAAAAAAATAAAAAGACAGCTGTTGATAAGAGACTTCCATTAAAAGATTGGATTCTATGATGGGGAGTGGGTGGGTCTTGAAAAACGCTCAGTATGTCCTGCATGGAATGTTTTTATGGGTTATGACATATTTTGATGTAGTGATGAATTGAATAGTCTTATAATATGCTGATAATTATTGTACTAATATATCATAAGGTCTGTCATTGAGTCAACTGGCTTGGTTTCGAATACCTGGTTGTACATGACAAGGTATAGGGTCGCGTTCAAACCTCATGGGTTTTCTCAGGGTCCTCCAGTTTCCTCCCACTACACTATTGAAATAAAATGGAAATATGTGTTATTCACAAAATGACCTAGTTTGTGTTGAGTGGACATTAAACCCAATTTCTCTATTGAACTAATAGCGATAAAATAAAATTGTTTTTCAGGAAAAATGCCAATGTTGTTATGTTAAAGACACGTTATAGTAATATGTACATCCCTAGTGATTTCTTCTATACTGATTTAAGATGGAATGATGCATTTCCTCTAGAAAGACCATTTAAATTAGGCAATACTTGTAATTTTCATATAATGGACAAGGATGTTGAGTCCATCTCTCCTAATAAAACACCATTAGATCCTCCTGATGTTGACCATGCATATGTTGCTAAGGTAAGTATTTATCAGTGAGGTTTTCTGCAGTTTGGTTGCTATGTTTGATGTTTGGAACAGTTGATTGATTAAACAATGAATTGATCACTATAATTGTAGTACAAAGAGTTAATTATTACTTATTGTCTAAGCCAATCAACCCTTATGATAATCCTAAGCAATCATACCCATGTAAGATTGAACTCATGGTAAATTTAATGATTATATTTAACCCATACCATGATAATTCTGTAAATTTGGTGATTTTTGATGACTTGACCCACTAGTCTTCGTTATCATTTTCCAAAATCGTGAACATGCAAAAGGTGATTTTTCCTAGTCCATGAAAGAAACATTCATAGAACACCAAATATGCTGTACAAATGGAAATACACAATTTATCCTTCATTAATGTCCCTCACCTTTGATTGGTCAATACTTTCTAGCTCGACAGCTTTGATTTTAATTAAGTGAGGTGGTTTATTTGTTTAAGGGGGGGAGGGGGGGGATGGCCGAATGGTTAGCATGTGCGTGGTGTATATAAGGTCTGTCATTAAGTCAACTGGCATGATTTCAAATCCCCTTTTGTACGTGACAAGAAGTAGGGTCGCCTGTCCAACCTCGTGGGTTTTCTCTGGGTCCTCTGGTTTCCTCCCACTGCGTAAGCGAATTATTGAAATAAAATTAAACCAAATGTTAGTCCCAAAATGACCTAGTTTGTGTCTCGTTAAACCCCATTTCTCTCTCTCTCTTATTTGTTTAAAATACTTTAAATAAAGTTTAAATATATCACAGGTGATGTTACTATCTTCGGCTTCATTGGAAGATTTGTATCATAAATCATGTGGTTTGGCTGAAGACCCACCAGATGTTCAGGAAGCCTTCCAGCATCCCACTAGACTCCTTCAATTTCTAGTTGGAGTCCGTGGCAAAAATGAACCAATGGCAATAGGTGGTACGTGGTCACCATCGCTTGATGGTGCTGACCCCGCAGGTGACCCTCAGGTTCTGATTAATACGGCTATTAGAACTACTAAAGCTTTAACTGGTATAGATTTGTCTAGCTGTACAAAATGGTAAGTGTATATGTTTCTTTTCTCGTAACTATAACTTTAGGGCATTTAGAATGTAAGTAGGGATATGTTTGATTTAAGATAAATATTGTTGTGTACACCTTAATAGATTGTTCTAACTAACAACCTCAGATTTTATCAATCATTTCAATTATAGGTTGAAAAGTAAACATTTTCATATTGAATATTACATAATTTTTTTCTTGAGCATGAAAATTTATAAGTCTGCAATATGTAGAATTAGAATAGGTCAGCCATTTATTTAAAACATTTCAAATAAATCTAACTACCTTATTGGTAGCTTTCATTTAGTTTTAAGTTTTCATAATAGTTTTATACTCTTTGAACTAATATGATAATACCCTTTTTCAAAATGTTTTCTTTCTTTTTTATCATTTATGGTTTAGGACTTTTCCCGCTTCGCTTTACATTCTTTATTTCAAATATTCTGTGAACATTTTTTTTACAAAATGTCCAATTTCAAATTTTTGATATTTATCGTATAATAACTTATCTTTGGACTATATATTGTCTTCTTCCCCCCTTACTTTATACACAGGTATCGGTTTGCAGAGATCTGTTACTTGCGACCTGCTGGTTCCCACAAGGGACGTCAATTAGATGACAGAGTTGAAACGGTGGTAATTTTCATGCCAGATGTATGGATGTGCACCCCATCTCGTATAGAGTGGGAGGAATTACAGTCAGCCTACTCCAAGCAGCTTCAGACTAAAATAGCCAGTAGTCCCGATCCAAAGGACCCAGGCACACAGGCACTGCTAATAATTTGATTTCTTTTCTCCACAGTGGTTTTTATATGAAACATAATTCTTTTGTCTTCATTCATAGTTTTTAAAAATTTATCAATGAAATTTAACTTATTGATTTTAATTACACAGAAGTGACATCAAGTGGTAAATATGCAGTCTTTAATTTGTTAGCTACCATACTTGAGGAAAAATTTAATATCTATATATGATTTACATATTTATAATAACTTACAGCTGCTTTCACAGCTTAAACATACATTATGCAAGAGCTAAATCTGTCTATTGCACTAATTGCAGGTCTTTCTTTAGGCCTGAAATGTTATCTGAATTATTAATTTGACATTAATTAACCTGTCCAGACCATAATCAACTCTAGATGGCATCGCTAGCCTGCAATCTTTAGTGGATTATGAGCCGATTTACTGCATGAAATGTTATCTGAATTATTAATTTGACATTAATTAACCTGTCCAGACCATAATCAACTCTAGATGGCATCGCTAGCCTGCAATCTTTAGTGGATTATGAGCCGATTTACTGCATGACTTTCCTTCACGATTTAACGATTAAATGGGTAATCGAGACTATGCTGTTTATCGTACTGGCTTTAGTAATGATGATTGCAAATTACCTTTATATTATCTAGTTTTTAACTGTTATGGTGAGAATTGTCAACTCGTTATCGAATCTCCCATAATGGTTCTTTAAACAACACTAAAATATACTCTGATTGATAAAGAGAGAGAGAGAGAAATGGAATTTAACGTCCACTCGACACAAACTAGGTCATTTCGGGACTAACATGGTTTAATTTTATTTCAATAATTCGCTTGCGCGTAGGGGTCTTTAGCAGTGGGAGGAAACCGGAGGACCCGGAGAAAACACACGAGGTTGGACAGACGACCCTACTCCTTGTCATGTACAACCAGGGATTCGAAACCACGCCAATTGACTCAATGACAGGTCTTATGATACAGCACGCACATGCTAACCATTCGGCCATCCTCCCCCCCCCTGATTGATTAACATATCAAAATATCAATGATAGATAATCTCCCTGCTTTGATTCAACTCGGATTAAATAAAATAAAGTCCAGTGATAGATTTTAGCAAGATTAAATCCAGTTGAAACATCTTCAAAGTATACTGAATGTTGTCAATAGTTGTCTCCATTCCTTCATATCTTTGTAACTAATGACAATCAGACAATTAAATTATAATATGAATACACTGATGTAAGATCATTGACACAACGTGGCATAATTATTAATAATCCCACCTTGAATGAAAGGCACAAATAAAATAACTTGTTCAAAAAGCAAGGGATTTAATTGATTCTGTTTTTAAACAAATAAAAATGTGAAAAATTGAAATCGCTAATTAGATAATCACTGGTACCATATATATCCTATTAATATTATTTCATGAAAATACTTGTTGTCACTGAGTAATGCTATCTGATTATTTTAATTTAGACGAATAACGTTTGAAATCAATGACAAGAGAATTATGTTTTATTATTGTAAAAAGGTGTGTTGGGGTTTATGAACCAGACCTCATGGACAAGACCTTTTTTCCTTTGTAGTTTTCTAACTCAATTTATCAGATTAGACTACCTAAATCAGATACCAAATTATAAGGAATGATAAAAGAATTAAGAAACGGGCATGTATAAAGACCATGAGGCAATGGAATGAGTGTTTGTATATTATTTTGTTTCAGGGATGTCTGAAGGTATGTTAGATATATCATATATATATCAAGTATATATAGGTCACGATGGCAGATGTTCATTTCTTATATCTTGTTTAAGAGACGTTTATATGTAATGTCTACATATCTGTACTAAATTAATATTAAGGTACATAATGTGAATGATATTAATACATGTTTTTTTTCTCTCTCTATTTGTGTGTGTGGCTATAGGAAGAAGAAGATATGGAAACCGAAACAAGTGGCGAGAAAAAAGAACCAACACATTTCTCTGAATTGGATCCTAAATCCATGAAGGTAAGAATTTATTAAAATTCATTTAGTCCACTCATCAATGGACATTTTAATTTTCAAAGTATCTGTAGGTGGTTGAGTTGTCTTACATGTGTGCACTTTAGATCAGAAGCAGAGCTGCCGACAACCAGTATCGCAGCACAATTTGTGATAAATATTTGTTCTGTTGCTAATCAAAAATTTAAATCTAATGTTTTTGATTCGCAGTCATTTTGGATATTGACGCTTAGATTTATCCACATTTTGAAGACTAAAAGACTTTTTCAACACTTTCTATGTGTATAAAATGTCAATTAAATTTTATAAACAAAACTGAATTCTCTGTGTGACATTTTCTTCTCGAACTATCCAGTCACAATTCATTACACTATATAATACAGGGACATAACTCTATGAATAGGGACTATTAAACCGGAAATAAGGAATCGAGTAGTACCACTGATGTTGCGAGTCATGTCAATTTCGAGTAATTACATCAGTATTTAATTTGAAAAAATAAATCCAGTATATCCCCCACATATTGTAAATAAAATATGAAAATGAGTGTGGCTTTGGAAGACACTGCCAAGAATTGTCTTCAGATATTAGGCACTGATTGTTTTGAATTCAAGTATGGCCGGGCACATGCAAGTGACCTCAAAATCCATCGTTATTTTTCTGAAGCATTCGTTCATGGTGTCAGAGACAAACAGTTAAAAATCAATTTTGGCAAGATTAGACTTTTTGATTAGCAGTGCTGCTAATCAAACTGTGAAAAATTACTGACAGTCCTTAAAGGTCTGTCATTGCGTGAAGTGGTTTCGATCCCAAGCCAGGTGTGATTGCCCTGGATCCTCATTGAAATAAAATTATACAATAGTTTAGTCCCAAAGTGACCAAGTTCGTATCGATTAGGCATTAATTCCCATTTCTGTCACTCTCCGTTTGTAATATAAAGGAAAGTAAATTAATCAGAATCTCTGCTGAGAATTGCTCACAGTAAAAAAAAAAAAACCAAAAAACCCTCTTCCTCAGTTTAGATAGTGTATCTTGAATTCTGTAAGGTAGAAGAACAGGAAGTTATGAGAAGTGTTAATAACTGTTTTACAAATTTTTATTATATTGTTCGATAGATTGTGGATTTGAGACAAGAATTGGAAGCAAGAAGTTTGAGTGCTAAAGGTTTAAAGTCTCAGTTAATAGCTAGATTAACAAAAACATTAAAAGGTGAACAAGAAGCAGAAGAAGAAGAAATAAAACAAGAACAGGTAAAATATATGATGATTTGATTACAAGTCTCTCAGATTATTTATTTGAAATGATTGCCTGTCTAATCTCGTGGGTTTCCTCCAGGTCCGCCGGTTTCCTCCCACTGCTAAAGACCCCTACGTGCAAGTGAATTATTGAAAGAAAATTGAACCATATGATAGTCTCAAAATGACCTAGTTTGTGTCCAGTGGAGTTAAACCACTCTCTCTCTCTCTCTCTTTGAAATAAAATAAAACCTAAAAGAAATGTTTGAAGCATGTTCAAATCAGGTAAGAATTTAAGTTAAAACTTAAAGCCCTTCTAGTTAAAACAATCAAATATTTTATGTTTCTAGGAAAAGGAGAAAGAAAAACCAGTTGATCCAGAAATATTAGAAGCTATAGCTAAAGAAGAGGCAGTCAAGAAAGAGGTAGTATGTTATTACTAAAACTGATGAAGAGATAAATTTATTATAGTAATGTTGTAACAAATGAAGGGATGTTGGTTGGCAGAAGAGCAATCCCAGAATAAAACTGGTTAATTTTTTGTAGAAGACCCTTAGAGACCTATATTCTAGTTCTATCTTTGGCACTTTTTCGAAAGAATTATTAACTTTCAGTTTCTATGTAGACAACCATGTTTACATAACTGCCAAAGTCATGTGAAATTACAAGAGATGTAAACGTGACAATTATCACGTTAACTTGTAAATCAATATATCTGTTAATTTGTCTGTGATATCACTTCGGTGGAAGCAGACGTTAAATAAAGCTATTTTATACACACACACACATGGTTATAATACAATAATCAAAAACAAAAGTAGAAATCTCGCGAGACGTGTAAACATGACAATTATCACGTGGAGGGAAAAAGATTCTATTTTGATGGCATATTTTCTGATTTATGATAATATTTTGAATGGGGTTTATGTTTTAAAAAAAAAGAAATAAGTTGAAAAATGTCGACAAATATTTCGATTGGAATAGTGTACATGAAGGTAATTAATCGTTTTACATGATAGTGCGTGCAAGTGCCGTGGAGCGATGGTCACTGCCAAAAAATTTTCGGATTTTTTTTTTTTACCTCCATCTGTATAGAAGTCGAAACAAAGTATAAGGTGAATGCTGGACTTCTGTATCAACTTATACCCCGAAAAATATGGTAATTTTGGAGGTGAATTCGAACAAAAGAATGGGTCGACTACTGTCGACACGTTTTCATTCTATCGTATTGCGACAACATGTATTTTTGTAGGAATATTACTGACATAAATTTGAATACCGTACAGGAATTAAATATGAAAAATAACGAGGTGCCCCTATTTTTTTTTTATTACGTATGAATTTGAATATTTTGTTGACACATGATTTTTAATTGTGGTCTGAACCGCCTGCTTAAATAATGATAAGAGTTATGCCCCTTTATTTCGGTAAAAATGTCTGACAAGAAAAATTCTGAAGTCCCATCACTGGTCTACAATCATGCAGAAAATCACCTTTCAACTGCATTGTGTCCGACAAGAAAAAATTTGAAATCCTATCACTGATTTATGGATACCCTGCTTCTTTAAACACTAATGGTAATAAGGTTGAAGATTTACAATAAAACAAATGTTTATGTTTTAGCAAGAAGAAGAACAGAAGAAAAAAGATAAGAAAGAGAAAGCATTATTAGAAAAGAAATACATCATGCCTGATACACCATGTTTATTAGTACACCCTCATCCAACAGCTAAAGGTGGTAAATTTGATTGTTCTGTAATGTCTTTAAGTGTTCTATTAGATTATAGACCAGAAGATAACAAAGAACATATTTTTGAGGTTAGTATTGTACATAATAGAACCTGATATCTCATTGTTGTGACAAGAGCTAACACAGTTTCAGTGTATTCTGTGAGTAGTCGTAACTTTCTGCCCATAAAACAGCTGTGACGTCATTTTAGTCTTTCTGCTCATAGAAATATAGACTAGAATACCAGCAGAAGGACTAAAATGACTTGACAGCTAAAGTTGAAATTTACCTGTGGCAGGTTACATTGACATTCAGGATTGTGTTATACTTTTGGGAAGGATACAGTATGTTGACATAATTACTTACATTATTTAAAAAATTTATGAAGCTTCTGCGGTGAGCTTTTTAATGTTAAAGAAATAATTTAAAATGGCAGCCTTGTGGATAATTAATTTATGTGAATTGTGTTGATACAGGTTTCCCTCTTTGCTGAGATGTTTAATGAAATGTTGATGAGAGATTTTGGATTTCAAATCTTTTTGGGATTGATGAAAGCACCAGCTAAGAAGGAAGAAAAGGAGGAAAAGAAGGATAAAGAAGAGGGTAAGAAGGATGAGAAAAAGGATAAAGATGAATCAAAAGTGAAAGATGAGAAAAAAGATAAAGATGAAAAGAAGGATAAAGATGAAAAGAAAGATAAAGATGAGAAAGATGTTAAAAAGGATGATAAAGAAAAGGTAATTGGTAAATTTTAGTAACATTTCTGCAAATATAAAGACATTTGTCAATTTTCATTTTCATCTTGAAATGTTAGCTGTAGTTATTGGCTTTTCAGTTGAGATAATTCATTATTATTGTGTGATAAGGTTTTTTGGAGAATGGCATATGAAAATAATAAATGTATTGCTTATCAAATGTTTATAGGGAACTAAAAATAAACTAGTATGTAAATTAATGCTAACCAGTTGTCTATTTACAGTAATTATTCATAAAATATATTTATATTAGGATGGAGAAAAAATTAAAGAAGAAGAAAAATGTGAAGACATGGAAGAAGATGAGGTAGTTTAATTTTTATATTTCTATTGATTTCTCAAGTATTAAGTCACACCACTACCACCTTGCCAACTAATGTAAATTTATACTATGGACTTACTTTATGGGGAGAGAGAAATGGAGTTTAACGTCCACTCGACACAATCTAGATCATTTCAGGACTAACACATGGTTCAATTTTATTTCAATAATTCGCTTGCACATAGGGATCTTTAGCAGTGGGAGGAAACCGGAGGACCTGGAGAAAACCCATTAGGTTGGACAGGCTACCCAACTCCTTGTCGCGTACAATCGGGAAATCGAAACCATGGTAGTTACTCAATGACAGACCTTATGATACAGTGCGCACTTGCCAACCATTAGGCCATCCAACCCCACCCACTTTATCAAAGCGACTGAAAGGGTATTTCTGCTTTTAAAAAATCTGATGCTTCTAGGGAAAGAGATAACTATGGGTGATTTTCTCAGTGGAAAAATCTTTGAAAGTCTGTGGTATAGTTTTAGCAATCTGTTTCACAGAGATCTTTTAATATCTCTGTTACAGATGACTGTTTCGACACGTGACGTCACATCACACGGGGTCGATCATTGGCTCAATGGCGCGTGCATTGTTTACATAAGACGTTACTGATTCGGGCTAAATGGTGAATTTTACTTATTTTTATACCCATTTACACTAAATAGGAAATGATTTTTACCTACAAACAATTCAAACGTCTTTATTTATTTTTCTAATAAATGAAAGAAATGTTTTAGAATTTAATTTGACGGAATAAAAAAGTTAATATTTGGGACTCATTAAGTCGCATCGATGTTATCCTTATCAGTCCTTGTAGCGGCCTAGCGAAAATTCACTGCTGATCAGTGTGTAGTTTTAGTTGTATAATGAACAGCCTTGTGTCAGATTTTTTCACTTCTGAGAGAAATCTGATCATCTATATATAAACTATGGATATTTTTATTTCAATAGGGTGCTGATAAAGATGAAGATGGAAAGAAAGACAAGGGTTTGTTATTAAATACTTTCATATATCATCGCTAATTCATTGACGTTTTTGGCAATTTACCAAGAAATTGTCTTCTACTTATTGGATTCAGATCCTTAAATCAAGTCATAACTTTGTATATAGATCAAGTAGTGATTAGTGTTATAGGCAAGTTTTATAAATAAAATATTTATTCTAACTTTATGAAAAAGATTGAGGAATAGACAAAGTTCTTGTGAAACCCTGCTTCAGGAAATGAAATGAAATAGAGTTTAACGTCCTACTGTTTTGTCCCAAACTCGGCTAATGAAGACGGGATATGCCATACAGTGTGCTATGATGGAAATTTTGCCCGGACAGCGGCACTACGGCCTACTCTTATATCTAATATCCCATCCTTGTCAGGCCCTCTGTCCTGCATCACTGACAAGACAGAACCACGTCAGTGCTGCTTCAGGACTAGATGAGGTAACTTA
This sequence comes from Patella vulgata, assembly GCF_932274485.2. NCBI lineage: Eukaryota > Metazoa > Mollusca > Gastropoda > Patellidae > Patella > Patella vulgata. The sequence goes on along the minus strand of NC_065880.2, from coordinate 15,119,257 downwards.
TTAGTATCAGCTTATAAAATGTTTTTATATTGGGACTAGATGAAATTAAACAAGTAATTATATCAGGACTAGTTGAGATTATTAAAAGAGTATTTATGTCTGATGAGACTGGTCGAGAATATTAAATGAAAGTATTAGGACTAAATGAAGTTTATGAATGAGTATTCATATTAAAATTAAATTAGTATCAATTAGTATCAATTAGTATTTATGTCAGAACTAGTTGAGGTTATTAAATGAGTATTTATACCATTACTAGATGAGGTTATTTGTCAGGACTAGTTGAGGTTTATTAAATGAGTATTTATCAGGACTAGCTGAGGTTTATTAAATGAGTATTTGTATCTGGACTAGTTGAGTTCAGATAGTACACAACAAGTTACAGTTACTACACAAGTACTTATATCAGGATTAGCTAAGTTATTAAATGGACTTTAATAATGTCCAGATGAATATATTAAGTAAGTAACGTTATTTATAATTTAGATCATGGCTAGATGGGGTGATTAAATCAGTATACCTGGACTTAGTTGAGGTTATTATATGGGTCTTTGTATCAGAACTAGTTGAGGTTATTAAATGAGTATTTATACCATGACTAGATGAAGTTATTAAAGGAGTATTTATGCCATGACTAGATGAAGTTATTAAAGGAGTATTTATGCCATAACTAGATGAAGTTATTAAAGGAGTATTTATGCCATGACTATATGAAGTTATTAAAGGAGTATTTATGCCATGACTAGATGAAGTTATTAAAGGAGTATTTATGCCATAACTAGATGAAGTTATTAAAGGAGTATTTATGCCATGACTAGATGAAGTTATTAAAGGAGTATTTATGCCATGACTAGATGAAGTTATTAAAGGAGTATTTATGCCATAACTAGATGAAGTTATTAAAGGAGTATTTATGCCATGACTAGATGAAGTTATTAAAGGAGTATTTATGCCATAACTAGATGAAGTTATTAAAGGAGTATTTATGCCATGACTAGATGAAGTTATTAAAGGAGTATTTATGCCATGACTAGATGAAGTTATTAAAGGAGTATTTATGCCATGACTAGATGAAGTTATTAAAGGAGTATTTATGCCATGACTAGATGAAGTTATTAAAGGAGTATTTATGCCATGACTAGATGAAGTTATTAAAGGAGTATTTATGCCATAACTAGATGAAGTTATTAAAGGAGTATTTATGCCATGACTAGATGAAGTTATTAAAGGAGTATTTATGCCATGACTAGATGAAGTTATTAAAGGAGTATTTATGCCATAACTAGATGAAGTTATTAAAGGAGTATTTGTACCATGCCTAGATGAAGTTATTAAATGAGTATTTATATAGGAGTATTTGTATCATGACGATATTGAAATTATTATATGAGAATTATTATTTTAGATAAGAAAGACAAGAAGAAAGAAAAGAAGAAATATATAACAACAGATCCTGGTTTATTGTTATCATTTGTTTATTATGATCAGAATCATACTGGTTATTTACTAGATAAAGATCTAGAAGAAATATTTACTACAATTGGTTTACAGTTATCTAGAGCTCAGGTAAATTCAGCTTTTTGACACAATACTGATGCTATATAATCAACAATTACGATTTAAAAATCTTTCTTTTAACCTGGGGCCTGTTTCACGAAATTTTAACTAAGGTAAAATCCAAATTTTAGTAATTTGATTGGATAATATTGGATTGATTTTAGTGTTTAGCCAATCAAAATTGAAGTATCTACTAAAATTTGGATTTTATCTTTAGTTAAAATTTCGTGAAACAGGGCCCTGATATACAAAGATTTTGAGATCTATACAATTTAATCAAGAATTTAAATATGACAATTGTTGATTGGTGGTACCTGTTAACTGGTTATCTAGGAAAATTTAAACACTCTAATAATTGCTAAAATGTAGTCAATGTCTAATATTTATGAATTATAAATTTCTGAGATATATTTATGTTATTGTAGATAAAGAAGATTGTACAGAGAGTTGTAACTAGAGATATGTTTAATTATCGTAAAATAACTGATTCTATAGAAGGAGAGAAGAAAGATTTAACAGTTATAGATGAAATAGAAGAAACCAAACTAGCTCAGGGTATGTGCCAATTTAACAAATGTGTACTAGTATTGTAAACAAAATAACCTTTGTAATATACAGTTAATTGCATTATATTACTCTTGTGAAATAGGTTTATTTAACATCCGCTTCCACCGAAGTGATATTGCCTTAATGAAACCATTAAGAATTGACTCTATTAATGTTTCTTTTTGGATGAATATAGAATTCAAATTAAAACCTGTGTGGTTTTTTTGGGGTGGGGGGGGGGGTTGGATGGCCGAATGGTTAGCACCTGCGCGCTGTATCATAAGGCCTGTCATTGAGTCAACTAGGGTGGTTTCGAATCCCCGGTTGTATGTGACAAGGAGTAGGGTCGTCTGTCCAACCTCGTGGGTTTTCTCTGGGTCCTCTGGTTTCCTCCCACTGCTAAAGACTCCTACGTGCAAGCGAATTATTGAAAAAAAATGACCTAGTTTGTGTCGAGTGGCCGTTTAACCCTATTTATCTCTCTCTCACCTGTGTGTTTTGTTTTGTAGGCAACATGGATTTATTAAAACTAAGTCACAAGTCATTGAAAAGTGGTGAAGAGATGAAAGAAACTACAGAAAGCCAAATGGAAGTCACTTCTAATATTATACAATATAAAGGTTCTATGATAAATATAGACAGTCTACTAGAAAAATTAGATAAAAGTGAAAAGGACAGGATGAGTATGGAGAAGAAAATGCAAGATGTAGAAAATGAAATAGGTAAGAAATGTCTGGTCAAGGTGCATTATATAGTAGGCTTTAATTAATATAGAATGCTTTGTTTTGGGGTAAACTTATTAAAATGAAATCAGTAAGATATGTCTGGTCAAGGTGCATTATATAGTAGGCTTTAATTAATATAGAATGCTTTGTTTTCGTGTAAGCTTATTAAAATGAAATCAGTAAGATATGTCTGGTCAAGACGCATTATATAGTAGGCTTTAATTAATATAGAATGCTTTGTTTTGGGGTAAACTTATTAAAATGAAATCAGTAAGATATGTCTGGTCAAGACGCATTATATAGTAGGCTTTAATTAATATAGAATGCTTTGTTTTGGGGTAAACTTATTAAAATGAAATAGGTAAGATATGTCTGGTCAAGACGCATTATATAGTAGGCTTTAATTAATATAGAATACTTTGTTTTGGGGTAAGCTTATGAAAATAATTTCAACCTTTAATGCAGTTGCTATAGATATAGACTTGCCTCCATCAAAAAACATAATCTGGTTTGTTATACCACAATAAAATATATCTTAAAGGAGTCAAGTCTGTAACTCAATATCTTCCAAAGTCTTCGACATTGAAAACACAAAATATTTGTCAATTTAAATCAACACTGATGTTGTGATCTTACCGAAAAGTGATGGGCTTCTGATATCCAATATTTAAGACAAAATAAACATTTTACCATTGGTATACAAATCATGTACCATAATTAGTTTCAGCGCCATTCGTAACAAGGGACAAAAAGAACGAGGCTAGACATATTGCACAAGTCATGTCAAACGGTGACGTCATATTCTTATCAGGAGAGCATGTGCAATAAATACTATCAGTGTAGACTGGAATAATCAGACGCTAGAGATTGCCATTCGATTGAGACCTCTAGAGTATTTGCCGAATGTAACTGATTAAAAATTACAGTAAAAACAGAAACGATTGAATGTAAATCAGTTATATACATTCATATTACATTATTATATTCGTTTCAACTACGTGCAACCCATTTGTGTCAATTTCTAGGTCCCAAATATTAGCGATTTAGCTCCTTTAAATAGTGTATTTTCACTCAGAATAATCTTCATCTTTTGTTAGCAACTAGCCAAATCAAGTCTAAAAATGTTTGCAACACTATTTTACTTCACACCTTTATGTTATATTAATAATTATTTTTCAGGTATGGTAAAAGGAAGTCTTAAAGAAACAGAACAAGACAAAACCAATTTATCATCAGAATTACAGAATGTCAGAGATGAAATGACTCAAATGAAGTCTTTACAAACCCGTGTTGAAACGCAGAACAAGAAATATCGTCAAGTCCTACTCAATAGTAAAGATGTCTTATCAAAAACTCTTTCAACTGTTAGTAATTGTTTATCGGAGGAAGACAAGTTACATTCGGAAATAAAGTATGAAAATGTTGTTAAAACAGAAGGTTTATCTAATTAATGTATGTGCCATTTATAAACTTTTTTTTAACTCATATTGATAAGAGTTGTATTAATGTTATTCCTGGGTTATATGGTATATTTTCAATCACCAATATTTTCATTACATCAAGTTGTATATAAAAATTGAATATTACTGCTGATGATTACCAACCGTATGTGTGAGTACCAAATATAGCATTGCAATTGGATTGCAGAGAATCAGGTTCTGTCACAGTTTCTGAAGTCAGAATAACAAATTTTATGTAAGCAGAATTACATGTATGACCATTATAAATGGTTATCAAGAATAGTAGTGTAATTTTAGAAACCTGTACTGGTTCTAGTTGTCTATTTTGTCACCTGGAAGGCATTAAAAGTACTAATATGTGTATACTCGATGCTTTTGTTCCTGTCTTTCAGAAAATGGAAATTTAAGTTCCATTCATGCATTTAAATACTATACCTTCATTTGTGTAATTTAGACTACACTACAGTAAGGTCTAACAATTGACACAACTTGAACCTACATCCAGCAGATGCTTTGCAATGGGCAAGAATATTAACCAATTATAAAGAATACAGTTAACTTTCAAAGAGAAAACAGTGTTTATAAGTAGTGTAATCAATCCAACATTAAACAAGGAACAAAATAAAAATAAAATTATAATTATAAAATTTGAACTCTAGCGAGGCATTAATTTTTTGCTTGATCGTAAATCAAAGTTTGACAAATCAAAAAGATCCTCATAAAGCTATTGATTAAACATTCTCATGTAATTCCTGTAAAATATTCCAATGAATTCTGAAAGTTAAATTTCTGTTGTAAATTATTCAGCATATGCATTTTATATTCTGTCTCAGTTTAAAATTGTGTTCATCATTTAGTATGTAAATAAGGTGAATTACCAAACTCCGAAAACCATTCATTTATTTGTGATAATTCAAATCTTAGTATTGTTGTTATAGCATGCAAAACGAAAGCAATGGACTTTAATACTTTTGTCATTTTGAAATATTTGTGCTTGATGACAGCATTTCACCTACTCTTCTTCAAATTCCAGTTAGGAAGTCTTGGGGAGTGTTTTTAAGAGTGCTACCAATGTGGTTGGATGGAGCCAAAGTGGCTCAGTGGGTAAGGCACTGGCTCACTTACCAAGAGAACCAGGTTCAATCCTTATGTTGGCCGATATAGTTTCTCTGGATTATCCAGCATGGTTTTCCCTTGTCAGTGTTGCAGGCAGTAGAGTCTGTGCATGTTGGAATTGAAATTAAATGAAAAAGTAGGAGGACACCGTGATGTCCAAGCAAAATTAGCCTCATAGCACACGACTTGGGTGTATGTCCGTCTTCATAGGACAATTAGTACAGAATAATAGGACATTAAATCCCATTTCATTTGTGTCTCGGTGGACCAAACATACATGTATTTGTCAACCTCTTCATATTTATGAAAAAAACCTACAACTTGTTAGAATTGTTTTTGCTGATAGCATTTATGTTATTTTAAATATGCAGCATTATGTAAATTTACTTCAAATTAAATCACGTCATCTCACCATATGAATAGACTACCTACCGAATAAACCATGTGTATATTAATCATCATTCATTTATCATTTTGTATAAACATCTATTTGTCCGTTTATTTCTGGGATTTGTTGGAATATATGCTGTTATGCCGTGTAAATGAATCTGTTTCTAGATTGATTTGAAAAGTAAAGGATCTATTAAATACCATGTTGTCAACCTTTGTTTCTTCATACCAATGCCCTTATTCATAGGGTAAATGAATGCCCATATTTATATCGTAAATGAAATATTTATTGTCAGTTAGAAACACGATTTGTCTGGATAGAGAAATGGGGTTTAACGTCCACTCGACACAAACTAGGTCATTTCGGGACTAACATATGGTTTAATTTTATTTCAATAATTTGATTGCGCGTAGGGGTCTTTAGCTGTGGGAGGAAACCGGAGGACCCGGAGAAAAACCATGAGGTTGGACAGGCGACCTCTACTCCTTGTCACGTACAACCGGGGATTCGAAACCACACCAGTTGACTAAATGATACAGCACGCACGTGCTAACCATTCGACCATCCAACACCCTCCCCCCCCCCCCCCCCCGATTTGTCTGGAAAACTATATCATTTAACTGTAATATATAGTGGTTCCACCTTTTTGTCCTGTTATCTCTCGCAAAGTTATCTTATATATGTCACTTGGGGTTAACAGGCATTAGTTGTTAGATAAGCATAATGTAAAGCCTACCAAATGATGACTTGTAGAATTATTGCTTCTGACAAGCTTGAATTGTGTGTTTTTGTTGGCGGGGGTAGGTGCTGATAGGGTTCAGTTTGAGAAAGCTATTACAAACATCGTTATTTTAAAAACCAAGACATAGTAACTTAAAATAATATAGGTTTTACGGGAACATTAACATAAAAAAAACTATCATGTCCATGGATATGAACTTCGTGGGTTTCCTCCCACTGCCACGCAGTTGATATCCATGGACATGATAGATTTTTATACGTCCACATGAAAATGTGGGCGTATAAAAATCTATCATGTCCATTGTCGTTGCCCCTGTCCGTCCGTCCGGACATCCACAATTGTTTGTGAACAGTCTACAGGTCACAATTTTTATCCGATTTCAACGAAACTTGAAATATAGGTTTATCACCCTATATTGGCATGTATCGGACTGTAACTTCATGGATTATGGCCCCTGATTGTACGAAAAATCACATTTTTCGTACAATGTGAACACTGTAGAGGTCACAATTTTTATCCGATTTGGTTTAAACTTGAAATGTAAGTTTATAACCCAAAGATCTCGGTTCCTTTCAATATTTGCGCATATCGGACTGTAACCTCCTGAATTATGGCCCTTGATTGTACGAAAAATCGTGTTTTTAGCTTGTGGACCCAATAGAGGTCATAATTTTTATCTGATTTAAAAAAGCGTATTACACCCTAAGGACGGCTGAGTTCGAATTTCTTGAATATCGGCTCAAAATTGACAGACAAAATGGCCGCCGTTCATTCTCAAATAGCATATCAAGTTTGTGGACCCTATAGAGGTCGCAATTTTTATCCGATTTTGTTGAAACTTGAAATGTAAGTTTATAACACAAAGATCTCAGTTCCTTTCGATATTCCCGCATATCGAATTGTAATTTCCAGAATTATGGCCCGTGATTGTAGGAAAAATCACTTTCTTGTTAGCTTGATCTCTATCCATCTCTCGAAAATGTGGGCGTATCCTGCCTGGCAGCGGCTGGTTTTCTGATTTTGTTGAAACTTGAAATGTAAGTTTATAACCCAAAGATCTCGGTTCCTGTCGATATTCGCGCATATCGGACCATAACTTCCTGAATTATGGCCCCTGATTGTACGAAAAATCACGTTTTTTGCTTGTGAACCCTATAGAGGTCATAATTTTTATCCGTTTTAAAAAACCGTATTATTATATTGTCGTTACACCCTAAGGACGACTGATTTCGAATTTCGTGAAAATCGGCCCCAAAATTACAGGCAAAATGGCCGCCCCTCGTACTCAAGTAGCGTAAAAATATGGTATATCAAGGTTGTGGACACTATAGAGGTCACAATTTTTATTCGATTTTGTTGAAACTTGAAATGTAAGTTTATAACCCAAAGATCTCGGTTCCTTTCGATATTTGCGCATATCGAATTGTAATTTCCTGAATTATGGCCCTTGATTGTAAGAAAATCACTTTCTTTTTAGCTTGTTCTCTATCCATCTCTCGAAAATGTGGACGTATCCTGCCTGGCAGCCGCTGGTTTTATGTTAATGTTCCCGTTAAATCCCTACATGCAAGCGTATTATTGAAATAAAGATGAACAACATGTTAGTCCCAAAATTACCTAATTTGTGTCTGGGGGACATTAAACCACATTTCTGTCTCGCCATGAAAGTATTCAAAAGTTGCATTAATCAATCGCGTTCAAAAGCGTGTAAACCTTGTCCTCAAATTTCAGCTCAAAATATTGAGTTGTTTGGACGTGAATGTCAAAATTCCTTATCCGGACACGTAACCCTTTTAAGATTTTAGGTCAATCTTTTCGTTGTGTGACGTGATAATCGACCCTTGTTCCTTTAGAGGAATGACCCATGTGCTGTACTTGATAACGAAAGGTAAATTTCACCTAAACATTAATTTTATAAAATAAAAGTCTGGTTTTATCCAGAAACTGCATAATACAGCTTGGGACACCGGTCCCCATTTCCAGATAAAGACCGACGGTTTAGTTGCCCAGCCCTAAGGTAGAGAATTTTAAGGGATTTTAACACAAAATGAAGCAATTTAATTCTCCAAAATATTATCGGGATTGGCCCTTTAATAAGCGAAATCACACTGATCAAGAGGTGAATTTTCGCTAGGCCGCTACAATCACTGATAAGGATGACATCGATGCGACTTAATGAGTCTCAAATATTAACTTTTTTCTTCCGTCAAATTAAATTCTAAAACATTTTTTTCATTTATTAGAAAAATAAATAGACGTTAGAATTATTTGTAGGTAAAAATCATTTCCTACTTAGTGTAAATGGGTATTAAAATAAGTAAAATTCACCATTTAGTCCGAATCAGTAACGTCTTATGTAAACAATGCACGCGCTATTGAGCCATGATTGCATGATTGACGCCGCGTGATGTGACGTCACGTGTCGAAACAGTCATCTGTTACAGACATATTAGAAGATCTCTGTGAAACAGATTGAAGCGAAACCAGGGAAAAGAATCTGTTAAAAATTATTTTCTAACAAATCTCATTCGGAACCAAACTTAAAGGACAATATTGGCGCCAGTCATTATCACATATGTGATAGAGCTGGTTAAATACATTCCAAATATAATTTTAACACAGAGATCATTGCTACGGGCGACGTGTAACAAGCACGTGAAGAAACGGGAAGTGATGACAAACACGAGTTGTCCTTCTATATAACAGAATGAAGTAACGAGCGGTAAGAGACAAAGATCAAATTTCATTTCAGCCCGTGAACAAAGCAACTTCAAAGTAGTCTAATATAGGCTAATTAAGATGGCTGGCTCGAATTCCAATCAAAAGATCAATCGTTTACAGTCCACGGAGACGGGACCGTTGGGAGGAAAATTTGAAAATTTAACCACCGCAAATGCGTTTTCTGCTATTTTAACCTGTGTAAGCAACTCCAAAAGTATCCAATGGTTTTGTAACCGAAATCCCATTCTGAATTCCAACCATCCAATCAGACTGTTGCAGCTGCATTCACAATAATAATAATCGATGCCTGAAAAATGTCGCACAAAGTAGAGTGGCTCCAGACAAAATGTTTTAATCCATAGTCAACTCAGTACAAATTCGTGCAGTTAGGGAAGCAAAACTAGAAATGCCCCAAAAAATTTCAGGTTTACAGACAGCAGCGTCGGTTTTCTTCGAGAGGCGAAGAAGCGGAGCTGACCTTGTATGGACCCCCCCCCCCCCTCCCCCAAGAAAATTTGGGAAGATTTCACGCCGCAAAAGCATTTTACTGCTATTCCAGCCCGTAAAATTAGTGTTTTATTAGATTTCGGGCACTTTATTTGGCCAAGTAGATGAAATAATTTTTTTTTTCACTTTACCCGTCTGCCCGAAAAGTCAGCTGAAATTCTGTTTAAAACGCTTTCATCTTCCTCTAGTCGTGGAGGTTGGATCATAAGGTCTGTCATTGAGTAAACTGGCGCAGAGGCGGATCCAGAGGGGGGTTGGGGGTCGACCCCCCCCCCCCCCCCCCTGCTCAGCTACATAAAAAAAATTGTAAATCAACACTTTTTATGAGAAAAGTTTCTCGGCCGTGTGCTTTATCCTTTTTCGCCAGTTGTGGGACAGGATGGGCACTCAAAGCACGAAATAATGATATTTGGCGTGATTTCGATTCCCCGGTGGTACATGTTTATAGTAAGGGCGCCTGTCAAACCTCGTGGGTTGTCTCCGTTTTCCTCCACTGCTAAAGACCACTACGTGCAAGCGAATTAATAAAATAAAATTGAACGAAATGTTAGTCTCTCTCTCTCAGAAGCAGCATAGCCTGGGTCTCTTCATCTAACTCCGACACTGCCGAATGAGTTTTCTGCTGAATGTAAATCCAGATGGACGCTGATTATTAAACTTCAAATGAACTTTCCATCGGTTCATGGGATTTCGTTTGTCAGTGGTGTAGGTGGGAGTGCGTTTAGTCGTTCACGTACGAAAATCCAAAGTACCGCGTACGCTTTGGCGGTCACTTAAAGGAACCCTTGACATGAAATTCAATTACTACCCGGGTAAAAATATCCCACATGGCACACTGTTTGCCGTATGCCCGTTTTTATTAGCCCTATGCCCGTTTTCATTAGCCCGGTTAGTTCAGAAAAGTAGGACATTAATCTTTATTCATTCATAGATCAGGTGTCTTAATACAAAAAAAATCAGTTATAACATGATTAACAATGAAATTATTTATTTTAACAGTTAAAAAAAAATGAAACAAAACAAATAATTACGGAGATTGACTCACCATGACTAGGTTGCAATATCTATAGATTTCTGATATGTATAGAATATGTAATAAATAAGTAAATTACAAAAATTGTTCTCTATATTAAATGGAAAAATTGTCAAATACTCTATTTGGAACATAGGTGAAAATAGATTGGCTACTGTTGTTTGACAGTAGACGATGTGAAAAATGAAAGTGAAACCAAAGGGGGGGGGGGGGCTGTTAATAATGCATGACCTTTATTATTTTAGGGGTTGCTTGACACCGTTTTGTATGATACCATTTATATTTCTTCCTCTCAGGTCATTGCTTCATGTACATGTACATGTATATCTAATTGTTGGGAGCCCGTAGCACTATTACAATTTATCCAAACATTAGCACCATACACAATTTTACAAATAGATCTTTACGAATGAACAATTCAGATTGAGTATCTTATACATACGCTCACAACATATATATTACTAATAAGTTTCGTTAAATAAATATATAAATAAATGTTGTCCATTCTAGTATAACAATATAATACACACTCACAATTTCACGAATGTCACAAAAATATTGAGGAAAATGATGGCAGCGTATCCTTTGGCTGCATTTCCGGCGACGCAACGACTGAACTACTGGGAAATGTCGCCTGTGGTGGATGTTGGTCTATCATTTGAGAAACTGGTGCCGATAAATCGTCAATGGAAACAGCAAATGAAAATGCGCTTTCAGAAGCAGATGCCGTCTCTGTTGACGATTCACTATCAGCAGAATAAGAAGAGACTGCTGTTGGCGACTCGGAACCTTCAGTGCAGCTTCCAATTGAATTGTACTCAATTTCAGCAAAGATGTCGTCAAATGCATCAGCACTAAAGCTGTCATCGTCAAGAATTGGTGAAAATCTTTCATTTCTGAATTCCCAATCTGGAAAAGATGATATGTTTGAGCCATTACATGTCAACTTGACTCCAGTTGCATTTTCAAAGACATGGCCCACAGTTTGGACGGTAGGGCATGATTGTGTGTTTGTAACTTGCAGAAAATGTTCTGGAGAATAATATTCGGACGGAAGGCTGTAATCCCAAGCAGACGTCTGTTGTGGGTTAACCATGCAACTAGAGTATTGATACTGTAACTGGTCATCTGTAGCAAATATGTCAGAACTCTGGGGTCTGTTTTCTCTAGGACTTCCGAAACTGGGAATATATTCGTTGAGGAATTGCTCACATGACTGTATGTCAAACTCTGCACCATTATCGTACCATAATTCTTGTTGGGAATTTATGCCTAAAAAAGCACTCCGTTTATCACCGAAGCACACCGGAGCAGCATTTAACATTGCCGTTGAATACATGTGCTGTATTGAATTCTGCTGAACAAGATACTGTCGGTTTTTTCTAAGAGATTTTTCGGTAACCTCAGATTTTTTCTTGAATCTTCTGCGACGTGTGTAGTTTTGTTCCTTTGTTGCTTTTTTACAAGACGTTGTTGAACTCCGCAAAGCCGACTGAACCGATGACGTCACTGTTTTCACAAAATTTACCAATGTTTCTGGGCTTTCTTCTTCCATTTCGAGTCCTGGAAAAAAAATAAAGGATTAAATTATATTTAGTTAGGCAGCATGAGACCTTTAGACCGTTCGAAATCCAGAAAATATTAAGTTTGCCTACACGTTTGGTCTACACACACGGGTGATATTTATATACTAAAAGTTCCAAAAGCTCCAGATCTAACATCATAAAATTTCTTTTAAATCGTTTAATCATAAAGGAAGGAATTGCGCTTGTCTCATCAGAACGGTATGTAACACTTTCCTTGCCCGCCTTACAGTTTGGAAACGGTCGTAAAAATTCCAAGAATATCTAGTCGTTCTGATAGGACGGAAAATCGAAGTCCCGTCTACACATCGGCGTTCACATAAAATACGCCTTGGCAGTTGGAATTCGAGATATGAGTAGGTCGCAGCGCCGCTGTCCGGGCACAATTTCCCTCATAGCACACTAGGGGGTCACGGTGGCTAAGTGGGTAAGACGCTGACTCGCTAGCCAGGAGGTCGGGTGTTCGATCCCTGCATTGCCCGAGAGAATTCATTCAGATTTTCCGGTGTGGTTCCCCCTTGTCAGTGGTGCAGGACGGAGGGCCTGACAAGGACAGCAGTCTAGTCGTTCGGATGGGACGTAAACCGAGGTCCCGTGTACACATTGGCGTGCACGTAAAAGATCCCTTGACAGTTGGAGTTCGATTTAAGAGTAGGCCGTAGTGCTGCTGTCTGGGCAAAATTCCCCTCATAGCACACTGTATGGTGTATGCCCATCTACTAGCCCAGTTCGGAGCAGAACAGTAGGTCGTTTTTCCCCATTTCATTTCATAGCACAGTATATATGACATATGACCATCTTTATTATTCCGGCTGGATGCCCAACTTTCATTAGACCAGCCTTATTTTAATAAACTTAAATTCTTTGACATTTAAACTGTGAAAAACAAGGCATAAGTCGTGCCATTCTAGTTCAAACTGAAAAACGGGTCACAATATCTACATCAAAAAAATATGTATTAATTCGATATACTATATATATATGTTTATTCAAAATTTTAGAAATCCAAATATTGATTTTACAACTTCAAAATAATTTTCATATTTTTAAACATATGATTTGTGTATCAGTTTTTGCCTACAAGTATCATTATGTGTAGGCCTATGACCATTATTACTTACAAGTATTATTATATGCAGGCCTTTGGCCATTTTTACAAAATAATGCTTCTGATGTTTATAAGTCTAAACTCCGATTTTGTTGTGTTTAAGCGTCTGAGTTGTCAGTTGACCTTAACCAGGGATCTGATTGTTTAAGACCAAATTAATCCTTTGATACGTGGTTATTGTACTCGCTACGTCTCGCTTCACCTGGCTTCTGTTTTAACTCATGCACGTGCACACCGAAATTTATTATTTACCAACATAAACTTTAAAGGTAACAATTTGTTTACCAAAATAAACACATGGTTTGAATATATTGGTTTTGAAAATTAATAGAAGTATCTTTCAATTATTTTGAATAAAATAACGTTATATAAACGTATACGCGTATTTGGCAATTGATCTCGAAATTTCTTCTGACGTAACGCAATAAAGGAATATAAAGCGTTAAGATCTTACATGTATAACGATTTAAAAAAAATATTCGAAATACACGTCATAGCTGTTTTAATTAAATATTTTAAATCTTAAATCATTAAAAGGGTCGTTAAAAATATATAAGTCTATTTTTTTTTAAATATGAGAGCTATGTGTTCATATAAATATGGCCACGACAATAAAAAAACCCATCATAGTGCAGACTTACCTGATAGAGATATCTTGGGGTAATGGTATTTCCAGATGACAAGACTAATATGATGTACGTTTGAACGATACCTTATTTTATATGAAGTTTGTTAATTGGAGGTAATTTTTGATACGTTTATAAAGAAAGTGATAATCACGTCAACGCTTGGACGCGTTAGGTTGGGTGTTTTGTTTTTCACACTTCTTCTTAAAACAAACGACTATTGAATTAGTAGAAGTGTCTTGTCGCGTGTTCTTTTTTCAAGCTTTAAGTACTTGACAGTTGATTCAATCGGGCCGATTAGCCACCGGAACAAGAACGGCATGGTCCGACAGGTGAGGTGGAACATCAAAAACTACCCCGTCACCCGCCCACCAATGTTTGTCCAATACAAGCAACAGTTTATGTGTTTTATTAGTTGATACTGAAAAGTTAAAAGAGAAATTCCCGAAGTGTTTCAGTCAATACAACTGGTTGGTCACTTTACCCCCATATTGTCGTCGCCCTTTCCGTCGGTCCGGTCCGTCTATCGTCAACAATTTTTTGTAAACCCCTTACAGACTACATATAGCGTCCGATCGTTTCAAAATTCACATATATTGTTTAGTGAGATGAAGAAGCCTTGTGATTGACAAAAGTTGTCATCCGATCTGCTTGAAATTAAAGAGCCGCGGTAGCTCATTCAGTAGGGTGCTGACCCAGTCTCACTAACCCGTAGGTCCCATGTTCGATCCCGGTGTTGGCCTAGAACGTTTCTGGGGATTTGTCAGCGTGGTTTCCTCTTGTCAGTGATGCAGCTAGGACGTTGGCCTGACAAGAAACAGTGGTTAGTCGTTCAGATGAGACGAAGAACACGTTGGGGTGCATCTAAAGAACACATGAACGGTATAGGCGGAAATGCCGCTGTCCGGGCATAATTTGCCCCATAGCATACTGCAGGCTCGTAGCCAGTGGGGGGAGAAGGGGGATGGGTGTGGGCAATGCCCCCATGAAAAAATGTTTTGCCCCCCCCCCCCGAATTAAAATTTGCCGACCATAGCTCTAAAATACCCACGATAGACTGTGCCGGGTGTGCCCCCCCCCCCCCCCTAAAAACTTTACTGCCCCTCCGCAGCCATTATGCCCATCTTAAGGACCTTAAACTTTATTTCATTTCCATGTCGTTATATTATTCAGATTTGTGAGACACAGTATCGAATTTCAACATTTTTCATTCATTAGAGTTGACATACGTAATAAACACAAAAACATAATATGGAACAAATATGGGCTTAAACCGCTAGTCTATATAAAGCAACGTTTCTTTGGGGGTTCTCTCAACGTTTTCAAGCAAATTAAAATAGTAATTGTGTTCCATATTATGTTTTTGTGTTTATTACCCTTAGAGTTGTGACCCTTGTTAGGTTTGTAGTCTTGTGTAGCTTTAGTAACAGAAGTTATCAACCGATCAGCTTAACATTTGCATGAATTGATTAGTGGAACAAAAAATCCTATTACATTTCAGAAAATCTATGAATTACTTCTAGAGTTATTAACCTTGAAATTTACACGCAGAGCTTTGATTAGTGAAACGATGGGGTCAAGTTTCGTTAATCAGTTCAGTTCTAGTGTTGGTGCACTTGCTCCTTTGTAGAATCTTGTGAAGCTCGAAAACAGTTATCATCCGATCACCTTGAAATTTACACGCATTGATCAGATTAGTGAAACGATGGGGTCAGTTTTCGTTAAGTAATTCTAGTGTTATTGCTCTTGTCCCCATTGTAGAATCTTGAGATAGTTCGAACGATAAACGTTATCATTCGATCGGCCAATTGATTAATTTGCATGATCAATTGGTGTTCTTTGTTTCGATTATTGTTATCATTAACAACTGCAACATTTTCGGATAATTTCTTATAGTTATTGCCTTTTATAAATTGTGTCATAGAATCTTGTCAACCCGTCAGTGGACTTATACGGCATAAAGGAGCCACGGTGGTTCATTGAGTAAGGCGTTGGCTCGCTAACCTGGAGGTTCCCTGTTCGATCCCAGTTCATCTGGATTTTCCGTCCTGGCCTGGCAGGGGACGTAAGAGATCTCTTGTCCGGGCAAAATTTCCCTGATAGCACACTGTGTGGCGTATGCTCGTCTCCATTAGCCCATTCGAAGAACAGTAGGAAGTTAAACCCCAGTTCATTTCATTTCATTTCCACTTATACAGCATGAAGCCCTTATTTGTTATTACCCACAGATTCACAATGCGACAATTTTTATAGATTCGAACCGAGAACACCCTTGTCCAACCCTTATAACCTTACAACCATCGCGGATTCTCGATTTAAGGGAATAGCTGACAAATGACAGGGCGAGATGACATTCTTGGGTTTTGGATTGGTGTGGTATACCAATATTTACCTATACTATTAACGTCACTTAATAGATAAATGGCGTTGTTATTAAAAAATATATTATAGACCTATATTGGTAATCAGAACATCACGATATTAGTACTCGCTTTTATATAATTTCTTTTCTTTGGTTATCGTGTTTCCGGAATGTGTTTTATTTGTTCAGATATTTTTGGTTAATTTGGCGTGATAAACTCGTAGAAATCTTTTTTAAATCCTATAATATAATACAGCTACAGGCCAATATTTGTCGCTCAAACTTTCACCAGATTCTACAAATGGGGCAAGAGTAATAACCCTAGAACTAAATGATGTCACAGGAGTGTTCATCAGATTCTACAAAGGGCAACAACTCAGGAAGTTATTCATAGAAATTGCTGGAATTGAATAGAATTGTTTGTTTCACTAATCATTCATTCAAATTTGAAGCTGATCGGATGATAGCTTCTGTCACTAAAAACGTGCACAAGACTAACAAGTGTCATAACTCTAAAAGTAATGAATGAAAAATGTTGAAATTCGATAGACATGTGTCATTCTGCACACAGAGATCCATCTACTTCATATTTCGAGAATAGATCTCTGCCCTAAATAGCCGCCATCACACTGATCAGCAGTGAATATTCGCTAGGCCGCGACAATCGCCGATAAGCATGACATCGATGCGACTTAATGAGCCACAAATATTAACTTTTTTCCTCCGAGAAATTAAATTCTAAAACATTTTTTTTACGTATTAGAAAAATAAATAAAGTCGTTTGACGTATTTGTAAGTAAAATTTATTTCCTATTTAGTGTAAATGGGTATTAAAATGAGTAAAAGACTCCATTCCGCCCGAACTAGTAACGTCTTATGTAAACAATGCACGCGCCATTGAGCCAATGATTGACGCCGTGTGTGAAAGGTAGTCATCTTTTACAGAGATATTAGAAAACTTTCGTAATCCTCTGTGAAACAGATTGAGCCGCCATATCTAAAAATTAGTATACGTTTTTGTAATTAGGTTCTACTCCGTTTCACATCTGTCATACACGCAAAGACTAAATAAACTTTTTCAATTGTATTAAATGGAAGCAGAATAAATCCTTAACAAAATTCTCGAAGTTTTCTTTGTGCTTTCGACTAAAATCATCGATTTAGGACTTAAAATGTCGGTCAACTAGCTTAGTCACTCGGCAAACCTCGGTAGATTCTGTTACTCTTCATGTAGGGTACTGAAATCTGCTGAGGTTTGCCGAGTGCTAGCTTAGTGTCTGTTCTCAAATGGAGCTAACTGTAGACGGGCAGCCTAAGTTTAGTATGGACTTGTGTCTCACAAATCTGAATAGGACATGTAAAAGAAATAAAGTTTAACGTCCTGAAAACGGCTATATGTCATACAGTGTACTATTGGGGAAATTATGCCCGGGCAGCGCCATTACCAAATACTCTTCATGGGTTCTTTCAGATGCACTACAACGTATTTTTCGTCTCATCCGAACGACTAATCTCTGTTTCTTGTCACGCCCTCCGTCCCGCATCACTGAAAAACCACGTTGGAAAATCTCGGGCTACCTTCTCGTGTAAACATTGGAATGCACGTAAAAGATCCCTTGGCAGTTGGAATTCGATATAAGAGTAGGCGATAGTGCCAGCTGCCCGGGCAAAATTTCCCTCATAGCACACTGTATGGCGTATGCCCGTCTTAATTAGCCCAGTATAGGGGCAGAACAGTAGGACCCCATTTCATTTCATTTACTCACTGAGCCACCTTGGCTCCAGCCTAGATGTAAGCGAAGATATGCGTGTTCAGTGTATGAGAGAGAGAGAGAGAGAGAGGGGGGGAGGGACAGAGATGGCGTTTAACGTCCACTCGACACTTGGTTCAATTTTATTCCAATAATTCGCTTGCGCATAGGGGTCTTTAGCAGTAGGAAGAAACCTGAGTACCCGGAGAAAACCCACGAGGTTGGACAGGCGACCCTGCTCCTTGTCACGTACAACCGTGGAATCGAAACCACACCAGTTGACTCAATGACAGACCTTATGCTACATCGCGCACGTGCTAACCATTCGGTCATCCGACCCCCTCAGTGTATAAGAGTCGAATATTGTAAAGACGGACGGTTTGTCTACGATATCACCTTAGGTGAAACTGGTGGAAGTGGACGTAAAACTCTAGAAACGAACGAACGAACGAACGAACAGACGGACGGGTCCATAGGCAACCGCAACGACAATAAATAATGATCAGTCCGTGTATCAGTGATATTTTTCATTGCTTGTACAAAAACCATATTTTTCAGTTGCAATGATGAAATGAATAACACCAGCGCATCCTGATTGGGCGTGCGAAAAACTTCCGGAGTAGCCTATATACTTGAAAATAGTAAGTAACCATTTCCTGTTGTTCAGATAGTAAGTTCGTTAAAGAGGCAATGCCACTTTCATGCTTCAAGAAATGAAATGAAATGGGATTTGACGTCCTACTGTTCTGCTCGTGCTTCAAGAAATTATATATACATTGTACAGGCCTTATCATACCCTTATATATATTTCCACCAAAATATCCACTAAAATATTCATTAAAAAAAGGTCTGTATATTATCCATTATGTATCCTATAAGTATGTATGTGTGTATGTATGTATGTATGTATGTATGTGTACATGTATCTAATTCAGAATAAAAATATTATTTTAAATGTGTTTATACTAGAAGAATGCACGGCTTCGCTCGGGGGTCATAACCCCGAAACCGGAAGTGGTAGACTAACGCCACCTGACCTATGTTACTCCCCGGTCCGAGCTACCCCTATACCCCAAATTTCAGACTCGGGGCAGGCCTAGTGTAACCGCCAACCCCGAGCAGAGAGACAAACAGACAGACAAACGACAGTCACAAATATTAGTATAGATACAATCTTTCTTTTTTGTTTCTTAAGCTTTTATAACATAGGTTCATATGTACAGTTTAAACGGTTATGTTCAAAGTCAATCTAATCAAAATATAGATCTATATTTCGTTTCGTTTTTTATACTTTCGATGGCCTACACTACATAAAGACAAGTAAAATCGAAATTTTGAACTATAAAAACGAAACGAAATTGGATCTGTGTTTTAATCAGATTGGTTCAAAGTAGAATCTAAATTTCTTTGCTGAGAATAAGACATCCAATATATACATGACTCCGATTGGAACAGAAGGTAGCCCGTTAAAGCCCATTTCATTCATTCAGAATAAAAGACATTTTCAAGATTCAATATTCCAACTAAAGTCTAATATAGTCTTGTTATTATGTTCAGCGAACGCGCGTTTGATTTATATAGATAGACTGCCAGGCAACGAAACATACGCCCATAGCAGCTAAGTTGTTTGGCTGCTCATAAGGCATTATCATTGCTAAAATTCAATAGGCTTCTTCGTTTTACTTATTTAAATAATGTACATAAATTTCATGCAGATCGGGCCATAACTCTGTTTATAAGATTCTACAAACTGGAACAAGGGCCATAACTCTATTAGTAATTAACGGAAAGTGTTGGATATTCAGCGGTCCACAACAATCTGATCCGGAGCCCCTCCCCCCCCCCCCCACCTTGAAAAGGCTTGAAAACGCGATAGGATCTATAGTTTTTAAAATTTGGTGTGAAGAATTGGGTTAATAAGAGGATGACTTCTATTGATATTAAGCGTTCTGTGACCTCCCATTCTGCAGTTTTACCGAAAACCTTGTAAATGCTAATTATAGAGACTACCGTTTTTAACTTATTCTTGTGCGTGAAGCATAAGGACTGTGAGAAGATAAACCCTTATCGATTTTCAAATTTGGTGTAAAGCATTGGGATCGGAAAGGGTGAACCCTTTTGATTTTTACCAATCTGGGACTTCCTTTCCTATTCCAGAGATATATTTTGTGTCTGAAAAAGCTAGCGAATTCGTTACTGATTAGATTTCTTAAAGGTTCCTAGATCCTCATCAAATTAATTGGTCGACATACAAGTTTACCTTTCGGATAAGCTGCTGTTGGGACATTGCTGTTGTGTGTAGGCGTATTTCCACGATTTGTGAGGCTATCTTTCTCAAAATTCGGTGCGCTAAACTATATATTCACCTATAACTTTCTCAAAATCTGGTGCGCTAAACTGTATTCAGCTATATCATCATGATCACATTCATTTTCAAGCAGATTGAATTTAGTTATTTCGGGTAAAGTTAAATTGAAGACTGCGGATTGATATATTAATGGTGTCTTCATAATCTAAGTGCTTAATCATGTTCTATTCGTATTACGTATATATTCATAATAGCTGTTCTATACACACAGGAGCTATAATATTTATACTAAACATACATGTACAAGGCAGTTTGCTCACAATCTTCATAATATGACGTAACATGACGTAACGGATGAAATTACTGACGCGCGTGAAATCGATACATAAATAAGATGTTCGTACAATTTCAACATATATAATAAAATAGACGACATAAACATGACATCAAAGCAGTGTGGTTTAATCGGTGACGAATGCAATCAGTGGCAGGAGGTGGGGGGGGGCTCCACGGCGATAGCCCCCCCCCCTCACGTGCATGTCAACGTGTACACGGGGACCTCGGTTTTAAGTGTCGGTTGGTATATCGGTCGACTAATAATAGAATTCTTCAACAAAACTAAACTTTGGGGTCTTTTGGTTTGAACTGAGTTGACTTACGGTTTCACAAAGGTAGCCCACAAACTGACCAAACCAACCCCTTAGACAGGTCTTAATTTTATTATTTTTATTGACCATTGGGTGAAGTCGCATCCTCAAACTTATAACTTTAATGATTGATATATCGACATAGCGATGGCCCCTAGCTATTTCAGCGTTAGAGAGAGAGAGAGATGTTTAACATCCACTCGACAATGTCATTTCGGGACTAACATATTATATGGTACAATTTTATTTTTAACGTTGAAAGGAAACCGGTGGACCCGGAGAAAACCCACGAGGATAGATAGGCGGCCCTTCTCACGTTCAATCAATTAAAGTTGGGATAAAAAAAAACAACAACTGTGACTTGCTCTTATTTCGTAACAAAACGATTAACAAAACGGCTCATGGACATATTGCCATGGCCGTATATAATTCCGCCCTGACAGAGGAAGACAATATTGTTTGCCAGAGAAGCAACTTATTGTTTGTTTTAAAGGGGCACAGTCACTCCCCAAAATGCAATTAATATTGAATATTATTATTTTCAAAAATAACTTCAGACCCTCGAAAATATCCAAGCAATAGCCTAACCAATTTTTTTCTAATAAATAGATACTCAAACCATAAAAAGAGGTATGGGATTATACGCAAAACGCGGCTCAGAAAAGCTATCATTTCTGGAAGAATAATTCTCTCAGCCTTGAACAACAGTTTTTAAAATGATGGCTGGTGATTCAGAATAAATACAAATAAGCCAAAAATGAAGATGACCCTACGCTAGGCCAAAATGTAGATAAGTTCATGCAGTGCTTTAGAGTTAGGCCAGACCAGTTATGTTCATGATGTAAAGTCAAAGTAATATCAGTCACACGCCGATTATAGGACTTGCCGACCAATCAAAACCGTCTATTAGCAGTCTATTCAGTGAACATGGGACCAACATGGCCGATACAACTACGGTAGTGGAGGGGAAAGTGAAATATAGGGACGGAAGGAAGGTGAATATTATACTAAATATGTTTTACTACGTCTGGATTTACCCCTGGATATGTATTTAGTTCTGGATTCTTTTTTCTTTCAGTGGAAACAACGATGGTGCGTGTTAAAAAAGCCATCTCCAGTCGCTGGTAAGTTGTTACAAAGTTTACAAGTTTTGTCAGTGTGTTGAGTTAGGAATGTTCTGCACGTCTTTGATGTTTGCTCTGACACGCTATATCTGTCTCTTCTCATTTTATAAATGGACATCATGCAATTATAAAATCCAGCTGTACCTTTTCTTTTTGCAACACATATCGCATGCTTAGAACTGAGGAAACCGAGAAGTTTTCAGTTGTTCACATCCAAACCGTAGTCTAGTCAAACAAAAACTATACCTTTTCACTGTGTCTTCTAAACGAGTCAAATGTTCTGACCTACATGTACTTTTGAGCTTTGACGGACGACTGACAATAGTTTGATTTTCAAGGATTAGTACACACAAGTTTGTTTGATGTTGATGGGAACAGGGACAGTGTTAATTCCTTCATAAACTCATAGGAGTTATTGAAACTGTAAAACACTGTAAATTATAACATTGTTTCAATAAGCTTAGTAATGTGTATATCTTACAATAAATGCCTATAAATATTTCATTAAATAGATGAACAATCTAGTACAGTTGTACCCTGCTATATAATACATATTATTGAATAGATAGATATTCCACCCATAATGTCACCATAGGTTATTGTGTGGGATATCCCATTATCCTCCATATTGTCTCTGAAATATCACTATCACTGGATCAGTTGCAGTTTCAAATTGTTGAAATATTTACATATATCAATATATGCATGTAGACTGTAAATGTCATATACACATATTCATATTACAGCATGTATCTGTATAATAATATTTAGGGCGAGAAGAATTTTGAGGCTATGTGGACCAGAATCTGTCTAGACATTTAAATGTGATGAAAATAAACTGAGTCACAATTTGCCTGGGTTTAGTTCACCTACATTGAATGAAACCACATTCTGAGAAATCCAAGAATTTCAGCTAATGTCATGGAGTGTTTAATTATTCTGTTATAAGCCTGATTATTCCATATGATCGTGATGTACGGGACGGCTAGAAAACTGGTTCATAGAATGTTTAATTATTCTGTTAAAAGCCTGATTATTCCATAGAATGTTTAATTATTCCGTTAAAAGCCTGATTGTTCCATATGGTCGTGATGTACGGGTCGGGAAGGCTAAAAAATTGGTTAATTTCATTTCAATGAAGTGTGATCAACCATGATAATTGGTCTTTGTTTATCAGAATTGAGTACCATTTAAAATTATCTTCAAATTGTTTTCTAGCAGTTTGTATGAAGAAAAGTGATTGTTAATGATAATAACCCACTCAGCAACGCATAAAGGTTAAAATTCTATGGATGACATACATAGCACTGAAAAATACAGCTCCATCTTATATGATAGATTTAGTTACTCCACACGCGTCTCATCGATGTCTTAGATCCTCCAATAAGAGTTAACTTAGTATTCAAAATTTTAATTTAGAAATAGGAAAACGTGCCTTCTCTTTTTCTGCCCCTTCATTGTGGAACGAAACACTAAAAAATATTAGGGATCTGCAATCCATAGAGTCAACAGAAACATTCAAAAAACAAATCAAGACCCTGCTTTTAAACGAAGCTTATTCACATTAATTTCAAAGCACAATAGAAACTATTAAAAAGTGTTTTTGTGCTATAAATATCAAGAATTATTATTATTATAATTGATTTCGGAAATTCTATCAATCGTGAGATACGAGTTTTCAGATAAGGGTATATTATCCAGACTCTGACAACATGTATATTACAAAATGTATTAAAATATACATACATATATGTACTGTACACATGTCATTTAATTAATGATTTTTCTACATTTCCTTGTTTATCTTTCAACTTGCTAAAGAATTATATATATGAGTGTAAGTATAAAAGACAATTTGTTTGATGACTAAGACAAGAAAGGTATTGAGGAGGATTGCCTTGTCCACAACCACATCATTACTCATCAGTACATTTAAGCTATATTTCCATTGATGTCTGAACTCTTGATTTCATTCACAAGATTGAACCACACACAGATTTTATGTAGCAATCTTTCTCAATGGACATTGTAGAATTTGAATAGAAATCTTTTATAAATAACGGCATTTTGAACACTAACTTCCTTCAGTAAAGCCAGTTTATATATTTAGTAAATATTTAAAAGAGAGTTTAAAAGAAAAACGTTCTTATATTTTAAATAAGGAGGAAAAATCAAATCTGGTCTTTTCATGAAATGTAACAGATTCTGTGCTGTGCATGTTTATAAAGGCATCTGGAAAATAGGATAAACAATCCTTGTAAATGGATGCTTTTATTTGATATGCAGATTTATATGATATATGATGACAGAATTTTACACACATATATCTGTAAATAAACATATATTTTGTTGGAACAAAAATAAATTGTGTAAGACCAATTAAAGATGTTCTTTCAGATGCATTTAGTAACTCGATAGAGCAATAAACTATAACATGTACTTGCTTGAAAACGTTGAGAGAATACTCTTCGAAACGTCGCCTAAATAAATCAGTAATTGTTCTACGATAAGTATGTGTTATAGTTTATTACCATTTAAAGATGTACTGGGAATAATCATTACTAGGAATCATATGCATATTTTTACCGTATCTTGAGGGGGAAAACCCTGTAATAATAAATTAGGAATCAAGTGTTTAGTTTATGATGAAAAGTTGAGATGTGTATAAAATGATCTGGTTCAAAAATGAAATTATCAATTTCATCAGATTTTATATGTTGATATGTCTTGTGCAATGACAGACTGTCGTCGTTGAATGTTTTTGTTGTATTGATAAAGCAGCCACTGTTGTAATGTAAGCCAAAACTTTAAACTAAAATTAGTAAACAAGCCCACATGTCAAAATTTGATTATACATGTAAATGTATATAGAATTTGCCCAATCAAACCAATAGATACCTTTTGGGGGGCTGACTGAAATCAAAGAGATTTAAGCTCCTTTTAATCAATTATGGTATTGCTAGAATCTAATCTGCTATTGTATGTGCTGGTAGTGCAAGAGATATATAGGTACATGTATGTAGTGTTTAAAAGAGAAGTCTTGATTTTCATATGAAATAAATTCATCCAAGTACATGTATGTGAATCAAATGCCAAAATGTTAAAAATTAGGTTTAAGGTTCATTATGTAAGCCCGTCTTCATTAGCCGGGTAGGAGCAGTACAGTAGGACGTTAAGTTAAACCCTGTTTCATTTCATAATGTCAGAATTAGATAAAGAGCTGACAGTTCTCTCTATAATAGTTTAAAAATAGATAATGAAAAATGAATATATTGAAAATTTCAGTCAAATTACTTTAGTCTGAGCCATGTTGTGAATGTTTGAAGTTTTAATAAGAATAGTGTAGTCTCTGTTTTCATTTTGATTAACCATTTTTAAATTAAATTATTAAATAGCAGTTGTGTTTCAGTCAATTAAAAATGTGTGAGCATCATTCCAATGGTCTAGAGAGTTAATTGCGGTCTTGTCTTGTTAATAAATGTCTAATTGATAATTAATATAACATTTGAAGCCAAAAGAAAGACTTGAAGTAGGTAGATTTAGCTCTTGAAGAATGCATCTTTAATTACCATGTCCAAAACTTTCAGCTCAAGATATTGAGCTGTTTGAAACTGATTGCCAAACTGTTTATTGGGGTAGAGTGCTTGCCTCAAATTTTTCATTGAGTGACCTGATAAACGTGACTATTCTATAATGTTTGTAAAGTTTGCCAGGATTTAATTGATATCCAGCAATATACTGCTAAATTATAGTACTTGCTGGTCAGGTTTAGCCAGCCACACTTTGATTGCTAATCAAGAAGCTTACCTCCAATTGCTCTGGACATCTGGGCGTTGAAATTCTTTTTAAAACATGTACAGATTGGGATAGAAATAAAGATTTCCTAGTGCACACATCCTTAACAGTTTTATTAAGTATATCTGAGATTCCTCCTTTAAAGTAACAATGGCCTAATGGCATTTGTCGTTAAAATACCAAATTTTTCACGGCTTAATCCACTCTAATATGTTATCAGATTGATTATTTAAAATTTAATTAAAGGGGAATTATGGGAGATTAGATTAAGAACTGGCAGTTCTCACAATAATAGTTAAAAACTAGATAATGTAAAGGGAATTAGCTGAAAATTTCAGTCAAATTGATCCACTCTGAACAGAGATTTTAGCTTTTGAATTTTAGACCTAGCCTCGATCACCATTACTAAAGTTGGTACGATAAAAAACAGTCTCGATAATTCATTTTTGGATTAAATCATCAATGAGCGTTGAGCAGCAAATCGGATTGAGTGTTGATTATGGTCTGGATAAGTTAATTAATGTCTAATTAATAATTTAGGTCTTACGAAAGGCCTGTAATAGGCAGATTTAGCTCTTGCATAATGTATGTTTAAGAAAACAATCAATATACCAAAGCTAGATAATCTCCCCGGTTGGATTTAATCAGATTTAAAACAGGCCTATCGTTAAATTCTCGTGCACAACAAAATGGCAGGGAGCTTATTACATAGCGAGCAGCATAGGTCGCTGAAATTTCAATCCACATATCTTTGTATATACTGAACGGAATTGAACCATTTTTGGACTGATATTCCTAATAAAGATTCTTATTTCACAATATTGTAGTTTGCAAGTGATTCCTATGGCTTAAAAGGCCTCATTGGGACTTTTAAGTATTACTTGAATAGCTTAAGTAATAATTGAATAGCTCAAGTTATAATTGAATAACTCAAGTAATAATTGAAAAGCTCTGTCCATGAAAAATAACAATTACTACATGTATGTAAATTTGTGCATGTCTTATGTAGAACAAAAAGAGGATAACTATCAACACACAATCAGGTAACAATTACATAAAGTTTAATATTAGTAACAGTAAGATAAGAAAATTCTAATTACGGGTCAGGGTTGGAAGGTTTCATATTGCCAGAGTTTGGAGATGGGGTAGGGGGGAGGGAGTAACGAGTTTATTTCAAGCTGTCAGTATACACATGTGTTAGGATAGACTTTGAAATAAAGCATGTGATTGTCGAAAGTTCTGGTTTGAAAGAAGTGAGTAGAACTCTAGATTATACATGTCAGAATCTCATCAGGGTCTTTTTGGATTGAATTTCTTTAACCAGATGGAAATGAACACCACATTTTCAATTAATGACCTACAGATGGCCTGGCTTATTTAACTGTCCACAGTCCACGCTTCTTTCTAATTTCATGTTAAAAGCATGATTTTTTAGTTCTTAAAGATTGGAATAACATAAATATACATTGTTTAGAAAAATAATAATGGTTTAGTTGAGAAATATAAGGGATACTACCATAGTACACATTTAAGTACATGTATACTACACAGAATTGTGTAGTAAGTAGTTTGAATGCTGCTGCCCTGGCAAATTTGCCTGATTTTTTTAATTGAACATTAACACTGGTAGATCTGTTCTATATTTAAGCAATATTGGGGCTTTTTGGCTGCAAAATAGAAAATTTAATTTTTCCTTAAAGATTGCGTCATGTTTCTCTTTCACCAAACAGACTAATAATACACATTTAATGACATTGGGTTTACATGAGAAAAATCAATCATGCTCTAAATATATGTACCGCACATATATGCTTGTTGTATAGTAAGTAAGGTTGTTCTAGTTGAAACCCTCTTATTTTCGCATGCTGACTTTCTATTTGAATATGTTTAAACCCTCCTATTTTCATCGTCGTTAGTGGTCATGCCAATGGCTGACTTTCTAATTCAATATGTTAAATTAGACTCCAATTTTTGCCGTCATTAGTGGTCATGCCAATTGCTGACTTTCTATTTGAATATGTTGAAACTTGAAACCCTCCTATTTTTGCCGTCGTTAGTGGTCATGTCAAATGCTGACTTTCTATTTGAATATGTTGAAAAACTCCTATTTTCGCCATTGTTAGTGGTCATGAAAAATGTTGACTTTCTATTTGAATATCTTGAAACTCCTATTTTATATTTTTAAAAAAATTTATCAGATTTTTTATTGTTATCCAAATAATCTATTCAGTTAAAATAATAAATTTATGGATCAGATTTCTCGATATTGTCCATATTTCATGTCAATAGTTTAATTTATCTGCTTAGTTATTTATTTTTGAATTTGATTTT
The DNA here is from genome assembly GCF_932274485.2 of Patella vulgata. Lineage (NCBI taxonomy): Eukaryota > Metazoa > Mollusca > Gastropoda > Patellidae > Patella > Patella vulgata. The sequence goes on along the minus strand of NC_065880.2, from coordinate 15,090,824 downwards.
GTAGAATTAGAATGGTTAGATAATTTCAAAAGGTGACAAAATCTGGATCAAATTCAAATACTGTACCAAATCACTGTGGAAAACTATTTGAATTCGAATATTCATGTGAGCTCTTATACCTGTTGCATGTTGCTAGGATTATTATTATTGTTAAAATGTTTGTATTTAAAATAGATATACTAGTATGCTGTAAATACTGGTTATATCTGTTGGTAGTGGGTAGTACATGTACTAACTGACATAGATATAACAGATAGTTTAAAGCTAGTATTTGTTCAACTCTTCTAGTTATGTGTTCATTTTTTTGGTGAGTTTACTGACATTGATCCAGTTTTTTTTTTTTAAAAAAAACAGCGAAGAGAAAAGGCCAGTGAATTTGAAGAATTTCAAACATGAATCTGATGTTTGTATGACCAGAATTCAAACACTAGTAGGATATTTTATACCCCGCCAAATAAAATAAAACCTAGTTTAACTTGTCATCTTTTGAAGAGGCAATTTGTGGGCCTGTGAAGTTCTTGACTAACATTTTAATTTTTTTAACTTTCCCCAAGAAAATAATAATAATATTTGATAAAACCCAGGAAACATTTATCTGTCGAAAATGCAAGGTTTGTCCTACTAATATGGACCGTCTGTTTAACTTGTCATCTTTTGAAGTGGCAATTTGTGGGCTTGTGAATTTCTTTACTAACATTTTCATTTGTTTTTTTAACTTTCCCCAAGAAAATAATATTAATAATAATATTTGATAAAACCCAGGAAACATTTATCTGTCGGAAAATTCAAGGTTTGACCTACTATTATGGACCGTCTGTAACTCTCATTAATTGAACTTTTAAATACCATCCATCATACCCTGTGCAATCTGAGTTCTTGCAAGATGAAAAAAAAAATGGTTTCAAAGAATCTTTGAAAGATACAAATTATTATTATTAAGTATTTCTAAAGAATTGGCAACTCATATAGGTGCATGTGGCTTTAATTTCATTTTATGTTATTTGGTGTAAAGTTTTAGTTAAATCTTGGATGAAATTTCCTTTTCTAGGTACATGTAGTAATCTTTGGTTTAAGTACTGATGAGAAATAATGATTGGTAGAGGTAAATAAATGGCAGGTGTAAAGAGTTTATAAGTGTACTTAATTTATTTAATTAGATACAGGACTGTAGGTATATAATGAATAATACTATATAATAGTTACAGTTTTTAGATAATGTTTGTAGAAAAAATAACTGATAAAACTCTCTTAAAAATTTGTTATCAAATATACAGATTGTTTTTTTTTTTGCAGTATATACATATAATATATTTAAATTACCAGCATAATTATTCTTCCAACAAAAAATCTTATCAGTATTTATTCCAGTGTTACAGTCATTAATCCAGTTTGTGTCATGATTTAGGTTAATTTGTTGTTTTGTTTTGATTATCATGGTACAAAATGACCAACTTGGTGAACATAGTTAACAATAGATTGAATATAATGAATTATCTTGAATATTAATTAATTTGATATTATATCTACTATGTAGATAATTGAGGTACATGTTTGAGCTAGTTTAATTTGAAGCACAGACATAATCTAAATCAAAAAATCCTTGTGGTCTTTGTCATGTGTAATATTTAGATTCGTCAAGCATACAGAGCAATTCAATATTTTACTAACACCTCAATAAACTGAATCTATTGGCTGTGCTTATTTAAATTGACATCATGTATAAAATACCCAATTTGGGTGGTCTCGACCTCTATACAATAAGTTGAAAGGCATAGACCTAACAAACACAAATAATGAATATTTTTTTGTCAAATTCGTGATCATGTGGGTCCATCTTTTGTTTACAGCATCAAAGACATGTTGATAATTAATTCCTTTGAAATATTTTATTTTTGAAAAAAGTCTCACTTAAAGATACATTATGGGAGATAAGATAAAGAGCTGACAGTTCTCACTATAATAGTTAAAAACTAGATGATGTAAAGGGAATTTGCTGCAAATTTCAGTCAAATTGAGCCACTCTGAACCGAGAATTTAGCGATTGAATTTTGGGCCTAGCCTCAATCATCATTACTAAAGTCGGTACGATAAAATACATAGTCTTGATTAACCATTTCTTGATTTAATCATAAATGAGCATAGAGCCCTCTCCGGCCATCTCAGCAATTCCTCTCGGCCTGCCCGAAGCCGAGACAAGTAAGAGGGTCGCCACGGTCAGCGCTGAAGCCTTAGACGCAAGTCTGGGTGTAGCGGCCGCAGGTTCCGATCTTGGTGGTAGTTTCAAATATTTGAGTGAGAACCTTGGTTATGGTCTGGATAAGTTAATTAATGTCTAATTTAGATAACATTTCAGGCATATAGAAAGACCTGCAATAGGCAGATTTAGCTTTTTGCATAATGTATGTTTAAGGACTACATGTATAAACAAATAATTCTTTAGACATTTTAGTTTTGGTACTATTCAATTTAATTTAAATTGTTAAAAAATTTGTAATTATTGTGAGTGAATATAACATGTAATGTGAGTTGAAACCCCTTCAAATCTGAATTACATATAAAATTATGTCAAACTTTATTGTAAATTTTGTGTAATCTAATATTTTTTAACATTGGCTCATTTTGGGATAATGACTATTAGAGGCATTTAGGGCGGAATGATGATTTATTATTGCCTACTGTTCGTCAAATTCCCTTCTTTTATGTGCAACACTGAACAACTTGGTTTTAAATTCCTATAAAAGGAGAGACACAATGTCCTTGTCTGCTTTGCAGGTGTTATACTTGTACTTGACAAATGAAATCTGTGCTTAATAAAAAAAACTCTGCTAGAATTAAAAACTTTGGACAGTTGTGAGTCCAGTGTCCTGCTGCATCCTTCACATTTCTTGAAAGACTTTTTGTAAACTAGTAAAAACATAAACATAAATTCTTAAGGCTACATCTATGTGTTTGTTGTGAATACATTGTATTTGCATCTTGAGGAAATAGTTTACTTATATTATAAGTGTACTGTATTAACTTAAGAAAATACCTGAACATTGTTGAAATAGCTTTCTACTCATTGTTTACGCGTGTTAGTAAATTAGGTATAGATATTGTATCAGTAGAATGCTTCACTGATTTCTCACTTATATGTCTATTATAACACAGACTAAATCAACCATTTCACAATATACCACGCAAATCATAAGCTCTGTCGTATAGAAAAAAAAAATATATTTGATGAATAGTAATCTATGTCTAATATACTAGTAAGTTAAAAGGTAGCTCTGTTAATAAATTTCATTACTATTAGTCATGAGATTTTTGGAGGAAATGGTAGAGATATCTACATCAGTTATCTATATATATATCAAATACTATTAAAAACCGGTATACTTGATCTATAGTCTTTGATGTTTAGTGGATTTGTATGAGAAGGTAGATCTAATTAGTTTAGTTGACTGTAGCTTTAGATATTTCTAAGGAAATCAAATCAGGTTTAAAGCCTACTTTCCTGCATCACCCTGGCATGCAGTTTGCTATGAGGGAAATTTGCTCGGACAGTGTTTCCACCTGCTATTTGTCGAATTTCAACTGCCAAGGGTTCTTTCATACGCACGCCAAATGTACTCAGGACCTCAGATATCCGTACATTATACTAAAGAAGGGTTTCACTATAATATCAGTGGATGACATGTTAGTCCCAGCCTTATGCCACTGTATTTCCTAATTTCATTTTATCATTTATTACTACATGTATTTTATAGTGCTGGTACGATATATCGATATATCGTTGAATCGATGTATCACGTTTCGCCTTCTCACGATTGATTATTTACCTATCTTTTTTATCGTTTTCATTAATAACCCGTCATTCTTGATTATCCACGTCACTCATTATCCATAGGTACACAAACACTCTTAAATTGTTTTGATCCTTATTTTGATTCCCATAAATATCGTGATATAAAACAGTTTTATTTCTATGACGACAGCAGGACCAAACATATCAATTATTCATATATCCTGTTGTTTTCTTTGTGGATATTGACCTGGTTATGAATCGTGATACGAATCGTATCGTAGCACCTGAATCGCAATACGTATCGCATCATGACTGCAGTGGCAATACCCAGAACTGGGATTTTAGTATTCGTTATTTTAACAAATCACAATAGTTGTTACTTAGAAAAGTGTGGTATAAATTTATCATGGTAACAGTCCAATTAATTAACATTAATTAAACAGATATGTGAAAGATATTTGTGTGGGAAAGAAACTGACATTCTAAATAATTTATTTACATGTACAATAATCTTATCTGGTATGATCATCTGGGATATGAAGTTGCATGCACAGTAGACATCAGCTCTATGTAAAACCGTGAAATCCTCACTCTTTCTGATGATATGGTTTACCTTGTGATATATATATATATATATATATATATATAGTCATACATGACATGAATTTAGCTACTGGATACATTCTGAGACATGCTTTTCAAATAAATCTTATACCAGTAAGGTAGTACATGTAGATATATAAGTACATATAGATCATTATGTTTATATGTTTTATATTCGTTACAGATATGGTTATATAGCTTTATTTCTAACACAACATAGGCGTAAAATGCTGGCTTGCTAATCAAGAGGTCAAATAAATCTTAGTAAATATATAAGTACATATAGATTATATGTTTATATGTTTTATATTGGTTACAGATTATGTTTATGACGTTCATTTCACCCTAGGAGCCACAGTGGCTCAGTGAGTGAGGTGCTGGCTTGCTAATCGAGAAGTCTTGGGTTCACGTCTTGTGTTAGCCCAGAAAATTCCTTGTCGGTAGTGCGCAGTGGAAGGCCTGGCAAGTACTGTTTCTAGTCACTTGAATGAGACAATACCTAGGACCATGTACACATTGGCGTGCACATAAAAGAACCCTTGACAGTTGAAGTTTGATATTAGAATAAGCCAAAGAGCTGCTGCCTGGGCAAAAAAATTTCCACCATAGCCATAGCACACTGTATTTCATATTGACGTCTTCATTAGCCCAGTTGGTGCCAAAAAATAGGATGATAAAAGCCCATTTCATTTCATTTTACCCTTGGCCCAATACCATCCTTTTTATGAAAAATAAAATGTGGGGATGGTGGGGGTTATTATGAGAAATTCAACAAAATTAAATTCCATAAGTATCTTGTTAATATGTATTTCGTAGTGACTTTTGACGGTGATCCTAGGTAATCAAATATTTATATGAAAGTGTTGGAGTTTATTAGAGTTCCAAGGAAAAACAAGAAACTGGTCGCTTATAATATATCACATGTACTGAAGGTTAAGTATTGTATGCTCTATAACTGAAATATAATTACTAGATTATTTCATTTCTAGATAATGGATATTTACATATAAAGTGTTAAACTAGAGAAAATCTGAAGGTACAACCTCAGCTAAAGTAATAGCAGTGTTTGCATACTCCTCTTAATGTTTTTGTGCATAAACAGTTAAAATTTAGAATATCTAAGTTGTTTTTAAAAATTCTCTCTTTTTGCTTAATACATGATACATGTAATCTGCATAATCACAGAGTATTGTCTCTTCTGTGACAAACTTCTGAAGTATACACATATTAGCCATATAAATAGACCTTACACCCCATTGAGTTGTCTCTGTTTTATATTGCTTTATGGCTTGTGTACTTCTTTTAGACAATCAATTCTTTGTTTTTTGTAGCAAGTTTCTCAGAAAAGTCACTGATTTACATACATAAATGTCTATAAACATGTTTAAAGCATAATTAAAAAAACATCATGCTAGAGGGGAACAGTCTCCTTTTTGTCAAAAACTCGATGTATAGCTTATCGAAGTAACCCTATTAAGTACGGTAAGCCCGAGTAAAGGCCTATAGAAGAAAGGGGTATGAAGATTATGAGAGTATGTGTATGTATAAATAAATAGTATGTAGGAAAGAGTGATATGGGTTAAACTAATAAATATTGTACTTAGGTCTTTATTGATAATAGTGTTAGGTATTGTAAGAATAACGGTTGAACTGTTATATACAATCTAATGATAATATAAATAACATTAAATAAATAAATTCTTGTCTCTGTGTACTAGGCCTGTTCTATTTTTTATAATAGGGATATAACATGTTTGTTTTCTTTTTTGGTTGGTACAAGCTTTAAATTTGATAAAAAAACCATTTATATGTAAATTTGTAATGTTTTTTGCCATACTTAACCTTTTAGGTACATTGTATTACATGTAACAGATTTGAAATTTGCAGGTGACATTAAATTATCAGACTTTCTTTACTATGATCTAATAACATCAAGGCTCAAAAGTTCTAAGCTATTACATATGCGTTTTATGCTTATTTGGTAGAAAGGAATTTCATATGATAGATAAATTGTGGGCGTTTCTGTACAATATTTTTCATATTTGGATGGCGATGTTATACAGCAGATGTTACTGCTTTCATTCAACTTTTAGATTCGATGTAAAGTTTTTGGAAAATATTTGATTGCAATCTGGTCATCTTAAAACTTGTGTCTTGTAAAACATGTAATTCCTACGGTAATATGGTCACAAGATGACGATAGACATGCTTAAAGTCAGCCAGTGTGATGTGGACTTTTGATGTACAAAATATTTAAAGATAATGTTAATCCAGTTTTTGATTTTTCATACATACTTGTCATGCTCTTTTGTGTATTGGGGATATAAATAGTGTTTCTACTGAAAATAAACATTAGATTCATGCTACTGCTTAATGCTACTGACAAGATGATTTTGGAACTGAAAATGCAACATATTGTCATGGGATAAGAATAAAGTTAGGTCACAGCTAGTTTCAGAATTGTTAGTCGAAATGCTCTGGTATCTGCACTGTATTTTATGTTTTATTCACTAGATACACATGTATATAGTTCGTGTATGACATACATGTATTTCAATGCAAATGCTGATGGTTTGGCTTTTGAATAACAAAAAAGCTGTATCAAACCCAAGTGCAGCTCAAATATATCTGCAATTTTCAATAGAAACAATATTAAATATATTAATAGTTAGAGGTTGGCACTTAAAGGACAATATTGGTGCCAGTCATTATTACATATGTGATAGAGCTGGTTAAACACATTCCAAATATAATTTTAACACAGAGATCATTGCTACGATAGCTGAATAATACAGTTTTCCAGAATCGGAAGTGACGAACGCCAAAGGAAAACATATAACTGACTGATGTGACAAGTGATAACGGATATATGAGCGAATTTCTGCTCACTAATAATTCATTCGAAGACCAAAAGTTGTTGTATGAGATTGTGATAGGATATCTGACAATTCATAAAAAGAATTGACCGCCACTAGATAAGTGAACACGAAAGAAAAACAGAAAAAGTCCGTGCATTACCATGTTTTTATAAGATATAGAATGAATATAAACAAGGGAATGTACGGACTATTTCTATTTTTCTCGTGTTCTCTTATCTATGGACATTCAATTACTTTATTGAATTGTCAGGTATCCTCTTACAGTCCCATATATCAACTTTGGGTCTTCGAAGGAATTATTAGTGAGCAGAAATTCGGCCGTATATCCGTTATCACTCGTCACATCAGTCAGTTATATAGAGAGATACTCGTGTTTTCCTTTGGCGTTCGTCACTTCCGACTCAGGAAACCTGTATTACTCAGCTATCGTAGCAATGATCTCTGTGTTAAAATTATATTTGGAATGTGTTTAACCAGCTCTATCACATATGTGATAAAGACCAGCACCAATATTGTCCTTTAACTAGAACCCAACCTCGTGGGTTTTCTCACGGTCCTCCGGTTTCCTCCCACTGCTAAAGACACATATACGCGCAAGTGAGTTATTGAAATAATATTGAACCATGTGTTAGTCCTGAAATGGGCTAGTTGTGTCGAGTGGATGTTAACTCCACCTCTCTCTCACTCTCTCTCTTAAACTAGAACAAACGTGTGTTTATTGTCTGTTTCTTCTGATACTTGCCTTCACAAGGTTGTTAATTTAACATGATAACATGATAGATTTATTTATTATATTTTAACTTGAGAAATTCCTACAAATATGTCTGATATAAACCTGTGGATAGAGGCAGTCGGTGTTTTCAGAAACAGCAAGAGGATATCCGTGTTTCTCATCGAGAAACTCCCTGCGGAGAAAAATGCCTAATATTTGAAACATGTGTTGTTAATTAATCCTAACAGCTTACATCTTCTCCAGAAATCATGTTAGACTGACTCCACACGCCAAACTTCCTTTACCAAGTCTGTTAATAGCCAAATGAAAAAAAAGGAGTGTAAATTGATACAAACAAAACCATATATGACAGAATTCTGATTGGGAGATAAAATAGCAGAAGTGAATTTTCCATATCCTATATTAAAAGGTTAAAATGTTTTTCTAAGTTTTACTATAATGCAGTCTATTATAGTTTAACTATGATTGTTATGATTGATCAGTCATTTGTTGTTTGTAGCTGACATGTTTGGCTTGTAGACAGTATAACTAAACCACTTTCATTATTTGTTGTGTCTAACTTGCATCAAGTTTGTCTGCATGGACTATACATCAATCTATTTCGTTTTTTTTTTTTTTACAGTCCAGAATTTTGTTTTACTTGTCTTTACTGCACTAGGATCTGAGGGAGTTGTTAAATAACTGGCGTTCTGGATGATGTTAGGGATTAACCAATGAAATGGTCTGTTACGTCGCTTGTTTGGCGTGAGGTGCACGGAACTGTGGGTAAACCACCTGAAACATCAATGCTGATTGATTAATCAATGTCTGGCGTCATAAGGTCAAAAGCCACTCGTATGACACCTGATGCGACCTTCCACTACAACCGGTCAGATCTTATGTAGTGTAGGCCATCGAAAGTAAAAAAAAAATGGGCGAAATATAGATCTGTATTTTAATCAGATTGGACCTTGCATGAGCATTGAATTACGTTTTATTAGAAATACAGAAAAATGATAACTGAACATCTAAACTGCATTCATTACCTTAAACAAATTACTGGAACCAAACAGTTTCAGAACAACAATTACAATGACATGATTCAAACTTGTGTAGGCAGACAAACAAATTAATCTGTCTAGTGGGAATGCAAAAATGTGATGTGATTTCAAATGTGCCAGAGTTATTTCTCATGAGAAGCAGCATGCCCTATTAATGTGAGTCTCTATGCAAGCCTTCTGATCAAGGTCCTTTTTGTTCACATACACCAGTGTGAATGCACCCCTATGTGTAAAACTCCTGCTGTAGATTTGTCTACAACATTTAGCTTGTATTATAGTGCATGAATTTATTTACAAAAAATGTTAGGAGTTTGTGACATGTTTTCATCTCTGTTAAAAGGCAAGATGAGAGATATATGATGGCTGGTTTTAATGGGTTATAAATTGGCCAGATGTTGTTGGACTAATATTTTAAACTGTCATTATTTCCTCACTTAATGGCAAACCAGTAGGAATTATTAAAAATGAGGTTTGTCTTTTAATCTTGCTACATTACGGCAAGCGCATGTCTAGAGGGTCGGTTTTGGGTGTCCAGACCCTCCCCTTTTCGCACAAAACATATGTTTTTCTCCTTTATTCATTGCAATAATGTCAAACAAATATGTGAAGCATTACCACCATTTTGACCTCATCAACTCTAAATCTCTAATCCTATACATGTATGCACCTAAATGAGCAGAAACATTTTCTCAGAGCTTCTGATTTTATAAATATTCTAGGGGTAATCCTCAAGACCTCATGCCAGACTTGACTTTGTCTCCACCTCTGTGGCACCAATCCTGGACTCACCTCTGTGGTGGTCATAACCCATAACAAAAACTATTATCCAAATGTCATGATAAAATTAACTTTCAGTGCTTGCTGGCTGCGGAGGGGCAGTGAAGTTTTTAGGGTGGGGGGCTCAATCTGCAGTAGGTATTTTAGGAGGCATTGGCCCCCCTTGCCCCCTCGCTGGCTACGGGCCTGGTCTAATATCACCTTATTTATCACAGATGAAATGCCAAACTGATTTTTATTTCAATTGTTGAATTCTTGTTGTTTTGACAGTATTTTTCATGTAGATCTGCATTTTGGGAATATTTGCATAAACTATAGTTTTTTAAAATATTGACCTTGGAAGATAATTGGTATGCTAATGATGTGAATTTTATCTTGATAAAATTAAACAATGTCAATATTGCTTTCCATAAATAAATGAAATCAGATTTTTAAATTTCTGGCCTCTTATTTGTTTAAATACATGAATTTAACAAAAAAAAAATGGAATAAGTTTGGCAAGAGAACAGCAAGTCAAGAATAATTAATAGACTGAAGTGACTTTCTGGCACATAACTTGCTGTAAAATGAACATGAATAAACAATTTAAAATTTGTTGACGGGTGATATGTAAACATATCCAAATTTAAACAAATTAAAAATTTGTTAAACAAATCCAGTACACTTGCATTGAAGTATTTGACATAAAGATGTTTTATTCAGATATTCAACAATATGTGTCTTGTTAAATATAGTGGTGGAAGGTTAAATACTACATAAAATCTATGTAGGCCTGATGGTTCTAGTGTGAATTTATAGTTAACGGTAAATGAAAAATAAAAAATATGGATGTTTCAGGAAGTTAAAAATTATATGAGAACCATTCTGTTTGAAATTGCTTAATTTGCTTTATCTTGATCAAGGATATATTCTAAGGATGTAAAGTTTCAATAAAGTTGTATTGAAGAATGTTTGAGTGACTGATGTCTGGTTTCTTATCTAAAAATAATAAATCAAGTAACATTGTTCAGACCATAGGTTTATTTATGGTTAAATTGTTCAGAATCAATATGTGTATACATGTACATGTATGTATCAATATGTGTATATGTTAAATTTATATTACCAATGGATGAACTATTAAACATACATTATGCAAGAGCTAAATCTGCCTATTGCAGGCCTTTCTTTAGGCCAGAAATGTTTTCTAAATTATTAATTCGACACTACTGTAATTAACTGATCCAGGCCGTAATCAACTCTCAATGGCATCAGATTTCTCTGATATTAAATAGATTAGAAATGTTCGGACATATTTTGATTTAATCTAAAAATGGAGGAGCGAGACTTGGCTTCGAACAACCATTACGGTGGTTGAAATTATTGCACACGTCTTGTTAAATCTTCAAAGGCTAATATCTTCGCTCGTAATAGAGTAATTTGAATGAAATTTTCAATATATTCATTTTGCTTTATCTATTTTTGAACTATTATAGCAAGAATGGCTAACTCTTTATCTAAATCTAACATAATGTATCTTTAAGAGGATGGTAATATGTGATGAGTATATATTGTGTGACAGGGGAAGCTGCAGTTTATATAGAAGATTGTGAATAGTATTACCTTACAACATGTAATGTTTTCATGCTTTTGTTATCATTATATACCCGTAGAAACTGTAGGCTGGGTGGCTTATTTGTCTCGCTGGGGAAGAGAAAATCACTAGAGTATCAGATTTTTAAAAGCATCCTTTATGAGAATTTTTATACCACTTATGTCTAGAAATAAGTGACAATATGGTGTTATATGAGCTGGGTTGACGGTTACTTACTTTGATATGATATTTGTATACTAGGGATGAATCATACTAAATGTATTGTGAACAGTTTGTAGGTTATATATATACACACATACATATGTCTGGTCATTACAATAATAGTGATTGGTAGACATAAACTATGATCTATTGATGAATGGGGGCTGAATGGTTAGCACGTGCGTGCTGTATCATGAGGTCTGTCATTGAGTCTACTGGCGTGGTTTCAAATCCCCGGTTGTACGTGACAAGGAGGAGGGTTACCTGTCCAACCTCGAAGGTTTTCTCTGAGTCCTCCTGTTTCCTCCCACTGGTAAAGACCCCTACGCACACACCTAGTCAGTGTTGAGTGGATGTTAAACCCCATTTCTCTGTCTCTATTGATGAATCCTGTGCTCTATAACAGGCCCGGACTGTACAGCGCAGTGGACGCTTACGGCTAGCCTCCGGATCCATTCACTTTATTTGAATTGTTCATTTGTTTGTGATTTTTTGCGTATTGTGTCTTTTTCCATATATTTGTGTTTTCTTTTGTGTAAATTATGTGTGGTGCAGTCCCCCTGCACTTACTATTAAGTGTATACACTTCTCTTCTTTATTAGCAAATGAGGGTAAAAAAAACAAAACACCGTTGGCAATACATAATAAATAATGTACAAACTAAAAAAAAACCTTGTTAGACTTTAATTTAAAGGATAAAGAGGACTATAAAGTACCCTTTGTATCAAAGTGAGAAAAACTTCAATAACAATCAAAGATCTAAATATTGTTGTCTGTTTAATTTGTGTTAATTTAATCAGTCTTAATATTACAGACATGAAAAACATGAACTTACAGTTTATGTATGTATATGGTCAGAGATTAAAGTCATATATTATAATGTCTAGTTGTTTTGATCGATATACATATTTTTAGAAGAAAAAAAGCATTTGAATGGTGTACTTCTTTTCATATCATTTGACAAAGTATTTATTTGAATGTCAAGCTTCTTGTAGACTATTCAATAAAATAAGTGAATTGGACAAGTATTTTAACATGAATTATAAAGAAAATGTTGAATGAAAAAGGAGATAATATTATCCTTCAATGAACATTTTATTAGATACATTTGAATCTATTTAAAGAAATTTGGGTAGGATTTGTATGGTTGTATTTCACCCTGGCGTGGTTTTCTATTGTACGTGACAAGGAGTAGGGTTGCCTGTCCAACCTCGTGGGTTTTCTCCTCATCCTACAATTTCCTCTCGCTGCTAAAGACCCATAGTGTAATCAAATTATTGAAATAATGACCAAGTTTGTATGAAGTGGACAGTAAAAACCCCATCTTTCTCTCCCTCTCTATCTCTCTCTTTCTCTCTCTCCTTGTATTAACTGTAATTCTCTAAATTCTGCTGCAAATTATCAAAGGAAGTATTGTTATATGATAATCACTTGTGGTGTATATAAATGTATCTGATGATATTTTTCTTTGTTATATTACAGATAGATTACAAGTATTATTATATAAAGATGTTAAAGATGCCATTAAAGATGGCAGCAAACCGAAATCCTGTTTTCCCATCGAGAGCTTCTTTGGTCTCCAGTCAGGGTTCTCTTACGATAAGGAGAACAATGCTTTGGCCATTATATGTCAGAAACAAGTCACATTATTTTCGTTTGAAAATCGAGAAGACTTGATAAATTTTGAAATCAAGATCCGAAAAAGTTTAGGCGAAGGTAAGAATGTTTTTTTGTTTTTTGTTTTTCAGGTATATCAGATGTTTTAATGTCAAACATATGTTAGAAACTTGTCAGACCTGGCATAGAACTGGTTATGATGTAATAAAGAGACATTAAGTCTTTATCATCTAAAGACATAAAATACAGATACATTTATGTCTATGACTTCCTCCCTCTTTGAAGATGTAGTTGATAAATTGACTATAAATGTCTATAAATCATAAAAGCAAGTCGGCCATCGTGTATTTTTATAGGGTTTGTTTTTGTTTGAAATACTTTGTGTAGTAGTTTGTTTTAACCAAATAATAATCTATAAAACTTGTTAATTCAACATGCATAAACCATGACAGATTCCTGGGGATGGGGATTATGGGGTACATCAAAAATGCCCTTAAAGGGGCATTAGGTAAGATTAGATAAAGAGCTCACAGTTCTCACTATTATAGCTAAAAGACAGATAATGAAAACAGAATATGCTGAATATTTCAGTCAAATTGCTTCTCTCTGAATTGAAATATTAGCAATTCAATTTTAGGCTAGTCTCGATCGTCATTACTACCGTTGGACTGATGATAAACAAAGTCTTGATTGTCCATTTTTACGTTAAATCATTCATCACATATTCAAATCCACAAAGTATCACAGGCCAGCAATGATATCGAGAGTTGATTATGATCTTGATAAGTTAATTAATAATTTAGATAACATTTAAGGCCTACAGAAAGACCTGCAATAGGCATGCCATTAGCCCGTCACAGCTTTTAGCTTACCGGTAATTAAAGGAAGTACAAATGTATGATGTTAAAGTTTGAAAATATGTTTCACAAAATTCAAATAGTACTCATTAATTAGGGTACTTTAGATTTTTGATTTTCGACGAATCTTCGAAGATACTAGGCGCCAAATTTTGAAAATTTAAACATACATTATGCAAGAGCTAAATCTGCCTATTGCAGGTCTTTCTTTAGGCCTGAAATGTTATATAAACTATTAATTAGACATTAATCAACTTATCCAGACCATAATCAAATCTCGATGGCATCAGGTTTCTCCGATATTAAATAGATTAGAACAGTTCAGCCATATTTTGTTTTAAGCTTAAAATGGAGGAGCTAGAATTAACTTCGAAAAACCAGTGCCGTGGTTGAAATTATCGCTCGCAATAAAGTAATTTGAATGAAATTTTCAAATGATTAATTTTACATTATCTATTTTCGAACTATTATAGCAAGAATGGATAGCTCTTTATCTAAATCTTACATAATTTATCTTTAAATTTTTGCAAAAAACTTTTTTATTTATAAATATTTTTATATAGCATTTTACCCAGAGTTAAAGACTCATCTGATTTGACCAAAAATGGCAACATTTTTTGTCAGCGTAATTTTCCTTGGCCGCCATTGGCTAATTCAGTTTTTCAGTCCTAGATTAATTATTTATTGTTCGATTTGTAGAAAAAAAAGTTCATATGCTCCATGGTCCAAAATGTCATTGTTTTTTTGCTACCGGAATTGACGTAAATTTAGCAAAAACTACAATTTTGACAGTTTGGTACCACTTTTAGAAAGCAAATACTATTTTTTTCAAATCTGATATAACTGAAAGGGTGTGCCATCTAAATGCGCACAAAACATCGGGCTCAGTTTTTTAAATTTCGATTTCCTTTTTTTTCAATTAAAAGGTAAAAAATGGTGCCAAAAAAAAGCTATTTACAACCCATCCACCGTCTTCATATTTTCAAACATTTTTTCGTAACTTTCATAAACTCGTAGCAATAACCCATACGAAGATATGAAAATTAGTTTGTAATATGAGCAGTTGCCAAGATATAGGCAATTTAGCATGAGTCACTTTTCATGTTATTTTGTTTGTTAAAGAGTCAATTATTATTGGATTTTATGAGAGTAACACCATTTGATGCATAAAGCAATTTGAGTAGAATTTAAAATTGACACCGGAAGTACATTTAAATGTAAACTGAGACCAGTTTATATAGAATGATACCAAAAAACAGCTTCTAACGTCTTTCGTTACTGAGTTGTAACCAATTTTGACAGGGTTACTTTCAAAGATTTTTTTCACATTTTAATTTCCCATTAGAAAGTCTCATCAGCTAACTTCAGCTAACTTACCGGTAAGTTAGTAACCAATTTCGTCAGGATCATTATTTTTACAGTCGTTCGGATGGGACGAAAAACCGAGGTCCCATGTACACAGGTTGCATTTCAGACAGCAAGGGATGCAGGGTAGGGTATTTATTAGCAATCACAAATAGACTGTCCATTTTCTGGTTAGGTTTAGAAAAGTGATAAACAATTATATTAATTGATTCCCTTTCAATAGATAAATATGGAAATAATAATGGAGTGCTAATTTCTAGGTTTGGTTTTTGTAATAATTAATATTTTATTACTGGTGAAAAATAATTCTAGACCTTAACGTTATACTTCCTTTAATTAAGCTAAGACAATTTGTGTTATTTTTGGAAAAAATTAAGTGCTTGCAGGTGCTGGAAAAAAAACAGAAACAGAAAGACGTATGTTATACTTGTATGGTATATTATTTTGAAAAATATCGTTATTTTAATTTAAATTTAAATTTATGTAGACTGAGACAAATTCATATGATTTAAAAATATATTACATTGTATTAGATTTTTATTTGAGGAATACACACAGTAGTCACTTTAGTAACAATGGCTGATAGAGGCTAGCTCTCTTCGTTACTTCCCGATGCTAAAGACAACTTATATGAAAATAAGGCTTTCCCCCCCCACCTTTGTTCTGAGGCTATTTTGGAATCCTTACCGTCTATATTTCACCATGATTCTTCTTTGATCGCCAAAAGGAATCATTTCTTGCCACATCCGATGTAAATTTATAATAATCCAACACTATTTTCATGTAGAATTGTGTGATACAAAACACAAACAAAATTTGTTTGAATTAGTCAGCCGTTGTGAAACTTTAAGATATTTAACCATATTTTAGGTAGCAGAGTTATGGATCAAGTTTGTGTTTTGTGGGATTTCGATAAAAAAATTATTTCTATTTATTTATTTTTTACTTTGTAGAATCTTTTGAATATAAGATGATCATCGATTCTGCTTAAGATTAATGAAAATTATCATAGATTTTGTTTAAAACTTCTTCTCTGTATTTCTTAGATTAGTGAAACAATGTAGCTGAATGAATTTCAACAATTTCCATTAATTCTGGAAATGTCCCTTTCTCAAATTGTAGAATCTCGCAAACACTTTTTTTTTGATGGACAATCGGTATCAGATCTATTTTAGATTTATGTTCTGTGCTTTAAACATGCATTATGCAAGAGCTAAATCTGCATATTGCAGGTCTTTCTTTAGGCTTGAAATGTTTTCAAAAGTATTAATTAGACATTAATTAACTGATCCAGGCCTTAATCAATTCTCGATGGCATCAGATTTCACTGATATTAAATAGATTAGAATGGTTCAGCGATACTTTGATTTAATCAAATATGGTGGACCGATACTTAGCTTCGATCAACCAGTAGGTTGGTTGAAATTATTGCACACGTCTGTCAAACCTTCAAAGGCTAATATCTTCGCTTGCAATAGAGTAATTTGAATGAAATTTTCAATATATTCATTTTGCTTTATCTATTTTTGAACTATTATAGCAAGAATGGCCAGTTCTTTATCTAAATCTTACATAATGTATCTTTAATTATTGTGATGAGACGCAATTACAACAATTTCAGATAATTACTTTTTTCTTGTCAATTCACCATTAATAATTTACAGCATAAAGATTTTGCTTTTTGTTTACATAAAGGTTCATAATATGACAACTTGGACGGCTTAGCTGCTGTGTGCATATTAACTTTTGTCATATACATTTTCACGTTTCTATTTCAGAACGCCAGTTTTCTGTACAAGTTGCCAAAATGCCATCACACAGCAAATTACCTCACGATTTTATCCAAATGTTAATACATGGCCAGAAATTCTGTCTGATATCTCAGGTACCACCTAAAATACTTCAGAGTTGGCATATCTCTGATTTACGACGTTTTGGTACAGTTGATGGCAAATTTTTATTTGAAGGTGGATCACGTTGCAATAAAGGTACAGTGAACTCGATATGTTTCAATATTGTTTAGAAATATGAGAACATCGCTTTCAATAATAAATCTTTCTTTAACATTGAATATCCATGGTTCTACTTTTATATTGCTTTATAATAAAAATATTTTTTAAATCTTCAAAGGACCATGAAATTAATATTTGACCTACGATCACAAAATCGGTCAGAATGCAAATAAAATTAGCTTTTTTTTCAATTAATCCTATAAGTAAACTACTGGATTACACATAGATTTATATGATACATGTGGTTGATGGAATCAATACTATATTTATTGTAATATTTGTGATTAAAGGTTCTGGTTTACATGCTGTGATATCTGATCAAATAAAAGAAATAGATGAAATAATTAATCTAGCTAGTGTAGGTAAAACTACTAGTTGTCATAGAAATACCAACAAAAGAGGTAAATATTTTCACTTTGTTTTATATAGCCAACTAGAAATGTGATTGTATATTGTGGTCACCCCTGTCTGTCTCCTGGTCTATTGTCCACAATTGATTGTGGATGCTCTAGAGGCTAAACTGATTGACTCTAAAAAATACAATACAATTTATATGGAATACAATCACTGGTTTATACACATATAGCACAACGTTTCGACAAGTATTCTTTTTTTCATTTGTACTTGATAAGAGAATACTTGTTGAAACGTTGTGCTATATGTGTATAAACCAGTGATTGTATTCCATATAAATTGTATTGTGTTTTTTAATGTGCTCAATCACTAAATGCCACTCAATGATTGTCTCTAAATTTGCTGAAACGAAACAGTTGATAATTACTGTCGAAGTTATATCATACTGTATCAATTTGAAAAGTCTTGTAGAAATGCTAAAAAAATTTATCAGATTGTCTTGAAATTTTTACACATTGTTTATGTTCATGGAATGTAAAAGTCTATTGATTTCTGATACCTTGAATAGCTAAAATTCATCATATGACTACTGCTACATGTTTTGTATAAAACAAAGCACGAGAATTTTAATTACATCTGATTATTATGTCATTGGTTGTTGCTCTTTATAAGTTTTTAGTCCAAGCTTGTGCTTGGACGATTTGGCTGCAGTGGGTTCATGTTGCATTGTCTGACCACCTAAACATTTTTTCATAATAACTTTATAAGAACAATGGAAAAAAGTGATGATTTCAAAAATCAAACTATTCTTAACAATCTGATTAAAATACAGATCTATATTTTGTTTCGTTTTTTTATACTATCAATGGCCTCTACTACGCGGGTTATATAACAACTCTTCCAGATCCTACTGTAAAACGAAATTTTGAACCAAAAATGAAACGAAATAGGATCTGTGGTTTAATCAGATTGTATTCTGACCAATAATTGTTTGATTTGGATCTCTAAAATAATATTGTCCTTATATATGAAAGCTAATATAGATAGTAAAAAGGATTATTAGATTTCCCTTTAGATATATTATTTGTAGAATTGTAACACCTTTATCTTTTGTTCTTTATAATGAAAGCATGTATCAAATAACTGTTTACAATTAACTGTTTACCAGCATCTGTTAACACCGATTATCAATTTTTGCTCTCTAGAACTTAAAATTATTCTTTATTCCTGGGCCTGTTGAGTCTTTGTTTCCAACATTGACTTGAGACAGGAATTTATTAGTTCATCTTTGAACATTGAAGCTAATCGGACTTGCCCATCTGTATGTCTAGCTATAGACAGTGTATATACAAACAATGTCTAGAATGAACATCATATAGATATTAGAAATGTCATGGCTTGTAATCTAAACCTCTAATTCTATGTTGCATATTAGATGTATTTATTAGTATTACCTATGATTATTTATTGATGGGAGGGCGGGGTATAAGCGACACCATATGCATGTAGAATGGCATCTATAGATCTGATACAATGTCGTGAGAATATTCTATTATATTTAGTATATAATGGTATGATAGTAAACTGTACAGGATTGATTTAAAGGCTGAAAATACAATATTATTACAGCATTAACATACTGTGTTTACAAATCATAATAGACTGATATTGAATACTTGAAATAATACAGAACTGTGTCACTTCTTTGTGTCAAAAGGGGGGGGGGGGGTGGATGACCGAATGGTTAGCACGTATCATAAGGCCTGTCATTGAGTCAACTGGCGTGGTTTCGAATCCCCGGTTGTATGTTTTCTCCAGGTCCTCCCACTGCTAAAGACCCCTACGCGCAAGTGAATTATTGAAATAAAATTAAACCATATGTAAGTCCCGAAATGACCTAGTTTGTGTCGAGTGGTCGTTCAACCCCATTTCTCTCTCTCTCTCTCTTGTGTCAAAAGATTATCTCTAGATCCTTATTCTTGACATACTTACATCACAAGTTAACTACACATGTATCTTGAGATACCTAGAATCTGCGATTCTTAACATCCTGACATTCCAAGATTCAAAAATAGTTACTTAATTGCCACAAGCTCTGTATAATTGTAAGTGCAGGAAGACCACACAACACATAAATAAAACCCATTATACAAAGTTATAAGTTATAACTTTGTCTAATGGTATGTGAATTAAATATGGAAAATTTTCAAACGATGTAAACGTTATTTTTGTGCTAATTACATACATGTACATTAGAATACAACATTCTCCATAAAAAATTACCAAGAATTATTTTGGTTGAAGTCTTGTTATATTAAAGAGAATAGAAGCTTATAATTAACCCATTTCCTACCCAATTCTGGCCGGTTCGTTTCAAAATGGATTAAGAACCCTGGTTTTAACCCTTAGATCTTCAAGGTATAGCATCAAGGTTCATTGGGATTCTTGGATCTTGAGATGGCAAAGTGGGTATACATGCAAATTGAAATATTTATTCAGGGATCTCAAGATGTTCAAGCCAAGTAGTTAGGAGCTTAAATTGTTAGAATTTCACGATTAATAGGCAATATGTATATTTAACAGTTTTGTTAAAGACACTGATTATTGCTGACAAATGACATTGTGTTGCTTAGACTCATTACTAGGAAGAAGGAGATTTTGTTATGAAAATTTATTAATAATTTAAAATCTCACATGTTTTAACATGTGTTTAATAGTTATTGTTTACATATTCTATAATATATGGTAAATCAGTTTATCACGTTTAGTATAACTGTGTAATACATTTATTTACAAATACAACTGGCGGTAATTTTTACTTTGATGTCCATAGCAGTTATATCTCATAACAACCTGTCATGACATCATCATAGGTTGATATATTCGTTCATATCAACCGCTGATGACGTCATGACAGGTTGATATTTCATATCGAAATAACACAAAAAACCACAGAAATAATTTTTTTTTCTTTTGACAATTAAAATTTGTTATGGTACAGTTTCTAACATTCAGGACCGAAATAGACTGCGTACTTGTACGTGTATTTAGATCGGTTATCCATGTCTAAGACATCTTTCAGAGTTCTCTTTTCGTCCACATTGCGATTATTTCTTCACACACTACAAGACTTGAAAGTATTTATCGCCCAAGAGTTCCTTTGTAAAGTATTTTGGGGTACAGTCCACTTAAAACAGTCGGTCAAATCCTTCTCTGAACATACCGAAAACCTTCAATCATGGTTCACTGTCAGAATTCTTGGAAAAGAATGTCTTTTGGTCCAAATTTTCTGCAGGCTTTGGATAGATCCTCGTCGATATTTGCATTCACATCTATTAGATCGTCAATATGTTGGCTAAAAAGGATTGATTATTCGTCTGACTTCGTATTTCTATCCATTTTGTTTTTGCTTTCAATTCAATAGTCTAAAATGGCGACATATAAACAAAAACATGCATGAAATTGCACGTGATTACTTCGGTAATTTTCGCTATTTGGCGGAAACTATCAAGCAATTATCCAATCGTTGTTGCCTTTTAATGGAAGAGCCCATTAAATTTAAGGGTGAAATGGCGTTGTATATGTCGGATATAAACCTACTCTCCCTCGGATTGATATGGTAGAGAACGCTTGGGCTTCGCCCGCGCGTTCTCTACCATATCAACCTTGGGTAGGTTAATATCCTATACATAGTGCCTTATTTCCCTGTGAAACATGAAAATATGTTAATAACGGTGCACTTAGATAAAAAACACATAAGAGACAACAATGACCAATGTTTTATACCAGTCTCTACCTGATTCTAATCTGCTTCAGTACTACATTACACTGAACTCAGGACTAACATATGGTTTAATGGTTTAATTTTATTTCTATAATTCGCTTGTACGTATGACTATTTAGTCGTGGGAGGAAACTGGAGGACCTCGTGAAAATCCATGACGTTCGACAGGCAATCCTACTCCTTATCACGTTCAAGTGGGGAATCAAAACCACGCCACTTGACTCAATGGCAGGGCTTATGGTCTAAAGCCCCCCCCCCCCAATCCTGAAAGAGCACAAGACCATGTGGCCATTAGTTACTTTAGCTAGCACTATTTGCAGGTATTTAGTATATTACCACATGACTATAATACCGACGGATATTAACCAACCCTATAATCAATAGACTTCTTTGTATTTTCATTAAAATACAAATCATATTGTACAATTTCAGTCAGGAAAGTTGAATTGCAGTAATCACAATATTATATCAGAATGAGTGCACTACATACACCACTTTAATAGCTACCAATTAATATGATCAAACCTTCTATTATTTATGAGGCAGTTTTTTTCGTCACTGGCTCTTGAACTAGTAGGGGTCCAGATTTATGGATGATAGAGATTGGTTTTAACGTTTAACCGTGTTTATAAAATATTTTATGCAGTAAGCATCAGGTGGTGTATATATTAAGAGAAGTGATAAGTATCATTATGTAAATGATGGTGATATATTACTATTTACTTACATAGATAAGTATACATGTCATAATTCTCATTCAGCTGTAGCAATCAACTATATCTTTACACATTCTCTTTAATTGTTTATTTTGTTAGAGTTTCAACATGTTTGTCAATCTTGATGTATAAATGAATACTATACATTGCTTCAGTGAAGCTACTTAAACAATAAACTTGCCCGATAGCTTGCTCTATTATACATACTGTTAAAGCAACGGTCTCAAAATGAAATGAAATGAAATGGGGTAAAACGTCCTACTGTTCTGCTCTGACTGGGCTAATGAAGACAGGCATATGCCATACAGAGTGCTATGAGTGAAATTTTGCCCGGGCAGCAGCACTATGGCCTACTCTTATATCAAATTCCAACTGCCAAGGGATATTTTACGTGCATGCCAATGTATACACAGGACCTTGTTGGGTTTTTTTTGTCCCATCTGAATGACTAGACAGCTGTCTTTGTCAGGCCCCCTGTCCTGCACCCTGTATCATAAGGTTTGTCATTGAGTCAACTGGCATGGTTTCGATTCCCCGGTTGTACGTGACAAAGCCTGTCCAACCTTGTGGGTTTTCTCCGGGTGCTCCGGTTTCCTCCCACTGCTAAACATGATCAAACCAGTTACTATTATACACCTACTTTGATTAACTATGTGATTTACTTTTTAATCCTTTGTCAGTCATTGTAATCCCCTTGATATCAGCTGACTGAATGTTAAAACTAGTCAAATATGCCTAGTATTTAGAATATTTATGATTATCAATCTACTTAGGCTGAATTACAAAGAGTTGATTATTACTTATTATTTAAGAAGTCAGTTATCATTTGTACTAATCTTTAATAATCAAACCTTTGTGAGAACAGGCCACAGTTCACGATCAAAGTAATTAGTACATTTAACTTAGTACATTTAACTTTTCTGTCTTGCAGTCCACATTTAGCATACCAGGAACAGTTATTCTATAGCCATGTAAAAAGTACAAATTTCTTGAATTTTATTGCGGCTTGGAACAGTTCTCAAAATGAAACGCTTATCAGATGTATGCGTAGCTATAGACAGGGATGGGTTTTTGGTACTGTAGGCTTTAATATAACAAAGCAACTTGAAAAACAAAAGATAGACATTAAGTCTCATTTCTTTTTAATTGAAATTTAGGTTGCATCATATTGCACCTGGGAGCAAACAGAATCGGAACGAATCTGGACTCTCCAAGTATACTTGAGGTCAGCGCTGTCATTTTATATTGGACTGTACACTTGCTGTTTAAAAAGTTACAGCATATCTGGCAAGTTTGCCTTGAAATGAACATTTTTAGAGCATTCAGTGTAATTTTAAGTTCAGTTGATGGGTTTTATTAGAAGATACAATAATGTACATGCATGTTTACGTCTTTAAAAAGCATGAGTAGAGTAGTCAATATAGTTAAATTCTTTTGATTTCTTGTATTAAACTGTGTCTTCTGTTTGTGTCAGGTGTCTGTCTTGTTCAAGTTAGTTATTGAACCTGAATAATAGTTTTAATCATTGTGTGTATCTCTCGAATCCCAACATATATCCTACTACAACCTAAACTAGTGTCTGACAAATAGTCTACCTACTATCGTCTGTTTGCATGATGACTGCTGATCGTCTAACCAGAATATGTCCTGATTCGAATTTTCTTCTCTGATACAGGATCCCAGTTCAGTGAAGCCTTTGATTCCTTCAACACCTTCAGTAATTTCTTTAATAACAACCAGATGGTAGATCGTCCTAGCATGTTGAGCTGCTGCAACGAAAACAACAATCTCCACGAAGTTGATGAAATGGGCTTCCATAAACGTCACTCCATTAGTGTCATGGATTATCGTAGAATGGCAAGCTTGACAGAAAAGTTTAAACTCATGAGTATGGAAAATCTAGAAAGACAGAGAATGTTAGCCATGTATGATATTCCACCTAAATATGCAAGGGAAGTCCGGAAACAGAAGACAGCCCAAACAAGTAGTCCTAAAAAGACAAATACTAATCGTTATTCTGTATCTTGTTCAGAGCTCAAGGGAGGTAATGGTGAATTATCACGTTTGTTATCAGATAGTTTGTCACAGTCATTTAATACTCACATCTACACAAATACACCTCTACTTAAACCTGAATTACCAGTTGGTGCTCCTGCATCACCAAATCACCAAGATCCTTCCAGCAACTCTCACTATAGTCACTGTTACCAGAAAAATAAACCATTAACTATTAATCCACTATGTATAATAGAAGATGAAGCAAGAACTGCCTTTGATAGATCTAAAAGACAGGAGGCTATGCAGAGACTTCAGAAACAGGAGAATGATCTTCACAAAGAAATAACTCTCTTGGATGAAATTTTACAAGTGTGTAAAACCGATGAACCACAGGGAGCAACAAGCAAAAATTCCACAAATAGCTTATCAGAAAAAGCTTCTAGTCTCCCAAACAAAGTAAAAAAGGAGTTACGAGGAGAAAACTTCATGTCCAGTCAAACTTCAATTTCATCTTCATCAGAAGGCTGTGCTAAGTCGTCCTTGAGTCATTCTGATTTACTCTATCCTAAACCAGTGAAAAGAACTAAAATATCAGCTCCCCTGCCATATGTTAATCTTTCTCAGTTTGATGTTGGTGATGATAATGGGCGTGTTCATTTGAGTAAAGAAGGATTAGTCACAGGATCAAGTTCAGGAAGCATAAATAAATCACCAGATAAAAACCACAGCACACCCATTAAAAAATCCTCAGAATCATTATGTTCATCATCATCAGGTGGCTCTCATACAGCTCTTTATCCATCCGAGGCATGGATGAGAGAACCCATATATGCAAATGAGCCAAATAGATGTGAAACACCACCACCAGAATTACCTCCAAAGGGACCAGCATTGTTGCGCAAAAACAGATTGAGTAGGAATTCCACCTCATTTTCTCAATCTTCAAAAACTCCTCCTCCTCTTCCGCCAAGTCGAAATCGTAGTCGATCTCTTGGCTCACAAACCAAACTCCAGGTTAATGATAGTTCACAGACATTCAACTCAAAGAGTCACTCTTTTGATCAAGTTGTTCCACTAGCCCAAAAAGCAGGGGTTGAAGATACTTATTTGATGATGGGAGGCTTCCCTGATCAACCTAAGGAAAAGAAAAAATCTATGGTGTTTGATAGTCCAGAGGTTAAACAATTGTCTAAAGGAAATGCTGATGTTATGAATTGTTATATGGACATGGCAGCATTTTTCAAGAATGATGCAGAATCCAGAAAAGGTAAATCTATTCCGCAGGTGAAAGTGGAAGAGGCCATCTATGATACCATTGATGACACCATTGATAATCAGGCAGAACCTGCTTCTAAAGCACCAATCAGAGAAAGCAACTATATGGTGATGGAAGTTTCTAAATGCAGAAGAAAAAGTTCCACCTCTATTGAGGATCAACATAGTGCCTCACCAATTACAAATAAATCAAGCAGTCCTTTATGTATAAAGAGAAATTCTGTAATCCAACGTCTTCAAACTCTCCAGAATTATGTTAGCACAACAAAAGCGGGAGAAATGAATTCTGGTAATGGTTCTGTTGTTATACCCAAACCAACCATGCCTTTTCAAAACCTCCTGGAATTCAAACCACAGCATCTGCATTCTGCAGGTGTTTATATCAATCCTATCCAAGATACTAATAATTCAGAAGAGACTTCTCCTGAACCAACTTCCAAGAAAGAAGAAGGTTTTTTGGCACGTTTCAAAAGAAGGAACTCCAAGGATCAATCAAAAGCATCTTTGAGCACCGAAAACCTTATGACAAAAACATCTAGAACAAGTCTTTTTGAGAAAAGTTTATCTGAAGAAGGTGAGTTAGTGGAGAACAGCAGTAGCCCATTAAAAATCAGTCGCCAGAGATCTTCCAGTTTTCCTAACAGAAGAAGCTACCAAGAAGATGAAACAGATACCATAGAGATTGTGAATGATTCATTAAAATCTGATTCCACAAATGATGTATTTTCACATAGTGATGATCCCCCGGACGAGACGTTCTTTAGCTCTTCATCCATCAAGTTAAAAACTGGAAGTAAAAATAACATTGATGATGTAGAAGAACCTAAAAAAGAGATGCATGTATTAACTGTTCTTCATCTTCAACATGATCCTCCAGTTCAGAGCTTTTACAGCCAATACACCTCCTCTAAAACAGATGATGAAAAAATGATAGATTTACTTCATACTGATGATAAATTACATAACAAAAAATTTAATTATTCTTTTATGTCAGAATTAAAATCTAAATTAAGTCTACCATTAAGTAAAGCAGGATCAGAGTTACCTACCGAATGTCAGTCACCAGCATTACCACCACCACCAGTCTTACCACCTAAATTTAGAATGTACCCTACACTATCTCCTGTAGTAGAAACCACCCCTTCTAGTCCCCTGCCTCCAGCAGAACCCATATATGTAGAAATGACCGAACCAGCAATCAAACCTCAATCTATGTCAGAAACAGTGCAGCAGCCAGTAGCGCATCATTGTAACGAGACCAATCAACAAGATGAAGACTATTGTCAGAATATTAATATAGATTATAGGGAAACGTTTTCAGGTACGTCAGCATGCCACATGAAACATAAGTTTTGGCTAGAGTCCATGCCATTTGTTACTTATATTGCACCTGCTATTAAATATAGAAGGGTTAGTCTTCAGGTAGTGTAGTTGTTAAAAATAAAAGATGGACAGATTCTGAAATCGTCCTGAAGTTTTTTTTGTTCAAAAAACAGTTTTGAAGTCCTTTCAATCAAATGTTTTTTTGAAAAAAAAAAAATAATTATTGGCTGGAAGATTGACTGAGATTGTTAAATGTTTAATCAAGATCTTTCCAAAATAGTTTACTCTAAGTCTTGTTTTGAGCTCATGTTTAAGATTCAGCAGATTATTAATGCATGGTTTTATTGGTGTAGGACTGTAGGCCTATGTTTATTTACTTCTTGAAGTTTGGATAATCTAACAATGGTTTTATGGCTTTCAGAACAATAATTCCTGCTATCTTGGAATCATGTGGCTCAGGTAATTATTTTCAAATGCTAAATATTTTCTGCATGCATGATTTCTAAGACAATGGGCTTGGCAAATGGAATATTAGGCTGTGTAGCGTATTGATATTTTATTTTGCAACCAAGTTTCGTTATCAGCAATTCCAAAATAGATTCAAATACAATATTTGACATTCAGAAAGCTGTTCTGAAGAAGCATTGAAGAAAAGTCTTAAGCCCTGTTTAATCACTGACATGGCAATGATATACAATCACAATCAGTGATGGGATTTCAAAATTTTTCTTGTCGGACATTTTTTCCCAAAAATAATGGGGCATAACTCTTATCGTTATTTAAGCAGGCATTTTCAAACCACAATTAAGAATCATGTGTCAACAAAATATTCAATTAAAAGATAGGTGCATATCTTTGTATTAGCCGAAACAAATGTGACCAGAGGGCTTTAAATTGACCAGAAATAACATGTTATGTTTTTAGATTTTAAAGAACTTATATCCACTAACTGATACAGTTTTAAAAGTTCTTAGTGGGAGTGGATTTTTTCTAGAAAGTAATATTAGATTGTTGAGATATTTGTTTGATAAAGACAAATACCATGTTAAGAAAATTGATTGTTAATTGTTTCCGTGTGTATTTTAGTATCTTAATGGCAGCTGCAGTTATTTTTAACTGTACAGATATTTGTGTAGCAGTGTATTTTTATTTTAAGATTTCCCGGTACATAATTATTTGTGACGCAAACACCCTACCTACATCATCTTCATACCTATATTTGAATATGTATTTAGTTTTATTTGATCTTCATTTCATGATATATCAAAAGAATATCATACTCCTAGTTTACTTGAACTTATTTTCACATTTCCTAAGTATTAAGTTTTGTGAAACTGTTCGAGACTTTATAGCTTGACTTTTTCAACTAATAATTCCTATGGGGTGGCTCTGTCCAACCTCGTGGGTTTTCTCCGGGTTCTTCGGTTTCCTCCCACTGCTAAAGAACCCTACGCACAAGCGAATTATTGAAATAAAATTAAACCATATGTTAGTCCCGAAATGACCTAGTTTGTGTCGAGAGGACGTCCAGGAGGTCTCGGGGCAGTGGGGGGGTCCAACTGGGTTTCGTCTTGTGCAGGACAGGTGGCCTAGGATGGAACAGCATATAGTTGTTTGGATGGTACAAAAAAAATGAGGGTCCATGTACACATTATTTTGCATGTAAAATAACCTTTGGCAGAATTCAAAGACGAGGATGTGGAAATGCAACTGTCTGGACAAATTTTTCTCATAGTACACGGCATTGCATATTCCTGTTTTTATTAACCCACTTGGTGCAGAAAATTAAGATGTTAAACATCATTTCATTCCTACAGCAAAGAAAGTTCATAAAACAAAAAACAAATATCGTTCTGTTTACAATTATTTTGTAAAGCGCTTTTGGGATTAGACATAGAATGTTTTGATCTGGAATATTAGCTTATGATGTAGAAAGGTAATAAGATATAGCCAATTCCATAGTTCCATACACCTGTTGAATGTACAGAGTATACCTGGTTTTCCAAAGTTGTATGTGATATAATCTCATATCGAAATAAAGGTGTATTTACAGAATTAAAGGCTGTACATTCAGAGTACTGTCTTAGAAATGGGTATATTATATTCTGATGTTAGTGGAAATTTTGGGCCAGCCTTTTGTAACAGGATTGTTGCTGAGTTTCCTTGGGCTTTTCATCGACATACAAAAAAGAAACAATTAGTGAAAAGAAGACCCCATTTTGTATAATTTCTGTTAATTCGGATTACATGTATATAGATATTGTCCTTGATTATGTCATAGAATCTTGTCAAGGCAGCAATGATATTATATAGTATAAAGATTTTGTTTTTATTTACCTAATGATTTACAATGTGACAACCTTTATAGACTGCTCGGAAGACTTAGATGCTGTGGGCATATGATTCATTGCCTGGCAACCTAATTTTTTTATAGTGTTTAAGGTCATGAGACAACGAAGCCTATAGATCACTTTGAAAAATCTTGTGGACGTTTTAGAGGCTAAAGTTAGTATCCGATTGACTTTATATGAAACGTAGTGTTTAAGGTCATGAGATGAAGAAGCCTATCAATTTTCAAAGACTTCCAATGATTAAGGCAATTAATATTAAATGTTTTGTATGCTAAATGTTAGAATAGGGTAGAACTAGAAGCCAAATGGGTTGTTACTTGTAATCAGATTTTAGTGTTTTGTAAATGTTTTCATTTCTGACAAAAGAAAAAAATATTCTTACAACCATTGTAAACTTCCTGGATGACTTAGCTGCTGTGGGCTTATGTTGCGTTGCCTGGCAACCTATATTTTTTTATTGTGTAATGTATTGTTATTTTATTATTCAGGTGGTGCTATAGCATATGAAAGAGCTCTACAATCATTACAAAAGAAGAATCGTATCATAGTCCAAGTAGAAGATTTTAAAGAAAGATTAGCGAGAGATGACAGTGCTTCTATTTCCTCTAATGAATATCCAGAAACTTGTAGTTTACAAAGCAACACATCGGATAATCCAGATTGTTCTTGTAGTCCCGCTAAAACTGTGTTACGACCGCGATCAGGTAAAGAATATATAGTGGTGGAGAGAATACGTAAACTTAGTGATTCCTATAGTTCTTCACCTTCTAGTCCCCTTACCCCTACTTCACCAGCGTCAGTTTTTACGTTTGACATTCACGAACCCAGTTCTAATGTGACAGAAGGTACCGGTACCATACGCTCTGCTATATCACCACTTTCTAAAAGTAGTAAAAGTGACAATGACTCGGCTCCCACTTCTCCTTGGATACCCATACCCAAAAAGTGCCTTAGAAATCAGTCCACTTCATCCGAACATCGTTCACGGACGAGAAATGACAGTGTCTCTAATAGTGATAGTGCTACAAAAGAAGGCCACTATGTACCGGTTCAAAAAAGTGCTAGTAGTGCATCTCATAAAAACAGGAGAAGTGGTAGCTCAGCTGGGAGTGGTAAACGTAGAACACAGAGCACTCGATCTAAACATGATTTAGAGAAATCTCATTTAAAACTGGAATATTTATCTCAACCTGATAGTGACAGTGATAGTTTTAATTTAACCCTCCATAGTAAATGTGATAGTGTTACTTATAGAAAAACTTGCACGTCTGGTGCTTCACTACGATTAATTGGAAGTGAGGCTGGTGCTAAAGGTGATAGTGTGTACTTACAACTATGGGATACAAAAGCAACAAAATCAAATTCACCTAAAGCATCGGTCAGTTCTGAAACCTCCCCACCTATATCCCCAAATAATGCTTTACTATTACCGTTAACTCCCATTGATGATGATGATGAACAAGAATTGAATTATCTGGAAATGGATTTAGGACCGGCAACTAGCTCCTCCCTCATGCCAAAGAAATCTGTGCCAAAAAAACCCTCGAACGATATCGAATATACTGCCATTGACATGGTGGCTACAAAAGCCTTAAAAGACGCTGGTAAGGAGCATGCTCAAGGTCGTACAGATAGTTTGCGACGGACTAGAAGTATGAAATATCCGCCATTATCTCACCACTCTAGTTTAAGGGAACGCAAAGGATCGACTAGTTCTGCTAGAGAAAGGAAATTGAGTGCCAGTACTGTAGAATTTAAAGCATAGCGGTGACACTATTTAGTTATTGTTTTACCTCAATCCAAAAAACAAACCAAACAGTTTTAACTCTTAACTTACAAAACTTACACCAATTATATGTAATATATTATATATGCATCATCTTACTTTCTGCCTTTTTGTGTTCATTAATTCATCATTTTATTTATAAATAGGATTGTTTGTTAGAGGAATAAGTGAATGCTAAAACATTACAGAATTGTTAAGTTGATCCAAACTTAAAATAATTTAATCAAGTAGCACAATACTGCTGTATTTCTCACTAACTTAACTTAACTTTTTGCATTGGTTCTTTTTTTGTAAAATGAATTAGAATATCTACATCAATTCTAAAAACACAAAAAAAGGCATCAGCAATATGCAAAGAAACATTACCAAATTTCTATATGATGGTTATTCATATTCCTCTACTTAGCATATTCACATTTCTGAAGCATATCTGACACAGTGACATGCATCAAGTTTGCATAAGGTCGTATGTGTAGAATTCCAGAGTTTTGGGTGTACACATGTACCTTTAAAGAGGTGATAATTCAAGCATTAAAAGTGGATACAATTGGTATTTGGACCAATAAATAAGTATTTGGAAATTATTCCAAGAAAGAACATTTTGGGTGACTTTTAATGGCTGAATTTGTTTTGACCAGTGTGCTTCCATGATTGTAACTTTCAATTTTATAATAATTTTTGTACATCAGATGTCATCACATATAAATATTATATATTATATATATTTTCTTAATTTATACTTGATGTATACATTATAATGTATACTGTTTATTAAAGTTTAAAAACCATTTTAATCCATAACATCTTTAATTTACCAATCCCACCCTTTTTTTAAAACTGGATATTATGTACATGTATGGTTGTTAAATGTTGTCATTTTCTGTTGTTTTTTGTAACTTATTGTATGTGAAGATCACATGTACTTATTTTAATACATGTTGAGACCATTTTACTCTACCAGAGAATACATCTGGGGATTGTACGCCTCCAAAAATATTAAGGAAATCCTAGACAAGAATTATCAATGTTATTTCCTAAATGTAAATAACAATTCAGCTGGATTATTTCACTAACAGTCATCCAAAATGAATGGCATGTCATTTGGAATTTTTTTTTTAAAAAGTGGTTCTTTTAAAAATTGGCTTTAAGAGGGCTCAGACTTATTTGATGTTTTTTTTAAGGATCTAATGATAGTCAAGTTGTAATACAATTTACAAGGCATGTAACATGATTTAATGTTTCTCTTACAGTATATATTTTGATCTTGTGTTTATTTCAAAAATGATATTTTAAATAAGAGGTACATGTTAATAGGGTGACCCATGTACTCTACAGAAATATAGTCCACCGCTGATAGTTGGAGACTACCACTGAAGCGTGCACATTCGCCGTGCCGAGGCCAACTTTCTGACAGTATGATACTATAAATAGCCATGGCACGTGCAATTCTCTACAAATCTATCAACTATTACAGCCGTAAAAAATTTATTGTTGACGATTTTGAATAGCAGTGAAATTAAGCTTCTTGGTTATTACAGCAGATTTAAAAATTACGTTCGTTTCATTTTTTAAATTGCTTTATCATTAACTGTACCGTTAAGAGCGGCATCTTTTGGTTTAGTACAAATAATATCTCTGAATCACTCGGGTTAGACAGGAACATGATACTAGCAGTAGTTTCATTTTACTTTTACAAGGTTCTTAAAATGATTGTTGAGCTACCTAACATGCTTATTTCTAAATTCAATTTCTTGTTCTAGCTTTCTGTTATGTTTCGTAAAAAAGTAGTCTTGATTATCCCAACCTGTCAATCAGACGTAGAATGGTCGATAGACTGGTTAAGCGAGACTAATTTCAAAACAAGGGCACGTAACCTATCTTTTACTCAAAAGTGTCTGGATGTTATGGACGACACTTGGAACCAGTTTTCAGTCTATTATTTATAGATGATTAATGGTCATAGCTTATTAAGTACAACATGATCAATTATTTAGTGACTATAATTGTGTGAAACTGATTTGAGGCTTGGCATATATATAAATATTGTGGCGTAATTGTCGAGATATATGGAGATATATGGAGATATTTTGGTTAAGCGAGACTAATTTCAAAACAAGGGCACGTAACCTATCTTTTACTCAAAAGTGTCTGGATGTTATGGACGACACTTGGAACCAGTTTTCAGTCTATTATTTATAGATGATTAATGGTCATAGCTTATTAAGTACAACATGATCAATTATTTAGTGACTATAATTGTGTGAAACTGATTTGAGGCTTGGCATATATATAAATATTGTGGCGTAATTGTCGAGATATATGGAGATATATGGAGATATTTATTTATGGTGGGTCACCCTAACATCATGTACCACCGATAGGTAATTTATAATGAAGATCATATTGCTTTTTATATGAATATACTTCTATGCAATTTGATATACATTACATGAACACATCAATACAAGGTTTTACTGTCTCTTCTTTTATTTAAGTTGCTCAATTTAATATTATATGTTACAAAGTAGTATACCTCCTTTTGACAAACATATCTACATGCATACTTACAATCCTATTCAATGTAATAACTGCCCAGCCCAAATGCCACTGTTAGTTTTTTCCTGGAATGGAAGGCCTAATTTATATAAGCTCCGGCTTGTTTTCAGATCCCAGAATTATATAGTGTACTTTTATAATATGTAAACATTTATTGAATAAATAGTTTTAGAAGAAAAAAGGTTTAATTACTAGTAAGTGCGGTTACCAAATGCTATGGTGGGAAGGATGTTTAAGTGAACTAGTTGTCGAATGTGTGTGCTGTAGATAATAAGCCCTGTTATATATGTGGATTGAGCAAGTTATTATGACTTCATGCTTCCAAGAAAAATAAAAGTTGTTATTTCTGTTTCTGTTTTGTACAAACATTTCTTTCAAATGTTTAATAGAATGTGTCAAAATAATCGTTCTCTGATTTAGATAAAAGAATTTAAGTGTCTGGGCAGTTATTACGTACAGTACCGATAATGTAAGAGTATACAAAATGTTTGTTTTTATAACCCACCTCCTACCAACCAAAAACATCCAAGAAATCCCATATTTTATTAATGTTGTTTATGTGTATTTTAAATCTAATTTTTTAATGTCTTTGAAAGGCATTTAGTGATTTTTTAATGGCAGAATTTTTTTTTACGGTAATTTTAATATTATTATGCCTAATGACGAAAATAACTAACTGCAATTGGAATATTATTTATTTGATTGTTCCATTATACAGGAATTAAACAATATTTTATACTCTTCCGAACATGGTAGGTGAACTGAAATTTTCTGTTGTATCTCTTAAGTAAACAATGTACAAAGGTAGAAAATTTGTTGGTTAATTTATAAAAAAATATTTGGCAACATAACATTTTAATTAGGATAGATGTACTTCTAGTAATTGTTTGTAATGATTTATGTTGTGTTGAGATTACGTAGTTAAAATATTTGTTATTTGTGCCAAAATGTTACGAGTATGATTAGAACTCTACTTACCGGTAATAATGTACACTATACAGCTTTATTTTCTCTTCTTTAAACATACATTAATGTTAGATTTAGATAAAGAGCTGACCATTCTTGCTATAATAGCTCAAAAATAGATAATGAAAATCTCATTCAAATTACTTCACTCTGAGCCATGTTATCACTGTTTGTTGTTTTGACAAGATGTGTGCATTGTGGTAACCAGGGCACTGGTATATTCGAGACATAACCTCGCTTTCCAATTTTTAAATTAAATTTTTAAATAGCGAACCGTTCAAATCTTGAGTATCCGATGCCATCTAGAGTTGATTATGGTCTTGTTT
The DNA here is from genome assembly GCF_932274485.2 of Patella vulgata. Lineage (NCBI taxonomy): Eukaryota > Metazoa > Mollusca > Gastropoda > Patellidae > Patella > Patella vulgata. Next base: position 15,055,924 of record NC_065880.2, on the reverse strand, counting down.
TGTTAATAAATGTCTAATTAATAATTTATATAACATTTCAGGCCTACAGAAAGACCTGCAATAAGTAAATTTAGCTCTTGCATAATGTATGTTTAATCTTTATATAAATGTTGTTCATTATACCCCTGCCGCTTTCCTATCTTTCGGTTACCTTTTGTTTGTATTTCTTTATAGGAAAGTATTTCGTGGGATGTATTAGTTTACATTTATTAAGATAATACTTATCTAAAACTACTTATATGGTAAATTATCAGATCTCCCTTTATGTGTTTCAGTTCTTATTTCTTGTTTTTCATGAATAATTTTAAGCTTATTAATGATACATTGTATACATGTATACTGAATTCAGCTCATTGTTTAAAACATTGACAATTAACAAATAGAAAGTGAAACCGGAAACACCCATGAGATCTGATGAATTACCGAGAATGTTGATGTTTAAAACCATATTCAACTAAAGGAGCATGTTGTATGACTTCATTTTTTAACCAGTATAGTAATAACAATGGTGTTCCCACTCCACCCAGAAAACATTTAGCATCAAGCAAGATTTCCAAAATAAATTGATGGTTTAGCTTTTTTTGTGGTGTGAAATGAAGATGGGTCAAAGCTAGCTTAGAACCAGGCTTTTTGCATGTTTTACATTTGTCCTATTACTTTGGATACTGCAACTAATGATAAACTGGATGCCTTGTTTAATGAGATTATATATTATAGAGGCATTTAAGTGGAAACACTACTCATTTGTCAGTGAAGCCAGGAAAAAGCAATGCAAAAACAAGTTATTTGTCCTGTTTGCAGTGGAAACCACATTATTAAATCCTAAACTGGTATTGTTATACCAATCAAAACTTATTTGGTTGATACATGGTCTTTTGAAATTTTAATGAAATGGCCAACAAAAGAAGTTTTGAACATGTGCATTGTGTTAGTGTTTGTTCATTGTTATAATCTTATTTGTAATAACTTTATCCATTTTTCCAACTATCCCAATATTTCTTGAAATCACCAAATTAAGATGTTAATCCTTTTATATGTGCCATCCAATCAAATCACTTTTTACTGCCATTCTTACAAGTTTCTTTTCTTTGTGAATATTGCTTTGTAAGTTAAGTGCATAATAAAATTGTGTCACAATTGAATAAACTGTTTGTCATAATTACACTATATGCAACTAAATTGTAATGTACTCCTAATTATAGGAGACTGGCAGATGGAAGGGATAGCGTTTTACCCTCAAACAAATTGCAAAAGAAACCAATGCAATTTGGTTCAATGACACATATGTCAGGCAACATCCCATTCAAATTTGGCCGAAATTCAGCTAAGGCGAAGTGACGTAATTAAAATAATTCAATATGGCAGTCTTCAGGAAGTTTCAGAGAGTGTTATCTCGTAACCAGTGTGTTTTAGTGTTGGGATAATAACTTTTTTTTTGTCCCCCGCCTTTCGAAGAAAGCAGGGGACTATTAAAATGGGTTCGTCCGTCTGTCTGTCTGTCCGTCTGTCCGTCCGTCCGTCCGTCTGTCTGTCCGTCACACTTTTTGGGACACAATAACTCTCTTCCTAATTGAGCTAGAATGTTCAAACTTGGTGTATGTGTTTATTAGGTCAATGCCTTGATGGAGTTCGAAGATGAGCATTTTCCGCTTAGGGTAAGCAGAGATAAGCAATTTGATTGGTTGATGCTTTGGGACACGATAACTTTTAATTGAGCTAGAATGTTCAAACTTGGTAAGCAGAGATAAGCAATTTGATTGGTTGATACTTTGGGGCACGATAACTCTCTTCCTAATTGAGCTAGAATGTTCAAACTTGGTGTATGTGTTGATTAGGTCAATGCCTTGATGGAGTTCGAAGATGAGCATTTTCCGCTTAGGGTAAGCAGAGATATGCAATTTGATTGGTTGATGCTTTGGGACACGATAACTTTAGTTCTAATTAAGTGAGATGATGAAACTTGGTGTATAGTTGTCCCCCGCCTTTCGAAGAAAGCAGGGGACTATTAAAATGGGTTCGTCCGTCTGTCTGTCCGTCCGTCTGTCTGTCCGTCACACTTTTTGGGACACAATAACTCTCCTTGGTGTTGGTGTTTATTAGGTCAATGCCTTGATGGAGTTCAAAGATGAGCATTTTCTGCTTAGGGTAAGCAGAGATAAGCGATTTGATTGGTTGATGCTTTGGGACACGATAACTTTAGTTCTAATTAAGTGAGAGTGATGAAACTTGGTGTATAGTTTCATTACATCAATACCTTGACTGAGTTCGATAATGAGCATTTTCTGCTCAGGGTAAGCAGAGTGATAAGCAATTTGATTGGCTGAGACTTTGGAACACAATAACTCTCCTTCTAATTGAGGTAAAATGTTCAAACTTGGCGTAGGTGTTTATTAGGTCAATGCCTTGATGGAGTATGAAGATGAGCATTTTTTGCTCAGGGTAAGTAGAGATAAGCAATTTGATTGGTTGATGCTTTGGGACACGATAACTTTAGTTCCAATTAAGTGAAAGTGATGAAACTTGGTGTATAGTTTCATTACATCAATACCTTGACTAAGTTCGATATTGAGCATTTTCTGCTAAGGGTAAGCAATTTAATTGGCCGAGACTTTGGAACACAATAACTCTCCTTCTAATTGAGCTAGACTGTTCAAACTTGGTGTAGGTGTTTATGAGGTCAATGCCTTGATAGAGTGCGAAGATGAGCATTTTCTGCTTATGGTAAGTAGAGATAAGCAATTTGATTGGTTGATGCTTTGGGACATGATAACTTTAGTTCTAATTAAGTGAGAGTGATGAAACTTGGTGTATAGTTTCATTACATCAATACCTTGCCTAAGTTCGATGATGAGAATTGTCTGCTTAGGCTAAGGAGCAATAAGCATTTTGATTGGTCAAGACTTTGGAACATAACAACTCTGCTTCTAACTTGATGTTGATGTTCGTCTTGACCGAATTCAATGATTAACATATCGAGCTAAAGCTAAGCAGAGATAAGCAATTTCCTTGGTCGATGCTTTGGGACAAGATAACTTTGATTCTATCTGATAGAGAGTGATGAAACTTAGTGTATAGTTGATAATCAGTTTGATTGCTCGATACTTTTGAAAAAAATAGATGTGCGATTTATTAATATGTGTCATCTATTTATTTGGGGATTTCGGCGGGGGACATCAGCCTCACTGTTGGCTTGTTTAAAGTCTTCAAACACAAAGTGGTCATAAAGGTGAAAGGTGCAGAAAAATACAATTTTACCCAAAAAAACAAACTAGAAAAAATGTATTTTTCATATGGTGTTGACTATTTCTTTCAAACTGGCTGCCCAATTTAGTAATAAAATGGAATTTTTTTCCATATAACCCAATCTCGAAAGATATTTTTTTCAATGTCTTTTACATGGTTTCCATGTCTGAAATTAAAGATAAATTTTGAAAATCAAACGTAGCAGCAATTCAAAATGGCAGATTTTAAGTTAATCGTCATTTTTATACATCCACATGGAAAAAAACTAATCATGAAGAGCCAAGTTGATGTAAATTTAAAACGATAATCAAAATAGACATGAAATGAAATGGGGTTTTAATGTCCTACTGTCTGGTTGTGTTCTCTCCCAACAAGTGCAAAATTTCTTTTGAAAATTATCATATAAATTAACACTTTGTATATTGGTTGAGTATTTTACAGGTATAAGAAAGTTTCCGTTTAGTAGATAATTACAATAAACAATTTATTTTTAGTTCAAGAAGAGTGTGCGACAGGTGGTAGACAATACTTAAATGTGTTTAAAGCGAGAATTTCATATTTTCTAAGAAAGTTAAAACATAATTATTTCTATGTCTTTTGCTCAATAGGTTGTCAACTCACTATTATACGATCATAGGTATCATTCTCACACTTAAATACCATTCACCCCGGAAATAATAACACAATTGCCTCCCCTGATTTTCTATTCTCCCCCCCCCCCCCCCCAAGGAATAGCCATCTTCAAACATTTGAAGTTGAAAATGATATTTTTGTCAATTTCTCAACAGGCAATGGTGAATTGTAGGATTAATAGGATTATTCTTTAAAAAGGTAGGACTGTTTATAGATACCATCTATTTTAAGGCTTTATTTTAATACATTTTAAAAATATAACTTAAAAATATGAAATTATCGCTTTAAATGTGTATTTTCATAAACTTTTTATGCAGATATATTATTATATGGAAGGTCCGCCTGAATATAAAATAAGATTTTGTGTGAAGTAGGTGTCCTGGAAACAAATATGCTCACTGACATCAAATATCTGGTTCCACATATCTGGGCATACGGTTTTTGTACCGATCACGAGCCACAAGAGAATAGCTCTTTTCTCAGATAAATCCTATGTGGAACAAACATCGAAAATTCCAATAAACAATTTATTTTTAGTTTGAGGCAAAAGTGCTACAGGTGGTAGGACATATTTAAATGAAGCTGTGGTTACAATCGGTCTAAATGATACAAGGGGCAGACTAGGGGCCGTGAGGGCTTCCCACTCTAAGGGAGGAGGGGTCCGGCAGGGTTCTCTCAAACTGGATTTGAGTGGTGCTTTCTAGAGTATATCCTGGTATTTCTAGCTTATGCACATATTTAACGTGTGTCAATCTTAACCATTCATCAAAAACAACGTAAATTCAGGACTAAAAGGGGCCCCCAAACTATGCAAAAACATTAGCTAGTTTAGGAACCCCTGAAATGTGCTTTAGTAACTTAATTTAAAAGTCTACCAAAACTGTAGTTAAGTTCAGTAATTTTATTTTTCGTATCAGGATATATTAGCAACATATGCACAATTTCTGATTGACAGTGATTCACAGTAACCAACTGGATAATTTGGATCTTAGCTTTAAAAGGCACTCAATTATCTTACAAAAAAAAATGTTATTTTTATCAATTCTCCAGAATATTTTTTCTATAAAAATTTATTTACTTCTTTATTGAGTTTTTAAAGTACTAAAATTTGATATCATTGGTCATCAATTTCAATTATCAACTATGACCGATATAGCTTGGTTGCAATTATCTTCATAAAAATGAAACAAAACAACAATATAAAAAAATTGTTTAAAACTATTAACATAGAAAGTGAAACAGGAAACACCCATCGAGATCTGGTGAATTACCGAGAATGTTGACGTTTAAAACCATATTCAACTAAATGAGCAGGTTGTATGACTTAATTTTTAAACCAGTGTAGTAGGCCTAATAACAATGGTGTTTCTACTCCGAGAAAACATTTAGATTCAAGCTAGATTTCTAAAATAAATTGATGGTTTAGCTTTTTTATGTGGTGTGAAATGAAGATGGGTCAAATCTAGCTTAGAACCAGGCTTTTTGCATGTTTTACATTTGTCCTATTACTCTGGATGCTGCAACTAATGGTAAATTGGATGCCTTGTTTATTGAGATTATATGTTTTACAGACATTAAAGGGGAACCACTACTCATTTGTCACTGAAGCGTGGAAAAAGCAATGCAAAAACAAGTTATTTGTCCTGTTTGCAGTGGAAACCACATTATTAAATCCTAAACTGGTATTGTTATACCAATCAAAACTTATTTGGTTGATTCATGGTCTCGTAATCTACATAGCTAATTATAGGAGACTGACAAATATAGTCTTCATAACAAAAGACCTATAGGTGGGAAGGGATAAATTTTATCCTCAAACAAATTGCAAAAGAAACCAATGGCATGCAATTTGGTTCAATGATAGCCTACATATGTCTGGCAACATCACATTCAAATTTGGCCGAAATTCGGCCAAGGCGAAGTGACGTAATTAACATAATTCAATATGGCAGTCTTCAGGAAGTTTCAGAGAGTGATATCTCGTAACCAGTGTGTTTTAGTGGTGGGAGAATAAATTTCATGTCTTCAAACACAAAGTGATTATATAGGCGAAAGGTGCCGAAAAATACACTCTGACCAAAAAAAACCTAGAAAAAATGTATTTTTCACATGGTGTTGACTATTTCTTTCAAAATGGCTACCAAATTTGCCAAATCTATGTCTTTTAATTGGTTTCCATGTCTGAATTTAAAAATAAATTTTGAAAATCAAATGTAGCAACGATTCAAAATGGCAGATTTTAAGTTAATCCTCATTTTTATACATCCGCATTGAAAAAAGATAGGTTACCAGGCAACGAAACGTACGCCCCCAGCAGCTAGATCGTCCGAGCAGTCAACAAGAGTTGTCGCATATTTTTACTTTATTCGGTAATGAAACATTTATAATACATTAAAATCTGATTAAGAGTAACAACTCATTTAGTAATTATCAGAAGACCATGCTAACGTTTAGTATACGAAACTTTTAACATCAAAGTGATCAAGGGCCATAACTTTGGCAGTAATTATCGGAAATCGTTGAAAATCAATATGATTCTTCGTCTCGTGACCTCAAACACTGTATAAATTTAAAGTCAATCGGATACTTTATGGGAGATTCGATAACGAGCTGGCAGTTCCGACTATAATAATTAAAAACTAGATAACGTAAAGGCAATTTGCTGAAAATTTCATTCAAATTGATAAACTTTTATCCGAGAACTAAGCGAATGAAATTTCTGCCTAGCCTCGGTCATCATTACTATAAACAGCATAGTCTCGATTATCCATTTAATTGTTTAATCGAGAAGGAAAGTTATGCAGTAAATCGACTCACAATCCACTTAAGATTCCAGGCTTGCGATGCCATCTAGAGTTGATTATGGTCTGGATAGGTTAATTAATGTCTAATTAATAATTTAGATAACATTTCAGGCCTAAAGAAAGACCTGCAATAGGCAGATTTAGCTCTTGCATAATGTATGTTTAACTTTAGCCTCTAGAGCATTTACAAGATTTTTTGAAGTGATCAAGGGTCATAACTCTAACAGTAATTATCGAAAATCGCTGAAAATGAATAGAACTCTTCTTCTCATGACCTTAAACACTGTGCATAAATTTAAAGTCAATCGGATATTAACTGTAGTCTTTAGAGCGTCCACAAGATTTTTCAAAGTGATCAAGGGCCATAACTCTGATAGTAATTATCGGATATCACTGAAAATCAATAGGCTTCTTTGTCTCATGACCTTAAACACTGTGCATAACTTTAGTCTTGACAGTGTCCACAAGATTTTTCAAAGTGATCATGGGCCATAACTCTGGCAGTAATTATCGGATATCACTGAAAATCAATAGGCTTCTTCGTCCCATGACCTTAAACACTGTGTATAAATTAAAAGTCAATCGGATATTAACTTGAGCATCCAGGGCGTCCACAAGATTTGTTGAAGTGATCAAGGGCCATAACTCTGCCAGTAATTATCGGAAATCACTGAAAATCAATAGTAATTATCGGATATCACTGAAAATCAATGGGCTTCTTCGTCTCATGACCTTAAAAACTGTGTATAAATTTAAAGTCAATCAGATATTAACAAGCAATTGTGGACCCCAGGGCGACGACAATATACAGACCACATTACAATGTGGTCGTATAAAAACTAATCATGAAAAACCAAGATGTGGTAAATTTAAAACGATAGTCAAAATAGAATTGAAATGAAATTGGGTTTAATGTCCTACTGTCCGGTTGTGTTCTCTCCGAACAAGTGCAAAATTTCTTTTGAAAATTATCATATAAATTAACACTTTGTATATTGGTCGAGTATCTAACAGATAATTACAATAAACAATTTATTTTTAGTTCGGGGGTGGATGGCCGAATGGTTAGCACGCGTGCGCTGTATCATACGGTCTGTCATTGAGTCAACTGGTGGGGTTTCGATTCCCCGGTTGTACGTGACAAGGAGTAGGGTCGCCTGTCCAACCTCATGGGTTTTCTCCGGGTCCTCCGGTTTCCCCCCACTGCTAAAGACCACTATGTGCATGCAAATTATTAAAATAAAATTAAACCATGTGTTAGTCCTGAAATGACTTAGTTTGTGTTGAGTGGACATTAAACCCCATTTCTCTCTCTCTCTATTTTTAGTTCAAGAGGAATGTGTGACAGGTGGTAGACAATATTTAAATGTGTATTTTCATAAACTTTTTATGCAGATATATTATTATATGGAAGGTCCACCTGGATATAAAATAAGATTTTGTGTGAAATAGGTGTCCTGGAATGGGCTCACTGACATCAAATATCTGGTTCCACATATCTGGGCATACAGTTATTTGTACCAACTACGAGCCACAAGAGAATAGCTCTCTTCTCAGATAGATCCTATGTGGAACAAACATCGAAAATTCTAATAAATAATTTATTTTTAGTTTGGGGGGGGGAGGGGGAAGTGCTACAGGTGGTAGGACATATTTAAATGAAGCTGTGGTTACAATCGGTCTAAATGATACAAGGGGCAGACTAGGGGCCGTGAGGGGTTCCCACTCTATGGGGTGAGGGGTCCGGCAGGGTTCTCTCCAACTGGGTGTGAGTGGTGTCTGTAAATGGTGCTTTCTAGAGTTCATGTACATCCTGGTGTTTCTAAATGTAGCTTATGTGGCAATCTTAAGAATTTATCAAAAACAATGTAAATTCAGGACTAAAAGGGGACCCCAAACTATGCAAAAACATTAGCTAGTTTAGGAACCCCTGAAATGTGTATTAAATGTGCTTTAGTAACTTAATTTAAAAATCTATCAAAACTGTAGTTAAGTTCAGTAATTTTATTTTTTGTATCAGGATATATAGCAACACATGCACAATTTCTGATTGGTAGTGATCCACGATAACCAACTGGATAATTTGGATCTTTGCTTTAAAAGGCACTCAATTATCTTACAAAAGAAATATGTTATTTTTATCAATTCTCCAGAATATTTTTTCTAAAAAATTTATTTACTTCTTTATTGAGTTTTAACAGTAATAAAATTTGATATCATTGGTCATCAATTTCAATTAACAACTATGACCGATATAGCTTGGTTGCAATTATCTTCATAAAAATGAAACAAAACAACAATATAAAAAAATATATTTTTTTATTTATTCTTCTTTTTTAACGGATCTGTTGAATTTCTGAAAAAATAAATAAACAATTATATCAGAAGACACTGGATCACTATTCTCACCGAAACTCATTCACGCTACATTCACACCACATTTATAACAAACATTAACATCATAAATATATATAATAATAACAATAGTTTAAAAATCATAAATACACTGAGATTTCATCAATAATATATCACAGGCAGGCTTTCTCCTATGTAAATGCAAAGGATTGATAAATGGAAGGATGGATGATGAATAAAGAAATTATGTTAATAAAATTTTTTCCTCAGATGAATGATAATGTACATGGAAGTGAATACCAAGTGAGCAGTGGTATAAAAAAATATCTATAAAATACTTTCTTCTTTTGAACGAAACTTTGAAATAAATGTTAAAAAAAAAATGACTAGCAATAATACAATTACTGGTAATATATTTATAGTGACCTTTGAACTAATCCTAGTTGTGTTTTTCCAGTGATTATGAATAGCACTAAAAACATAAATATTGAATTAAAAATATCGCACAATTAAAGAAACTAAAATTGTTCATAATATTCGAAATTAAAAACATGAAATGGAATTCAAGATTGGCCCATTTCAATCAATATTGATGCTGTTATCTTGCCATAAAAATATGAGATCCTAATATCCAATATATAAGACACAATGGCGTGTACCCTATGGTTTCGAGCGCCATTTGTAATGAACAAAGACAAACATATATCCTACAAGTCAATGAGGAAGTTATTATTAATGGCTGATTCACAAACGACAAAATAATAATTAAAAAACCTGTAGAATGGACTTGGTAGACGTAAAAGGTGGCTGTCTAATTTGGACTGTTCGCATATTTCAACGAACATAATTGATTAGAAATTACAATATTTTTCTTTACAAATGAATATAAATCACTTTACATACATTCATATTACATTAATATGTGCTTTTAGAACCATTTTCATCTATTTTAAGGTTCAAAAGATTAGAGTCATACGTCCTTTAAGATTTTTAATGCTCATTAAAACTTTTAAAAAAATTATTCTTAAACATCAGTAACGATGGTGGTAATATACTAGTCTTCATGACATAATTATCAGAATAAATTTTAAGTAATTTGGTCTAAAGTTGAATTATAAAAATATCTACAGTAATATTCATTAAAAATAAAAAGTAAATGTCACATCTTACCTGACTAACAACACAGTTATATCTGTTTTAACATATATATATTTTTACAGGATTTCGATTAACTTAATCGGCATTAGTAACATTTCATTATTTTATACTATTATGTTCGACAGTAAGTCTTGAATATATGAACATAAAATAATGCAATAACCGCTTCTACATAGAAAAACAAAACCAATTCATATCTGGTCTCAATTTTAAGTGGATTATTGATTGTTGCTTCTTGACTATAGATTTATTCGCATAAAGGAATTAAAAGAATATTGCACAAGGTAAACAAATTTTACTATGTAAATGCGGTAAGCTTTAACAATTTGTTCAAATTTAACTGAAAAAGAAACAATTTAAATCCTCCAAATGCACCATATATTTATTATCATAATTTGACACACATACATGATCAACTCTATACAAAACAAAAATCAACATATACAATTTAATAAACATCACAAATTTAATCATTTTCTGTCATAAGATGTTAGTAAAACATAGCAATCAGTATGAACAGTTAAAAGAATATACATATTTTGAAATGTATTTTTTTTTTGAAAATGAGCACTTCCATTTACATACTAGGAGGTATCATGGGCTTTTTTCATCAAAGACGTCGTCCTTGTGCTAAGTACATATAAAAATGTTGTCCAACTAAAGAGGGGAAAGGTTGCACAGCACGACTTTTGTTATCAAATGAGGAGGATGGATGAATGCCAAACTTGCTTGGTTCCTGCCGTTTCCTCTCCTAAAGATCTGTCCCCAAATAAGCTCACTGTAAACTCTATTTTGAATTGGGAATCTCTTGTTCTTGTGTGTAACAAATAGCTAGAGCATCAACACAGCACAAGTAGAATCAACCGTAAGTTACAATGGCTACCTGTTTAATACACTACCATTGTAAATATATAGATGTTCTAGTCAATGGGAATCAACTGTATTTAGCTATACACTGTATGTATAATTATATATGTACATGTAATGAAACACAAATCATATATTTTATAAGTTAAAATGTTAATACATATTAATGGCAAGTTTATTTGCATTTGATTATGTATTATTAAACAGACAGAAGACAGTAAAAAATTCCTGTAAATTGAAATCATTCACATTCCTAATATTTGAAGTCAACCCCAACCCATGTAAAAATATGGCTTCTTCTCGGTTCAACAGATATTGTGCAAAAAAGAGTCTGTTCTATAAGCACTGCTCTTTATTATTTAAAACCAGAAAAAGGTCAGTAAGGTGGGGTATCTCAAGTGTGTAGTGACATAGGTTTTCCGTGACTGGAAAAAAAGATCTAACATGTAGATATAGTATACATGTACATACATGTCCGTCTTGAAATTCTTGGAAAAATTATTTCAAAAACATTTAGTTATGTTATGGATCTAATCAGAACACATTTTTCAGATGGAATATATTTCAGGCAAGATGATCTTAATATCAAACCTATCAAAAGCAGTTGAATTAACCAAATTTCTCTTTATCTTTCTGAATTTCAGCTTGTCTTTTCAATATGGCCGCATTTTTCTCTTTTATCATCTGAATACGTTTTTCTAAAGCATCATCAGGTCCATCTGAAATATATAATTATAATTAATATATAATATGTGTTTCATAACAAAAACATAATCATACATGGTTCATTCTTCTTCAACTCACCTCAAAGGTTGTTGCATATTTATTCTTTTGTAGGTAACAGGAGCATAAAGACATCTAGACAGACAACCTCAGAAATCGTTCTAAGTTTCCAGCCACTTGAATGATAATATTAGTGCCTTAGTATAAATGTCCACAAGATCTTTCAAATTAATCGAAGGCCATAACATTGACAGTAATCTATATCTAATTATCAAATCTATGCCTTGATTATTAGGGAGAGCAAAGCAAACAACTATTCATTATTGAATCAAGTTTTTGATGACTGGGTGTCATTATGACTAGACTACATACACCACACAAGAACTTCTACACATTCTGACTAGCTAAATACAAGTCATGGAGATGCCAATGTCATCAAGGCACAGTGTGCAAAAATGGCAAATTTTTACATTTGGCATGTCAGACATTATGTTTAATGACAATAAAGAGGAATGTGTCAAATAAGAGTAATTCTTATGTTGATTTTGACACCAAAAATGGGAGATCATGTTACATTAGATACAGGATGTAGTCAGTGCTTTCTCTGTATTATACCGTCTTCATTAGCCCAATTGGTACAGGGGTTTGGGTGACCAAATGGTTAAAGCGTGCATGTTGATTCAGAAAGTCAGTCATTGAGCTGAGTGACAATGAGTAGGGTCGCTTGTCGAACCATGTGGGTTTTCTCTGGTTTCCTCCCATTGCTAAAGACCCCTAAGCGAATGCAAATTATTTAAATAAAATTGAACCATGTTAGTCCCGAAATGCCTTGAGTTGAGTGGAAGTTAAACCCTATTTTTCTCTCTCCAATCGGTGCAGAAATGTAGAACTTTAAACCCCAGTCCATTTCATTTCATATCTATTCATTATACATGACAGTTTTAAATACAATGTGTACTTTACCTTGTAATTCCGTCGTTTGATCTTCATCAATAACCGATCTTTTTACTCTCTTTCTTTTTTTATCTTCTGATCTAGGTCTACTTTTTCTAGATTCATATGATGAATCATTGTCTTTAGTAGTTAACTTCACAACTTTAGAGTCATAATACTCAGGAGATGAATCTCTCTTAGAAACTTTCACAAAGTCATCTGATTTTATTGATAGAGACATGAGACTTGGCACTTTTCTACCCAAACGTTCATGAACAGATGGCTTCGGTGGAGATTCACTATTGCTATTTTTATCTTGGACTGTGATACTTAGGCTGTTACGCCCATCTTCACGGAATACAGCTTTACGAGATAAGTTTTTTCTATTTCTTACACCCTGAAGTAGCTCAGAGGCATCTCTGATATCCTCGTTTTTAGGTTTTTTAGTGAAAGGGAGATTATCATCGGCTATCACTTTCCTCTTAATTTTAAGAATTTTATTTCTATCTCTATCTTGTCTTGGTGACTTTGATCCCCTTTCTGATCTTTCTACTTTTCTCATAGGACTAGTCTCCTCAATGTTCTTATTCAACAGAACAACACTAACAAGCTTTTTATTCTTGCACTTCTCGTCGGAATCACTGTCATCCGAGGCAGATTTTTGAGTGACATCAGTTTTTCGATAATTTGTGGCATCAAAGCCTCTATCTATATTGTCTGAGTAAATATGACTATAATTTCTATTAGTTAAATGACTAGATTTATTTTTACTGGTTCCATTCTCACCCTTCTCATGTTTAAGTTTAGTGATATTTCTGTCTTCACGAGGTTTTCTATCTTCACGAGGTTTTCTGTCCAGGTGTACATTTTCTCTCGTAGTCTCCACTCGTTTACGAATTTCTGCGTGTTTATTTTGGTTTTGTTCCTTGCGCCACGATCGATCTTCATCATCACTACTATCATTATCACTAACTGATGACACTGAACTTTCACTATCACTATTTTCATTTTCCTTTGATTCTCTCGATTTGCGCTTTTCTTGAGTTCTGTTAACTTTAGGTTTACCACTTTTAATTAAGGGCTCAGACTTTTCTGTGTGTGTTTTCTCTTTTGATTTCGATCGGCGTGTTATACCTTTTAAAGAAACGGTTTTCTTAATAGGCACAATCTCTCTATTTTCAAACTTGGCTCGCCTTGCCTCAATTTTTTTGCGTTCTTCACTCGTCAAGATACGTTTTTCTCTACGTCTACTTGGTGACCGACTTGTTGATCGTCTTAAAGCAGGAGATCGTTTGCGTCTTGTGTCTGGTGATTTGCTATGTCTGGGTGATAGGGATCTTCTATGTCTGGGTAATAATGGAGATCTGCTATGTCTGGATGATGGTGATCTGCTATGTTTGGATGATGGTGATCTCCTACGTCTGGGTAATGGTGATCTGCTATGATTGGGTGATGGTGATCTTCTACGCCTGGGTGATAGTGATCTTTTACGTCTGGGTGATGGTGATCTTTTACATCTGGGCGAAGGTGATCTTTTACGTCTGGGTGAGGGTGATCTTTTACATCTGGGTGAAGGTGATCTTCTGCCAGAAGAAGATTTATATGGGGAATATGGCTGTTTGTGTTGAGATAACCGTGAAGGAGATCTAGATGAGGACGGTGAAATGGATCTTGGTGATTTCCGCTTTGAAAGAGGGGAATCTTTATTCGATTTCTCTGATGAGGTGACATCGGGTAATGAACTTTTTCTTGCTGCTTCTTGTTTTTGACGTTTTTCCTTTATGGTCTGTAAAGCATTTAGAGTTTTTTGTAAGTCATTTTCAAGAGTACGCTTCAGTTCAAGTTTTTCTATTTCGCTCTTATTAGTTTTTGTAATCTCAGACACTTTAGAAAGGGAAGAAAGAGCAGTTTTGCCTTCTTTTGAGGCCTTAGGAACTTGATTTTCATCACTACTGCCTTCGTCAGACCAAGAACGTTTATTTTTGGATTTTGGAAGAGTATTAGTCACAGTATCACTGTCGCTGTCAGACCAACAATTACTTTCTTTCTTAACCGGTTTATTTCTACACATATTGGTCAGCGTAGGTATGGGCTTTGCCTCAATTTTCGTAACAGTTTTCTTTTTAGGAACCTCAATTGTTTGTTTTTGCAGAGGTTCAACTACTTGTTTTTTAGGGGCTTCAGCTGTTTCTTTCTTCTGAGGAAGATTTATAGTAGCAGATTGTTTCGGCAATTCTGGGGACAGTTTTTTTTCTTCTTTCACAACCTCCTTTGTATCTGCTTTTTTCACTGAATCATTCAATATATTGTCTATTTGCGTTTCTATATCACTTTCCAAATCAAAATTATCTGAATCAGAACCAATGTCACTTTTATGTACAGGTGATAAAACTTTCTCTTTTTCTTCTTCCTCTGAGTCACTACTGCTACTCGAGTAATCTGAGCTTTCACTATCACTTGTATCAAATCTTGAAAATTTACTTGAAGCTGAAAGCATAAAAAAAATAATTTTAGAACAAAATTCAAAGCCATTACTGGCAGTCAATATTTAGGAGACACAGTCTATTACTTTTGTAACCTGCAGTGGCTCAGGGAGTAAAATGCTGGCTTGCTAATCCTGAGGTCAAGGGTTAGATAGATCCCCATGTTGAACAAGAAAGTTTCTGTTTGCCAGTGGTGCAGGAGTAGCAAAGAACAGTGTACGAAAACTGAGATCCCATGTACACATTGGCATGAGCGCAAAAGAACTCTTGACAGTTGGAATTCGAAATAAAGAGTAGGCCATGCATCTTCATTAGAACAGCTGGAGCAGAAAAGCAGGATACTAAACCCCATTTCATTTCAATTACTTTCTTGAACATCTGATACCACTTACCACCTGGCTCATCTGTTTGCAGGGATGGCGGTTGTGGTGGATTCAAGTAGCTGAAAGTTTGATTCATTTAGAATTTTTGATGTTTCAATTTGCACCTTGTGCACTTGCTGTTTTTGTATGAAGGAGATATATTTAAGTAAATAAAACGGGTTAATTCAGTTTGAATAATATAGCCTTTTGAGTCCTTTTAAACATTGTCCATTTCAACTATTTGAACCTAACCTGCGTGATACCTATTGAAATTACAAATTCAGATTCAATTTCAATGTTGGATTGGCAATAAATCCGAAAATTCTACATCATTTTAGTGTCTGGATAACCATATTAATATTTTTTTTTATATTCTAATAGCAGGTCACTCACTCATTCTACAGTAACTCAGAAAAGTCCAGCATTCTTTTACGAACAGATCAATATTGCAGACATACTAGGTCATTTCGGGACTAACATACTATGTTCCTTTAATACATGTATATACTGTTGTTATTGTTTTTTTTTTTTTAACTCTACTAAGTTTTTTTTAGGGCAGTTAAATTATTACTTTGGCCACCAATTAAGTTTTACATTGAGAATACTCTAATTATGAATCAACTAAATGCAATTTAACCTTTTTCTTTCTTTGGTTGTTCAACAGTAACTGGTCTTGTGTCCGAGGCACACCATTTGTCTTGTGGACGAATCAACATGGGTTTATTTGTTGTGGTAGTGGTGGTAGAGATTCTTGGTGTTTCTTTAACAGGTTGTTCCATAGGTGCCGGGTTAATAACAATGAGGTTGCTATTACGGGCAGGTCTACCACGAAAACCACCCTGATTAAAATTGCCATGAAAATTTGACTGTGCATATTTTGGCGAATTAGAATGGGGATTATTCCATGGAGAGCTTGACTGAAATTTTAAAAAAAAGTTAATGATTAAGTAAACTGTACGATTCATTAATGGAGCATTATGGGAGTTGACAGTTCTCGCTATAATAGTTAAAAAATAGATAATGTAAAGAGAATATGCTGAAAATTTCAGTCAAATTGCTCCACTCAGAACCGAGCTATTAGTAATTGAATTTTAGACCTAGTCTTGATCATCATTACTAAAGTTGGTATAATAAAAAAAACAAAGTCTTGATCATCCATTTTCACGTTAAATCATCAAATCCAGTAAATATCGCAGGCTAGCAATGGTATCGAGAGTGGATTATAGTCTGGATAAATTAATTTTAATGTCTAATTAATTATTTAGATAACATTTCAGGCCTACAGAAAGACCTGCAATAAGCAGATTTAGCTCTTGCATGTATGTTTAAATTAAATTTTGTTTACAATCTATACTGGATTAAATTTTATCCAGCAACAGAGAAACTACTCAAATACAGTCGCACCATTGTGCCTTTCTTGTAAATCATTGTTTTGTTTTTCATTTAGAGTGAATACTGTGAAGCCTATATCATTATAGACCAGGCACTGTACAGCACAGTGGACGCTTACTGCTGGGCCCCGGATCAATTCACTTGATTTGATATTTGTTGTTTATTGCTTGTAATTTCTGTGTAATTGTGTCTTGCCCCAGGTTTGTCTTTTCAGTTTAGATTGTGTTTAGTGCGGTCCCCCTGCACTCACTATTAAAATTTTAGCTACATTTTTAACTTTTGAGACACTAAGTTTTTCTTGGCCATTCTAACAACAATTCCTTGGTATACTGTATTTACTGTGTATTGGATTAGAATTTAGTTTGAATGAAAGATAACAATATGGAAGCATACAATTTTAAGAATATACTAGAAGAATGCCCTGCTTCGCTCGGGGGTCATAACCCCGAAACCGGAAGTGGTAGACTAACGCTACCTGGCCTATGTTACTCCCCGGTCCGAGCTACCCCTATACCCCAAATTTCAGACTCGGGGCAGACCTAGTGTAGCGTAAACCCCGAACAGACAGACAAACAGACAAACGACAGTCACAAATATTAGTATATATCAACCCTATATCAGACAATGAAAACATTAGGCTCAAAGGATAAGTCCAGTCATGGCTGATTCTTATAGTCTATTAATCATTATCCCGTATTGAAATAGTTTTAGTCATGTTGAACCTGAAGAACAAATCTGTGATGTTACGAAGGTAACTGTCATCCATTGTGAACAAAGCAGTGCACATGCTAACCCACGATAATAATAAATTTTTGATTTAAAGGAAAATATTGATGTCAGTCCTTATCACATGATAGAACTGGTTAAACACGTTCCAAATATAATTTTAACACAGACTCATCAGTTTATTTTGTATAGGCCATGGGTTGTTCTTTCGGTTTTCCATTGTACAAACTATTTTAATAGTAGATAATGAATAATATATAAAGAATCTTCAACTGGTGTAATTATCCTTTAATATAGATGAAAGAGAGAGAGAGAGAGAAATGGGGTTTAACGTCCACTCAACACAGACTAGGTCATTTCGGGACTAACACATGGTTTAATTTTATTTCAATAATTCGCTTGTGCGTAGGGGTCTTTAGCAGTGGGAGGAAACCGGAGGACCCAGAGAAAACCCACGAGGTTGGACAGGCAACCCGACGCCTTGTCATGTACAACAGGGGATTCGAAACTATGTCAGTTGACTCAATGACAGGCCTCGTGATACAGCGCGCACGAGCTAACCATTCGGCCATCCAACCCCCCACTAATATAGATGAGACACAATGTAGGTACCATTACTTGCTGTACTTGAGTTACAATCGCATGTTGTTGTTTGGTAGGTAAAACTGCATCTCTAAAAGATACCACTTCTTCAGGTGGTTTCGGTTCTTCTGCTGCTAGTTTCTACAAACAAATATAAGTTTTTATTAATCATACAAGTATATAATCATATAAGTCAATGTTATATCATGAATAAACACGACATAACATGTTCAACGGAATAAGCTCCTATGCACAACAGAATGTGGGGAAAAGGTCAATCAAATGAGCATACAGTCCTCAGTGGCATAATGTACATGTTCACTCGCACAAACAATAACAGGAATCATGTACCAGTATTATGTATTTCTGAGAGATACAAGGATAGATTCTACAGATTTTTTATTAAGTACTGTAATCAACAATGGGTATGCATTCATTACAGTATGTACAGTTACTTGGTTGGTCAAATATAGTATTTTCAAGTGACTATGTCTGTGTCCTGTGGTCTACCACTGGATAGCATCATTATGATATTTGAGTTTTCTAATTTCTGTATAAATGGGGAAAGTTTATCAAAATACAAATTTCCATTAATGTAAACTGGCTAGATGCACCTCTGATAATCTCCTTTAAGCTTATAGATTAATCATAGCTTTCTATTATTCTATTATGTTCTTCTACAAACAATAAAACACCCAAACTTAACATGTAATAATCCAAATGAAAATAAAAGTGGTTCAATAAATATCTGAAAATACCCACATTTTTCATCGACTGTAGGACAGCTAATCGCAGTGCATGGAGCTCTTCATCCTGAAAAAACAAAAATTCAAATACCAGTACTTGTATAGTCTGCACAGCAGTTAATTCAAAGAGCATAGACATGGCAAGGGTTCTATTCATCAGCTAACAGTATTGTAGTAGCAGGATTTACCCAAATCTACCATTATTTTCGTTTGTGTTTCTAGTACCGGTAATTTATTTTCAAATAAATTCATCCTTTTTTAATATATTACTAATAATATTACGGAAAATAACTGTTATCAAAGAATTGTAAGTGCAGCTAATGTTTTATCATTTGGAGGTCCTTTTAATAATCATGTGTGTGTGTCATGCTAAATATTTTCTTTCGTGTTTTGAATTGGTCTAATTTAAATAAATTTGAAAAGCTATTTTTTTTTTCTTTTCAAACAGACACAAAGAAACACATATTTACATGTCTTTGTGTGTGTGACCCTTGCTTCGTACTTTATGATGAACGGTAAATATTTCCTGCATACTTGCGTCTTATTTTATAAAATCATTTTGGGGTTCTTAACTACATGACATGTAATTTGACTTTTGTGTTCAACTGATTCTCAAGTCCCAACTGTCGTTCACTCAAATCTGAAACGTCACCTAGGCCTACCCAATTCCGAAATGTCGAAGACATATTTTTTGAAGCATGCAATACAAAATGTTTTGTGGGACTGTGTAACGGCGTAATGTAAATAAATGTGGTAGCAGGTCATTTCATCCCACTACCAGTTCATCCCGGGCTGTTTCATCCCAAATTTACACGGGTCCTTTCATCCCACTTATATCGAGTCGTTTCATCCCACAAATTTAAAAACCGGTATTACATGAATTTTTAATATTTTATTTATACATTAATACCAATAACAATATGTCAATGCAATTTTATCATGAATAGTTGGTTTCACTATAAACAGGATTGCCAGTGATAGAACAGATCAAAGAATAAAATTGCAAGTAGCCACTATTTCAACACGTGTTATCTTGAGATGTTCAGTCTACCTGGCGCCTCAAATAACCCAACGTTAAATGAAAGCATGCAATGTCCACCTTACAACAAGTTCCATTGATTTACGATTTATTTTATCATTTATCACACAGTTTAAACCACAATGTGTTACGATTCACATTTTGGTATTCTAAATGAATTCTTTTATTTGGAATTGTTTAGTTTCATTTCGTGTACGGAAATTAAATCAACGATTAGTTTTAAAATTAATTATCAATCTAATTTGTCTTATTTAAAAGGGGCTCCTGCGCAATTAAGCTGTCAATATGTAATTATAAAATACCTTTTTATAAAGAAGATAAATGATGTTAGACATCATAAACTAACAAACAATACATACGAGTATACTTATTACAAAAACATCGGTGAACTAACAATACGAATAAACAATACGAATATTATACAGCGGTGAACTAATCTCGGTCATGATTGGTAATCAACAAAATTCGACTAGTATAGTAGTAAAACTTATTCATTCCATACATTGTTTATTTAACAATAAGTAAGTGTTTAACAGTTTATTTAACGATAAGTACAACTCAGTTAATTGACTGCTATTATAATAACAAGGGGGATGAAACAGCCCGATAAAAAATTAGGTTGGGATGAAACAGCCCCGGGTGAAACGGTTGTGGGATGAACTGACCCGCATCCAATGAATGTTACTGGACCGAAACATCATGTAATCATTTCAAACAGGGTCAACTTTTTAAATAACTTTAATTAAGTAGTTCATTTATATGGTACAAAAACAATTCAATTTTTATGGTGGCTCAACCTCTGACATTAAAAAAAGTCAGAACTTCCGCCTTTGTCCTAAGTCGGCTAAGTCAGTGACCGAAGTTCATTTCTTTTCTCAGCCAATTTGTTTGTATCTCCAGACATTTAAAGCTATAGAAAGACATTTTCATATAATTATTCTGAGAACATTGTGCCATAGTGAACAATGTTTCACAAAATGAGTACTATTTCTAAATTAAGGGAATGAAGGGTGTATTTTACAATTTTTTGCCCTAAAAAAGCTAAAAAATTTACCTCATCGTCGGACGCCATTTTTAAGTATGAAAACGATTGTAATCCCGCACCAAATCAAAAATGTATTCTTTGAAAATAATCATGATAAACTAAGAGACTAAAGTGATCAATTTGAATGTCTATAATTTATATTTTGGCTTGTGTTATTTTTAAACCATTGATTGGCGAGGAAAAAAATTAAAATTTGTTCTTTTGGTGTTGCGGAAGTCAAATGATTAGCGCGCCGATTGGTCATGTATGAAAAGGAGCCAATTTCAAAACTGTATAGATCCAAAACAAAGTTGATAAAGTACATGCTGACATCAAGTTACTGTTATTTTTATGGTTATGTGGTGTTTTAGAGCACAATAACTGCTAAAAGGTGCTTTTTTAAATTATAGTTTTAGCAAATGTATTGGGAAAACTCGACAAAAAGTTGTAAAAAAGACATCATTATCATTTTAATTGATGTTACTCTAAAAAGACTGACCTTGGCTTGTTTATTTTGGGTGAACATTCACATTGTATGTCAAAAATATGCATTGATGTGTCATTTAAATATTTAATTTCTTTCTTTATGATTTATTTATTTATTTGTTTTATAATATATTGATTAGACTAGCACCAAATCTGGATCTTTCTGCATATTGTAAAGGGGAAACCCTTGCCGCTTTCAGTCTTTGAATTGATTTAAAATTTAGGTCAAATTAATGAATTGGTTTGGTCTGTTATTAGAAAGTTTATGAAATAAAACCACATAAGTCATTAAATAAGATCAACAACTAGAATAATATACATCACAAAGAAAGAATTTTGTCCAAACATCGGCACTACAGCCTGCTATTTTTTCGAACTCC
Organism: Patella vulgata; assembly: GCF_932274485.2. Lineage (NCBI taxonomy): Eukaryota > Metazoa > Mollusca > Gastropoda > Patellidae > Patella > Patella vulgata. The sequence goes on along the minus strand of NC_065880.2, from coordinate 15,033,988 downwards.
GTCTTAACAAGGGTTCTTTTACGTGCACACCATGTGTACACAGGACCTAGGTTTTTCGTCCAACCCAAACGACTATATGTCGTCCCTTTCCAGTCCCTCTGTCCTGAACAACTGACATTGACAAAGTCGAAAAAAGCAGGAAAATCCAATGACCTTTCTCAACCAACACCAGGATCAAACCCAAGTCAACATCTTACTCACTGAGCCACTGTGGCTCCCTTATTATATCACAACACAAATAATACAAACTTAGAAAACAAAATACATGACGTGAACTAATTAAGCCTTAATTAAGGACGAATTGTCTATTATTTCTTAAAAATGTAAACAGTGGTGAAAGTTATAAGATAATGATGTAAAAGAGGGTTTTGAGCAGATCAAGTGGTCCAAGTTATGATTTTGCCTTTCTTACTGTGTTGACAGTGGAAGACTAATTTTGATTTTGATCCTTGTTTTCATCCAATATACAAGGGAATAAGTAGATAGGTGTATATTAAATATTTGTCCCTTTTCTATTCCAGGTATCATTAATAATACTGTAAATATCTGATAGATTGAACATTCCAAAATGAGTTCTCAATATCCAGAATTAAAGGGCTTCTACCATTTAAGAGAAACCATAGGTTCAGGTAAATCAAGCAGCTTTATTTTGCTCTTCTGTGAAATTGAGATTTTTTAAAAACAAGTATGTATATGTTAAATGTAACCTGTACATGTATATCTCCAGTTAAATTAATTTATGTACCATTGTGTATTTCTTATCTATATCAACAAAACAAAATTATGATCAGACTCAGACACCATCATTTTAAGTGCTGTGAACATGTATCATCAAAAATGATCAATTTCAAAACAATGAAATAATCTACAGTGCATAATTATTTAAATAACATAACAAAGATGGTGATGTAATTATCTTGCTGATATAGTTGTATTATTAATGGTATAAACCATTATCAGCATTGATAGCCTTATTCTTGTACTAGTACTAGAATGTGTGGTGTTGACAGTTCACAGATTAACTGTTTCAAGTATGAAAGAAAATTCTATGTTTTTTTTTGGTTTTTTTAAACAATATTTTTATTCAGGTTGTCTGAATGGTATTGGGGAACAGGCATAGCCTATGTAAAACCCCTCTCCCTAAAATTCTATGTTATAATTGACCAGCACTGAGATGTATGGTATAGTAGCACAAAATCTGACGATCTAGAACATTTTATGGGGTTATTGTCATTGATTAACGACTGTGTTTCACATTTATATTTCAGGTGGTTTTGCTAAAGTAAAGTTGGCCTATCATGCCTTAACAGGTGAAAAAGTAGCCATAAAGATAATGGATAAAAGAGCATTAGGGGTATGATGTAATTCCAGTACTGTCAGTAAAATACGCTACACACAATACTGATATAGATAAAAAAAATTGTTAATCTAGAAAAAGATTAAAATTATGCATGTACCAGTAGTCAATATCTCATTGAAAACATTAGATATTGATTACAAAGTGTCATAAAATAAGATTATTTTCAAATTGTTCAACAAATTTATAATAAAAATAAAGGAACAAAAACAGTACAATTTGAATTAAAATAAGATGTATTTTAAAAAAAAAAAAGAATTTAGTTTAAATCCTGGATTTTAATTTCAATGGACTGAATTTTACTGAACATCATTGTGTCATGTTCTCCCTTGTGTTGCAAGCAGCCAATGAAAACACAGGTACTCCAATGACTCCCAAGACATCCATTGATCTACTTATAAATTCACAGAAGTCTTATGCATGTGCATTGTTGAAAATATGTTAGTTTTTATATCTGAAACATAAAAGATAAAATAAAGATATAATTCTTATTAGATTGAAAAAAGTATAGATCTAAATTTATTTCCATGTTAAGGTACATTTCTTGAAATCATTTCCTTAATACTTAAAGAACAATGTTTATTTCCACCTATTTTAAATATATAATATGATAGAACAGGTAATGTGAATGGTAACATAGACCTTTAATAACATTTTAATTTGTATGTAATCGTAAATATAACTGAAGCCACAGGGGGTTAATTGGTTTAATATTTATTGTAGGATGATTTACCAAGAGTTAAAACGGAAATAGCTGCCATGAAGGAACTTTGTCATCAACATATTTGTAAATTATATCAAGTTTTAGAAACTGAAACCAGATTCTATATGGTGTTAGAGGTATGAGGTTTTACACATTAAACTTTTGATGGCCATTTTTAATCTGGATCCATTTTAATATGGTGAGAAATTTGAATGACTTTTATTCAGTTCAAGGTTATTGTCTTGTAATGCTGTGGCTACATTAAATATACAGGTTCTGCAGTTTCTTGAAATTTAGCCACTTTTGTGGTCTAAGGGGAGATAATATTGCATTATGGAGAAATAAACGGAGTTACCCCCCCTTCACCACTGAACAATGGATTTTAGAAGGATTTCTGTCATTCTTTTTCTTTATCATTTGTTGATTATTTACAGTTGAAAATTGAAAGCAGTCATTATTATTAAAAATACAGTATGTTAATATTCCCCAAAATTGTCAATGTTAATTTTCAGTACTGTCCAGAAGGAGAATTGTTTGATTATATTGTATCTAAAGATAGACTAGATGAAGCAGAAGCTAGAATATTTTTTAGACAGATTGTATCAGCTGTTGCTTATATACACATTAAAGGATATGCTCATAGAGATCTAAAACCGGTATGTATTCATAATAATTACTACTTTTAATTTGATCAGCACAAGACTTGATTTAATTCATTTGTCCTGTGCGATACAAATACTGTATAGTAAGTGCAGGAGGACCACACCTCAAGTAAACAATTACACAAGACAAACTATGGACAGGACATAATGTAATAAGTCCAAAATTGTAGTCAGAGATGAGAATCCATAAAATGATAGGCTGAATTGAGTTACTTGTAATTGGATTAACAACATGAAAAGTAGCCAAGATAATAATGCTTTATATCTCTCCTGTTTTGTACCATTTCTAAACGCTTGAAATTTAGCCACTTTTGTGGTCCAAGGGGAGATAATATTGCGTTAGGGAGAAATATACAGAGTTACCCCCCTTATCATTGATTTACTAATTGAACACTGGATTTTAGAAGGATTTTTGCAATTGTTTTTCTTTATCATTTGTTGTTTATTTACGATTGAACATTGAAAGCAATCATTACTATTAAAAATACAGTATGCTGATATTCAAAAAAATTGTCAATGTCGATTTTCAGTACTGTCCAGAAGGAAAATTAACGAAATAGGATGTAGCCAAAATAATAATACTTTATATCCCTCCTGTTTTGTACCATTTCTAAACAGTTTTCCATATTATTAATGTAGTTTTTGTACATTATATTTTTTCTTATTTTATTTGCAGGAAAATTTACTACTTGATGAGGATCAGAATTTAAAATTGATAGATTTTGGTTTATGTGCTAAGCCCAAGGTGAGCTATATAATCGGCAGAAATTTGTTTTCAAAAGTTTATGTCATTGTATTATTGACTTTTGAAATAATGTAAATAGATTTGTGATGTGATATTAATAAAAAAAAGAGAGAAAATAAAAACTTTTAACCCTTACCTAGTTGACATCATATTGTAATTTTTAGTTTAACCATTTAATCAATTTCCATATTTTTCAGGGTGGTATGGAGAATCATTTGTTTACATGTTGTGGTAGTCCAGCATATGCTGCACCTGAACTCATCTCAGGAAAACAATATCTTGGTGCAGAGGTAGTTTACATATTGACTAATAAAAATTTGAAGAAAAAAAGAGAGAGAGAAATGGGGTTTAACGACCACTCGACACAAACTAGGTCATTTCGGAACTAACAAATGGTTCAATTTTATTTCTATAATTCGGTTGTGCGTAGGGGTCTTTAGCAGTGGGAGGAAACCGGAGGACCCGGAGAAAACCCACAAGGTTGAACAGGCAACCCTACTCCTTATCACGTACAACCGGGGATTCAAAACCACGCCAGTTGACTCAATGACAGACCTTATGATACAGCACGCATGTGCTAACCATTCGGATATCCAACCCCCCTTGAAGAAAAAAAGATTCTGAATAATATTTTAAACAGACATAAGAACAATTAATACATATTGTATTCCAATAACTTTTCATCCTGAAACTTAGATAAATTAGGAGATTATTATTTATAAAATAACATGAGAAAGAAATGAATTATTGAACTAATTCATTAGATTGAGAAATTAATTAATTATTGAATTTGTTCTTTGTTTTGTAGGCTGACTTATGGAGTATGGGTGTTTTATTATATGCTTTATTATGTGGTTATCTGCCCTTTGATGATGAGAAGATACCATCTTTATATCGTAAAATACAGGTAATCAACACGCCCACATTTATATTTTAGAAAAAACTATTAACATTTTGCAGTATTAATAACTGTAATTTAAAGGACAGTGTTGGTGTCTACCAATTTAACATGTATGATTTAAAGGACATTGTTGGTGTCTACCAAATTAACATGTATGTTTTTTTTACCTAAAATCACCTATGTAGCTGAATACCTTGAATATTTCAGAGTGGAAAGTATGAAGTACCTGATTGGTTAACTCCTGAAAGTTCTATATTAATAGCTCAGATGTTACAAGTTGATCCCAAACGTAGAATATCTATTCAACAATTAATCAATCATCCCTGGTTACGTAAAGGTTTTAACATTCCATGTGAATTTGAAAGTAAATATAAGGTAATAAATTCTCTTACTAATTGTGGTCAATCAGATGTCCATCAATAATTATTAACGTAACACTCAATATAATCCTCAGTTGAAAAAACTATGTATACTACAACACCAATCATGATGCTATCTAGAGGATATTCAATTGAACATTATGGAATTGAATTCTATCAATGCTGCCTAAAGTGGATTTTGGACTGAATAAGATAATCACCAGAAATATTATTTTTGCTGTTTTTAATTACATAACAAATCCACTGAAAAAATCTCAATTATTTTCAGTTACATGTATTTGGAATGATAAAACTGTGACAGGACTAAAATCAGTGTCACTTGATTGCATTTCTGTGAATATCGAATATACTTGACTATCTATTGAGTGTGCTCTTAGTATTATATGAGTAATGCATGTACAAAGATAGCAACTGGGACTTAGTGGTTTATTAGGCAGTTTGAGTCTATAATTTTTTTCTGGTCATTAAAAATATCAGATTTTTATCTTTCAGAAAGAAATAAATTTAGTGTGTTTTTACACAAACAGAATCCCAAAATAGTTTTCTTTAATAAACTCATATTCCTAGACATTTTGAGTAGGAATAAAAAATTATCATTTTTTAAAATATTTTAAAATCAGATGACATTAGATGAAGATTGTTTAACAGAATTAGCAGTTCATTATGGTCAAAAAAGAAGAGAAATGGAAGCTAAAGTTTCTGAGGTAAATATGTTTAATGAAAACTGTTGATCTCCCACAAAATTATTCATTGTATTAACATTTCATTGTGCCATTAGCCTGTAATAACTGTCAGATGACCAACTGACCATTACCAGGGTTACTTTATCTGACCACATAAAGAGTACATATACTTAATGTGGCATTTAATCCAAGGCTTCAGGGAGTGTGCCATTAAGAGATATGATTTTTTTTCTTTTGGGAAGACATTAATTTTGGCACCAAGAACTTGCATTATGTCAGGACAAATGCAAGACAATATGTTTTTCATCTTCTCAAAGAGACTTTACTTTTATTTAATACTTACATATAGTTGCCTCCCATTAACTGAAAGCTGATTGTATACTTTATATTATCATGAATTATTCAATATACGCCCGGTTGGGATCTACATTCATTAATATGTGGTAACGACACTGGAATCTCAGTATAAGAGATGAACCTTCAGGAATTTAAACAAAAGGAAAGTGTATTTAGTGCCAGGATGTAGGCAGAAAAGCTGCTATCTGGGCAAAATTCTTCCCCTGTCATATCACTGTTAGACTAGTTTTAGCTTGCGGTTATGTTAAACTATATTTTGATTTGTTATTTCAGTGGAACTATGATTATTTAACTGCTTCATACTTCTTATTACTGGAGAAGAAAATGAAAGGTCGACCGGTTAGATTATTACAGAAACCAACAGCTACTGATAAATCTAAGGTAACTAATAATAATAATGATAATGACTTTATTTAAACATACATTATGCAAGAGCTAAATCTGCCTATTTCAGGTCTTTCTTTAGGCCTGAAATGTTATATAATATAAATTGTTGATTAGACATTAATTAACTTATCCAGCTCTTTATCTTATCTCCTATAATGTATCTTTAAAGGATCAGGACATGCTCTATACATGCCTCTGTTTTTATATGAACAATGTACAGTGCTCTTTTGTAGTATGGCAATAGCTCACTAACCTGGAGGTCCCAGATTTGATCTGGGTGAGATAGTTCCTTGAGATTTGCCAGACTGGATTGCCCATGTCAGTGTTGCAGCACGAAGGGTCTGGCAATAAAAACATATTGTAGGGATGGGATGAAAAACAGCTCCAGTTTATAACATTGGTAGCACATAATCATTTGAAAAAAGAAATAAGAGTAGGCCACATAGCATCGCTGCCCATTTTCATAAGCCATATTGATGCAGAACAGTAATACGTTAAACCCCATTTCATTTCTTTTGTGAAATCAGTATCTTAAATTGTTTGATGTTATCTAATTTGTGTAGGTACGACCATTAAGTCTTGAAGATGATGGTGAAAATTCTAACCAATATATACTAACTCCTAATAATCGAGGTGTTAATGGATATAGTGATCAAAAACAGAAAGCTTCGAAGGAAGAACGGGTCAAGGGTCGTGCCAGGGAGAGACTAGAGTTTAGCGAAGACAATAAGGAAAATAAAGAAAATGAAAGGAATTTTGTGGTTCCATTTACACCAAAGTCTCAATATAAAAATCAGAAGACTTCAGCTTTAACGGAGCCACCAGCTAAACCCTTGTCACCTCTCATGTCAAAACAACTACAAGTAGCATTAGATGATACATGTAAGTTTTACACAATTTACATTCTATAACAGAAAACATTGGGGGGGGGGGGGGGGATGGCCGAATGGTTAGCGCGAGCGCGCTGTATTATAAGGACTGTCATTGAGTCAACTGGCATGGTTTCGATTCCCCGGTTGTACGTATAAAGGAGTAGGGTCGCCTGTCCAACCTCGTGGGTTTTCTCTGGGTCCCCCGGTTTCCTCCCACAGCTAAAGACCCCTACGTGCAAGCAAATTATTGAAATAAAATTGAACCATATGTTAGTCTCGAAATGACCTAGTTTGTGTCGAGTGGACGTTAAACCCCATTTCTCTATCCCTCTCTCTGTCAAATATTGTATACAGGAGTTCAACAGCCAACATCATTCACTCATATTTTAACATATTTAATCAGATTGCAGAAATGTGATTAGTCTCAGTGCAATAACATCATCCATTGTAAAGGACATTAATTCTAAGAAACAGTCGAAACTGCATATTCTTAAATGCAAGAGAAATGGTCATATTCCAATTGGAATGTTGCAACTGTAACACAGTAAAGATTTCTACCTGACAAATTTTATATAAGCGCCTGTTGTTAAACTAAGTTATTGTTAATTACAGTGTGTACGCCATCTAAATCAGGTGAGAAATCGTTTATGAGTACAACTTTATCACCATCTCGATCATACGATTCCCAGATTAACAATCTACCACCAGATAATCCACTTGGTGCACATAAAAAGTAAGTAATATTTGTCTATCTAATAAAAAAAATATTTATACGTTTTCAAAAATCTCATTTCTGCCTTGTTAGACATATTTTGCTTTGTTCATTACAAACAACGTTCAAGACCAAATAGAATCTGACATTGGTAACTGATTTTAAAATCTTCATTTTGTCTTGAATATTGGATATAAATCCACAACATCAATATTAATGGCAATAATTGAATTCTAATTCATGCTAATTTCAAATATATTAAACGCCCTTTTAAATGAGTATTTGAGTTATCTGGGAATTATAGTTGTGTTTTATATTTCTAGAACTGTATCAGTTGATGATGAACTATATAAAATACACATGTCTACACCTATCAGTAGTCAGAAATCACGTAAAGCTGCTGTATTTGGTAGTTTAGAGAAGGTCTTTAATATGTTAACACCAAAGAAAAATAAAGGCTCTACATCAGACGGACCCAGAAAAGTCAAGGTACTACTACAATTTATTTGTTTTCTGTAAAAAAAATATGTAATGGCGATTATTAATGTATTGATTTCCATTTGTATGTGACAAGGAGAAGGTTCGCCTGTCCTCCGGTTTCCTCCAACTGCTAAAGACCCCTACACAAAAGCGAATTATTGAAATAAAATTGAACCATATCTTAGTCCCAAAATGGAGGGTTGGATGGCCAAATGGTTAGCGTGTGCGCGCTACATCATAAGGTCTGTTATTGAGTCGACTGGGGTGGTTTCTATTCCCCGGTTGTACGTGACAAGGAGTTGGGTCGCCTGTCCAATCTCATGGGTTTTCTCCGGGTCCTCCGGTTTCCTCCCACTGCTAAAAGACCTCTACGCGCAAGCGAACCACTGAATTAAAATTGAACCATATGTTAGTCCCAAAATGACCTAGTTTGTGTCAAGTGGACGTTAAACCCCTTTTCTCTCTCTCCCTATCATTTGTACATTTATTAGTTTTATTATCATTACTAATTTCTGTATAAAAATATATTGTTACATTATACAAGGGTGAAGGATAAAAAGATCCTTTTCCATGTGTATTTTATAAAATTGTTGATTTTACTTGTGTTACTAAATTCATAATGAATTTTTTAATTTAAATTAGTTCACAAGTTGCCCCCAAAATTATTTTTATATGCTCGCCAATCCTACTGAATTTCAACAATTTCCAATTATATAAAATTATCGATTTTGTATTTTTTTTTTCAATTTAATCTTGTGTTACTAAATTCATAATGAATTTTAAATTTAAATCGGTTCACAAGGTGCCAAAAAAATTATTTTTATACGCTCACCAATCCTTTTGAATTTCAACAATTTCTGATAGTGGCTGTCATAGTTATTGCCCCTGATAACCAGTACACATTTAGTCTGTGTTAGTGCTAGGAAGAACAAGAAGTCGATCAGATTTTAATTATTTCTTATTAATACTGCATGTTTTGTTGCCGGTCATCAATTGTTAGTGTCTTGTAAATGCTTCTATTACCTACAATTGAATAAAAATGTGAAAACCTTTAATGACTGCTCAAACAACTTAGCTGCTGTGGGCATGTTTCATTGCCTGGCAACCTACAACACTCGCATGGTACTGAAACTTGAATATGTCATATGTTTGACCTTGCTGATGAACTGACGTAACATTCAGACAGGGTAAACCTGATTGCCTTTAATAAATTATAGTTATTGATGAAAAATTTCAGGCTTTACACAATGTATATAGAACAAATGAATTTAATGCTGATTACGTATTGAACAGACTGAAATCAACAATAGATGCCAAGTGTATTCCCTTTAAACAAAGCGAGTAAGTAATACTTTTAGTTATAGAATATGTCTGATATTCAAATTTGATTCTTTGTGATTTAAAAATGATTTTTTCTGATTCAGAAATGATTCTTTCTGATTCAGAAATGATTCTTTCTGATTCAGAAATGATTCTTTCCGATTCAGAAATAAATTTATGGGCTGAACAATATAAAAAATGCTTGCCCAAAAATATTTATGTTAGCATAACATTAAACTCTATTCCATCAATTTCCTCACTAACTATTGCTCATAATTAAGTTTTTTATTTCTATTCATTTTTTTTCGATTCCCCGGTTGTATGTGACAAGGAGTAGGGTTGCCTGTCCAACCTCGTGGGATTTCTCCAGGTGCTCTGGTTCCTCCCACTGCTAAAAACCCCAAGACACATGAAAATTATTGAAATAAAATTGAACCATATGTTAGTCCTGATATGACATAGTTTGTGTCGAGTGGATGGTAAACCCCTCTCTCTCTCTCTCTCTCTCTCTCTCTCTCTCTCTCTTCATTTTATTAATGTTTATTTCAGTTACATGTTACGATGTACTGTTACTGATGATTGGGGTCGTGTTAAACTGGCCTTTGATATGGAAGTGTGTTCTATACCAAAAAGTTCTTATATGGGTGTTTGTCGTAAACGAGTTAAAGGTGATACTTGGCATTATAAGAAATTATTTGAAGATATATTACAGACAGCTAGTCTATAAATACAGAAAAACAGTGTTCAGTGCAGGTTAGTTATTACTGTAAAACAAGAAATGAATGTGAGAAAGAAAATGAATAACGGTATGGGCAAGAAATGAATGCGAGAAAGAAATGGATAACGGTATTGGCAAGGCCAAGAAATGAATGTGAGAAAGAAATGAATAACGGTATGGGCAAGAAATGAATGTGAGAAAGAAATGAATAACGGTATGGGCAAGAAATGAATGTGAGAAAGAAATGAATAACGGTATGGGCAAGAAATGAATGTGAGAAAGAAATGAATAACGGTATGGGCAAGAAATGAATGCGAGAAAGAAATGGATAACGGTATTGGCAAGGCCAAGAAATGAATGTGAGAAAGAAATGAATAACGGTATGAGCAAGAAATGAATGTGAGAAAGAAATGAATAACGGTATGAGCAAGAAATGAATGTGAGAAAGAAATGAATAACAGTATAAGCAAGAAATGAATAACCGTATAAGCAAGAAATGAATGTATTAAAATGACCTTTCACCAGTAGTATTTATTTCAATACTGTAAACATAAAATAAAGTATGCCCGTCTTCATTAGCCTAGTCGGTGCAGAACAGTAGGACGTTAAACTCCATTTCATTTCTAAATTACTAAGCTTATCTAAACTAACACCATTTGATTACTAACAGTAATTTTGGTCCTGTATTCTAAGTAAACAGTACAAAAGACTGGTAATTAAATAGTTACAGTATCTTACTATCTGTAGGATATTAATTACACACTAGTTTCATGGAACTAGATTTTAATAATTACGTGAATAATGAATATAAACATCAATCTGATTAAAACACACATCCTATTTCGTTTTGTTTTTTTATACTTCAAAATTTCATTTTGCTTGTCTTTAGTATACTAGGATATGGAAAGGTTATTATATAACCCGCCTTCTAGTTGATGTGAGAAATTGGCCAATGAAACGGTCTGTTCCAGCGAGTTCTTGGTGTGCAATGCACGGAACTGTGGGTATCCTACTAGAAATATCAAAGCTGATCGGTTAATCAAATGTCTGACATCATAGGGTCAAAAGCCACTCATATGAACCCTGACGCGACCTCCCTTTACAACTGGTCAGATCTTCATGTAGTAGAGAACATGGAAAGTATAAAAATATAGATCTGTGTTTTAATCAGATTGATATTTATATCATGAGAAATTGAATATTTTTTGTTTCTTGGGAGTATTTTATATACATTAGAATGATTTATTTTATTCTATTGGTTTATTTTAGATTTTAAAAAAGAATACAATTAAAATTTACAGAAACTGAGGTCAACAATACAAGTTCCTGAAAATGGATTGAAAATTAGCAGTAGCCATAATACTTGAAGTATGATCTTTGAAAACTGAACTTATTTAACATGAAAGTGCTATTATACAAGTGTTTTAGCCAACAAGTTTTATTGCATCGTATCTTATATTTGTATGGATAATAAATTACAGAAAACATTCAGATTTTGCATTGATTTAAAGCATAATTTGACTGTAAGTAAAGTAAAAGGCTACCTCTTGCCCCAATTAAAGAAATCATGTTAAATTTAAGATTTGTATATTTATATATATATATATAGTGCTTCAATCAAATTAATATAAACATTTTTGGAACAGGAACTGGGTACAAAGCACTCGTTATTTTGTTGATGTTCTTGTTCTACTTATGGTGATGCTCTCCGAAAATAGCCTAAAATTCTGCCAATTAAACGTTGTTGGATCAAGGAACTGGGTACCAAGCACTCATCATTTTGTTCTTGTTCTACTTGTGGTGATGCTCTGCAAAAATAGTCTAAAGCTCTGCCAATTCAAGTACCATCGACATGAAACTTGGCATGCTTGTTCCTTGGACAATCGCGTGACAATTCCAAGATGGTGGCCATGACGTGGTGCTCGGTTCTCAGTCCATAGTATCATGTACCTGTTTTTCTTTTTGTAAAAAAACATAATATGCATGTTTCATTATAATAAGTACCCTCGACATGAACTTGGCATGCTTGTTCCTTGGACAATTCCAAGATGGCGGCAATGATGTCATGCTTGGTTCCCAGTCCATAGTCTCGTGTACCTGTTATTTTTGGGGTTTTTTAAAAAACATAATATGCATGTTTCATTATAATTTGAGATAATTAAAGGCAAAGTGTATTGTTAAAAAAAATCAAATTAATATCTGAATATTGTCTACCTATATGCAGTAAGAAAATGAAGTGTTAGAGATTTGTAGGATATTATACATATTAGTTTGATAACTGAAATATATAATTTTAGTTATTTAATATCTGTTTTAATTAATGCACATTATAATACTGTGTCTTAGATGTATATAATAGTATTTTACTTGAGATTTTCTTGGTCAAAAATATTTATTTTTGTTTCTCACTTTTCACACTTCTATATTTCTGAGAATATTAAATGTGATATATTACTACACAGTTATCTTTGAAATAACATTTAAATTCATGTCTTTAATAATTATTTGGTAATTCCTTATTAGAATCTTTTGTGTCATTAATACTTCAAAGATACCAAAGATACAAGGTCAATTAAAATAAAATTATTTAGAATGCTTAGTTGCGATAGACATCTAGATGACAATAATTGTAGTCTGGTTGAGATCCTTCTCAGTTTCCGTCCCCCTCCTGTATCATAGTGTAGCCTTGCTATTAGTGTGGACTGTTTACTCCTTAGCTATTTTTTATTATTCTGTCATTAAAATATTTCATTCCACTGATTTTAACTTTAAATAAAAAACTACATCTTTTGAATATAGTTGATACTATATGTGTCTGGTTTAAGGAAATGGGTGTTGTAGAAGTTGTACAGTGTTTAAAAACTGGGTAATATTTGGTTGTGAGAAGATATTTGTTGTTTTTATGTTCTGGGTGTATGCTATCTTGTCTAACCTGAAGATCTTTCTGTGTTAAATCTGTAATGAAATATATATATATATCTTTATTTCTGGCAGTTCTCACTATAATAGTTAAAAACTAAATAATGTAAAGAGAACTTGCTGCAAATTTCAGTCGAATTGATCCACTCTGAACTGGGATTTTAGTGATTGAATATTCGGCCTAGCCTCGATCATCATTACTAAAGTGGTACGATAAAAAACATAGTCTTGATTATCCATTTCATGATTAAATCAGAAGCAACAGACCGGTTCTAATCCAGTAAAGATCGCAGGCTAGCGATGCCATCGAGAGTTGATTATTGTCTGGATAATAATGTCTAATTAATAGTTTATATAACATTTCAGGCCTAAAGAAAGACCTGCAATAGACAGATTTAGCTTTTGCATAATGTATGTTCAAGTAGATATGTTATGTAGAGTTACATAATCGTTTTTTTGTAACAGGTTTAGTTAAAATAAGAGTTTAAAATCATGTTTGTACACATGTGTGAAATCATTCCCGTACAACTGGACTAGGATTAAACTAACCAGAAGAAATGAAATATAAGTCTGTCTTAGATCTATCAACAGACACTTCTAATATATGTACTTGTGCAATAGAAATATAAGTTTAATGTTCACATCTTGTATATAATGTATGTACAATTGTTTTAACTCTCACTATATGTAATCTCTCTCTAATGATATAAAATATTTCCTAATTTCTCACATATATTTATATATTTACTTCTTATATGTTTGGTGGACAAATGTGGCAAAATGACATTCAGGGATTTTTTTTTTTTTTTTTTTTTTTTTTTTTTTCAAATCATGCTTCCCATACCTCAGACTATTCTGTTTTATTTTAAATATCCATGCAGTAGTTTATACCCTTTCCTTTCATGTGGCCATTATTATGGAAAACCCCGTAGCCATTAAAGGTACGGGAGGTTGGATGGCCGAATGGTTAGCACGTGCGCGCTGTATCATAAGGTCTGTCATTGAGTTAACTGGTGTAGTTTCGATTCCCCAGTTGTACGTGACAAAGAGTATGGTCGCCTGTCCAACCTCGTGGATTTTCTCCGGGTCCTCCAGTTTCCCCCCACTGCTAAAGACCCCTTTGCGCAAGCGAATTATTGAAATAAAATTGAACAATATGTTAGTCCCGAAATGACCTAGTTTGTGTCGAGTGGACGTTAATCCCCATCTCTCTCTCTATAAAAGGTACAACATTCCAGATTGAACGGCAACTATAGACATATTACCAATAGGCTCATCCAAAGTTCTCATTACTTTCTCATCATTTCACCCCATCCTCTATATTGTTAATAGGCCTAGATGTCTGAGGCATAATTTATTTCTTCCCATGAACATCGAGCTCAAGATCGTATGTAACCTAAGATTTGTTTTTAATTGTCGAAATTACTATGTAAAGAGCTCATGTCAGACGTTTTTTTCGTTTAAATAATCGAAACGATTATTGGCCCTATGGTACATCGATACATGAAACTTGATAGGAGAGTACTGAGGCCGTCAGTTTAATTCAGGGTCGGTTGTAGAAAGTGAGGGGCCCAATTTGGGAGTCCCGAAGTTATCGGATATGAATAACTATTCATTCATATTTTAAGGCCAACTATAATAATAATAATATCTTTATTCGTACTTAATTGTACACTTTCAAAGGGGAAAAAATAACAATGGAAAATTACATGATATGTACAATAGTTCATTAGGTATTTACAGTTAAAACTAGACACCATTCTTATGAAATACACAAATGATCAATGATTTCGTCAATGTTAGGGTCTTGTTTTGAGTCTCTAAATAAAATAAAGTCTCTTATTCTATTAGCTACCAATACATCATTTACACTATTATGTTCAGTGTCACATTTATTAATCGTATTTAGTATATCATTTACATTCATGTCGCTAATATTATATTTATTAACATTATATTTGTAACATATATAGTTAATATTATTACAAGTAGTGGATTTGCTCCCATGCAGAGCACAGATGTGCGTGCATTCATTTTTACTTTTTATTATACTACTGATAAATTTCATACATCGTTTTTGAAGCTGAGCTTCTATTGTAAAATCATTGCAAATAAAATGTAAGGTATTATGGGTGCGATTTGGTAAATAGCCACACCTGGCAGCCCTGTTGCTCGATTGCCTGGAACATTTTTAAGTTGGTGAGCTGCAGGGCCCCTTCCTAGTGTCGGGACCCAATTTGGGGAAATTGGTCAAACCAAATGTGCCAAAAACCGGCCCTGGTTTAATGGATACCTTTATATAAAAACTGAAATGGGACACAAATATTTTCCGACTTTTCGGCCTAATGTTAAATTCTGTGCTCTAGTTGCCCCCAAATCCAAAAATATATCTAATGTTTAGCGATTTCAATATTTGTTTTTAATATTTTATCAATTATAACTTACCTGAACTTTAACCTTTTTTCGGTGTGCGCGCATGACAAATATTATGAGTGGTGGACAGATTCTGGTATATGCTGTTATTTTTTATGGCGTGTCATGTCACGGCAAAACTACCATCGTAAATAAAAACGTGCACTATGTGAAATGGGCCATAATCATCCTACGTGTGGAATCTTATACATGTTTCAGTGGAAAGGGACAAACAAGACAATAGGTTTAAATAAAACTAACTATCCTTGCAGCAGACGTTAAATTAGCACGGAAGCCACGATATTTCAGTAAAACGCTTGCTCACTAACCAAGGGGTTCGATCCCGGTCTTGGTCTATCAAGTGGTGCAGGACGGTGATCCTGGTCAGTCCAGTCGCTCAGATGGGACAGAAAAAAAGAACAACCGATGCCCCGTGGTTGGCGTGCACGTAAAAGAACCAGTTAGAATTCAATTTCCCTCATAGCACACTGTTCAGAGTATGTCCACTTGGTGCAGAAAAGTAACTATTTTATTCATTCATTTCATATATTAATCCAATCAAACAAGCAGCAACCCGTCAAAATCCTGTTCGAATAAATAAAACGCAGTTATTTCCCTTTACACGTAACGTGTTACGCTGCACTAACTGTCTTTTGTTATTCTCTATAGGTAAACCGAGAGTTCAAATAGTTTGGTGCGGTATTTTCACCAATAATGTTCTCTTATTATTCTGAAAAAAAAATGCATATTTTCAATATACCATAGGCGACAATGCATCAATTTTATTGTCGCTAGAAAAAATAACTAACAAAAGAATTGAAACACATGTAAATTACAAATATAAAACAAATACTCTTCTAGTTTGATTATTCAGTTTGACACTGTCGCCAATTGTATAATTAACTAAACGTACAATCATTTTAAACATCTGTTTCTGCTCAACTGATTCTTAATGTATCCAATAGTTCAATTGGTTTAAATTGCACATCGGCACTGTTATTAAAAACGAAGAGTCAGTCATTTTTTAAGATCAATTTTAGAAAGACTTTTAGCTTATCTGATCATTGCGTTAATAACACATCTGTTAAAATATCCTGTGAAAATGAACAGTTTTCAATAATTGTTCAACCTCTGCTTGACACACTGTCAATAAATAAATAGAATGAAAAACTAAACTTCTGTATTATTCAGTATTAATCTTATTCATTTAAAACCCACTCGAGTATTTCACTATACGACTTTGTTTGTATATGTTGGTTGTTTGTTTTTTTGTATGTGTGCGTTTTATTATTGTACCGAATATGACCTCATAGGACAGAAACAGTTTTTTGTGATAAAAGTACTTGTAGCCCTAATTGTAAAAAAACATTTTAAAAATACCAAACTAATTGCTTTTATTGTATAATTGTATAATTAATATAGAGATGTAGAATTTCTTTCATTGATAATACATACTTAAAAAAGTTATAAAAAATATTTCGTTTCGAATGTTTCACAGGTTATTTCATTTTCTAGTTTAGTGTCGCCAGGTGATGGGCAGTGGCATTGCCGAAGTACAACCAGTTGCCGGAAAAGAAGAACACGAATGGTTGTACATCGTATCGTCTCAGTTGCGGCCAGTTGCTCCCAATTGCTTGTCGGCAACTAGTCTCCAGTTGCATGTGTCCATGTACACCGACCACTTTGCTAAATTTTATCTTACATTGTGCACTAAATAAGACCCCCCCCCCCCCCCAAATAATGTTTTGGGACTTTGTTCTGATATAAGCATAATCGGATATAAGCAATTTCAAACTGTCACCCGACCTGTTGCTTACATCAGGGCTCAACTGTACCAGCAAATTATTGAGAGGATTTATTGAACCAAGTGAGAATTTAGGGAAACACAGAGAATGATTACGTGGGGCCCCTAAAAGCGCGGGGCCCCAAGCCATGGCCGGTTGGCCTGTGCCCCTGACCTACTTAAGATAAAGTAACTTTCATGAACGTCCATTACACTCTTGAAATGGACACAAGAAAAATTGTATGACTAGTACAGTAATTGGATCGTGTATGTATATCTACGCGAAAACTTACAATCTAACATGAACGTGTCTGATGTATGTGTATATAGATAAAGAAAAAGCGCCAAAGCCTCTTTAACAGTTCCCATTTCATCTCAATAGAAAGCAAGGGCAATGCATTTCGTTCTCATTTTAAAAAAATAAAAAAAATATTGCAATATCAGATCGTGCCAATGTTACCCTTTACAAGAAATAAATGATTGTCAAATTTATCCAAAATGACTCTTAGTAGAGTCTCAGTATTTTTGAAATTTATTTTCAACCTAGATTATCCAGTATGGATTTTCTATGAACTGCCCCGTTGATTTAATACTTGTATGAATGCTCCGATTATCAAAAGAACTCTACAAATGCAAGATAAATAAAATAGACATTCAGTTAAGCCACTTCTAAAATGTGAGATGTAATTAATAAATGCCCTGTGTTTGTCTTGGAATATAGGTTTCATGGTGCTGGAATACACAGGATGAAAGTACTGAAGAAATTCTGTCTCAAGATTTGATTGTTACAAACAGAGCGTGGATGATAGGGGCCCCTAGTGCAATAGCTTTAGATTACAATTGATTTTCTATTATAACACCCAACTACAACTGTATAATAATTCTGTTAGTAACGCAATGTTTCAGTATTTGTTGTCTTTATCGAGACTTAAGTCTTAAAATACCAAAGTCTCCAGAAGCAGTGAATGAAATGCAGCCGTTTTTAAATGCAGATATTTAAAAAAAAAATTGTTAAAATATTGTCTTTCGTGTGCATTTGCGTTACAATTAAAGGGACTGGGCTACATGCTGCTGCCTCAATATCCGGTGAGACAAGAAACAAAATAGATGATCCATCTAGTGGGACACGGAGATGAAACATTTTGTGAGACAAGGAACATAAGAGATGAAACATCCGGTGAGACATGAAAAATAAGAGATGAAACGTCCAGCGAGACAATAAAACATGAAACATCCGCCCAGACAATAACAATAAAATATGAAACATCCGGCCAGACAATAACAATAAAACAGGAAACATCTGATAAGCCAAGAGCAATAAGTTATGAAACATCCGGCAAGACAAAACATAAATATTATAACATCTGTAAATATCATGTATAAAATTTATCAAGCCAAGAACAATAAGTTATGAAACATCCGGCAAAACAAAACATAAATATTATAACATCTGTAAATATCATGTTTAAATATTATAACATCTGTAAATATCATGTATATATATTATAACATTTGTAAATATCATGTATATATATTATAACATCTGTAAATATCATGTATAAATATTATACCATCTGTAAATATCATGTATGAATATTATAGCAACTGTAAATATATGTATTAATATTATAACATTTGTAAATATTATGTATATATATTATAACATCTGTAAATATCATGTATAAATATTATAACATCTGTTATAACATCTGTAAATATCATGTATAAATATTATAACATCTGTAAATTTAAACTATTTATGAATAGTGTATGATATCATTTATATATTTCACTATACTTCATCAGGTTTAAAAGTATGAAATTGTCTTCACATTCAAACAGTTGCAGTTGACTATAGTTGTAGATAATGGTTGTCCTATTGGTGATGAAAAAAACCATAAAGAATATAATAAAAATGAATGCCTCATTAAAAAAACACCCTCACAAGACAAGAGAATCTTTGTTGTGTGTAATGAACATGTGCAGTGTATATGTATATTTTATATATATGTGAATATAGATATATTTCATATATTTGCTAAAATCAGACTGATATCATCTTTTAGATAAGATATAATTGGTGTAAACGGGACAATATTATAGAATTTGAGTGTATAGACCTTATTATACTTTTATTTTTTACCTTTATTTTTCTATTGTATGGCAGAAAAGGGGTTCGTTTTTAAGATATGAGGTTAGCTGTGCATAATATAAGGCAATGTTTCCATCTTTACCCCATTTTTCACTTGTCCTTTTTTTTACTGGAAACATATTAAGTATATGGTAGAATATTTAAATTAACAGGTGGTACTTCATGTTAAGTTTCTGTTAGAATAAAATGCTTGATAAAAAAGATTAGGTGAAAATAAGTGAAAGATTTAAAATCAAAGATAAAGAAGAATTTTTGTCTGTTTATTATAATAAGCTTTTATAACCAGTATTAATTATCTGTATGAATGTTTCAAAATCTAATATTATGTGAAAACATTTACATCCTTATTAAGCAGATAAAATCTCTAACTTTTTTTCAAATTAACTATTATCATGGATTCAGGTGCGTGGAAGTCATTCTTGAATGAAACATTTCACTTTAAATTCTCACTTTCGCTTTGATACGGGGGTGGGTGGTCGAATGGCTAACGCATGCGCGTTGTTGGATCATAAGGTCTGTCATTAAGTGGCATTGTTTCGATCCCCTGTTTATAAGTGAAAAGAAGTGGGATCGCCTGTCCAACCTCGCGGGCCCTCCGATTTCATCCCACTGCTAAAGAACCCTATATACGCGTACGCGAATTGTTGAAATAAAATTGAAACATGTGTTAGTGCCGAAATAACCTAGTTTGTGTTGAGTGGACGTTAACCCCCTCCTCTCCCCCCCCCCCCTCTCTCTCTCTCTCTCCTTGATAGACTTGATAGATACCTTGGTGGGTTTAAATAATTAAAATAAATTGTGGGATGGATATTGAGTATTCCCAGTTGGTTTGTATTTTGACTTTCAATGTATTGAAATCAAGTGAAATACAAGAATCTCTGGGGGGTTTTACAGGGTCGTTCTAACGCTGTAATTTCATAATTCTTTTGAGTATCAAAATTTAATTGCTATGGTGCATTTCTTTATCCAATGTGATTTAAAATGTCTCGTTTATCATTTGTAACTACTGTTAATACTTTTATACATATGGGTTCCATGGAAACATGGAACAAACAGTAGGCTCGGTGAGTAGGCTCACTAGCCAGGACATCCGGGGTTCGATCCATATGTTGGCCGAGAGAGTTCCCCGGGATTATCCAGCGTGGTTTCACCTTGTAAGTGGTGCAGCACGTTGAGCCTAAGGAACAGTGTCTAGTTGTTTGGATGGAATGCAAAACCGCGGTCTAGTGTACATCTTAGCGTGCACGTAAGTAAACCCTTGACAGATGAAATTAGAAATGCCCGTAGCGCCGTTGTCCGGGCATAATCTTCCCCACAGCACACTTCATTGGCCCGGTTGATGCAGAAAAGTGAGACATTAAGCTCCATTCCACTTCATGTTTAGGTCTGTACAATAATTCGGCCTTTGATCGGTACGTTTGGTGTGATTTGCTAAGAATATTACGCATTTTGTTGGATATAGCAACCCATATTATTAAAACTCTCCAACAAAGAACTAATAAAACACATTGAGCACAAAGTTCCAAAACTTGATCCGAATGTTATTAATAACAAACCCAAAGTTTGTTAAACGTGACGTTGTCACGGAACAATACAACCCCTAACAGTGGCATCGGTTGTTCCTGAAAATGTCTGCAACTCCCCCCCCCCCCTACCTCACATGAAAATAGATAAACAAAAGGGATTAATGACACACCAGAAGACCGTGGATGCTGCTGTCAGATGTGTGTATCTAAATAATAATAACAATATTAATTCTGTCAAATTACTATCCTATTATAGTTCGTTATCAAATTCACCCAACTACACATATCTGTATACAATATTGTATGAATAGATTTATATAGAAAATAAATGATGCGATCATAGTCTTCAGGTTCATTTCTTTAAAAGCCCAAATATCTCCTCTAATCTTATAATGATACGTGGAATTTCTTTATCGGTTATTTGATGTGTATGTTGAAAACAATGAAGAGGAAATGGTGTTTTCGTTTATTAGCGAGAATCCGAAGAAATCACATTAAATATAGCAATCAGGGCGATTCATCACAAATAAGTTAGTAAATTAATATTTGACACTATCAGCACGACTGTTGTTTTCATCCACAGTTAAAGGAGAAAAAATGAAAAGGTTTGTACAGGCATTAGCGCTTTGTATGTTTGTCTTGGTTGGTTGATAAGAAAAAAAACTAACTTTATTTTTGATGTGATATATGATTTGATATACGATATGACTGCATTTAGATCGGTGGTACTCAAAATAGGCTGTTTTTAAAATTTCAGAAGAACGCCAGTGAAAAATGCCTAAATAGGCAGTGTTTGCAACAGATGGTGATATTTTGCTATACAATCCAGCCACCAATTAAACTTTTACGTGTACTATAAATATTTTGGAAAATTTTGAACTGCGGTTTAGCAACAGCTATATTGCCCCCCTCTTGAATATATAAAGTGTTTATTTCTATCAGATTTTAATGTATACATTTAAAATGTTTTCGTACACTAAAAGTTCCCTAACTAAGGAATACTGCTTACGAAAGCAATAACTATGAACACATGACACGTTATAGTCGTTTCTTTAGTTTAATTACACATTTATCACACTACAAAAAACATGTATTCTTATAATTTTCCCTTTATATGAAACTAATGATAGTCCTATTGAAGTCGTAGCTTTCAATATATGAACAATAACACCAGGTGATGGTCACGCTATGAAATGTAACAGACTGTGATTGACATATGAAACGTTGAAATTGGCACAGAAATGTACATAAGTTTGTGCACATATATGAAAGATGTCAATTTCTGTGTGTCTAACTATGATAAATGGGGGGTCTAAGGAATACCTCATTTGTAAAATGTCTGTCACACCAGCCTAAAATCTATTCTCAATGTGTGAGCGATAAATTCATTCACAAATATATTAATGCACGGTGAAATCATTTGGATAAAGAAATGCACCATAACAATTAAATTTTGATACCCAAAAGAATTACGAAATTACAGCGTTAGAACGAACCTGTAAAAACCCCAGAGATTCTTGTATTTTACTTGATTTCAATATATTGTAGGTCAATATAGAAACCAACTGGGAATACTCAATTTGTTTTAATCATTTAAACTCACCAAAACCTTTATGATCGAAGGTATTTAGCAAGGACGTCACATATTATTGCACAGAGAGAGAGAGAGAGAGAGAGAGAGAGAGAGAGCATTTCATTTCAGGATTAGCATAATATGGTAAATTTTATTTCAAACTTGCACATAGGGGTCTTTAGCAGTGGGGGAAACCGGAAGACAAGAGAAAACCCACCAGGTTACGCAAGTGACCCACTTCTTGTCATGTTCAAGAGTGGGATCGAAACCACGCCACTAGACTCAGTGACAGACCATTATAATCTAAAGCGCGCGAGTTTGATCGTTTGGTCACTCAAACGCTTTATCAGTCAAAGAAGCAATAAATTCAGATTTCGGCGAAGGGGAATAACTCCGCGTAAATTCGAAGAGCGACTCTTTCTCCTTATAACTAGAAAAAAAAAACAATCTAAGTAGGTTTTGAAAAAAAATCCTCAAAAGCTCTGACCCGGACAGACAAATGATATTCAGTTTTCATTCTAACATCTTTCTGTTCGTAAAGGTTTCTTTGAATTTCCTTACTATAAATTCTGTAGAATTCCTTAATTTTATTTCAACGACGAGAACGTTTTTTAAACTCTCATCCAAAACGTGGGCTTCTATCGACTATCATTTCAATAACACGGACATCATTTTTGTATAATTACAATAATTTTACGATCTATGTTCAGCTTATTGTATTTTACAAATAATATATAGAAAATGGTGAAACAACGAATATTATTATACATCGCGTGTTTTATCTGTTATTAGATTGATAAAAGATAAAGTCACAGATGATCTATATTCTGTCAATATGAAATATATCCCACGCTTGTCCTGTTATTTTAACAAAAGTCATTATCAATAACATATAATCATTGTATTTCTATACACGTATTGTTGGTCACTAGAAAATAACTAAATTAACTTTCCTTCTTTAAAGCCACGTTAATCTTTCTCTTTATTATTTCTAGTGAATATAAACGACTATCTATAATCTATCATTTTCTACATATCTTATCGCACATGTGGTCTTTTTAAAAATACAATTCCCAATATTAAATATATTATTCTGTTTTAAAAGCAAAATAATACCCAACCCAAACTGTGTGAAACCCTAATATGTATAAACGACTAGTCAGAAATCCAAAACTAATTTCAGCGACCCGCACCCACCCCTCCCCCATGCAAGTTACTACAAAATCCACGCAAATGTTTTTGAATCTGCCCAGTCGGTGCAGAACAGTAGGACGTTAAACTCTATTTTATTTTCTTTCTAAAGGACATTTCCCTAGGAAAAAATATATTTTCATTCCTTGAAATATTCATTTAATTAAATGGTGTATTGATATGCGGTATCTTATAGTTGTATTTGTCGCCATTATTGTTGCTTTATATTTAAAGTTTATGATTTTATGATTTTTTCCTGTAAGGTTTTGATTAATTATAAGGGTGTCACGAAGTGCGAGATTAAATATAGCACGATGGGCTATGTAAATCAATCAAGCACAAATGGAATGTTCTCTTCTCAATTATACATACACATTATGCTTCATTTAAAACAATGTCATTTGACATTTTAAAAAAAAAGACAACAAGATTTTTTTTTATAAATGGTATAAGAAACAAGCAAATCGTCTACTCTACTGACATGATAAAAAAACACATTATGGTTAATTATTTTCAAATTAATTAAACAAGTTCTAGATAATTAAAAATAATACAAAAAGATATCTTTGAAGTACATGTTTCTAACTTAACTTCTTACTTTAATTGTATTGATTTTAATATTTTACGAATCTAGACATCTAATAATACATGTAGGGCTGCAATAAAAATAAACTATATTTAATTAAACAGAACTTATATTAGCTAATTTGTTTATATTCACTTTCCGAATGAATGACGTAACATATATACAATAATCTTGTTTAACAATAATTAAAATTACGTAACTTTCCATTATTTAAATAGAAATAGGCTACAATGTTTTTTTATTGGGTAGAGGAAAGGGCCGTGAGGATTGGGATAGTGCCCCCCCCCCCCAACCAGATCTTCTGCTAAGTCGGTTATAACCAGGCTTTTATAACAGTTATCTCGCTAGGATTACTTCCACTGAGAATTATACACCTGTAAGATCATCATCTGAAATCAAACGAAATTGGAACACGATAAACTTGAGCTAAATTTCGTCTCAAATCACTTCGGTTTGCTACAAGGACATCTTTAACTTATAAAGGTGATCTAAACAGACGAAAGATTTCTGGTTAGCCACGCCGACCTTATCCATGATGTGAGAACCGTATTAAGCAGTATACACCACTGTCTTCGTAATCTGTTAGAACAATTACATACAAGTTGTAAGTTTCTTAACATACGCATGATGTGTGAGAGGTTGCAGCCTATACATGTGTCCAATGACATTTTTCTCAACATACGCATGATGTGTGGTGTGTGGGAGGTTGTAGCCCTACATGTGTCTAATGTTTTTGTTTTTGTAAGTTCTTTTTTTGTGGTAAAAATCAGAAATGTTTCGGCCAAAGATTGATATCGTAGCAATGTGCATTGAAAATTTGAGCAAAACTTTTAGGCTCCATTCAAACGTAAAAGATCCAGTACGCCTATATTCAAATGTATCGACATAAATTGGTTTACGCTAACTGTCCACGAATAGAAAATATAATTTCACGTCTAGAACTGAATATGTACGACAGAACATTATTGTTTTGCTAAAATAATGTATCCTAAGCCATTTACGATGAAATACGAGATTTGCTTTTATTTCCGTCATATGGCGAAATTTTACGAGGGAAGCGGAACTCGAAGAGATTAATAAAAGTTAAACATAGCTTGATCAAAAGGAAAATAAAATGGCAGCGAATGTGCTATAAACATCGAGTTAACGACTTGTTCTTGTATAAATTTACTCAACCAATACCTTTCAATATTACAACGTGCATCTAATAAACCAAAATTTTATAAACGATTGAAGTTACTCAAAAACACAAAAAAAACCAACTCGACACCATGTTTTCAAAATATCCATTAATCGCCGAAGAAAAAACATAGTGCTTAAAACTCCTCACTTGTAAATATTGAATATAAAAAGAAAGAAAAAAAAATAACAGGCGGGATTTATCGTTTCCGGATCATTCTATCGATGACCCCAATCTTTTTGGGAAACTTGTCGCAATCTCATCTAACGCGGGTCATCATTGAAATATACGACAATTTGTCAAACCTCCGAACATGTAAAATTAACGAGCTTTAAAACTTTTCCCCTCTCGCATCTCATAAACTCATTTAGTAAGCGAGGCGTGGAGGATTATATGAAAAATGACCAAGCTAAGATTCAATGAGCCATATATTACGAGTTCAGAGTCTTTGGTGCGAGCGCTTATTTTTTGTCCTACTTTGAGACAATGATTTTGATATT
Source organism: Patella vulgata (assembly GCF_932274485.2). Classification (NCBI taxonomy): domain Eukaryota; kingdom Metazoa; phylum Mollusca; class Gastropoda; family Patellidae; genus Patella; species Patella vulgata. The sequence goes on along the minus strand of NC_065880.2, from coordinate 15,007,889 downwards.
AATAATGTCTTTTATTAATATGGCAGTTAATAATGTGCTGTTTTATTTCGGTGTACTATGAATGTACGTTAGAGAAATAACAGGAATGGTTTTCAAAGCATAATGGCCAGACGTCCATTTCGGTACAACGTTTTCTTATAGTAAATCAGCAGACATATTTGAATAAACACCGCCATATTTAATGGAATTGAATATTCGAGAAGAGAATAGGGACTATCTAATAAATTTGGAATCATCTCATTATCAAAAATGGCAACCACAATCAGGTACATTTTGATGGATTTTCGATGAAAGAATCGGGTAATGCTTCTCATTATGAAAATTGAAATATTAAAAGGCACACAGTCCAAAAAGCACGTTGATTGCTTAAATCCACTCACTTGTTGAAGTCCCCTATGATATTTGGAATGAACACACTTGTGCTATAAAAGTTTGTTATCTATTTAACCCCTGAAATGAAAGTGTGGATGAACTATAATCTAATAATAACCCGATATGAGGTTATTATTCTACATAATAACCCTGTATGGTGCTATTGTTCTACATAATAACCCCTCAGATAACTATTTAATCAATGAAATGAGAGTGTGGATTAACTATAACGGTAAATCTCTTTGATATCTTTGGGAACTTACGGTCTGAAAGTTGGGGGCGGCTTTGAATATACAGGGGAATATGGAGTTATTTTTCTGAAATTTTTTCTTTAAATCTGTAACAGGTTATTCTTCCAAGGTTTTTTTTCCATAAGCAAACATGATATAAGGTTTATCTTACTGGAATTCTGGGATATTCTCATTTTACGTACATGTAAACTTAGACGGTATAAGCAAGATAAAGTCCTCGACTTCGGTCATGCTGGGGAAAGAAAGACTGATGAAAAAAAACCTCGACAGAAAAACCTCGGCCTACCGGGCTTGGTTTTTCTTTTTCTCGGGATTTTTTTTCTTGTCTTTCTTTCCCCAGCATAACCTCAGTCTCGTGCTTTATCCTACACATAGTAACCCGATATGAGGTTATTATTCTACATAATAGCACAGTATGGGTTTATTGTTCTACATAATAACTTGGTATGAGGTTATTATTCTACATAATACCCAATATGAGGTTAATATTCTACAAAATAAAACGGTATGAGGTTATTATTCTAGAAAATAAAACGGCATGAGGTTATTATTCTATATAATACCCAATATGAGGTTGTTATTCTGAATAACAACTCGGTTACATTTATTCTTCGCTAATAAGCAATTTACATCCACCTGTACAGCTTTTACTTTTTTTGTGACGGCTTGTGAGATAACACACTCTTCCTTGGTTATGCTGAAAAAGTAAAACGTCGAGAAGAAATACTCCCAATTGACGTTAGAGTTCTCCCCCTGGGTTTTATTATTCTTTTTCCCGCAGAATTTCAGAGTCGCGCTTTATCTATCTCCACCTAATGTGTTATCAAGGAACGGTTGTTCTTTAGAACTATTTTATTTCGCCAACCTCTCAACAAAGCATCAAATAATTGAACATCTCATTTCACCTATTCTTTAAATTGGCACCTTAGAAAAATGAAATAAATTCAGTAAGGTAGTGACTCAAAGAACATTTGATAAATAAAGTGAATATTAAATGTATATTAGAAAGAATAAATCACAACGCTTGTATAAACACAAAACGCGGGTTATCCTTAGATTTTTCTCGTTTATCCCGGGGGAAGTAGATCACTTGGATAGGTTTATATCGATTAGACAACACGATGATTTACCACCTTTGTCTTTTCAAGGGTTACTGAACCAACTTGAACATAACGGTTTTCCAACTATGAATTGTATATTAGCTATGAATTAAGATTTAAAATGAAATCAACTACGGATGGAGAGTTGATTATAGTTTGTTCACTGATGCTTCAATGGTAGGTTCTCGTGTTTGGTGTTGCGATCCGCTGCGATTATTTAAGCGTAAAACGAGGCGATGTTGCGAACGATAAATCTGACAAAAACATGCCCTAACCAGCCTACTCTTTGTATAATATTGGGGAAATCCCCTAGAGACATTACAAAAATAAACAATTACGTACAAGAAGATTCGAAATTTATGAAAAGCCTTTATATTGCTTCTCTTACAAGTCATATAGTAAAAAGAAAAGGTGGATTTTAATTATTGATAATGCAGATTGTCCATGGTCAGGGTTGGCTAATTACGCAGATTAAAAATTATAACTGGTTGCGCTGTATTCTTCATAATGATATATTTATGCATAAAGTATTCGTTTCTATTTATGTCGTTTCTACTTGAATCTATAAGATAGCAGTCTGACTGCACTTAAACAATGAAACATGTTGGTAAGCCTATTAATATTATACGTGTTTTGATTTTCGTTCGATTTATAAAAAAATAGAACGAGAAAGGGAATAAATAAAGATGACTTGTCTTCTCCTTCATTTGGCAGATTCATCTTTCTATTCATTTGTATTTCTATTAAAGTCAGATAACATCTTATACAACAATAAAACTAATTAAACGAATGCGTATATGACACTTCAGTCGACAATAAGGTTGTTGTACGCTTTAACAGAGAGGAGAACTGCATAACAAACAGAACATAGCACAATCAGACATATGTTCCCAAACCCCCACATACATAATATGTGAATGTGACAAAAATATATGTTTTAATTCAATTCGGGATGTCTGTGTGTGTGAGGGGGTGCCAGGGTGGGTGTAATATGAACGCCACCTGCGCAACGTTGTGCGCGGCGCTACCCCCCCCCCCCCCCCCAAAAAAAAAAATAAAATAAAAAAAAATAAAAAATAAAAATAAAATGAATATAGTAAAGTTGATATAACAAAATACAAGTTAGGAAAATGTACACGAATAAAAACCATGGAAGTGCTTAATGCAAGAAATGACCTAGCACCAAGGTTACCTATTCCCCCAATTAGCTATTCAAGTACTGACCAATATCGTTCTTGGGTCATGGTAGGTTCTTTCTAGAACAACGACAATCAAATCTCATTTGAAGAGTTTACGAAGTGAAATGATATGTAATTTTGTTAAACGTCCTACTGTTCTGCTCCGAACTGGGCTAATGAAGACGGGCATACGCCATACAGTGTGCTATGAGGGAAATTTTGCCCGGACTGCGGCACTATGGCCTATCGAATTCCAACTGTCAATGGATCTTTTATGTGCACGCCAATGTGTACACGGGGTCTCGGTTTTTCGTCCCACCCGAACGACTAGACAACTGTCCTTGTCAGGCCCTCCGTCCTGCATCACTGACAAGGGGGAACCACGCCGGAAAATCTGGATGAACTTTCTCGGCCAATGCAGGGATCGACCACCCGACCTCCAGGCTAGCGAGCCAACGTCTTACCCACTTAGCCACCGTGATATCCTTGAAGAGTTTACATATAGCTAACAAATCTTTGTGTTTCGATAGTAAGGCAGGCTGCTTTGCATGCTAATACAATCATGCATAATATATTGCAGAAGAATAAAAGAAAAACAAAATGGTAACCATTTCAAAATTAAAACGTTCCTTTAATTTAACGTAATAGTTTTGTTGTCTTTTTGACAAAATGAACAAAAAGGAAGAATAATTTGATGAAATATTTTTCTAGACAATCTGTTTGAGCACAGATTGGTTTGATTAAAAAAAAAACCTAACATAATGTTGGTAATCTATTTCTCTTGATGATGATGTGTCAACCTCATGTGTCATGTTAGACCACGAAATTTACACGGCGAACTATGTGTAAGACATTGTTCATTAATATCTGTTATTGGGGGTCCTGATGTTGGTAATAAAGCCCATACTACCAATTTTGATGGCGTCATTAAATGTAATCAAACAAACAAGAGAGCTAGGTCGCAGTTCGATACGGGTTTTAATCCCATACTGATCAATTTACTCCGTGTTAGCAAATAGATTAAAACAGCGAATAGAACTTGATTGGCTCCGTTGTGCTTCGTTTGCTTCGAACGCTGTAATAAATCTGCGAGAAGACAGGAATGAATACGTGTCAATTGAGACCGACCACAGAAACGCGTTTTCTCACCCCTGGGTTACCAAAGAAAACGTACAAAGAGATAATCTTTTCTACCAGAGCTCATTCATCTTCTTCCTTTTCTTGTTTTCTTTGGATTCCCCATTTTATATTTGATTTATTGTGGGTGGCTATATTTGGACTTTTGAAGACAAACATTCCTAGAAGAACAAAAAGCAATCTACCAATATCAGGGTCGAATTATTCCCCCACGGTTTGCCATTGACACAACAACGCCATCTATCAAGCATCTCCAAGCAGTGCAAAAATTCATATGACCTAGGGCGGGATTTAAGGGCCAAAACTAAATGTATGTTGAAAGTGTTATTATACATCATAGAAAATACCTAATACCTAAGATGCAAAATACATATGTCGTTATACTTATAATGATAAATACATAATACCATTAAAGTAAAAGTCAAATGTCAAATTACAAATGTTTTTTGGAAAAAATCCACTAATGTGCACAACCTTTTCACATATACACTTCAACAAAGCAACTTTGCAAAATGACATTTGTCTTTTGTGTTTTGCATCTTGAGTTCTTGAGGTAAACGGTCTGTAAATCCCGCCATAATGACCGAACTATTCCCAAAGAAATTCATATATTCTAGTTGCTTATCATTAGTAAAATAATATTTTAGGTGGGCGGTAAAAAGACACTGTGCCTTCGGGTGTTTTTAACTAATTATGAAGAAGGCAATTTTCCTTCCATTGCGAAAAATATTGGAATGATTTAAAGCCCCAAACTTCTGTTTTAAACTCGAACTTTCTTAGAGTGGTGCTTTAATGAAAAATGCTGCTTTTAATTTCCATAATATCTGTAAATCTAATGTGTTTAATTATCAGCAAGTATAAATGAAATACAGTAAGACACCTTGCTTGACATCGCAAGAAACATATTGTACTACCTTAGGAAAGATGATAAGTACTATATCTTGCATAAAGATCGCATTGGTATTTTAAAAATGAGTGAATGTGTATTGTCAGTGGTGTCTTACAAATAAACATTGTTCAGTTATTGGGGATTTGTCTTAATGAACTAATTAGTAAGTTCAAGTTCTAATTTATCATCAATCTGTATTACAGCGGAATAACACTAATTGGTATCATAGCAATTGTTTCCACTCTGAATGTTACCAGACCGATATTATATCGTATCAGAAGTTACAAGACCGATCGACAGTGTATCAGATCAAATGATCGTATCAAATGTTAACAGATAAATTGATATTGTATGAAATGCTACCAGATACATTAATGTCGTATCAAATGTTACCAAATATATGATATATTACCAGGGGCCTGTTTCATGAAATTTTAACCGAGATAAAATCCAAATTTGAGTAATTTGAATGGATAATATTAGATGTTAGTGCTTAGCCAATCAAAATTGAAGTATCTACTAAAATTTGGATTTTATCTTTAGTTAAAATTTCGTGAAACAGGGCCCAGATATAAATTGATATCGTATGCTATCTTACCAGATATAAATTAATACCGCATGAAATGTTACCAGCTAAAACACTGTATGAAATGTTACCAGATACATTGAACTGTATTAACTGTTACCAGATAAAGTAATATCTTATGAAATGTTACCAGATAAAGTAATACTGTATGGAATATTACCAGATACATGTATATTAATACCGTATGAAATGTTACCAGTTACAAATTAATATCATATGAAATGTTTACCAGTTATAAATTAATACCATAAGAAATGTTACCAGATATAAATCAATACCATATAGAATGTTATCAGATATAAATTAATACCACATGAAATGTTACCAGATATAAATTATCACTGTATGGAATGTTACCAGACATAAATTAATACCATATGAAATGTTACCAGATATAAACCAATACCATATGAAAAGTTTTTAGATGATGCTACATTACCTAAATATAAGATTTCTTTCTCTAGAACAAAATATGGTATGGTTTATAATGCTACATACCAATTCAAAGATGAGCAGGCCCACTGATATTGTTTTAAACGGTACCACACCAATTAATATCATCTCTGATGGCACTAGCCCATTTTATAATCCCCGAATGTGACTAGACGAATCAAAATTGTACTCTACTACCAATAATTATTCTCTTATGAAGTAACATTTATTTAAAGAGTAATTATCAATATCAGTCATAGAACCATACATAAATATGGAATCTAGTTTCCATTTTACACAAATGGGATTTTGTATTTTTATTTTAAAAATCATATTTAAACGAAATGTTATACTAAATTATCATTTTATCGACTTAGATTCTATCTATATCTAACACATTTTGGGGGTTTTAACTAAAATTATTTAATACTATAACCCTTTAACTTTATTCATACTTTTCAGCGCTTTATTATCCATAAATAATCGTATATAATGTCTAGTCAAAATCCACGAAGACTAACCGTTATACTTATCAAACATAAATACTATCTACATAATATATAGGCTATGTTAATATCTTTCAAAATAGTCAAAAAAAGTTCACATATAATAATATTACAGGCCTATTATTTCTTTATCGTATATCGCAAAGATGTTTGATAAAATAAAGAATTGGAACTTCCCCCACTCCTTCAAGATATGTAATCTATATACCAGTTCTTTCAAATATCACATCATACTTAATAAAAAGAAATTGCGATGAAAATGAATTTGGGGAAAAAAATAATGACTTTGTTATCAGACTGAATGAAAATGTCCTCTTTCCTCTTTTTAATACAGAACAATTTTGTCAATTAAGCGGACAATTTTCTCTTTTTTCTATTCTTTGTCGACTTGGTCCTAATTTCTTAATGCTCCCCGTTTACTTTCGCTCTATCTCTGTTAAATGTTTCCTCACTTTTTCTTCTAATCTTATCCGTTGGACATCAAAGAAGTCGGAGATAAAAGACCACCCATTTAAAGATTTTAAAACTACGAATGAGTCAACAATATACCTAATACTGACAGTCTCGGGGAAAAAAGAGAATTCACGCCATGTTTAATAAGCACATTAAATCTTCTGTTAAATTATGGAATATAAAAAAAAAATCGAAGAGAACATGAAAGTCATCATCTATTACCTAATTAGTGGAATCATTTCATGTGATTCTCTGCACGATTACCAATTATTGACAAAAATTATAAACTCTACAAATCTGAATTTGGAAAGGATATATTTTTGTCTTTCTTCAACCCAGCGAATAAAGCAAAATCCGTCAGATTCTTGTTATTATACCATATTAGACCACAAATTTATTTTATTCCATAATAATACTATTTATCATATAGTTCTCTTGTGTCTCTTAAACATACGTTATACAATGTATTTAGGCTTCAGGTGTTATAGAAATTATTAATTAAACCTTTATTTACATGGCAAGCTTAAAATCAACTATGTAGACCCTCGAGTGGCTTGGAGACAGAGCTGGATTTAAACAGTAGTCAATTTAAAATTAAATCAAGAAATGGCTGACCAAGCTAACGTTTATTTGGTAATAAATATCTATCTATAAGAACAAAACTCTATACCAAATGATCGCCATGGTAACATATCCGTAGCAACGAACCACACCCACGTGACAGCGCCCACAAAAATATTCGTAAATCTGCATATACATGTAGAAGAAGACGAAGTGTTTATTAAAGTGTTACACGATGTACATTTACATATCATAATTCAGTTAAAAACTTAATTGAGAGAGAGAGAGAGAGAGAGAGAGAGATTTTAACGACCACTCGACACAAACTAGGTCATTTCGGGACAAACATAATGGTTTAATTTTATTTCAATAATTCGCATGCGCGTAGGGGTCTTTAGCAGTGGGAGGAAACCGGAGGACCCGGAGAAAACCCACGAGGTTGGACAGGCGACCCCATAGGCGTAGGAGCCGGGGGGCAGGGGGGGGGGGGCATTTTCGGGCAATGAAAAATTCCACGACCTTTTTTGTCTATTAACGTTTAGAGAAAAAATATAACTAACTTATTTCTATGAGATCCACACTGCCCGAAAAGCATTTTCTCGTCTTTTTCTTGTCCACTGCATGCCCGAAAATATGCCCGAAGCTCTCTTATGATATGTATGCCCGAAAAAACGGTATTGATTTCGGGCAATTTTCTCTTATGCCCCCCTGAATTACTTTGAGCTCCTACGCCTATGGGCTACCCTACTCCGTGTCACGTACAACCGGGGAATCGAAACCAAGCCAGTTGACTCAATGACAGACCTTATGATGCTAACCATTCGGCCATCCAACCCTCTACTTAGTTTAAAGGGGTACTGGAATCTGCTGAGGTTTGCCGAGTGTATTTAAAAGATCACCGCCCGATCATATCTAACTTCTAAACGAGCAGCAAATATTTGGGTAGCATAGGAAGGGCGAGAATTTGATTTTTGTTATGAGTTCTTTTAGGGGAGGGGATCGACAATATTTCTTGGAAAGTAAAAATTAGAAGTTATACAATATTTTGTGTAGTGTTTTGGTTTATTTCTAGTTTGGTATAATTATTAATTGATTTGACGGACATCAAAGGCTCTAGTTATATATCCAATATTGATTAGTTTTGTTTGTATTTTGTCTGTTTTTTTTATGAGTTCGTGTTTGGTATATGTCCTATTATCTTATAAAACAAGGTCTGGTTATTGAAGACTACTGTAGACTAATACAAATCACAGACGAGATTTGCTACTACATCAAAGATATTTCAAAAATAGATAAAATCAAACCCCTTTCTCCTCCTTTAGTTTGATTTCGCTCGACAAACGACATCAAAACCGTGTATACCGTCATTACATGATCTATGGAAATTGAAAGGCTGTATCGCTGGGGCTAAATGTTTCTATTTGACGATCGTCTGGCAAAGTCGGGCCAATTAGGCTAAAGGTTAAATTGTTTTTAGATAGCCTAGAGATGAAAACAGAGAATAAGTTGTTAAAAGCAGGGAGTTTTATATTATGTTCTTCTGTGGTAAAAGGACGGGGCTATTAACAGTTGTCTTGTCTGTGATTCTATGTAAATTTACATACATATATATATATAGGAGATTGTAAATTGCTTCGTTCTTAGTTCGCCACCAGAATCATTAAACTATAAAGAGAAAATCAAATACGTTCTACATGACTGCTTCTTATTGAACGTAATTACAGCATTGAGAGAAAATTTGCAAGCAGCGAGAACGCGGAATTGTGGATGGTACGAGAAGACAAAGACAATATTACATAAGTAAACATCAACGGGATAATAAAATGAAATAAAATGAAAACGATACCTGCACTGGCCAAAATAGAATTCTGCAGGATAGTTTGTTTTGTGAGATTGAAATCAGCAGGATGCCAATTTCACTGCCACGAGTCGATCAATTCTCTTGTGTGATCTTATGATTTATGCAGATATCTAAGTCAAAATCGGTCCTGTTCAATATTCTCCTTTATTTTACTGATTAAGTGGGTAAAATGTTAAATGTGATTAAGTTTATCAGGTTATTTATTTAATTTGTTACGTTTCTAGATTTTTCCATAAATAATTAAAGTCTGTTACATAGACCTGATAACCCACAAAAAACATTTGAAACTTGGAAAATGACGTTCCAAGTCTGAACAGTCCAATACCCAACGTTTTGATTTATTTGAAAATGGAGGAAAGGAATAAACCGTGGTTTAACGTCATACTATTCCGCTTGAACTCGGATAATTAAGACGGGCATAAGCTAGACATTTAATTCCAATTGTCAAAGTGTACACGGGACCTCGGTTTTTTTCGTCCCATCCGAACTAAACGCTGTTTCTTGCCAGTTCCCCGCCCTGCACCAGTGAAAAGACCATGCACTATTGTCGATACGTATTTGCATGGGCATCCGCTGTCATTACAAATATATTTTGTTCTTGTTTTGATTGGAATCGCAGTATAGACTATGTAAGGGTCAGGTTAACAATTAATGTATATTTTGGATACTGTTCGAATAAAAAATTATTTGCTTGAAGAAAAAAATATCTACGGAGATATAAACAGTCCGCTTAGACCCCTCCCGCCCCCTTTTGGCATACAAATGACCTCGGATATTTACAAGATCTCTTTACAATAATGTCATGAACGAGAAGGTTTCATACATGCGTACAGGTATATAGTAAGCCGATCATAAAATCTTATGTAAAATATGTTCGTGTTACTCCCAGCGATATGATATGACAGTTTATCTGTGAGAAAAATCAATCCAAGATAAACATTTATTTAATACGACTAGCTTAATCATTGACAACATATTTAATGACAGACAAGCAAGTTCATTCTACACCATTTACAACTCATAAATCTTTATTCTTACAAATTTATAAATGTCGTTTTACTTTTCCTTTATGGTCTCTTAAACTACTCCTGTTAGGCTGTATCCACTGTCCCCCTGTCGCTTCTTTATGGTCAATTTCTACAGGAGAGCTAAGTCGTCACGTTCCCCCCTGCCCTAAATATGTTGAACAATTGTACCATTAGTTAGACTCCCGCCGATAAACGCTTGCCTTTTGCAATAAAATCGTCATTAAGATTATCCATGCTAAATATCAGCCGATAAAATGGCCACCGTTTCGTAGCTTAATTAAACACAAATAATACAAAACGACCATTGATGATTTTTCACATGCACGGTGGTCAAGTCGTCGCTAGCAATATGTCAGATGTTTGTGTGAGTTGTATTATAAATATTTGTGTGAGAATTTTTACCATCATGCTAATTAACAATAAACATTTTTATGTTACCAGCATCGACTTCCGTATATGGCGGTCTACAAAATTCGAATAACGTTTTTCCTGATTTTTTTTTTTAAAACTCCGACAAGATATGAAGTCAATAAAGTGGTACGTCTTCATTAGTCAGGTTGGTAAAAAAAAAAATTGTAGGACGTAAACCAATTTCTTTTCATTTTTATTTCCGAAAACTGGTCACAAGAAAAGTTGGACGGGAAGACAATATACCCGCAAATGTACAAAGTAGCTGCGTTACCAATTTAGTACTTATTACAAATAGTAAGTTTTGTTTGTACTTTAAAATGAAGTGGTGTTTAACTTTTAACTGCTGTCCTTCGACTGGGCTAATGAAGACGGGCATAAGCGCGTGCGTGCTGTATCATAAGGTCTGTCATTGAGTCAACTGGCGTGGTTTCGATTCTCCGGTCGTACGTGACAAGGAGTAGGATCGCTTGTCCAACCTCGGGGGTTTTCTCCGGGTACTCCGGTTTCCTCCCACTGCTAAAGACCCCTATGCGCAAGCGAATTATTGAAATAAAATTGAGCCATATGTTAGTCCCTGAATGACCTAGTTTTTGACGTTAACCCCCCTTCTGTCTGTCTGTCTGTCTGTTTGTCTCTGTCTCTCTCTCTCTCTCTCTCTCTCTCGCTATGGGGGAAATTTTGCCAGGACAGTGGCGCTATGGCCTACTGTTCTATCGAATTCCAACTGCCAAGGGTTCAATAAATCATAATAAATCTTTGGTTATACAATTCCACTGCACCATTATTTAAAATCGTGCATCCACAAACAGGTTACCTCTTGTGATTTTGGTGTCTATTTCAGACCATATTTACCTAGTTGTATCCACTAGTATAATATGTTATTTTGTAGGATAATTGAAATAGGCCTACCAAATTTGATAAATAAGGATATATCTAATTTTAGTTATCCGTGGTACACTTGTTTTCCAGTATTTATCACTCTTCGATAGGTTTCTAGATTATATAAGCTAAACATATTAACAGCCATAATCCTTTCTTCAGCTTGATCCATATCAGTCTAAAATGTTCGATTCTTCACCTAGGCTCTACTATTATTTTCAGAGCTATAGCGGTCAGGGCTTTGGAAGTCCGGACGATAAATCTATTTCTTAAATTAGTTTGCAAATCTTCGACGCTGCGGAGTTTTATTTTCGGACACTTTTACAAGGAATCCTTTGGATCACCTCCCATGATTCACCAATCTGGTTAAAACACAGATCCAATTTCGTTTCGTTTTTATAGTTCAAAATTTCGATTTTACTTGTCTTTACTACACTTGGTGTAGGCCATCGAAAGTATAAAAAAAGAAACGAAATATAGATCTATATTTTAATTAGATTGATGTTTCACAAATCGAGAGTTTAGTTTCTAGAGATGTAACTCATACTTTCTACGCGGGATGTTGTACGCAAAACATTACTACTTATTGATATCGCATTAGAAATATCGATAAGCGATCTGTCTACTTTATACTTAATACGCAAAGAAATCGGAAATACATGTTCAGAAAGGTAAATGATCCATTTTCGGACGGTGAATAATGAAACGTATTTCTGTGACAGAATATAATATCCCCCCCCCCCCAAAAAAAAAAACCCCCAAAAAACTCGACATTCTTACGGATTCGGAAATATAATGACAAAAACATGGTTCTATCTTCTGAGTCTCCCCTACAAATGGCCATTAAACATCTCAGTTGGATCAAGGTAAAGAGTCAGATACGTCAGATTTGATTAAGGTATTCTTTCTCGTAGGTCGTCTTCATTAGAAATGAAATGAAATGGGGTTTAACGTCCTACTGTTCTGCTCTGACTGGGCTAATGAAGACGGGTATATGCCATACGGTGTGCTATGCGGGGAATTTTGCCCGGAGAACGGCACTATGGCCTAATCTTATATTAAATTCCAACTGCCAAGGGATCTTTTACGTGCACACGGGACCTCGGTTTTTCGTACCACCGAGCAACTAGACAGTTCTCCTTGTCAGGCCCTCCGCCCTATGCTCGTCTTCATTTGGCCAGTCGGAGCAGACAAATAGGACGCTAAATCCCATTTCATTTCTTTCCCGTAAGACGACGTTCGTTTATATAAAGAACATAAGCTATTACTATTTGAAGTTAATTAAAATGCAACCAGGAAGTAAGACGACCATCCAGACAATAGAAAGCATGGCCTTAATCTATGTCACTTCCTCCAAATATATTAAATAATCAAAATTAAACGTATTATGAAATCTATGTAACCTCTTCACACAAAGATGTTTGTTTTCCTGACAAGCTGTGTTATTGTCCTATACTAAAGACCTTCAGTAGTCTGCTTCCGGATATCAAAATATTTCAAGGACAATTTGTACTCGGTATACTCATAGGCCTACTAGAATTTTTTTATCTTCATTATCAGTTACATTTATAATTTACAGGACATATTACTCGCATAATATTTCTATTTGACACTAACACCGTGTCATGCATTATTGATGACAAGTCGTGCCAGTGACAAAATCATTAGCAGGCGATGAAAAGATGAAGACAACAATGGAATGGAAACGAAGAGGACTGGATGATATTTTATTAATAACCCCATTATACCAATCACCTTCTTATATCCAGTCGATATATACGTACACCTTAAAATCCAGCACAGGTATATAAAAGTTTAAATGGGGAAAATGACAGGTATTATTGCGACAGACTAATAATTTAGATATTAAAAGCAATGTTCATTGTTCAATGGTACATACATCAATTAAGCAGAGAGATTTAAAGAAAGGATCATGTTTTAAAAAGAGTGGTAATTGGCTTGGTTTATGAAATATTAATTATCATACCATTATCTATGTGAAATCGGAATTATGGTAAAAGAAATCACGTCGCGGATTTCAAAGTTGGTTGTGCTTGAAATTACAACTATTTAAATAAATTTTATTAAAGCGTGTAACGATTTATCTACTACTGTCACAAAAGGCTTTGGAGATATTTATATTTATTTGCCGCGTTAAAAAACAAATCCAATATAAGTAATGTTTACTAACTCAAAAATATTAAACTTTTATTTTGTAGGATGAAACTTCTTCGTCATTGCATTGTAAGATTCAAATATTTGCTTTTTGCATGGGAAATTCGAATGGAGTGTTGATGGTAAAATTTTCTATTAATTATCAGAATTCTTACATTATAGAATTTATAATTTATGTTGCTTTTGATGTTAATTTATCGAAATAAGAATAATGAACACATAAATTTAACAGTTTTTTTTTATTACAAGGGGCGATAACTCGTTTATCAACTCCATTCCGTCTTTTAAATCATATTTTTATAGGTTTTTTTAGAAAGAAGTTGGGGACATTGGTCACTCTCGAATAGAGTGTCAAGGATTTGAATCCGGAGTGGACCGATAAGAAACTTCGGGATTGTACCTGCGGGAGTGACAAGAACAGAGTTAGTCGTTCGAATAGGACGAAAAAAGAGCTGCATGTAATAAATATACATGGATGATGTCATCTAAATCAAGGGCGATAACTTGTGATTGGATTGTGAGTTACTATTAAGATCGTTGAGAAAATTCGTGTTTTGCTACAGATCAATATTTGAAGTTGAATATTGAAGCGAGTTGCACAACAATGGGATTGAAAGAGCAATAAAAACTTCTGTAATAAGAATAGTGATCAGGAGTAAGCTCATATTTATTTTATATCGTTTTATCTCCCATGGCTATGCACGAATACAAATAGCTTGGATTCGATGCTGTTTTTTTTATATTAAAGTGGGAATTTATATTATAAATCAAACAACCTGCAAACCAAATAATCTGTGACCCTCCATTTCTAATCAGGGATTAAAAATCTAACCAAGCTTGCACCTGAAACTTTCCAATTCTCCAGCTCGCGTGCCAACAAGCTGTTTTCTATTCAATGCATATTTTGAAAATTAACTTTTAAAAAGAGTATAAAGCTGTACCGTGAGGAAAAAAATCGAATATTTTAATATCCTCTGTGGTTTAAGACCAGAGAGGAAATACCCGAGATGTGTATTGGTTTAACAATAGAAGAATCAAAGATTCGGGAAATATATTGTTGTATTTAAATACAAGACTAGATTAACGGTAAAATATTGGAAGTTAACAGAAGGTAATGAGAGTAGTTTTATAAGATTGATATCAAAATATATTGGACTGTATTATTTTTACTTTATTGTTGAAGTTTATCTTGATGTAATAATAACAACACCATTCACATTGTATAATATAGAAAATATATCATTTTCATCTTTACCAGCTGTCATTGGCGATGCACTCTTATTCGCCATTTTGATATTCGTAATCTATGTTACTTTTATTTGCGTATAATTTTGTGTCGTCTCATTTGCATATTTTTCATTGATCTCGGACAGAGTTTTAATCCGGGGATATTTTTGTAACTGCTGCTGCACGCTTTATAATAATACTAACGGTCTCTGTATTTGCGTCCAGTGTCACGCGTCATCGGTCTAAATGATGAGAACGAGTGTCGTGCACGAGGCTTGCTCTTTGTAGAAGACCTTATACTACTTGACGTGGCTAATGAGGTATTATAGTTCTGTGGTCATTCGGTGGCAAGGCAAGTACAAGAGAGAATATAATTATGCTCTCCCCTCCTTTTCAGATTTATAAATTATATTGCTCCACAAATATAAAGATAACTTTAAAGTTATGCTTGTTATAAAATGTATTTGGTACATTTTAAAATGTAGTTCATTTTTTTGCTTATTTCTTCCTTCATTGTGCTATTTTAACAAAATGTCGTAAAACATAGCGATGGTATGGAGACCCCCATCGCAACAACCTTGCTACGCCCCTGTGAGTTATTCAGAATACATAACGCATTGAAAAGCGCCACTGACATAACCACTTTCTTCCATGATCTTTCAGAATTGGTAAAAATAGTGTATATTGCTAAATTACACGGATTATCCCAGACTGAAAGGTTTATTTTAATGCAACCTAGGTGGTTTTATTTCTAAAATCAATATTTACATTTACGCCAGAATGGGAAGGGGGCATGTTGGTACTCATTCCATGAAATACCTACGAACATCAAATGAATTGATATACCCTCAACAAATTACTGTCAATGTCTTTCATACGAATACTCAAATTTTTATGTGCCCGGAAAACGTCTCATATTCAGCTTACAGCAGTAGGCTGAATGGCAGGGGAGGTGGAGGGCTACGAGTCTAGCTTTATAGCCAGCTGTGTGCAGAGCCGGTTTTGGACACATTTGACCAATTTCCTCAAAATGGGTGTCGCACGAGAAAAAGGGACCTGCAGGTCACCAACTTTTTTCGGGTATCAATCAATTTTACTAATTAGATTGTGAAGTAAAGCATAGTTGGTTTTAAATGAATGAATATAGGCCTGATTGAAGTATTTCATATCCTGCAATGTGTTAATATCCTCAATCTGATTAAAATACAGATCTATATTTCTTTTCGTTTTTTTCTACTTTCGATGGCCTACACTACATGAAGATCTGACAAATTATAGCGATAGGTCACGTCAGGGGTCAAAAGACCAACTTTTGACCTATGACGTCAGACATTTGATTAACAGACCGTTTTATTGGCTTATCCCTGACACCATTCAGAACACGAGTTAAATAACAATTCTTCCAGATCCAAGTGTAGTAAAGACTAGTAAAACGAAATTTTGAACTATAAAAACGAAACGAAATAGGATCTGTGCTTTAACCAGATTGTAATATCCTGTAACTTCTGGCCTCGCATTTACTGCAACCGGCTCTGGTGTGTCCTATACTGTATTATTAAATTAAATCACCAATGGTAGTGCCCACCTTTTGAGTTCTTTCCAGAGGGAAGAACCTATAAAATATTGGTTTCTACTTCTTGTTGGAGCCAGACATGGGGGTGGGGCATATAGTTGAAGACAACGAACTTGAGCGACAATCTAGTTGTTGTAAGATTGTAATTTTCAGTTAACATATTTTTTCAGGAATGGTTCAGCATCTTCAAAGATGCCTGGATTTGCGATAATCGACCGACATAAATTGAAAAATAAACCCCCCAGGATCCTTTAAAAATATATATATAAAACAGACATAAGATAATTTAAAAAAACCCAAAAAACAACGACAAGCTATTTTAATAAAAGAATAATATGAGATTTATTCCATATGAAATTCACACTATACATATTATAGTGAAGAAGGTATCTGTAGATATAATAATAAGCAATGGTTTCTTAAAAACATTTGAACAAATACTGAATTAACACATATAACATTTAACTCTTAAAATATACTGACAGGAATATGAGACATCTTACAGATCATCACAAAATGACCGCCTTATGTTCGTTTATTGATAAAGAAGAAATTACTAATAATCCTAAAAATAAAATTGGTATTATTTCAAATGATACTTGCAATGAGTGTAATAAGTTTTTAAAACTTTGTATTGATATCATTTACATGTTTTGTGCGGGTTAAAATATGTAAAAAAAAAAGAGAGAAGTTAACGTTAAAACTAAGACAATGTTATGGAGAACAAAAGGGAACACAAATATTTCAGCAGTTTATATATATATATATAGTAACAAATTGTCTTAATATAATACATAATATGTCAAATAAAGGACAGAAAACAATAAGATTAAAATACTTCAAACAAGGGTGTTAATTAATGAATTTTGTACAAGTGAGTTTTTATTGTTATTAATATTATTTATTGATATTAATAATAACTGGCACTCTCTCCTTTTTCTGTTTTCCGTTTATTTCGAGACACAATTGGAAAAAAACATAGAAAAATCTAGATAATATGTTCATTATATACATATTAGACGATGTCAGTTTATAGCACTTATAAATGTGTGGTATATAACTAAGAGCTAAAAGTGTTCGGATTTCTAACTAACTTAATGTGTCGATTGGTTTCTGAAATTTCTAACAGAAACGCATTATATTACTGACGTTTCAATTTATGAGCCATTTTCACACATATATACAAATGCAAACAATGAATATTGGCAAGAAAATTATTATGTAACAAGTCGATAAAACTCGAGGCCCTTAGAGTTATGTCCCTTCATGGGGGAACTTACACAATAGAGGGCGCCCGTAGTCTTATCGAAGGAGTATTCGTTCCCTCCAACGAAGTAGAGTTTAGGTCTATATATAATCTCAAAAAGACTGTTTATTTTTTACACACATAACAATTAAACAAATGAAGCATTATCTTATTAAAAATATCTACAGTGATTATAATACAATTACAGACATACATATATGTAGATGTATATATTCTGTCTGGTTAAAATAATAATAATTGTAATAATAAACTATGCAAAAAAAAACTGAGCAAATGTCCAAAATGTTTAAATACCCGAGGACCGGCAAAGTGACCGAGATGTTCGGTTTGGTACATGTTTTCTACTTTCGTATTGTACACTAATCTACACCATTTCTTATATAGTAAGTATATACTAAATAATTACTTTGAGCAATTCTTCAGAATCCCAATGTTGGCTATAGTTAAGCTCAATGGTAGCTAAATATATCTTACTTCATATCTAATTATTAGCTTCTACATTCTCATATCTGATTCCTAGCTTTTCCGTTTAAACCCTTGGTCTGATTTAGGGTATGAAAGCTAGATAACCACTTCATACCCAATTATTAGCTCCAGCAGTCTCATCTCATATCTGGTTCCTAGCTTTTCCGTTAAACCCTTGGTCTAATTTAGGGCACGGAAGCTAGCTAATCACGTCATATCCGATTTACTGGCCATATAGCTAACTTCAATTCCATATATAGCTAGACAACAATGAGCTTACTTCTATTTTTAGCCAATTACAAAAGCAGCTAAACGCATTTCACTGCTTTATTGTTTACAACTTAAGGTAGCATTTGAAAACTTAAAACCGTATGTAGATATAGGCTAGGACTTAAATATTAATAATCGCCAAACTATAGAAAATAAAATTGTTTCTCTCATTTTAAAACAGTTGCTATACTAGTTTAATACAAGGAAAAAGACGTGCGTAGCTTTGTCATGTGCTTAAATGATGCAAGCGTTGGCTAAGATTAAAAATGGTTATTATATGAAGTAAATTATTGATTTTTTTTACACAATGACAATGTTTTACCTACATATTGCACACAAAATAATATTTTGATTAGTATATATGAACACCACGCGGTATGAAGTGTTACTAAATGCTGTTTACATGGATGTTCTCAGGAGATGTCAAAGCGGTTTATTTTTTTTTCTTTATATGGCACAAACAAATCAACAAAATGCCATGTTAATTAATATTTTTTTGTTCAATATTAAATAAATAATACACATAATAATCTCTCTGTATTTATATATATAGAGATATATATGTAACTCCTCTCGTGTGGTTCATCTATATATATATCCCTCTCTGTTTGTACTTATATAATTATATATAATTCTATTTATGATATAAATTGCGTATATATACTAGATATATGGGACTTTGTCTTCAACCATTTTGTATATAAATGGTAAATACTACCTACATGTATATAAATAGAGTAATGCATATCACATAAAGTTCTTCATTGTTATACTGAAATCATGTTATGGGCGCACCCACGTAGGAGCAGTGGGAAATCTGCATCACATGATCAACACGTGCTTCTAATGTCAGCCATTTTGTTTTCAGTCAACTGCAATACCCCATTCAATTCTACCACGAAGCTACGCCCATGAACTTGAATGTATAGTGTTGTATGATCAATGAATTACGTCATTTTATTCCATGTCATCTGGCATGTCTCCAAGAAAAAGAAAGTTCCACCAGATGCATACGATTTTTATCCAATCGTTTTAACCGGAGACTATCTGTGGTGATGAGAAGTGGTCTTATGACGTAATAAAGATGGTGGTGACAGTAGTTGACTTTCTAACTCTTGCCTATGGCCGTGGTAGTATCTGTTCGGGCACTATGTGGGTAGTAGTAGGGTGTGTCTGTAATTAGTAAAAGGCCTAGTTCTTCTTTCTGTCCTCACACTGTTAGTATATATAGGTTAGAAAAAGCTTTACTTTTTGCTCAATTGACTTAAAGTCTTTACACGATCGGGAAGCATTTAAAATAGAAATCGTTTCATATATCTAACTAAATAAGCTTAGCCTGTTTATTAAAATCAAAATTTTAAATTTAAATTTGTAGTATGAATTATTTTATTATGGAAACGATAAATTTAATTTTAGAAATTGGCAAGTTAATAACAATACTCACTTAAAAGGCCACTTGGCGCTCCATATCTCATGTAAGATGGATCTATTGTGTAGGGTGCTGAACCATATTGTGTGTAAGGGACTGAGTTATACGTTGTATAATCTCCTGCTGAAAATAGAAAAAAATAATTTATGTAAATAAATATATACAACAATTAATATTCTTAAAGGAACTGGAGTTTTTTGATTTAGTTCAAAATAAAAAGTTGGATTCGATTGACCTGATGTGTTTTTTGGATTATGTTTTCAAGTCGACAGCTCAAACGGAAGTCGATTTATTTTACTTATTTTAATTTCGGTTTTGTTTTGCTTGCTTAAACTGTCGACTGTTGAACACAGAATCGGGCATATTTCGCCATTAGTTGGAATTGTGGATATAAAATTTGAAACGTAAACCGATACTCATTTCAACCAACGCAAATAAAGATGCATTATGTAAGATTTAGATAAGAGCTAGCTGTTCTTGCTAAAATAGGTGCAAAATATATAATTCAAATATAATATATGGAAAATTTCATTCAAATTTCTTTATTCTGAGCGATGTTATCACACTGTTTGAAGTTTTGACATAGATTGTTTATTATCGTAACAAAGTTACTTGTTAATCGAGACTCGGTCACTTCCTCATTTTTAAATTAAATCATTAAATGGCGATCGTATTTCAATCCGTTAACATCTGCGCCATCTGATAGTCTACAGAGTTCATTATAGGCTTGTTGTGCGAATAAATGTCTAAATAATAATTTATATAACATTTGAAGTCAAAATAAAAACCAACAAAAGGCAGATTTAGCTCTTATGTAACGACTATCTTTTTAATTACTTATGTCAGAAAATCTAATACTTTTGGTAAAGCTAGAGGTTTTTTTTTTAAATTTTCGTTGTATTAGGCTAACCAAGGGGAGCTCGCACTTTGTTATTCCACAAAATATATTTATATTAAGACCTGTTCTCCAAACTTTTATATTGGTAGAAAACCCCGGAGGAATAGTGTGCAATAAAAACATCGCAGTGAGAAGTCATCTGATTTCAACCTAGTTTTTGTTTTGGCGTGTCGTGGGATATGGTGTTGACAATATATTTTAGCCGCAGATTATCCAAAACAATGCTATAACAGCTGGGTGCATACAAGTCTTTCTATACGGTGTCAGTTTCCACAAATCTGTTTATATTTATCAAGGGTATAATTTACAATAGTTTTCCCGCCATTTCACCCCCGTGAGGTGTGTGCCAACAGAAATGACTATTATTTTTCGCAACCTAAACATTATTGCCATTAAACGTTTCTCAAACACGGCGCGTCCGGCATGTATTTTGCCAAGACCGCGCGGATAATGAAATGAAGTAAATCGAGACAGCGCCTTAATTGATCGTACGTCCCCGTAGGCTTCCATCTGATTGGGTTATGGCTCATAGCAACTTCCATTTCATTGGCAAGTGACAGGCAAAATTAGATCAAAACTTCGACAATAAAGCCTATTTCCCCCTTCACTCTTTCAACATCGACTACTCTAAATAATATTATTCCAACCTTATTATTTCGAGCCAAGTTAGTTTTGTGAAACAAAATATAGAAAAGATGCGACGAGTGAGCTATAAAGACAATCGTATTTTATCGGGAATTAATGGGGCCGACCGGGTGCCGAGACAAGACGAACAACAAAACCAAACCTGGCCTAACTAATTAATAGGAATTGTGATTTGTAAAACAACGAGGCAGCAAAATTAGACGGGTTCCCTAAGGACCAATTATTATACGGCTTTCGGCGAAAACAATGACGAGTCCATCTAAGTGATTTTCGCTACTTCACTTCCGAAGAGATCTTCTAGAGTGCCATTAAAAAATCTCATAATTCGTGAAAAATGCTTTCGGGGTGCTTTAATATGAAAGATCATATTATTTCGCATCTCAACACATTTGTTATGATAGTCTCCCGCTGTGCTAGAATTGTCCTCACTAGTCATATATTAGCAAGAGCTGTTGAAGAGAAAAAGCGGGGGGAAGAAGGCTATCAGCAGATCGGGTAAATACATTTTGTTGAAATCTGTATCAATAATTCCCTTCTTTATAGTTTAATAGTTAACGCCTCATTGCCTAAAGTGAATTTTGATGACATGATATATGCCATAAAGGCCATAATATATCAAATATATCATTAAGAAATATGGAGTTTTTATTCTTAATGGATGTGGCATTTTATTCATGAATACAAGTTTTGAAGAGAAAAAAAAATGTCCAGGTTGAGAACAATGGCCCGATAACACTAAACGTGTTGTAGCAAGAACTTAAAAATGATAAGATTAAAGTTAAATTAAATTAGTAATGAGAATATCAAGGCATGGGACACCCTTTTTCAGCTAATGTAATACATGTATTCATAAAATAAGTTAATTAATTTATTATCGAAGAAAAACCCCAAAGGTGCTCTGGTGATGTTGTTTTTTTTTCAGAAGAAATTTTCAATAAACTTTCACACAGTTTTAAACCAATTTAATTGCATGATCGATTTTTACCTGAAAAAGTGTCTCATATTCACATTTATCAATTATAATAAAGGCATTTTATTAAAAATTGCATCCCACCGTTAAAATATTAAAATTGTGCAATATTCGATATCTCATTCCAATGACAAGTGTGTTTAATGTTTTAATGTATTATGATAGCTGATAAAGAGGTTTTGGGGACGTCTATTTTTCTCTTTTGAAACAAAACACAGACTTTGCCTTGGAGTGATGCTTAGTGAAAAATGAGTGGTGTATTCAAGTTAGGAATCTATTTCGCTATTGACATATCTTGATATAAGACTACATTACTATTGATCTGGGAAGCTTTTTACTCTCTCCCTTTGAGAAAATTTGCGACAAAAGGATCCATTCAAGATGAACATCGGAGCCGGTCGGCGATATAATTCCAATATTACCGAATAAAAAGAGGCTGGTATCTCGAGAGAGAATTGGAATAAAGGCGAGGTATTGATGGGGAATTGTTGGTAATCAGTCAAAGACTTGAAATCAGCTCTAATCACTACAGCTCGTAACACGATATACCGTTGGAATATAATCAAGTGAAAGCAAGGCAATCTCACTTCTCACATGCCTATTTTCCAGACCAGACGAGGCAATACATCAAACTAAATCACATCTCAATACTGAAGCCGTCATCTCAGTGGGGGAATAACAATCTTCCATTGATATGATTACATGCAATTTATCCAATTGTCTTGTAATTGTATTACCAGCAAACGCCTGTGCCCTCATAGTCCAAACAAGATTTCACGGTAATCATTAACTATCCTATACCCTCCCAATAAATTTATTGCCAGGCGCTCATACAATTCCGCTTGGAGACCATCTACTTTTAGTTCGTCTGCCTGAATTCCCTAAACAACTAACCAATAGAGTGATTAGTGAAATTAAATCTCTGATAATCACCCAACAACTAAACTCATCAGTTAACCCTTTGGACCCCATTATTATTTCTACGACTTGTTGAGATATGTTATCTTCCAATCACGACCGGAAAAGGGTTAAGCATTTATAAACTAGATGAATAAAATTCGAAATCCGAGAATGAAAAATTCATAAGATGCGAAATTTGAAATGCATGAATGTGTAATCTTATGCATTGGTTATATGCCAACATCAAATTATGTAGTAGACACCATGCTATTACGAAAATATCATGACATCTGCATATCGGACATTACACAAATTTTAGACCATTTTACCTTAATACATGCGATCTGCAATGCCAACAAGATATCCTAAATGCCACAGATTCAAATATACTGTCTACAGTCTGAGAGGATGTTTTTTTTATAACATATTGAGAATTAGGAAGCTAGTCAAGTCTAGTGATACAGTCATTTGATGAATTATTGACAAACGTGGCAAATGTTAACTACATTGCGTGATTGAGTAATTACAACAAATGGCGGAGACCACTCGTCTCTTTGAGTTATGAGTTTGCCTAACATGCCTCGTCCACTTGATAGTTTGCTTATCCTCGCCGCTCAGAATTTCCATGACAAAAGCAGCTTTAATATCCTATAATTTAGTCGACAGTTAACTTGTGCTACGGTATCAATTCATTTCCCCTCCATTATTGAATTACATGTGATAGCAAATAGAAGATTGAGATTTGCATATCATTTCCATTAGCTAAACATTATCACGTGATCCCCGATAGCCATCGTTTCGTATTTCTTGAGCTAATAGCGATTATTTTCATCATAAAAACATTAGTGCACTTCAATCACAAACACATTGCAAATTTGGTAGACATTCGGTCATTAATAAACGCTTACTTAACCTACTTTGTATAGAAAGAATTTACATAATAGGTATGTACTTAAACTTTAAGGTCGTTCAAATTAAAATCCGATACATACCCATTTTAATTTTCAGCCATTTGTGTTTAAAGGTGCATGCATTAAAGTTATACTAACCTGGTACATTTCCGGTATTATATATACTGCCAACTTGATTTAACATAAGGGGAACTGTGCTATTCACTGCTGATTGGCTAGAATATGGTGTAGGGTTTGTACTGTAACTAATGGCTGGTGCTGGAAAAAGGACATTTTACATTTAGATTTATACACAAATATATAGACCCAGATTAAATAAAACGAAAGGAAATGTAAAGAAGAGTAGCTACTACACATCACAAGATTGTCGTTAAACAATATCACGGTGGCATCAGCTAATATTGTATAAATAAAGCCATTGTTAACCATGTTTAAGTCAATTTCATTAAACCTCTAATGGCTCAATATTTTCAATTAAATTTTTATAGGGCACGTGCGAGATTCTGGCCCCTGATCTAGTTGTCAACAATAACTGCCTCGACACGATAGAATTTTATAGTCACGTGTTAAAACAATATTGCCTACACGTGCTTTATGAATAATGACATCATTGTCTATAATTAGTATCACCAGATTGAGGTCATATTATGACATTGACAATCATCAATTACTGTGTTACACTGACCTGTTGACACCCGCTCTCATTGACGATAATTTAATACATTCTTTATCATTCTAATAATAAACTTAGTCCTATTTACTTCAATTTCAAACAAAAAATGTTCATAGATCATAAAAAAAACCAAATGGCTTCTATGTAAAATCTTGCTGTATGTATTAAACAGGTAATATTTTTTTTGTGTGTGTGTGTGTGTTTTGGGTTGTTTTTTTTTTGAAAGAATGTATTTCAATCGAAAAACATAATATATAAATTACAACATAAAACAAACAAGCAACCCAAATGAAAATATTGCAACCATAAAATATAAATACAAAATAAAATAGACATCCAGAAACCAAACAAGAGTCATATAATATAGAGTTCCTGTCAGTTAAATTCTTTAAAGAATCCAACATAAGAAAAATAAAACTATTAAAATTGATTACCCAGGTGCTTACTTGAAAACTGTCCAATAGACGGAAGTGGTGTATATTGATTGATTGGCGTGACCGACGGAACTGGTTTCAACTCGGTAAAAGTCGTACTTCCGGATATATTTGGGGTGCTACTCTTGGAGGTGGGAGAGGGTTCATTGTTGTTGGTGGCTGGAAAGGGATAAGCAAGGCATGCAAATGTTTGGGTTACCAACCATGCAAGAAATAATAATGGTAAGGGTTTACTATATAAACATATACAACCTCATTACAATAAATATCCAAGTTCACATAACTTCGTAAATAGGTACCGCCTTCCAATTGGCGGTTCTTTTTCGAATTTTCAAAATCTGTTTCCGGAGAAATTGGACGAAGTTTTGTGAAATGGACACCCTCGTATAATTTACTTTTCTAAACCAAACAACCTTCTAACATGACAGATAATAAATATCAACAATTGCACATTACCATTCTTCCATAAATCACATTCACTTCAAAATAATATTTAGATAAAATAATAAGATACCATGCAACATTTATAATACAGTCCATTTCAAATCGGTTCAATCCACTATTAAAAATTTCGAATTGCTCCTATTTCCCATCACACCATAAAATTATGTTGTTTTTAGAGATTTCTTTTTTGTATTCTAACTGATCATACCCCCCTCCCCCGCCCCAGCCAACCACTCCCACCCCAAGAAATAATGCAGATAGAATCCTTATTTATAAAAAATTGTAACATCAAAGAGCTCAAAATGTAAGAAAGCAGAAAACCGAAGAGCAATTCGAATAATACAGGATGTCGAAAGAATGAACAACATATTACAGCAATGTTTATAATATCGTTCATGCAATAGGAATATATTATTAAAAGAGTGCGTCGTACATAAAAAGAAAGGAAAAGAAAAAAACAGTAGTAGCGGGAATTCTATTTGTTTACCTTCTTCGTATTTGAGAGGTGGCGTTTCCGAATGTTCTGATATAACTGTTACAATCACTGGTTTTCGTTCATTAATGCCTGGGGTAGCAGCAGTGTTAATTGGTGAGATTGAAGAACCTCAAAAACGAAAAAGAAAACAAAACGTGCAATAGAAAATCACTATCTAATAAGACTGGACAACAAAACAACAACAAAAGACTGGAAAATGCATAAAACTTCTAACTTTGGGAAGTTTAAATTCCAAATTTCTATAAAGTTCACCAAAATAATGATGGTCCCGTTTTGGTCAATACCGTTTGGTAGTTTTTAACGTAAGTAATTACATTTTTCTAGCCTTGGAAAATATTTCAAAATGCACAAACAAAAAAAAAAAGTTAGAAAGCATGGACACGACAACATTAATATAGATTCACCCTTTCAGTTAAACATTACGAAAATAAAACTTAGGTCGTGCAGAAAAAATATTACAAAATTACAACATAAAAGTACACCTTATGATTTTATAACTCACCTATAGCGGGGCTGTATGCACCTGCTGAATTATGGGAATCTGTACTATTGCCGGTTGTTATATGGAATTCTTGTTTTACTTCTGTAGAGGGATTAGCAGTGAATTGAGGGTAACCGGTAGCGTAAACAGCAACTTGACCATTGGGTAATATTTGTGCTTGTTCTATGCTTGAATCTTCGGTTCGGGGAATTTTAGCTTGTCTTTCATACCATAACTAATTTAATAAAATATATGAAATAAACTTGATCAGTTCAATGGATTTTTCTTCATCACTCCCGTTATGAATATTGTAGATGGGCTTATCATACTTAAAAATTTAAATTTGGGCAAATACCTCACATTAAAACTACTGAGATAAACATATTATTATTATTAAAATTTCGTACTGGATTTTATTGTCCGTCAAAGAAACCTTAATTTACTTACGTCAAGTCTTTCTCCATCATTATTTCCATTCGTTACTGAAACGAAAGAATTAATTTATTTATTTATCCAAAAGCAGAAATGGGAAAAGAATTGTGGTCTGTGTAAGGGTTATCAACTCATTAAGAAGCAATGAAACATTATATTTATTCGGGAAAAGGGAAAATTGCTGAACTTGTTAAGTGATATCTTAAAACACCAGACGATTTCAATAAAGAAAAGAAAACGGCAATTCAACAAATTGATATTCAGTAATGGCCGCCCCAGTCTGAGACAAATTCAAGATATCCACGCAAAAAGGAAAACTCAAATGAAAGCAAATAAATGGCCTCATTCACGATTCACGCTTACTTCCGGAAGAGCGTCACGCACGCGATGTGGTGTCAGACTCGCGTCTTTTCCTTCGCTAACTAAATTTCTAATTACAGTTAATTTCCTTAATCTATAGTGGATTACGACTCCAAATTCTGACGTACTTAATAGAACAGCTCGCGTTGTATCCTGTACTCTATTACGCTGCGTAATATACACCACTTTACCGGAAGTCAATTCAATGGATCACTCCGCCATATTTGTGGCCTGACATTATCAGCGTCTTATTGTCGAATTAAATACGTCAGCTTAAGGTTTATGTCGACAAATCTTACAGAGGGTTTTTTTTTGTTTTGTTTCTGGCGTTTTAAACAGGCTTTGGGTTTTGCGCTGTCTATAGAACAATGAATCTATAACCACTAACAAAATACAATGAAGTCGAATTAGAACTCGAGCTTGGTTATCGATATTTTTGTAAGCAGTCAGGGAACTGAAAATAGAGGAGATTGTTTTCGTATCGCGGCATATTCCATCGGTTCTTATTTCAAATGCATTTCCTGCCGCCAATATAAAGGTTGAAAACAAAAGCTGGGCAATAACAGGTGACTAAGTCCTCGACGGGCGGTATTTCCACTGTCTAATTGACAATCGGATAAATTTCAATTCTCATTAACAGTATCAATGCACAAGGGGGCTTCTCATAGAATGTCTTTTAGCATCACTTGGACCCCCCATATAGGTGAAAACTATTAAAATCGAATCTGATAAATTGATTGTTATATGTAGTCGATGTGCCAACAAGGATTGCTCAATGATGCCATTAGTGGGAAAAAGACACTCTATCAACTTCCCATGTAGTCGTTAGTTTAGGTAGACAGTGTAGCATGGAAACTTTCCATAATAATCAATTATTATACGCTATGACGGCTTTTATTCCATTAAATAAATCAATAAAGGTCTTAAAACTTGATATAGATATCCTCAACTTTGACATTTCCAAATATCCCGGCGTCAGTTCAGAACTTTCAAGATTTTCCAGCATAAAACTTATCATCTCATAGACTCTCTCAAGTTTCTTTGTGTTTTAAAATTTGTCTGAAGATCAAAATATTAGAAACAATGGTGGTTTTACCGACTTTGACATTTAAGATGAATGTGAATAAGAGAATATATGACCATATAATTGGTGCATGCGGTAAAATGTATAGATTTATCAATCGTTTCCAAAATCTCGTTTGGAAGAAATAATTCCTCTCTGGGGATGATCGAACCCTAATTACTAAATATTGGTCTCTTTAAGATGAATGTCGGGAGGCGATTTCGCAAAAAGTCAACACGCCAGTGTGTATTGTCGATAGCGATTGTAGCGCCCCCTGTCGAGCTATTTAGTGTAATGAGCGCTCGGACACGATTTGCCACTATTCCATCGACAGTAACGTTTCAGCGGAAATTGGCCTAGCGTGCTATAGTGTTGTTATAGTTGATAACATTAACCTTCGTCTTAATGTTATAGATGCCTATTGTACTCGAGTACATGCAGTGCAACAAAAGGTTACCTGCCAATAGGAAAATACTCGAACATCCTCAAGAAACGGTTTTTATATGGCTTTAAAAACTGTACATAAACTCCATTTTCATCTTCAACTCGTTTCCACAACAAATGGATGAAGACCAACTCACCGATGTCAGTTAATTAAAGATAAAGGCGTCTCAAGCGTCTTATTGGAAGGCGGAAATTAAAATTACCACAGTCGTTAAACTTATGTTCTTGTTAATTGACAGTTGAAAGAATAGCAGTTGAAGAAATTGATTGTTTTCTCTTCATTAAAATTATCGATAGGATTCGTGTGTCAATAATATACGCTCTGGTGCATGAGGCAAGGCGTATCAAATTTAGAAAAGGTGGTTGTAGTATTGTGAACAGCGAGTAGTAGGCATGGTTTTTGCGGTTAATATAGAATGACGTTAATTACGGACAAGTCAGCTTTGACGGTAATGAAAATGTCTTTGTAATGCCCATTCAATTTTACCTCTTTTAATAAAGTCACAAGGACGAAAGCGAAACCAGTAAATATAGTATTGTGCCAATTTTCTCAACGACACACGCACTTCAGTCATTTTACTCTTCTCCAACTCAAGTTCATCTTTTGTCTGGTGTGTATGGAGCCTGAAGACGTGTAATGTACAACGCATACGGTTTGACAAGTGCAGACGTCGTTCATTTTTGGTATGTCACGTGTACGTGAAACAAACATCGTCTCCCACGTCTTGTGACAGACGTCAAAAAGCAGACGTGAATTTCGATCAGAGAACAATGCGGAAAATTAACTTGCTAGGACCATAATTATAGAGAAACAAGGTCACTTCCATACTGATGTTATCTCGAAGACAACTGCTGTGGATGTCCAGACAAGGCCTTACAAACCCATGGTTCCACTTGGTCAGTCATCTTAAGAAGGACGACCCAATGCAATTTTATACACATGGCCAATACGATGCTCAACTATGCTTTAACAAAACACTGACAAGCTGTTGACTGCTTTTTAAAAAAATATAATCATTTCAACACTGGTACATTAAAATCCCTGTAGAAAAGATAAGAGGTATTCATTGTTGGGGTTTACTTTCCGATGCGTAGGAATATACAAGAATGTTTAATATCTCATTGTAAAATTATTTTAGATGGTCAGCTGTCCACAGCCCGCATATTACCGTTTATACAGCTGACCTTTGTTATTAGGACCAAAACGTTGAAAGCAAAGCAATTGCGCTAAATTAACAACAAAGGTATAGTTATTGTCATTAAAAGAAATCCGTGCTATATTCGATTAACCGCAACGTAATTCTCTATTCTTTACTTCAAGACAGCTAAATATAAATGTGTATGCAAAAACACGCGTTATTTCCACAAATCTAAAATGTCGGATATGGTGAATTGCTGTGACAATTCTACCTGCGCTTCAAGGTCCTTTGATGTCCACTGACCTTTGGAACTTCAAAGCGTTTTTCTCACATTACGACAGTAACATCATAGGCGTCACCCTTGACATTCGAAACGTTTTGAAAGCAAATGGCCAACTTGAAGAGACAATCACATTACTTTCCTTATATGCCTCTTAATAAATAATTCATCGAGTCGTTTTACCAGCCGTGAGTCAATTTGCTGATTAAATCGTAGTTCAACACAAACTAAAACAAAAGCCAGGCCAACGTCTTATTCTTCTATTCATATTTTCTTTATACTTTAATGGCGGTTGACAAATTTATCATATGCCAGTTATGAGAACGAACATTTACTTTGACATGCCGAGTTGGTCAATATTACTCGAAGATGGCGCCGTAACACAGATGTGACAACGCCGTTAAATTCGATTTTTTTTTCTCTCGATTCTCTTCGCATCTCTTGTATAATAATATCTGTATTTATAAATATTCCATAGTCTTTAGACAGAATATCGACAAATTTCCTGCCCTATTGCCTCGGCACCACAACGCACAACTAACTATACATTAGTGGAAATTGCTTTAAACTTCCATGAACCCTTTAAGTGCGAGGATGACACAATCGAAGTCTATCCGTAACAGACAATGTAATCCCGCTTTTGTTTTCGCCGCACATGATTTTTTTTTCTATGAAGGAAGCTTTGAGAAAATCACATAGCCGACTAAAAAACTAAATTGAGAATATTTGACGATTGGACAAAAAATATAAAAAATATGCGATCGATGATATTATCAAACAAAACAAAATTATCAAATGATAGAACGAAATTCCCTCTTTTCATGCACTTGATGTAAAAGCGATGTTTTCAGGGGAACATAATGTTTGTTTTCTTAATCGAACATGTTTTTTGTGGCATGGTGAAGTTTGTATAGTAATATGAGAACAAAAATGATTTAATTACAGTATTGATAACTTGTACAGATGGGAATGAATTGTCCGTTACCCAGATTTAATATAATATCATCTTCAAGAGTTTCTCTAAAAAGTAGACCATTTCACAGGTGTTACACATACAACGACCTTTTTTCTCAAACAAATTTAAAGGGGAATAAAAACAATAAAACGTTATAAATACCCTAGAGCTGCTATTGATAATCTAAAGGTTATTGTTTATCATTTCGCTAAAAAGTTTAAATTGTTAGATGTTCAGGATTCGATAAAATGCAAAAATCGAAATCACCTTCAGACTTCATGGGACATTTTTATTCATAATCTATTAATTGTTAATATGTTATCAGTTTCTTTTTGTTTTCGGTGAAAGTTGATTTGCAAAGCAATGTACAAAATATTCGTATCGTTTTTTTATATTTGTGAAGGCCTAGAAAACGAAATATCGAATTATAAAAACGAAACGAAATAGGATCTGTGTTTTAATCAGATTGGTTAACAAACAGATGTCCCAGACTTTATCAATCTAAAATTAGTTACATTTATTTTTTTAAAACCCAAAAAACCTTATCAGAGATGGATTTTAGAATAAGGTGTTACATTCTCTTTTATCTACCGCGATTTTCGCAGCCTTCAACATAGAAATAATAGATATAAGAGTTGCACTGTGCTAGGTTATCATACCATCATGAACGAGTCATTATCTTAAAAAAAATACTTGTTAAGTAGTCAATAAAAAAAAAAATATTTATCTCATGATAATTATAAGACAGTGTGATGTTTTTTCTCCTATTATATTTATGTTATAATTAAATATAATAATAGTTGTACTAGCAGGTATCCATTTGGTTTACTACGTAATTGATTTACAATTGCTTGAAGAAATTTGGCATCGACATAAAGAAAACAGAAGCACGCTTTGATGTATTTCACAGAATATGAAATGTTTTGCAATATGTGTGATTGTCCTTGACCAAGTACCCATTGACTGGGTTGTCAAGATCGGATTCTTAGATACCAATGTCTTAGTTCTATTCAGTTATTCACACTCTCTGAATCTGAACCACACATGTTTTGATTCGCTGCAAAAACGTACAGGGTAAGCAATATATTTAAATAATTGTTTTGAGAAATCATTGAGTATTGTGGTATTTTCGCAGGTGTCCTTAGTCTGTGTTTCACACTTAAATTATTTATTAAATTGGTATATTGCAGTATGTCATAATAACAGAGATCATATCAATAAATATGTTTCGTTTTTTCCCCCTCATTTTTACTTTTTATACAAATACATTTTAGTAATTTACCTGAATCGCTATCCCCTTTTCGTTTCGCTGTTGTTGGTGTGTTGAGAATTCCACTTATTGTGTAACCACCACTGGGTCGTTGTGAACCGTCGCCATTAGGGGAGGAAGAGGAGTGAGAAACTAGATCGCCAGTCATTGATGTTGGACTCTGTTGATGTTCGTTTTCGTGACTTGGTTCCAACTTGGCTCGATCTGAAGCCTGATTTCGGACAATTCTGAAATGGAAGAAAGATGGATAAATGCCATTGATAAATCATATTTTGTACAATTATACCGTTGTTCATAACTTATTCGTGAAAGGTCATCTCACAAAACAATGATCAAGTCAAAATCAATATAGATTTCAGATTAGATCATATCATTGGAAACATTATAGGGTTTAATGTCAACTCAACACAAAATATGTTATTTCGGGGATAATATTTCAATAATTCGCATATGACCCTGGCTTTTTCATAGGGAGAGGGAACCGAAGGACGCCAAGAAAACTCCTAACGAGTCAAAAAGAAAGAGAGAGAGAGAAATGGGTTTTTTAATGTCGGGACTAACACATGTTTTAATTATATTTCAATAACTCGCTTGCGCATAGGGGTCTTTAGCAGCGGGTGGAAACCGGAAGACCCGGAGAAAACCGACAAGGTTGGACAGGCGAACCTATAACGAGTCATCGAAACAACAACACTTGATCTAAAGCGGTGCACAAGTTACACCACTGGCACCACCTCCTCTAGCCCCAGAATAATTATAATTAAACAAAATGTAACAAATAGAGAGAGAGAGAGGAAATGGGGTTTAACATCAACTCAACACAAACTAGGTCATTTCGGGACTAACATATGGTTTAATTTCATTTCAATAATTCGCTTGTGCGTAGGGTAGCAGTGGGAGGAAACCGGAGGACCCGAAAAAACCCACGAGGTTTTACAGGCGACCCTACTCCTTGTCACGTACAACTGGGGAATCGAAACCACGCCAGTTGACCCAATGGCAGACCTTATTGTACAGCGCGCACCCGCTAACCATTCGGCCATCCAACCCCCCCCCCTCCCCGCCCGTAAGAGTAAATAAAGGGAAGAAGAAGCTCTGCAGAGTTCCATTAGGCTTGGTGATTCTAACTGAACTAGTTTTGTATTAAAAGAAGTATGTATTAAGATGCGATTAACATGGGTTGTTTTTATCTCTTGTTAAAGGTATTACAATTTAACTAACATGATCTTTATGGCCCTTTCGTAATGAGTAGTTGCGTTCAAAGATCAGATGCTGTATAGGTTAAAACTAAATTCTGTTTTTTACATTTTGACGGTCATCAAATCAATAAAAAAACCCTATTAAATCACGTAATTTTATCAGATGTAACTTAATGACGCATACATCACTTCAAATAATCTTTTGATATAAGTCAAAAACAAAACCAGAAAGATTGCACTCGCCGACACCCTATAAATATTCTTATTAGAAATAGCTGGCACATATTAAACCAGTGTGCTTTCATCGGAATATTTGCTTTTTCTCTTTTGAAAATTGAGATGATCATTAAGAATCGATTTCTTGTTATTTAACGAATTTGCCATCTGTATCCAACAACTTCCGAGCCATGGACCATTAGGTGGGCGTTTTCGAGTACATTGCTGATATAGAAGTTGTAATAGCACAGGGGATTATGGGTCCTACCTATAATGGTGGATGTTTAATTTCACATATAATTAACCAGATCAAATCACCGATACTGTAAATCACTTTGCTAATATGTTGTTCTTGAGCCACCAGATTTTAAAATAATTTCTTGTCTGCGATTTCACACAAGTTTAAAAAGAGGCGGGCATGTCATAGAAATTTACCGCCCCATTTCGAACAGGTATTATGCATGAATGCCAATAACATATGTTGAGTAAGTAAAAACGAGGCAAAGTAGAAGGTAGAATACTCAAGAGATTAACGTCAAGTCAAGGTGTTATCGTTTATCGAGAAGAAATAACATCATCATTTCTCATTTTTCATAACTTAATGAATTTCTCAACTCCCTATTGCTAACGAGATAGCCAACCGGGGAGAATGCTGCTGATAAAAGAATCGAAAACGTTGTAAATGTTGTCAGAACTTTGATCTCAGACGTCAAAAAACAGGTGCAGACTAATATGCCGCCATTTTGGAATATGTAGCCAAAATGTTGTTATTTTTCAATATGTTACTTAATGATATTCCCCTGGAGAGAAAACCTGCTTCCAGATTACTTTTTCAGATCCATTTATGAATGCTTAATGATATTCGGTACTTTCTTAAAATCCACTTAAAGGATAATGTTTTTTTCTGTCAGCCATACAATACAGTCGCCGTTTTAGCCAAGGTAGTTTTTAAATACATAATGCACTAAAGTCTAACATGTAATTTACATCAGCTATTTTATCGTGGTGAATTTTCCACTCTATTAAACAGTTTCAGTAATCTACAAATTAAAAGTCGATGGAGGAGAGTGTGAACGCGTAACATGGTATGTCACGGCAGCATGTAGGATCACAAGTGATACGTCACGCGCAAGTAAAGTTCTGTTTGCCTCGGGACGGGGCGCCTGCCCCGCACTGAACAACGGGACGAAATAGGCAATATGATAGGCCGCGCATGGATACACACGGTCGATTTTGAACGGGGAACGCCATTTGAGATGTACGGATTACTTTTATTATAGTGAACCTAATCATTCGATTAGTACTAATCCGCACCCCCTGTATTCTTCTCAAGCGAACTAAACACGTTATTGTTGTGATATGTTGATATAAAGTGTAGCGAGGGGACATAATTCTTTTTCCTTTGATCGTTGAAAAATACCGTCTGTTGATCCTCCAGATATTAAAGTTTAACTCTAGCTAAATAATATACATATAACAAATTCGAATGAACAGTTTTTATGACCGTTTCCATACAATGCCGAACTCAGAAGTCAATATCAAAAGCGTAAAGGAAACCAAATGCCTAACAAAATGTTGTCTTTATTCGTATTGTTAGGGCGTTCCATGTCTGTAGTGGGGCTTTTGGCTCTTATAATTAATAATCATTTGTTTGCATGTCTTTAATGTTTTGAAAAGATAAAAAGTGAAAATTAATTCATGTTGACAGCGAGGGGCACGAAGTTCTCTCATTTCTTAAGAGGAAAATATGTGACATGTGGGAGAGAGAGACAGATCTTAAGTTACTTGAAATTCATCATCAACTATTCAACATTATATTGTATTTTTTATTAATCCTTTTCAACACCAATGACAAAGGCAAAATATGGAAGGTTTTTGTATCGGTTAAGAGGAAGATCACCGACTCGCAAAATTCGATTTCGCCCGGTAAGAATACATTGAGTACAGTATTAAAGGCGCAGTGGCCGTAAAACGCTGAAAAGGACAAGAGTAATGAGAGGCCAGGGCTTTTTTCAGCGTAATCATTAAGAAGTTGAAATAACGGTTTGAATAGTATTAGTTGTATTCATTATACTTTTCCAGTTCAATTGTTAGCGCAAAATTAGCCTCGTTTAATTAACATTCGACTCTTCTCTTCTTGAACAGCCAGTCGACAACATGAAATAATTTCTTACTGGTCACTGAAGCAGAAGGGGAACCCCTATATCCCATCTGCTGAGATGTTTATGTTATATTATAAACATATAAGCGCAAGCGATTGGTGTGAGACAGGGGGAAGGTTTATGTCCAATTTTATATTAATAATCAAACAACGGTATATAAGCCAAGCTGAGGTTTCTACACTGGATGACCCCCCAGATGACAGAAGTAAATAGATATCCCAAAAAAGTAATTTAGTAAAAATTGATACGCATAAGTCAGGCAAATCTTGCATTTTGTAGAACTGAAACGCTCTAAACAGAAAATATTCCTGACAGCTGTAGCAAAATTCGGCAACATTTAAAGAGCATTTGATTGATTAGGCCCTTACGCATGGCGGCACCTCGCTCTTGGGTGTATAACTTGAACATTTGTAGTGCGCGGCAATAAAGGGATCTCATAGTTGTTGAAATAATAGACCCAAACAGAACAAATCTGGCATGAAGTGTGGCGTAACTCTTTTGTAATCGAGGGTGATTTGAACTTGTAGGCCATTGCTGGAACTGAGCCAGTGTTCAAAGACCACAAACGAAGTGTCTGACAATACTAGATCAGCAGTCTTTAGAATTCGAGGACCACTTGACTCGTGTGAGGATCTGTAATTCATTGTAATCGTAACTCGAAATAGTCAAATGGCGAATATGTCCAACCGATATAGGGGGCGGTAAAGACGATTTTATAGTCTCAGAGCAAATCTGAAGGGAACATAAAATTTGACTATAAATACATAGGCTGGGACACAAGAATAAAATGCAAACATAACAGTAACATGATTCTTTTTGAAGTCCACCGAATTGAATGGAGTTCGGAGATATGATTTTAGCTGCAACCACATTAAAAGGTACTATGAAGGATTGGTTTTAGCAAGAAGAGAGAAGAACAGACGATCGAGATATAAATGGAAATTGCATAAAGATAAATCAGTTTAAATAAAAGCGTCCAAGTAGTATATAGCTCGCGGCAAGATGGGATCTGGGATAAAAAGGTAGTTAATGGGGGGTATGAAAATAGCGATATATATGGTATATTTTGATAGCTCATTGTGTTCTAAAAGTTAAAAGGGTAGATTTAGAGTCCAAATGGTAGGTGGGACTTGTAGTATGGGAGATTCTGATAAATGATAACAGCGTACCACTTGTTGTCTATTATTATCTATATACCACCTTGATTTCTTTTTAAAACTTTATAAATCTTGAGGAATGGGTCGAGTCATCACGATGGATGAGAATTTTGTTGTTTTCGCTTTAAATTACAAACTATAAGTACCTATTATACATGTGATTACTAATATACGTGTATTTCTAAACAATTGGGGTACGTGTATATTCTAACTGACATTAAATAAAACTGGTCCATTTTATAATTAACATAAAGGAATGCTTTCTGTTCGAGTAAATATTTAGGCTATTCATATAACCCAGATATTCAGTAAGCACAAAATGAAGCCTGATTTATATCTGTTATCCATTAAAAAATGGATTTTCTGAGCTTTGAAGATTATCAAAAAAGACTTTATATATAGATGGTGTCACCGATTAAATCTTACATTAGACCTACAATAACACACGATATCAATTTTAGTTTGGAATATCTTTAGTTCTGGTTTTGTAAACTGTTCTTCATTTCTTAACATAAAATGTTATTAGTTTTTAAATTGCAGTGCAATACTGCGAAGCCAAAACTCATACAGCGAATGTACTGACGATCAACAAAGCATCTTAGACTATTCGATAAAACATTTTCTAAAGAAAATAGGGAGGGAAGGGAATGGCATAGCATGTATTGTGTCCAACCCCCTCTGTGATATGCCCTTAATAACACCCTAACACGTTACCCCTGATGACACTGACCACGGGGTTACTTGATTAAGATAAAATGAACAATCTAAATCCATAACAGATGTTTTGACTTTTAAAAAAAAGTCATTGAAAATTGACATTAATCTCCACTCTTTTTCTTTAAACAATTTGATAAGTTAATCACTTTTGATATTTTTTTGGCCGTTGAATAAAAGTTGATTAGATAGCCCATGTTTTTTTTGTTCATTTGTTAAAAGAGAGTACAAATGGACTTTTATAGGTTCGCATTGTGAAAGGAATTAGGGTATTCTATTGAGATCTTCCAAAAAATAATGATTTACTTTCATTTTTCTTTCAGAAATAAAAAAGGAATAAAAGATATCAGTCAAATAAAACATTTAATAATTAAATAACAAG
The DNA here is from genome assembly GCF_932274485.2 of Patella vulgata. Taxonomy (NCBI): domain Eukaryota; kingdom Metazoa; phylum Mollusca; class Gastropoda; family Patellidae; genus Patella; species Patella vulgata. Next base: position 14,969,214 of record NC_065880.2, on the reverse strand, counting down.
GGTGGGGGTACATTATCATATTTCAACATAAAACAAGGATAAATTTATGATTGTTATTTTCAGAAATTGATCATTATTTGAATTTCTTTTCGAACTGAAATTTAATTTTGTTCAATTACAATTGAAGAAGTCAAGTAATTATTTAATTCAATGACATTCGTAATGCAGTAAGGGATTTAAACTTGACATGACATCTCTATGAGAAAAGAAAATATTACTGAATGAACTGTACACTTATCATTTTTTTAAAAAGTAAGAGTATTTTTATAGTACATGTAGTTGTAGAAGCTGGTGGTTTAATTACGTTTAATATATTATTACCTACTTTTTACAAAAGAAAAAAAATCGTCCCTCGTCACCCCTTTAACCGTCTGTCAGTCAGTCCAACATGCTGCGAACCTCAATGAACTATTTTCATTTTCTATAAGTGTCTAATTATATAGTATCTTTGTGTCACGTCTCCGTATACGCTGATTCTCCTCTGACATCTCATCAACTTTTGACATATATACAACTCAATACAAATAAAATTATAAATACACGTCCTTACTATTAATCCTAAATATTACCTGCTAGATGTACCTTTCATTATAATTGGCATTTCTCTAAATCACCTGACCTTTTACCTATACTTTTATTTGATTTGTAATAATGGTACTCTTATAGATAGTTCATCCCTTTATGGCGTCTTCCATTCAAGATTTGACAATTATGTTTCAAAATGTTTTTAAAAAATTGTTTATTATTATGATTTCCTTATGGTTTTTTAATGCACTGCAGACGTTTTACTATCTTTCTGTTGATATACATTTTGATGAGACTACTTTTACCTTTTTGTATTGTGTATGACCTGACAGTCTAAATTTGGTTTTCAATCTGTCACATTACGATTACAAGAAATTCAAGATGGCGATATTAAATCAATACAACATGATGTGAAATTTAAATAAAATTTTAGTAACTTTCGGAACTGACAGTCTACATATGGTTTTTAATGTGTTAATTGTTTCTTTATGTTTTGGAGAGTTATGGAGACAGGATAACTCAGATCTCTCAAGTTGACAGTTATTACAGAATATATACAATTTGACTGTGTATCGGGGCCCTTAATCACGAAAACTTAAAGTAAAATAGTTTAAGAAAGCAACCTTTTCATTGACTAAAAACTGAAATTTGTTCTAGGATTTAAACCCGTAATCAATGCAGGTTGGAAGTTTCCTTGAATAAGGGTCCGAATGTCCAGCAACATTATCAATCTATTTCTGAAATCTCTAAACTTGTCTGATATACATTTGGACTTACCTGTTTATTGAACTCACACTGGGTACATTATCTTGGGAACAAACATTTTCTGCTAATAATCTATCACGAATTTCCCAGGCAAACATTGTAGGATTGTCAATTTTATATTGTGTGATGGCATCCACAACTTTCGGAGTGGCAACCTTTGGTTTGGACCCGCCAATAACTCCCGGTCGAATAGAACCAGTTTCATAATATCTGAAACAGAGAGAAAAATATTCTTTAACACTTCTGACAAAACTTGTACAACAGATGCAGCAAGCATATACCTTTAATTGATATTTTAAATACATTGGAGGCGGAGGTGTGGGGCATGGCTAGGGGGATTATTTGACTAAATTAATGCCAAATCGGTAGTTACAGTGAATCTTAATATGGATATGAATCATATCTCTCTATAAATAAACTTATACTTTAGTTTTATGTACAATTTATGTATAAATAATCAATAATTAATAATGAAATCTCAGCCCATTGTGGATACAAATAGACCATTAATAGTAACTGGTTTATTAGATAATATACATCACGTTTCTTTCATTGCCTATTCCTAGATTATGTTTCCGCATATAAAAACAGCAATATATAATGAATTCTTGTTTGTATACCTAATGTAGGTACTGAAAAATGTATATACATATATTTGTTCATTGTATAATCTGCAATTTACATGCACGGTGGTTTCTACCATATTATTTGCATATACGTATACAATGATAAGTATACAGTGAGAAAGAAGCCATTATTCTTTATAATATGAAAACATAATTTCTTTATTTATATTCACCATTGAGAAGTAATGAGTTTGAAACTGGAAATATCAAGGGAAAAATATCCAAGGGAGAGAATCGGTAGATACAAACTGAATATCAAATTAAGCACTCTATAAACATTTTTCTATACAAATTGTATATTTTTTATCGTTTTTCATTGTTCAAAACCCGATATAATAATAACATTTTAACAAAAAGAATATGTTCTTATTAATAATTCATAATTTATAATTCAAATAAAGTATGGTAAACATTATGGTTGTTTAACTTTCATAAAAGTTACTACCTAAAACTAGATGCCATAGTGATAAATACTGTAAAGGCTTCCTTCATATTAACGATGTCATACTACGATAAACGTATTGCATCAGTGTTTTCAAACAAATGTAAGCAAAAATAATACATATCATTAATTTTATATGTAGAAATTAATGTTGTGAATAATTATTTACTAATATCACGTTGATTGACATGCATCGTATAGTTATATACTTCATTAGCAAGAAATAGATACATAGCATACTACTGTATTACGTCGTTCAGTATTAACGTTTGAAGAAAAAAAAACCCCATCAGATTCAGGTATAATTTATTAGTTAGAAAAACAAATGTAAATTTCATTTATAACTTTTCGCGTTGTATCTAATTATTGTGGTGTTTTTTTTATGATAATTATTTATATTTCATCATTTAGTAAATGAAGCGAATATATGCTATACATAATTATTGATACAAACCTAAACTGTTTCGAATCATTAAATAAATTGCGTTATTTGACTAAAGATATCGCAAAATATTTAATAAAGAAACAGAATAAACTTACATTGAATAAATTGCATATAAAATAAAATGAACTCGTAAAAAATGAAATGAATTAATGATTCAAATAATAACACTGTATTCAAAGAAAGAAAATTATATATATAAAAAAAAACACACTGGCATTCACTTTTTTTTTGGATTTTTAAAAAAAAAAAACCTTTATAGTGTAATAGTGTATAGAGAAGTGTGTAATTGGATGGTATGTAGACCTAGTAGGGTATAATTTCTAGTGATAAGATGTACTTAAACTGGTATAATGTGCTATTATTATGCTCATTATGTTATTATAGAATGTTTATTATTATGTATTATTAACATAGTGTGTTGATAAGAGCAGCTGCTATATATATATGTAGCCTCTAAAGTAGAACATTATGTTTTTAACATGGTTTCTCTATCCACGACAACTTGAAGCAAAATGAGAGAAGAAAGGGATTGAGCTTAAGGCTCTTATTGGCATGTTGTCGTTAACTAAAGACCCCAAACACTTCATTAGACACCGACAGATCAATATAAAACCCCCTCTTACAGTATCACTGTTATAAACCCATAGATAATATAACACCTGAACCCCTCTTCTCTTCTATACCTTCATTAACTACCCTTCCATCACAACAATCATAGATGTCGCTGCTCTCCAACATCTTGCTCTTTTTTTTAAAAAAAGACAATAAAGCCCATAGACTAACCGTCTCTACCATATAATAGAGGGCTATTTTAAAGGGTGTTTGCTGGTCCTTGTTTGTTAGTTTACTATACAATGTAACGGCAAAACCAATAAATTTATGAATAGTCAATGTCTTCTGAAAATTGACTTATATGAATTAATGTATATTATGAAATAATGGTCACGGCGTCGACTATTTATTCACAATATTGATCGTATTGTGAACCAACAAAATGACGTAAATTCTTTAAAAAATGAGCGTGTTTACTTTTCCGAAATACAATATGTTTGGCAATGGCAAGGCCTGTTATCAATTTAAATTGGAATTAGTACGAAGGGATTTTAAATTATTATAATAATTGTATTTTGATCTAGACAATATATTTTATAACTCCCGAACGAATGCCCAATACAAATTTATTTAGATAATAAAAAAACATGTTCTCGTGGAAAAATTAACTGTGTTGAATTAAGGCCACGTGTCTGTTAATACGACCCCTGCACAAAGTCTACACGAATTGAACAATAACTTAGTAACAGGTTCATTTTCAAACTATTCTATATTCAAAAAACCGAAATCAATAGTTTAAAGAAATTGTTATTCACAATCAGTAAAAGTTGAATTATAAACATGTGTTAGACATTGATTGAACTCAGAGAAAAACTCTTTTATGAATGGAGTAAATTATTCCAATATTAGTATATTTTAGGAAACAACCTGTCGCATACGTTATTATTACCGACACCAAATTTTGATTCTTTGTAAAAGAAAAAAAAACAAGATTGTGGAAAAAATGCAGAATACGAAATTCAATAACAATTATTGCTAGTTTAATATTTTCGATTGATGATTTTTTTTCTTTCTCAAGAAATTGTAATTTTAAGGTTTTATATTCCAAGAAATTAGCATATTCTAATAATACTCGAATTTATGAATGAAAAATCAAATAAAAATATGCGTATAGCAGAAAATATGTTGTACTATATCATTATTAAATGATCGATTATTTGGCTTTCGTTTCAATTGTTGTATTTTTTCACAATGACTTGAGGTAGTGTATTTGTTCATTACTATATAGTTAGTTTCTTATCAATATCCACCTGCCTGTTTACCAGGTTTTCAATATAAAATGGCCTGAAAATCTGATTAAGTGACCTAAAAAATGTCTGAACAGTCTTTTATTTACAGAACCGACTTGATTAAATAACTAGTGGTTATTGATTATTTCATATTTTGATATGTAAATAAACATTGATGTCCCTGTACTTTATGACAAATATATAATTACTCATTTCATAAATCATAATATAGACAAAAAATGTGTTTAAAATCGCTATTAACAATTTAATAGGCTAGCAATTATCCATTCAGAAATAAACATTTCAGAAATTATGGCGCAATTAAGGGGCAGGAAAGTAACATTATTTTCTATACCTATTTGTGAGTAAATTGTTATGTTATTTCTAGGCATGTAACACAATCGCCATGTATTTTGTGAATAGACATGCTCTGTTATGTACCGAATGACATTTGTTTGGGCAAGTTTCGGACCGGTGCTTCGTGAATTAACAAGTATCAAGATTCCACCGCCCGTGGCCCCTCTTCCACACCACTTCACATGGTCAATTATGAATACAACAATTTCATCACAGATACACTTAACAATCTCAAGACTGACAACAAGCTAATTCGTTCTATTTAGTTTCGTAAAATAAAGACTGGATATAAATGACTACCAATTTAAGGTTCTAATAATTTCAATGTTAACCCAATATACAGACCATATTGTACCCAATGTCTCTAAAATATAAACTATTTCCAATATATTTAACATTCCCCGAGTAAAGACTATTCGTATCCGATCAGATAGCATTGATAGCAAGTAATTAGAATCCAGTGTTAAGTTTGCGTGTTGCTGTTTTCGCCATGTAAAATGTCTCAGTTTTGGTAGTAACATGAGCATGCTCCTTCCTCTAAATAATCACTGCCAGATAGTTTTTTTTACCCTGTACGTATATTAAACCATAAATATCATTGATGCCAAATTGGAGTAAAATAACATAAGAGAAGACTTTGCTATCAACTCGACTTGTGATAGGCGTCTGAACGATACGAGTCACGCGAACTGATTTATTATACGACCTTCCAGCATATAGACGTTTTACATGCAACCGACACGACATACTCCAATAATACATTCAACTATCGTTTCGATAAAAATCTATACAGGGTCGTTTTTAAACGGATATTTTTCTTATCGACTTGTCGATATCAAGCTTAATATTTTAACGTTTTAGTAATTATTTAATGGATATTTTGATTCTTGAAAATCCTATTCATTGTTATCTTAAACTTAATTTTCTTCAAAATTCATGGAATCTTCATAAGTGTGACTCGTAAAGACAATAAGTTATGCAGGAAAAAAAAATCTTTTTCGGAAAGTTGGTGACTAAATATAGTCATGAGTTAGATTGGAATCGCGTGAGATATATTTTCGTATTAAAATAAACCGAACTATTCTCTTGTCTCTTCGTGTTTTAGCACACCTGTGAAATTAATATTTTCTAGTTTAAAGAAAACTCGTCGATTTTAATGAAAAAAATTTCTACCATTACTGGAGGAAAAATATGGCGAGCCGAAGGAGGATAATTGAAATAAACACAAATCGTTATTATCAGAACGACAAGAGCTCAAGTCGCTTTTTATCCTCACTGATAGCAAGTTTTGATAATATTTGTAGCCCGGAGCAGGCAAGAGAATATGGACCGTGCAATCAAGTAAATTAATGCTTTTCATATCAGGACTGTTCGTTTCAACACAAAACATTATAGTCACACAATAGAGGGAAAATATGGATGACAAACATTTCATCAATAGTAGCGCTTGTAGTTAAAGGCCATCTAGAAAATTGGGCTCGATCAGTAAAAGGTGTTATAATGGGAACTGAAGGTCGTCAATGTTTTAACACTACACTGTTATATACAGCCTTGGTATCAAATACATCATATTGCTATATACTGTTTTTTGTGTAGTGATGTTATTATATGCTTGTCAAGTGGTAGGCGGGCTGACCAGACGGTCTTTATCTGTGTAAATCAGAGAAATGGATTGAACACACAATTGTTGAGAAACTATAACATACAAATCTAATTTTCATTTAGTGATAATATAGATATTATGTTTCTTGGATCGTGGATTCGAGTGGTTGCATTAGAACGTTCTAGAAAGATGAACCAATGTTAATTTAAGATGAACATACTAACCGGAAGTCGAGAAAATCTCTGTCATTGGTTAAATATATCAACATATATTAAATTTTGCATTCAATTAAATTTTTCCTCGGCTTCCTATCTTACTATTTTAAGAGGAAACTCGGTTGAGTTCAAATTAGGGGTATAGTATTTGTAATTATATAGAGGAAACCCCTTCCTGTATTTGTAACTGGAGATAAGAGGAGATTACTCTACCCTGTTCTGCTTTAAGGATTAGATTCTCAAAAGGTGTACATACCTGCCTAATATTTTACTAACACAGCCATGAGAAACACGTAATTGACGAGAAATATCACATGGTCTTACGCCTTGATGAGCTAAATCTACAATACGATTTCTGACTACTTCTGGTAGAGGTCGACCATTTACAAACACTCCTCCTAGTTGATTCACTCCTCCATGACCTAAAATATACAAAATATCATATTACATTATTAACCTTGTCAACATCATTTACCTGATAACAAAAATCTTTATTCCAAAACTCGAGAAGTACAAAGACAATAAACAATATCTCAATTCTTCATTGTCCTTAAGAGCGACCATTTTGATAAAGATAAAATATAACCACCATAGCAGCTATGATCTTTAGGTCGTGGATAATTTGATGAAGATATACAACTAGTTCTGGTCTAAAATATTAAATTCAAATATCTGTAAACAGTGAATTGGTTTTAATTAAAACTATCAACTCTAAATGGAAACTTGTGGTTTATGGTTTGTTCTGCATAGCCCATCGTTTGTAATGAGTAATGCATTAACGACACACTGAGAAAACTATCTTATATTTCTGTCATATATATTCATATCATCCTGGCATCGATCATCTAACACTCGTTTATCAAGTTTCAACTTTTAACATGTCTATTCGACCGTGGTATTTATCAAAGTTTAAAATCTTAATTGGTCCTACGTTCTATAATGTGGGAATATCTAACTTTATTTAATATGTTTATTATGGATATTTGGTATTTTGCAGAAAATAAGATTCCTACAGATATTCTTGGTTATATCAGAGTTTGTCTGGGTAGTCAGCCATAAAACTGTTTGCATATTTTTTATTTTACTTAAATCTCAATCGGTTGTTGATAGAGCTAAATGTAAAGTATTCATATTCAAATATTATCCACGTTGTCATATAACCTTTAATTAGTGTTAAGGTTATTGTGTTTCGGATAGTGTGAGTTAAAATTCTTAGTAACTCTTAAATTGAACCTGAAAAAAACCTCAATGTTTAAGGCCATTTGGGCATGATGCTGATATGAAAGTTCAAAAAGTTCATAAATTTCAGAAATATGGAACAAAAATTTCAAACTGATTAGTTTTATAAATTGTCATTTTAATGTTTGTAATAAGATGGATGAGCACTCCCAGAGATTCATTTGAAACTAGGAATCATCCTTCAACATCAAATAAACAACAGTCCCAAGTGGCCTTATGGAAATTACATTGGTGTCCCATATCTGGAATTACCAAAAACGTACGAACGGTACATTCAACCGTTTAAACTCATTCTCTGAAAGAATCTGTAGACAGCAATTGCCAGTCAGCGTGGTAGTTTCTGAAATCGCCGAATCACTATTGGTAAATTGTTAGTATAGTGAGAGCTTCCATAGGTAAAACATTTATATCGCCTGTCTGTCTCAAGTTTTAGTACTCGTATTAAAATACAAAAACATATTACAAAATACATTATTTTACACATAGAAGACACACGGAACTTAACAAGGGAGTTATTCGCTCGCTTCACTGACTTCCATTTATTTCTAAGCAAAAGCCTATTCAACGCTGTGTGTTGTTATGTAGTATATCTACCCAACCCACCTTACTCAACTGCTTTCAACTAACATTTTAACGAGATGCTATAATACAAAGAGATTCAATCATCCACTCAACAAGTCTCATACAAATTTACTACAACTAGTCCCCCTATTTTATATTAAGTTTTCCCCCCTTTATGATAAAGATAGAGGCGTTCTCAATAGCTATACAAGTAAGCTAAGTGTTCATTTTAATTATTACTTTTTTTTTTAAAAAAGCGAAGAAAAAGTGGATCTTCACTTGAATATGAGATACGATTACATGTTCTTCTAAACAAAAACACCCTTCAGCTCTTATAATATTTTTAAAATATGATATAATTTAAGAAATTTTATTCAAACTTGAATACTGAATAATAGGACTAAAAACTGATGAATTCAAGTTACTAAAATAGAACCCTGTATACCAAGCTACCTAGAACAAAAATAGTGTAAAAAAAAATAATAAAGAACGTTAACATATACGCAATTTAATTTTAATTTTTATTAAACTTGTTTTTCTTTAAAGACTAATTCCATAAACCAGAATAAATAAAGAATATTAAGTGTTAATAAAGACAGCAGTAAGTGCATAATACTTGCATTATGCACTTTCTCTAATTAAATTATTTCAAGTTGTAGATTCTGTGTTGTTAAGTATATTTTCAGAAAGACGTAGGCGTGAAAATATTCATTTGAACATAATTACTAAAAATACATTCCTCAGATCTTTTTTTAGGCGAAGGAAAAATAAACCATTCTACGCACTAGAGAAAAACTATCGCTTCCTAAAGACCTAAGCAGAAAATCATAGCATCAAATGTTATGCGAATGTTTAGAAAACAGTGAATTACCCTGTCGTTGATGTGTTTACCAGGCATATGAAATAAACATAGTATGTATTTAACGGTAAGAAAAAGACAACAATTGGCGCTGTGTAAATAAATATTGGAGTCGTCGAGAGGCACAGATCAAAGCTCTTGTGTTACCTAATGTTGTTTCCGTATCGTACATACATATGTAAACTATGTAAACCAAAGTATCTTATGTATCTATAACTATCATCGTTGAGCATAATAAACGTATAGAAAAGTCAGCCATTTTTTCCTCAAGAGAGTCAACTAAACCGAACGCTGAAAACTTGCCGTTAAATCAAGCCGATATTCCCTTAAGTGCGTTACAGGGCTTTAAATATTCATTCAAATCAAATGAAATACATTTTATTTACACATACCATTTAACACAATAACTTTAACAGGAGAATGTGGAATACAGGAATTTATAGACAAAAGTAACTCAAGCTCATTCACAAATAAAAAAAGCCAGAAAAAATCAGAATGGAAAATAGCGTAAATCACGATTAATTATACAAATGGCAAGCTAAATTGTATTAGACAAATAGAAGAAATACGCCATATTATATTATTGGTGATGCTGTAACAGATATGAAGTAAATGGTCTTGTTCAAATAAAATTATATATTCTCGTGTGAAATTATACTCTAGTTATAAACTATACACATTACTATTAAATTATCTCATATTACTAGTGTAATAATGAGGTTGAGAACGAATCGTAAAAATCATTAGCAAATGAATCAATTGACAATAAAATAAATCAAATCTTGAAATGGCCATATTAAAAAAAAAATCAGTATGGCATTTGTTCTGATTGTTATTATTAAATATGTCCAATATATGAACATATAATTTATAAATATAAAAATGGTCGCTTTACCTGAAAACTGATCTTTCATAAAATTAGAAGTACAGCGATATCCAAAATGAGGTGCCGGGTTAAAGTTCGGCCAACTCGTCTGCATATTTCACGATGTATAAATTGTTCAGTCTCCTTTTTTTTATAAATAGTAAAACACGTATGTCCCGCACCTGAGCCACGAAGCGACTAAAATATTAAAAGATACTAAATACTTGTTGTCATCGACAAAGTACGGGTCGCTTAAACTCACTCGGGCAGAACCGTCCAACTCTTTGACCAGTCTCCTAAATAGTGCGAGTACCGAGGGTCATATCAACTAAAGGGGCTCTGAAAAATATATTTGAGCGTAATGGACCCGCTGTGAGGGGGAGGTACCTAAATGTCTCATATAATCACTTATTCGACTAATCGGCTCTTTGTAGGGTTCCGGGTCACTCAACAATAAACTTAGCACATTTTGAAAAAACAAAACTGCCTCGATCATTGGTATTATAAAATAGCCTGAGGGTCAAAGCCATATTTTTTTAAAAAAGGGATTTAAATTTAAGGCACCCATCAATATGCTGGACCGCATGTCACATTCGTTGATGCTTAGTTACATTTGACTAATGGTGGTATTAGCTTATTTCATTTTACTCTAATCTAATAATATTATATCTATTTACTAATCTAATCCCTTTGAAAAGATATTACCTGTTCTATATTTTTTAAAAATTAAGAAAAAATAAATGTTAATAAAACACGTGTGAAAAAGAATATATATTCTTAGATATATTCGGTTTTCAATATGCATCGAAGGAAACAAAGACATAATTGCTATGGATACTATAAAATAATAAAAAAAATGCATTTCAGTGATCTATTAAAAACGGAATATTTCTTATTTAAAAAAAAGAAATACATCAATATTTCTGCAATTATTTAACACAATTCATTTTAATTTGTATAATTCTAGTAAAAAATATATCTGCAATATACATCTTCAGGCTGAGAATAAAAAAAAAATCAAATACTTTTTATTATGTGTAAATAGACGACATTTTGTTGCAGATGTCAGTTTTTCACGTATCCGATAAAAATCTATAATGTGCCATTTCAATGCATGTTCAAATAATTGTCGACAAAACGCACCTGAAATTGATAGGCTTTAAAAACTAGTCGGCGAAACTATACGAGTGGTTGCCCGTCACTAACTCCGTGTGACTAGTATTTCGATGATATCTTTGAAACTATTAACCGCTACATGAGTCTCTCTTCACTATGGCGTTACGGATTTCCACTTTATATAACATATTATATTTCATAGACTATTTATTACATAAAGAAATCTATTAATATAGGTAAAAATTATATACCCTGTATATTGCATGTTAATCTTCAGTTGATCCACAATACAAATATCACAAAAGATGGGACCCCACATGATGTATCCAAACAAAACAAAACAATAAAAATATAAATCATTAATATACAACGGACCTTCAATAATTGAAAATTATTTTTAAATCAAGTTACTATTATTAGCTTAATTTTTCTTGTATAAACATTATAAAATGTATTAAAATACTGACCTAAAAATACTCATAAAACAGATATTAATCAAAGGCGCATTACTTCAGACCCCATGGCATTTTTACATCAGTGTATAATCAGATAAGAATATAGATATAAACATACAATACACGTATTATTCACATGCTTACAGTGTATACCTATAGCGTCATCAGAAATTGCTGACATCCAGCATAGGAACATGACTGAACTTATGTTCTTATAAATTCAATTACATTTTCATAATATGAAGTAAGCAAAGTAGATTTACAAGATTTGTATATAACATTACAGAGACGGTGTCGCGACTAAATTTGACGAAATCTGGCAAATGATTTAGCCACTGATTGAGAAACGTCGTTCAAATACGGAACAACTTCATTCTTGTTTGGGAAATACTCAATTCATTCCAAATAAATCTCATCAAATTCAAACCAAATCTGAGAAAATACTAGTCCGAGGAAATGTGACAACAAAATGATAGAAAAGAGGGGAAATAAAAAAAGAATTGTACGCGTTGTGAATAGTGAGGGGAATCTGAATACAGAAGGTAATCGAGTTTACTGAAGCAGTACAACTGTCAGTCAAGAGAAACTGTCCTTACAAGAAAAGCTAATAATGTAATTTTTACAACTCGTCGAATATCTATACGAAATGAGTTACTTCACCCGCCAATGACTAATGTTATTTGGTTCCTATTATTATTATTACAAGTTAATCATAAGTAAATTCAACTCTATAGTAGATATGTCATCGATGGTGTGTAGATATACATCTCATGGATAATGCAAGGAATACACACAACACGCGTGTACACACGTATTAAGTTTCCACAACCAAAGATCAAATTAATCCAAATAACGCCCGTTATATTGTTTAACAGAGGTAGTAGTGTTGCGTTGACTCTTTATCTTTTTCATACAAAATAATACATTATCAGTTTTAAATAATGTTTCTCTCACAGAATATCAGAATATGATATCATGAGTTAGATATGACTGAATATAGAATTTATAAATAATTAATAAAATATAAAAAAACCAAAATGGTTGACATAGATATAATGTCTGAATGTCACTTACTTTTACACGAATGGTAGTAGTCCATCACAGAAAAATTGGCATTATGATGATGATGATGGTGATGATGATAACGATAAGCTGCCGCTAAGTCCATTGTCAGTGTTTTTAAATTTTTATAATTTATTGAATAGAATAATCTATTAGTTAATTTGTCATCAAACTATGATATATAACGTCGTTGAACGAGGACACCTTACCGCGTCCAGTCCAAGAGAGTGCGATGACCCTCTACGAATCTGTATGCAATTTCACAATTGGAAGTGCTTTTAATTGTCGTCGAGATCACCTTTCACATACAGGTAGCAGAATAAATCGTCAATTCTATAGATTAGAGTCGTGGTGGAACACTGGTTTCGCCCCGTCACTCCTGTCACAATTACTTCTTGTAGCGTATATGTGTTGGCTTACGAGAAGCCGTTCAAGCGCGGATCATGAAATATTAGAAAGCATCCCTGTGTTTGACATAAATTCAAAGAAATACCAGCGATTTAGCAAATGATTGCATATCACGAAGCCTATCGATTCGCCAAGCACCTCCCGTTTTTCGCTCTTGCATGAAATTTATTTGTGCTCGGGCAATCCATCGTGTCGCGCTCATATGCCGTATATGGACATCACGTGACAGATACGGCTGTCAATCACTTACAGGCTGTTGATCAGTCACCAGTAAAATATCTTCACGATGAATGTCAATTTCAGTGCTATTATATTATATTTTAAGAAGTATTTTGTTGATATAGTTCTATCTAAGTGTACATATCGATAATAACCCCTTTTTAACTGTCAAATATACAAGAAACTAATAACTGACATAAGTATACATTTATATAAGGGACAAATTACACATAATGGGACAATAAGACTTTTAGTTAAAAAGGTTGGGATTTTTTATTTTCATTCTAATTTATTAAATTGCCTTCATTAACATTTCTGTCAGTTTCCCTACCCTTTTTAAGAGTGAAATATTTGCAGGTAATTTAAATGGAAAAGATATGTAACTGTAAATTTCAATATTACTTGCAATGAAATTATAGAAAAGGAGGTTGGGTGCAACAGAATATGGGATTTATCCAAACAGAATCATATTAGTCCCATGTATCAACACATTTATGTCATTTTAAACCTCTCGAAAGATTTAAGGCAAAAACAGTTTGTTATTGCAAGACATCAACACAACGAAATCACCTTCATACAACAGAAGGTGTTACAGAACATTGGATTCAGTGTCCTAATCTTTAATCTCATTTCCAAATCACTCGGGCATCGATATCCACTGGTCACCTTAAGTGCCAAAAACCGATCAGTCCAGTGTTCGCGCTCCGATGCCTATCTGAGCACCGGACCGTCATCTGCTAAGCCAGCGGCTAATATTAAGCGCCTCGAGCGTATTTTAGAGTTATCTGCACATTGACATATCAATCTGATTTGAACGTTCTCCTAATGACCTAACAATGATATATACACCTAGTTTAATCAGTTACAATTAATTATTTAATACCATGAGGGATTAGTAGAAACAAGGTGTTTAATCCCAGGTAAATCCTTAGCACATGGTAGCCTAATCTATATGATCCCTTAAGAAGAAGGAAATGAATTTTCATAGATCGCTTTCATCCTAAGGAGAAAAGTCCCACAACTCCGATGTTTATCTTAATGATTAATTGCCCATTGAAAGGCAGCAGATTAAATATGCCGGCCATCTTGTAAAACAATAAAAGAGCAAATAAGATGTTGACAATGATTTCATTATCTGATAAATAAATAATCCAAACAGTGATTTTTAATTCTCAAGAACAGGAGAAGATAACCGTAGATTTACAAATTATAACAGAATACTTTCTCAGGGTTAGAAGATACATCAAATTAACTAGGACATCATTGGCATCAATGGCAAGGTAAGTCTACTATTAAACTTGTAACTGATATCCTAAAATAATTATGAAACATTAAGTCGGTGAGTTGATCAGTATAAATACAAATACGTAATAAATTCTGGAGGATAAGCAAAGGCAAAAAGTCCATAAATTGAAAGTGAAAATCGAGTAAATAAGAAGCGGACTTTATAAATAGGATTTTATCAAAAGTGTTATCAGGTGTTCATGGCAAGAGTAAGAAGTAAGACAGACTCACTGATACTGTTAGGATCTTTTGACTGTATTTTTGCTTGCTTAAAATGGAACATATGTTTTACTACTCTGGTCAGAGCAGGGTAAAGCGGGTACCATCACATATTTAACAGCGGGTGGGCCAACAACACAATACTAAAAGGATATTCTCAATAAAAGTCCAAGATTGTGAAGCGAATTTCAATTTGTTGGTATTGTTGATACCAAGCCTTCTAGTGTACAGTTCCATCTATATCCCAGATGGTCATTGTAAATGGTTTTACAAGAATAACACGCCATAGTTTGTACGCTATATAATGGTTTCTTGGTATACGGTATATTGTTAACATTCAGAGATAATAAATGCAAGAAATTATTCAAGAAATTTTAGTTCTATGATTACTTGCTTGTAATTCACTGAGTCTATCTAGGCTCTATGAGTATAGTTGTGACGGGTGTCGCGCATGGGGTAGAGTATACCTATTATTGACAACCGATACCACACCCCTATTGAATTTTATTATTATTTTGATCATTTCCATTTAGGAGGCCCACCTACTATTTACTCGATTTTGCCTTTTGTTTTAAAGAATTTTTGCCTTTGGTGATTTCACTAGGAGTTAAATATTACGTTCGTAACCCAGGCAGAGCAGAGCAGTAGGACCGTAAACCCATTTCATTTCACGTTTGTAACGTTGACTTTTTACCATATTTAAAGTAGCTAAGTCTCTAACTCAATATCACCCAAAGTCTTCGACATTGAAAACACGAATTGTTTGTCAATTTAAATCAACATTGATGTTGTGATCTTACCGGGGAAATATGGGCTTCTAATATCCAATATTTGAGACAAAATAAACATTTTACCATTGGTACACGAATCGTATACCATAATGCGTTTCAGCGCAATTTGTAACAAGGGACTTGAAATATGAGGCTAGACATATTTCACAAGTCATGTCAAACGGCGACGCCATATTCTTATCTGGAGAGCATGCGTAATAAATACTATCGGTGTAGACTGGAATAAACAGACTCTAGAGATTACCATTCGATTGTGACTTCTGGCGTATTTCGCCGAACATAACTGATTAGAAATTACAGTAAAAACAGAAACGATTGAATGTAAATCAGTTTATAGACATTCTTTATATTATTATATGCATTGTGACCCATTTGTGTCAATTTCTAGATCCCAAAGAATAGAGATTTAGCTCCTTTAATCGTAATATTCAGAGAGATAAAAATGAAGCACAAAGTTGCAATCTCATTATTTCTGCTTTAACAATAACTGTGTAAAATAAACAAGATGAGTAAGAATTTAACTATTTCAATCTCGTATTGAATGTCGGAAGTGATTTTATTTCCAAAACATACAGTCACCGGTCTTTATATACATACTATATAATACACAATTTTATATCAATCTCAGTTAATCGGCTTTCTAACATATAGCTGGAATGTTTTTGCCGACAAATGTATACAAATTTCCAGAAGCATCATAACGCCTCAAATGAAGTATATAAAACATTCTTTAACATGACGCAGAGAAATAACACAGCCGCTATAACGTCTTACCCAACCTTATGAATTAAACCAATTTGTTGACAAAAAATCGTGAGCTAAAATAAACAGCGATTCGACACGTATGGCGCCAAATTCAGAAATGACAATTTTCTCTCGCATAAAGAAGGCGGCGAATCCCACAGAGTGATGTATAGCGGCTTTAATAAAGGGTAAATTATTGAGAGGCAATCTATGACTATCTATATGATAATAGGAATTAGACCCTTCTATTTGTAAGTGGACAAAAAACAGCCGCTTAAAATGCTGGTCCAAATGGAATTTTCAACAAGTTGTATTGTGAAGCGTCGGTCCTTACAAAAGAACAGATTAAGAAGGGGATTCGTAATCTAAATTGCAAAGAACGATTTGTAAATGACAAAAAAAACTCCCTCTTGATCCAATTGAGAAATCGGCTGTTCATTTTGAGGAGCGGACAATTAACAGGGTACATTAACAGTTCATAATGCTGGATGCATTGTTGTAAAATGTATCGAAGGCTCTTATCCTTACAACTTTGACAAGGTTCATACGACACCGCTGATGTTGAACACTTGTAACAAACTATCGTACATGAATATTGGGCAATCCCAAACATGTATAATGACTGAATATTTTACGGTGATCAGATTTGTGTGAACAGTTGAAATCAAATTATCAATGCAAGAAACAGAATAAATTAACAGAATCATGGAGTTATCTGGTAGGGCTTTATTCTCACATAAACTATGGCCTCTTTCAAAGGACAAATTGTCCAATTTGGTAGCCCTATAAACCCTGAAAACATTTCCACCAAGTCTCACAACATTTCTTTATTCACGAGCGACTTTCAAGATGGTTAGAACTGAAATCGCCTAATTAAGCTTCTACAACTTATAGACTTTCTAGTTTATTTATCTCTGCCCAGTACTAACGTGAACACACATAATAAATACAACAGTACAACAAAAATGGGTTAGCTACACGGAGTTCTCAAATGGGAACCGGTACTGCTGAGATACTATTATTTGAAGTCATTTTGCACAAACAGATCCATCTACTTCGAAAATAAATCTCTGTCCTGAATGACCGCCGTTGTGCATGTATATTGTATTGTAATGCGGTTCTACTCCGTTTTACATCTGGCATACACACAAAGACTAAATAAACCTACCCCATTCCATTAAATGGAATCAGAATAATTACTTCTCAAAATTCTCGAAGTACACTTGGTGTTTTCGGCTAAAATCGTCGATTTAGGACTTAAAATGTCTGTTGTGTAGCTTAGTGTCTATTCTCAAGCGGGGCTAACTATAAACAGGCAGCCTTAGTTTAGTATGATTTGAAGTTTGAGGAAGTTTATTTATCAGGTGATCTAGAAAAAGTAAGCCACACACTACAAAAGACTTAATTTTATTTAGACATACAGTTCTAAAATTCCAACTAAACTTGACTGCTTTAAAGTTATCCTTATTTGACGTTTGAAAGATGAAATTGATGTTGTTTTTATGTATTTTTATTTTTAAAAAAAGGAGCACACGTAAACGTATGTAAATTAAATGGTAAATACGTGTCGCATATGATCGAAAAGAATGATTCATGGAGTCCTATCATACGCTATGCTTAATACCACATGACTGACTAAACAAGTATCAATGTAGATCTAAACTAGCATATAAAACAATACAAATAATATGATATCAATTTCTATAATATCGTTACGGTTAATCTAAACGATGCGACATTCTATACAAATATTAACAAGCATAAAGTTATGATGAACGATAACAAAAACTTGAAAAGACAATGTCGGCTAACAACCCAATACAAAAACTTATTCGCTCATCAATGTTTGCAATGCATAATGATTATGTAGATCGGATGGCAATATATATTCTTAATGAATCATATAAACGACATATACATGCCTCTTCTATTGTTCCCTTGTGTCACTAAAACATAAACACAGATGTAATCATATATGTATAAGGTTACACATGATACGTCATTTAAATCGTTTAATCGCCGAGGGAGGAGAAAAGAAGAGCCACATTATTCTAACCTTATTGAACAGTATTGTTACTTTTTAATTGACTCAACGACACCTGACAAAAATTCTTACAAAACGGCGGTCAGTACAATAACTATGTCCAGTACTCATTACTGCCCAATGGTCAATCATGCCTATCTCTTTATGGCCAATACTAAGTGACCACTGCAACATGTGGTATTGAATGAGGGGTATTAGACTAGCATCATTGACCGAAGCAAATTAAAAGATGAAGTTTTAGGAGACAAATTACTTTCCATTGGCCTTTTATTAGCTGACCATTGTACTGGTCACTATTTAATTTCGGCCACATGACAAACGAAGTGACCATTGACTATATAACTAACACATGACATCCATAGAATCCATTTGTATACAAACAAATGACTATAGCTTTATGTATTTCCTATAAAATCGGTGAAAGCGGTTAAATTTTGAAAATAAAACTGTTACAAAATTGT
Source organism: Patella vulgata (assembly GCF_932274485.2). Lineage (NCBI taxonomy): Eukaryota > Metazoa > Mollusca > Gastropoda > Patellidae > Patella > Patella vulgata. The sequence goes on along the minus strand of NC_065880.2, from coordinate 14,950,068 downwards.
AAAACTTTGATGGCTTTCACTGAGTACAATTTGTAAAGTTTTAATGTAAATCCAATTCTTGTGAAATTGTTCAACTTTAAATAATTGCTAACCGAGGTGTTAAAACTTCATTATGAAATTCAAATGAAACAGAGTTCTCAATTTTTGGAGCATCTTTAATTTCAAAACTTTTCGTCTCTAAATAGGATTAGGTACATTCAATTTATATAATATTACCCCTGCTGTACTTGGACCTTCTATACCGAGGATGTTTGTCAATTTATTCTTGTAAAAAATGTAATAAATATCACAAAAAAAATCAGCCCTGTTAACTCTCAAGTTGCGCCAAAACAAAATGTTAATATATTAATTTAGCCATAATCAAACAGGTTTTTTTTTAAGTATCAAGATTCAGTGTGTTTACTCTGTCTAGAACATTTCATACCACTTCCTCTCAAGATGTTGGTTTTCTAAACTGGAAGCATTAAACATACATTATGCAAGGGCTAAATCTGCCTATTGCAGGTCTTTCTTTAGGCCTGGAATGTTTTCTAAATTATTAATTAGACATTAATTAACTTATCCAGCCCACAATCAACTCTCGATGGCATCAGATTTCTCTGATATTAAATAGATTAAAACAGTTCAGCCATATAAGTTAAAAATGGAGGAGCGAGACTTTGCTTCGAACAACCAGTACGGTGGTTCAAATTATTGCACAAGTCTTGTCAAACCTTCAAAGGCTAATGTCTTCGCTCGCAATAGAATAATTTAAATGAAATGTTCAAATTATTCATTTTACATTATCTATTTTCGAATTATTATAGCAAGAATGGCTAGCTCTTTATCTAAATCTTACATAATGTATCTTTAATCCAGAAAATCCTAAATCCGATCTGTGTCAAATACTTCAGCTCTAGAAATAGATATATAGGCTTCATATATTTATGAATAATGGAATTTACGGAGAATAAATCGGAGAGTAAATACTTGAATATTAAGAAAATACTGATTTGTATTATGATAAAATGAAAGCACTTGTACGATTAATGTTAATATTATTGTATATTATATAGAGTTAGTTGACTGTGTTAGCTGAAGGATCTGTTAGAGGCGTATCTTTATTTTCTATTGTTCGATATACAATAAGACCATAGTTCACTCAAGTATTTTATTGGTATATACATTTTATATAAATATTAACCACAGAAAAATAACGGATTGACAAATCCAACCTTTCATGAAATCTATTTCATTTGAAATGATTTCAAAATTATAATATTCAACAAAAACCAACAATTTCAACTTTTATCTTGGGGGATAATTTGAGAGAGAGAGAGAGAGAGAGAGAGAGAGAGAGAGAGAGAAATGGGTTTAGCGTCCACTCGACACAACTAGGTCATTTTCGGACAAACACGTGGTTCAATTTTATTTCAATAATTCGCTTGCGCGTAGGGAAACCGGAGGACCCGGAGAAACCCACGAGGTTGGACAGGCGACCCCACTCCTTGTCACGTACAACCGGGGAATCGAAACCCCGCCAGTTGACTCAACGGCAGACCTTATGATACAGCGCGCACGTGCTAACCATTCGGCCACCCAACGCCCAGGGGATAATTTGAGGGCATGCTTATTATTGTCGTTAAAATCAAGATTTCTTAACAAAGACTCCTATATTAAAGGCATTTTGGGGGATACATTGATGGAAGCGATATAAGTAATGTATGTGATAGCAAGACGATTTCTTATATTGAAACAATTGATTTAGGATTTAAAGATTGTTATATTCTACTAATTAAATAAAAACATTTTTCTCTGATTAATTTCTATATAGTTAATAATGAGATAGAAACTGCCATCTATATATCATTATAACAAAGCATTCATTAAGCTTATAGATGAAAAAAGAAGTTCGCCTAGGAGAATAAGCTTCGTTCCGCTCTTACCACAAATAAATGCGGGTGATTTTTTTTCAGATATGAATGTAAGAAAATTAATATCCCCTTATTGTGTCTGGGATTTGGCTGAGCAGGATATCTTAATTCCTTTTGATATCAATATAATTTCAGTTATTAAATCATCATTACCCTGGCCTACAACCACAAATGATATATCTCCTTTATTACCGCCATTAGTTATATGGAATTGCGTTTCGTTTGTGGATTCTAAAAGCAGTTATTTTATCCAACGATTGTTTTTGTTCTTGCCGCTATATAATGATCGCGCCTCTCGAGACAAAGTTTCGTCTCGCGGCTAATTTTCCGCGAGGTTTCGCCTCGAGGAACTTCAATGAGGGTCGGAACGATGGCCCTCCCTCCAGACTCTTCTAAAGCCTAAGGGGATCTGCAGCTTTCCCGTTCGTTTCCCCAATCAACAGACAATAACATTAAATCTGAACATATCAGTCACGATGCATGTCTGAAAATTATCAGCTTCGATGCCTATATGTAGAGTTTGAAGAACATCGTTCATTAGTTACTGTGTGGAAAAAAAAAGGAATTTTTGTCCAATGGATCTGCGACAGTTATTTTACAGTCGCTCAAACACAGATTTTTGAGAGGATGAAAAAAACTTCGAGTAAATTAATTTAGAAAATTATTTGATTTTCCAACCGCTCCAAAAGGCGTGAAAAATCATGAAGTCAGCGATATATTAACTCGGCAACTCATTACAAAAATTATACAAGATATTATAGAATAAAAAATGTAAGTTAGGATGTCAAATATTGAATAGATTCCGATATAACTCACTTTCACTACTACTAATGAATTTATTTTTGTAACGGGATCATTAGGTTCTGTGTATTTTTTTAAAGAGTGGTTTTTATTCAATTGAATTTATAAATTGAAACTTTACACTATGTGAATATAAATTATTTACTTTTTTTTTTTTTGCATTTTTTCTATTGGGAGTATATTTAAAATTAGATATATTGATGGAGATCTGTTTTCCTAATAAAGACTGAGATTAATTTAAAGCTCTATTTTGCATATTAAATCAGTATTTTAATCTATATTCATAACGCGTCTGTAAATTAAAATCCAGGTAATTAAATGTATTAATTA